>NW_026651604.1:0-600000 GCF_030265065.1 Corythoichthys intestinalis | reverse complement strand
GTGATACAATACACTATTGGGTGAAGTTTGGTTGACTTCTGCGCAGCGGTTTGGGAGTTAACATCAAAATTACATTTCTCGGCCATATCGCATAGATTTCACTGTGAAAAGGCTTAAATGGCTTTTTTGACCTAAGTTTGAGGATTGCGCTCAAATCAAATGTCCTAGAACCAAATTTCCACATGTAATTACTAGATTGTGATACAATACACTAATGGGTGAAGTTTGGTTGACTTCTGCGCAGCGGTTTGGGAGTTAACATCAAAATTACATTTCTCGGCCATATCGCATAGATCTCACTGTGAAAAGGCTTAAATGACTTTTTTTAATTAAGTTTGAAGATTGCGCTCAAATCAAATGTCCTAGAACTAAATTTCCAAATGTAACTACTAGATTGTGATAAAATACACTATTGGGTGAAGTTTGGTTGACTTCTGCGCAGCGGTTTGGGAGTTAACATCAAAATTACATTTCTCGGCCATATCGCATAGATCTCACTGTGAAAAGGCTTAAATGGCTTTTTTTAATTAAGTTTGAAGATTGCGCTCAAATCAAATGTCCTAGAACTAAATTTCCAAATGTAACTACTAGATTGTGATACAATACACTATTGGGTGAAGTTTGGTTGACTTCTGCGCAGCGGTTTGGGAGTTAACATCAAAATTACATTTCTCGGCCATATCGCATAGATCTCACTGTGAAAAGGCTTAAATGGCTTTTTTTAATTAAGTTTGAAGATTGCGCTCAAATCAAATGTCCTAGAACTAAATTTCCAAATGTAACTACTAGATTGTGATACAATACACTATTGGGTGAAGTTTGGTTGACTTCTGCGCAGCGGTTTGGGAGTTAACATCAAAATTACATTTCTCGGCCATATCGCATAGATCTCACTGTGAAAAGGCTTAAATGGCTTTTTTGACCTAAGTTTGAGGATTGCGCTAAAATCAAATGTCCTAGAACCAAATTTCCACATTTAACTACTAGATTGTGATACAATACACTAATGGGTGAAGTTTGGTTTACTTCTGCGCAGCGGTTTGGGAGTTAACATCAAAATTACATTTCTCGGCCATATCGCATAGATCTCACTGTGAAAAGGCTTAAATGGCTTTTTTGACCTAAGTTTAATAATTGCGCTCAAACCAAATGTCCTAGAACGAAATTTTAAAATGTAACTACTAGAATGTGATACAATACACTATTGGGTGAAGTTTGGTTGACTTCTGCGCAGCGGTTTGGGAGTTAACATCAAAATTACATTTCTCGGCCATATCGCATAGATCTCACTGTGAAAAGGCTTAAATGGCTTTTTTGACCTAAGTTTGAGGATTGCGCTCAAATCAAATGTCCTAGAACCAAATTTCCACATGTAACTACTAGATTGTGATACAATACACTAATGGGTGAAGTTTGGTTTACTTCTGCGCAGCGGTTTGGGAGTTAACATCAAAATTACATTTCTCGGCCATATCGCATAGATCTCACTGTGAAAAGGCTTAAATGGCTTTTTTGACCTAAGTTTAATAATTGCGCTCAAACCAAATGTCCTTGAACGAAATTTTAAAATGTAACTACTAGAATGTGATACAATACACTATTGGGTGAAGTTTGGTTGACTTCTGCGCAGCGGTTTGGTAGTTAACATCAAAATTACATTTCTCGGCCATATCGCATAGATCTCACTGTGAAAAGGCTTAAATGGCTTTTTTGACCTAAGTTTGAGGATTGCGCTAAAATCAAATGTCCTAGAACCAAATTTCCACATTTAACTACTAGATTGTGATACAATACACTAATGGGTGAAGTTTGGTTTACTTCTGCGCAGCGGTTTGGGAGTTAACATCAAAATTACATTTCTCGGCCATATCGCATAGATCTCACTATGAAATGCTTAAATGGCTTTTTTGACCTAAGTTTAATAATTGCGCTCAAACCAAATGTCCTAGAACGAAATTTTCAAATGTAACTACTAGAATGTGATACAATACACTATTGGGTGAAATTTGGTTGACTTCTGCGCAGCGGTTTGGGAGTTAACATCAAAATTACATTTCTCGGCCATATCGCATAGATCTCACTGTGAAAAGGCTTAAATGGCTTTTTTGACCTAAGTTTGAGGATTGCGCTCAAATCAAATGTCCTAGAACCAAATTTCCACATGTAACTACTAGATTGTGATACAATACACTAATGGGTGAAGTTTGGTTTACTTCTGCGCAGCGGTTTGGGAGTTAACATTAAAATTACATTTCTCGGCCATATCGCATAGATCTCACTGTGAAAAGGCTTAAATGGCTTTTTTGACCTAAGTTTAATAATTGCGCTCAAACCAAATGTCCTTGAACGAAATTTTAAAATGTAACTACTAGAATGTGATACAATACACTATTGGGTGAAGTTTGGTTGACTTCTGCGCAGCGGTTTGGGAGTTAACATCAAAATTACATTTCTCGGCCATATCGCATAGATCTCACTGTGAAAAGGCTTAAATGGCTTTTTTGACCTAAGTTTGAGGATTGCGCTCAAATCAAATGTCCTATAACCAAATTTCCACATGTAACTACTAGATTGTGATACAATACACTAATGGGTGAAGTTTGGTTGACTTCTGCGCAGCGGTTTGGGAGTTAACATCAAAATTACATTTCTCGGCCATATCGCATAGATCTCACTGTGAAAAGGCTTAAATGGCTTTTTTGACCTAAGTTTGAGGATTGCGCTCAAACAAAATGTCCTAGAACAAAATTTTCAAATGTAACTACTAGATTGTGATACAATACACTATTGGGTGAAGTTTGGTTGACTTCTGCGCAGCGGTTTGGGAGTTAACATCAAAATTACATTTCTCGGCCATATCGCATAGATCTCACTGTGAAAAGGCTTAAATGGCTTTTTTGACCTAAGTTTGAGGATTGCGCTCAAACCAAATGTCCTAGAACGAAATTTTAAAATGTAACTACTAGAATGTGATACAATACACTATTGGGTGAAGTTTGGTTGACTTCTGCGCAGCGGTTTGGGAGTTAACATCAAAATTACATTTCTCGGCCATATCGCATAGATCTCACTGTGAAAAGGCTTAAATGGCTTTTTTGACCTAAGTTTGAGGATTGCGCTCAAATCAAATGTCCTAGAACCAAATTTCCACATGTAACTACTAGATTGTGATTAAATACACTAATGGGTGAAGTTTGGTTGACTTCTGCGCAGCGGTTTGGGAGTTAACATCAAAATTACATTTCTCGGCCATATCGCATAGATCTCACTGTGAAAAGGCTTAAATGACTTTTTTAATTAAGTTTGATGATTGCGCTCAAACAAAATTTCCTAGAACAAAATTTTCAAATGTAACTACTAGATTGTGATACAATACACTATTGGGTGAAGTTTGGTTGACTTCTGCGCAGCGGTTTGGGAGTTAACATCAAAATTAAATTTCTCGGCCATATCGCATAGATCTCACTGTGAAAAGGCTTAAATGGCTTTTTTGACCTAAGTTTGAGGATTGCGCTCAAATCAAATGTCCTATAACCAAATTTCCACATGTAACTACTAGATTGTGATACAATACACTAATGGGTGAAGTTTGGTTGACTTCTGCGCAGCGGTTTGGGAGTTAACATCAAAATTACATTTCTCGGCCATATCGCATAGATCTCACTGTGAAAAGGCTTAAATGACTTTTTTAATTAAGTTTGATGATTGCGTTCAAACAAAATGTCCTAGAACAAAATTTTCAAATGTAACTACTAGATTGTGATACAATACACTATTGGGTGAAGTTTGGTTGACTTCTGCGCAGCGGTTTGGGAGTTAACATCAAAATTACATTTCTCGGCCATATCGCATAGATTTCACTGTGAAAAGGCTTAAATGGCTTTTTTGACCTAAGTTTGAGGATTGCGCTCAAATCAAATGTCCTAGAACCAAATTTCCACATGTAATTACTAGATTGTGATACAATACACTAATGGGTGAAGTTTGGTTGACTTCTGCGCAGCGGTTTGGGAGTTAACATCAAAATTACATTTCTCGGCCATATCGCATAGATCTCACTGTGAAAAGGCTTAAATGACTTTTTTTAATTAAGTTTGAAGATTGCGCTTAAATCAATTGTCCTAGAACTAAATTTCCAAATGTAACTACTAGATTGTGATAAAATACACTATTGGGTGAAGTTTGGTTGACTTCTGCGCAGCGGTTTAGGAGTTAACATCAAAATTACATTTCTCGGCCATATCGCATAGATCTCACTGTGAAAAGGCTTAAATGGCTTTTTTTAATTAAGTTTGAAGATTGCGCTCAAATCAAATGTCCTAGAACTAAATTTCCAAATGTAACTACTAGATTGTGATACAATACACTATTGGGTGAAGTTTGGTTGACTTCTGCGCAGCGGTTTGGGAGTTAACATCAAAATTACATTTCTCGGCCATATCGCATAGATCTCACTGTGAAAAGGCTTAAATGGCTTTTTTGACCTAAGTTTGAGGATTGCGCTAAAATCAAATGTCCTAGAACCAAATTTCCACATTTAACTACTAGATTGTGATACAATACACTAATGGGTGAAGTTTGGTTTACTTCTGCGCAGCGGTTTGGGAGTTAACATCAAAATTACATTTCTCGGCCATATCGCATAGATCTCACTGTGAAAAGGCTTAAATGGCTTTTTTGACCTAAGTTTAATAATTGCGCTCAAACCAAATGTCCTAGAACGAAATTTTAAAATGTAACTACTAGAATGTGATACAATACACTATTGGGTGAAGTTTGGTTGACTTCTGCGCAGCGGTTTGGGAGTTAACATCAAAATTACATTTCTCGGCCATATCGCATAGATCTCACTGTGAAAAGGCTTAAATGGCTTTTTTGACCTAAGTTTGAGGATTGCGCTCAAATCAAATGTCCTAGAACCAAATTTCCACATGTAACTACTAGATTGTGATACAATACACTAATGGGTGAAGTTTGGTTTACTTCTGCGCAGCGGTTTGGGAGTTAACATCAAAATTACATTTCTCGGCCATATCGCATAGATCTCACTGTGAAAAGGCTTAAATGGCTTTTTTGACCTAAGTTTAATAATTGCGCTCAAACCAAATGTCCTTGAACGAAATTTTAAAATGTAACTACTAGAATGTGATACAATACACTATTGGGTGAAGTTTGGTTGACTTCTGCGCAGCGGTTTGGTAGTTAACATCAAAATTACATTTCTCGGCCATATCGCATAGATCTCACTGTGAAAAGGCTTAAATGGCTTTTTTGACCTAAGTTTGAGGATTGCGCTAAAATCAAATGTCCTAGAACCAAATTTCCACATTTAACTACTAGATTGTGATACAATACACTAATGGGTGAAGTTTGGTTTACTTCTGCGCAGCGGTTTGGGAGTTAACATCAAAATTACATTTCTCGGCCATATCGCATAGATCTCACTATGAAATGCTTAAATGGCTTTTTTGACCTAAGTTTAATAATTGCGCTCAAACCAAATGTCCTAGAACGAAATTTTCAAATGTAACTACTAGAATGTGATACAATACACTATTGGGTGAAATTTGGTTGACTTCTGCGCAGCGGTTTGGGAGTTAACATCAAAATTACATTTCTCGGCCATATCGCATAGATCTCACTGTGAAAAGGCTTAAATGGCTTTTTTGACCTAAGTTTGAGGATTGCGCTCAAATCAAATGTCCTAGAACCAAATTTCCACATGTAACTACTAGATTGTGATACAATACACTAATGGGTGAAGTTTGGTTTACTTCTGCGCAGCGGTTTGGGAGTTAACATCAAAATTACATTTCTCGGCCATATCGCATAGATCTCACTGTGAAAAGGCTTAAATGGCTTTTTTGACCTAAGTTTAATAATTGCGCTCAAACCAAATGTCCTTGAACGAAATTTTAAAATGTAACTACTAGAATGTGATACAATACACTATTGGGTGAAGTTTGGTTGACTTCTGCGCAGCGGTTTGGGAGTTAACATCAAAATTACATTTCTCGGCCATATCGCATAGATCTCACTGTGAAAAGGCTTAAATGGCTTTTTTGACCTAAGTTTGAGGATTGCGCTCAAATCAAATGTCCTATAACCAAATTTCCACATGTAACTACTAGATTGTGATACAATACACTAATGGGTGAAGTTTGGTTGACTTCTGCGCAGCGGTTTGGGAGTTAACATCAAAATTACATTTCTCGGCCATATCGCATAGATCTCACTGTGAAAAGGCTTAAATGGCTTTTTTGACCTAAGTTTGAGGATTGCGCTCAAACAAAATGTCCTAGAACAAAATTTTCAAATGTAACTACTAGATTGTGATACAATACACTATTGGGTGAAGTTTGGTTGACTTCTGCGCAGTGGTTTGGGAGTTAACATCAAAATTACATTTCTCGGCCATATCGCATAGATCTCACTGTGAAAAGGCTTAAATGGCTTTTTTGACCTAAGTTTGAGGATTGCGCTCAAACCAAATGTCCTAGAACGAAATTTTAAAATGTAACTACTAGAATGTGATACAATACACTATTGGGTGAAGTTTGGTTGACTTCTGCGCAGCGGTTTGGGAGTTAACATCAAAATTACATTTCTCGGCCATATCGCATAGATCTCACTGTGAAAAGGCTTAAATGGCTTTTTTGACCTAAGTTTGAGGATTGCGCTCAAATCAAATGTCCTAGAACCAAATTTCCACATGTAACTACTAGATTGTGATAAAATACACTAATGGGTGAAGTTTGGTTGACTTCTGCGCAGCGGTTTGGGAGTTAACATCAAAATTACATTTCTCGGCCATATCGCATAGATCTCACTGTGAAAAGGCTTAAATGACTTTTTTAATTAAGTTTGATGATTGCACTCAAACAAAATTTCCTAGAACAAAATTTTCAAATGTAACTACTAGATTGTGTATACAATACACTATTGGGTGAAGTTTGGTTGACTTCTGCGCAGCGGTTTGGGAGTTAACATCAAAATTACATTTCTCGGCCATATCGCATAGATCTCACTGTGAAAAGGCTTAAATGGCTTTTTTGACCTAAGTTTGAGGATTGCGCTCAAATCAAATGTCCTATAACCAAATTTCCACATGTAACTACTAGATTGTGATACAATACACTAATGGGTGAAGTTTGGTTGACTTCTGCGCAGCGGTTTGGGAGTTAACATCAAAATTACATTTCTCGGCCATATCGCATAGATCTCACTGTGAAAAGGCTTAAATGACTTTTTTAATTAAGTTTGATGATTGCGTTCAAACAAAATGTCCTAGAACAAAATTTTCAAATGTAACTACTAGATTGTGATACAATACACTATTGGGTGAAGTTTGGTTGACTTCCGCGCAGCGGTTTGGGAGTTAACATCAAAATTACATTTCTCGGCCATATCGCATAGATTTCACTGTGAAAAGGCTTAAATGGCTTTTTTGACCTAAGTTTGAGGATTGCGCTCAAATCAAATGTCCTAGAACCAAATTTCCACATGTAATTACTAGATTGTGATACAATACACTAATGGGTGAAGTTTGGTTGACTTCTGCGCAGCGGTTTGGGAGTTAACATCAAAATTACATTTCTCGGCCATATCGCATAGATCTCACTGTGAAAAGGCTTAAATGACTTTTTTTAATTAAGTTTGAAGATTGCGCTTAAATCAAATGTCCTAGAACTAAATTTCCAAATGTAACTACTAGATTGTGATAAAATACACTATTGGGTGAAGTTTGGTTGACTTCTGCGCAGCGGTTTGGGAGTTAACATCAAAATTACATTTCTCGGCCATATCGCATAGATCTCACTGTGAAAAGGCTTAAATGGCTTTTTTTAATTAAGTTTGAAGATTGCGCTCAAATCAAATGTCCTAGAACTAAATTTCCAAATGTAACTACTAGATTGTGATACAATACACTATTGGGTGAAGTTTGGTTGACTTCTGCGCAGCGGTTTGGGAGTTAACATCAAAATTACATTTCTCGGCCATATCGCATAGATCTCACTGTGAAAAGGCTTAAATGGCTTTTTTGACCTAAGTTTGAGGATTGCGCTAAAATCAAATGTCCTAGAACCAAATTTCCACATTTAACTACTAGATTGTGATACAATACACTAATGGGTGAAGTTTGGTTTACTTCTGCGCAGCGGTTTGGGAGTTAACATCAAAATTACATTTCTCGGCCATATCGCATAGATCTCACTGTGAAAAGGCTTAAATGGCTTTTTTGACCTAAGTTTAATAATTGCGCTCAAACCAAATGTCCTAGAACGAAATTTTCAAATGTAACTACTAGAATGTGATACAATACACTATTGGGTGAAGTTTGGTTGACTTCTGCGCAGCGGTTTGGGAGTTAACATCAAAATTACATTTCTCGGCCATATCGCATAGATCTCACTGTGAAAAGGCTTAAATGGCTTTTTTGACCTAAGTTTGAGGATTGCGCTCAAATCAAATGTCCTAGAACCAAATTTCCACATGTAACTACTAGATTGTGATACAATACACTAATGGGTGAAGTTTGGTTTACTTCTGCGCAGCGGTTTGGGAGTTAACATCAAAATTACATTTCTCGGCCATATCGCATAGATCTCACTGTGAAAAGGCTTAAATGGCTTTTTTGACCTAAGTTTAATAATTGCGCTCAAACCAAATGTCCTTGAACGAAATTTTAAAATGTAACTACTAGAATGTGATACAATACACTATTGGGTGAAGTTTGGTTGACTTCTGCGCAGCGGTTTGGGAGTTAACATCAAAATTACATTTCTCGGCCATATCGCATAGATCTCACTGTGAAAAGGCTTAAATGGCTTTTTTGACCTAAGTTTGAGGATTGCGCTCAAATCAAATGTCCTATAACCAAATTTCCACATGTAACTACTAGATTGTGATACAATACACTAATGGGTGAAGTTTGGTTGACTTCTGCGCAGCGGTTTGGGAGTTAACATCAAAATTACATTTCTCGGCCATATCGCATAGATCTCACTGTGAAAAGGCTTAAATGGCTTTTTTGACCTAAGTTTGAGGATTGCGCTCAAACAAAATGTCCTAGAACAAAATTTTCAAATGTAACTACTAGATTGTGATACAATACACTATTGGGTGAAGTTTGGTTGACTTCTGCGCAGCGGTTTGGGAGTTAACATCAAAATTACATTTCTCGGCCATATCGCATAGATCTCACTGTGAAAAGGCTTAAATGGCTTTTTTGACCTAAGTTTGAGGATTGCGCTCAAACCAAATGTCCTAGAACGAAATTTTAAAATGTAACTACTAGAATGTGATACAATACACTATTGGGTGAAGTTTGGTTGACTTCTGCGCAGCGGTTTGGGAGTTAACATCAAAATTACATTTCTCGGCCATATCGCATAGATCTCACTGTGAAAAGGCTTAAATGGCTTTTTTGACCTAAGTTTGAGGATTGCGCTCAAATCAAATGTCCTATAACCAAATATCCACATGTAACTACTAGATTGTGATACAATACACTAATGGGTGAAGTTTGGTTGACTTCTGCGCAGCGGTTTGGGAGTTAACATCAAAATTACATTTCTCGGCCATATCGCATAGATCTCACTGTGAAAAGGCTTAAATGGCTTTTTTGACCTAAGTTTGAGGATTGCGCTCAAACAAAATGTCCTAGAACAAAATTTTCAAATGTAACTACTAGATTGTGATACAATACACTATTGGGTGAAGTTTGGTTGACTTCTGCGCAGCGGTTTGGGAGTTAACATCAAAATTACATTTCTCGGCCATATCGCATAGATCTCACTGTGAAAAGGCTTAAATGGCTTTTTTGACCTAAGTTTGAGGATTGCGCTCAAACCAAATGTCCTAGAACGAAATTTTAAAATGTAACTACTAGAATGTGATACAATACACTATTGGGTGAAGTTTGGTTGACTTCTGCGCAGCGGTTTGGGAGTTAACATCAAAATTACATTTCTCGGCCATATCGCATAGATCTCACTGTGAAAAGGCTTAAATGGCTTTTTTGACCTAAGTTTGAGGATTGCGCTCAAATCAAATGTCCTAGAACCAAATTTCCACATGTAACTACTAGATTGTGATTAAATACACTAATGGGTGAAGTTTGGTTGACTTCTGCGCAGCGGTTTGGGAGTTAACATCAAAATTACATTTCTCGGCCATATCGCATAGATCTCACTGTGAAAAGGCTTAAATGACTTTTTTAATTAAGTTTGATGATTGCGCTCAAACAAAATTTCCTAGAACAAAATTTTCAAATGTAACTACTAGATTGTGATACAATACACTAATGGGTGAAGTTTGGTTGACTTCTGCGCAGCGGTTTGGGAGTTAACATCAAAATTACATTTCTCGGCCATATCGCATAGATCTCACTGTGAAAAGGCTTAAATGACTTTTTTTAATTAAGTTTGAAGATTGCGCTTAAATCAATTGTCCTAGAACTAAATTTCCAAATGTAACTACTAGATTGTGATAAAATACACTATTGGGTGAAGTTTGGTTGACTTCTGCGCAGCGGTTTAGGAGTTAACATCAAAATTACATTTCTCGGCCATATCGCATAGATCTCACTGTGAAAAGGCTTAAATGGCTTTTTTTAATTAAGTTTGAAGATTGCGCTCAAATCAAATGTCCTAGAACTAAATTTCCAAATGTAACTACTAGATTGTGATACAATACACTATTGGGTGAAGTTTGGTTGACTTCTGCGCAGCGGTTTGGGAGTTAACATCAAAATTACATTTCTCGGCCATATCGCATAGATCTCACTGTGAAAAGGCTTAAATGGCTTTTTTGACCTAAGTTTGAGGATTGCGCTAAAATCAAATGTCCTAGAACCAAATTTCCACATTTAACTACTAGATTGTGATACAATACACTAATGGGTGAAGTTTGGTTTACTTCTGCGCAGCGGTTTGGGAGTTAACATCAAAATTACATTTCTCGGCCATATCGCATAGATCTCACTGTGAAAAGGCTTAAATGGCTTTTTTGACCTAAGTTTAATAATTGCGCTCAAACCAAATGTCCTAGAACGAAATTTTCAAATGTAACTACTAGAATGTGATACAATACACTATTGGGTGAAGTTTGGTTGACTTCTGCGCAGCGGTTTGGGAGTTAACATCAAAATTACATTTCTCGGCCATATCGCATAGATCTCACTGTGAAAAGGCTTAAATGGCTTTTTTGACCTAAGTTTGAAGATTGCGCTTAAATCAAATGTCCTAGAACCAAATTTCCACATGTAACTACTAGATTGTGATACAATACACTAATGGGTGAAGTTTGGTTTACTTCTGCGCAGCGGTTTGGGAGTTAACATCAAAATTACATTTCTCGGCCATATCGCATAGATCTCACTGTGAAAAGGCTTAAATGGCTTTTTTGACCTAAGTTTAATAATTGCGCTCAAACCAAATGTCCTTGAACGAAATTTTAAAATGTAACTACTAGAATGTGATACAATACACTATTGGGTGAAGTTTGGTTGACTTCAGCGCAGCGGTTTGGGAGTTAACATCAAAATTACATTTCTCGGCCATATCGCATAGATCTCACTGTGAAAAGGCTTAAATGGCTTTTTTGACCTAAGTTTGAGGATTGCGCTCAAATCAAATGTCCTATAACCAAATTTCCACATGTAACTACTAGATTGTGATACAATACACTAATGGGTGAAGTTTGGTTGACTTCTGCGCAGCGGTTTGGGAGTTAACATCAAAATTACATTTCTCGGCCATATCGCATAGATCTCACTGTGAAAAGGCTTAAATGGCTTTTTTGACCTAAGTTTGAGGATTGCGCTCAAACAAAATGTCCTAGAACAAAATTTTCAAATGTAACTACTAGATTGTGATACAATACACTATTGGGTGAAGTTTGGTTGATTTCTGCGCAGCGGTTTGGGAGTTAACATCAAAATTACATTTCTCGGCCATATCGCATAGATCTCACTGTGAAAAGGCTTAAATGGCTTTTTTGACCTAAGTTTGAGGATTGCGCTCAAACCAAATGTCCTAGAACGAAATTTTAAAATGTAACTACTAGAATGTGATACAATACACTATTGGGTGAAGTTTGGTTGACTTCTGCGCAGCGGTTTGGGAGTTAACATCAAAATTACATTTCTCGGCCATATCGCATAGATCTCACTGTGAAAAGGCTTAAATGGCTTTTTTGACCTAAGTTTGAGGATTGCGCTCAAATCAAATGTCCTAGAACCAAATTTCCACATGTAACTACTAGATTGTGATAAAATACACTAATGGGTGAAGTTTGGTTGACTTCTGCGCAGCGGTTTGGGAGTTAACATCAAAATTACATTTCTCGGCCATATCGCATAGATCTCACTGTGAAAAGGCTTAAATGACTTTTTTAATTAAGTTTGATGATTGCGCTCAAACAAAATTTCCTAGAACAAAATTTTCAAATGTAACTACTAGATTGTGATACAATACACTATTGGGTGAAGTTTGGTTGACTTCTGCGCAGCGGTTTGGGAGTTAACATCAAAATTACATTTCTCGGCCATATCGCATAGATCTCACTGTGAAAAGGCTTAAATGGCTTTTTTGACCTAAGTTTGAGGATTGCGCTCAAATCAAATGTCCTATAACCAAATTTCCACATGTAACTACTAGATTGTGATACAATACACTAATGGGTGAAGTTTGGTTGACTTCTGCGCAGCGGTTTGGGAGTTAACATCAAAATTACATTTCTCGGCCATATCGCATAGATCTCACTGTGAAAAGGCTTAAATGACTTTTTTAATTAAGTTTGATGATTGCGTTCAAACAAAATGTCCTAGAACAAAATTTTCAAATGTAACTACTAGATTGTGATACAATACACTATTGGGTGAAGTTTGGTTGACTTCTGCGCAGCGGTTTGGGAGTTAACATCAAAATTACATTTCTCGGCCATATCGCATAGATTTCACTGTGAAAAGGCTTAAATGGCTTTTTTGACCTAAGTTTGAGGATTGCGCTCATATCAAATGTCCTAGAACCAAATTTCCACATGTAATTACTAGATTGTGATACAATACACTAATGGGTGAAGTTTGGTTGACTTCTGCGCAGCGGTTTGGGAATTAACATCAAAATTACATTTCTCGGCCATATCGCATAGATCTCACTGTGAAAAGGCTTAAATGACTTTTTTTAATTAAGTTTGAAGATTGCGCTCAAATCAAATGTCCTAGAACTAAATTTCCAAATGTAACTACTAGATTGTGATAAAATACACTATTGGGTGAAGTTTGGTTGACTTCTGCGCAGCGGTTTGGGAGTTAACATCAAAATTACATTTCTCGGCCATATCGCATAGATCTCACTGTGAAAAGGCTTAAATGGCTTTTTTTAATTAAGTTTGAAGATTGCGCTCAAATCAAATGTCCTAGAACTAAATTTCCAAATGTAACTACTAGATTGTGATACAATACACTATTGGGTGAAGTTTGGTTGACTTCTGCGCAGCGGTTTGGGAGTTAACATCAAAATTACATTTCTCGGCCATATCGCATAGATCTCACTGTGAAAAGGCTTAAATGGCTTTTTTGACCTAAGTTTGAGGATTGCGCTCAAATCAAATGTCCTATAACCAAATTTCCACATGTAACTACTAGATTGTGATACAATACACTAATGGGTGAAGTTTGGTTGACTTCTGCGCAGCGGTTTGGGAGTTAACATCAAAATTACATTTCTCGGCCATATCGCATAGATCTCACTGTGAAAAGGCTTAAATGACTTTTTTAATTAAGTTTGATGATTGCGTTCAAACAAAATGTCCTAGAACAAAATTTTCAAATGTAACTACTAGATTGTGATACAATACACTATTGGGTGAAGTTTGGTTGACTTCTGCGCAGCGGTTTGGGAGTTAACATCAAAATTACATTTCTCGGCCATATCGCATAGATTTCACTGTGAAAAGGCTTAAATGGCTTTTTTGACCTAAGTTTGAGGATTGCGCTCAAATCAAATGTCCTAGAACCAAATTTCCACATGTAATTACTAGATTGTGATACAATACACTAATGGGTGAAGTTTGGTTGACTTCTGCGCAGCGGTTTGGGAGTTAACATCAAAATTACATTTCTCGGCCATATCGCATAGATCTCACTGTGAAAAGGCTTAAATGACTTTTTTTAATTAAGTTTGAAGATTGCGCTCAAATCAAATGTCCTAGAACTAAATTTCCAAATGTAACTACTAGATTGTGATAAAATACACTATTGGGTGAAGTTTGGTTGACTTCTGCGCAGCGGTTTGGGAGTTAACATCAAAATTACATTTCTCGGCCATATCGCATAGATCTCACTGTAAAAAAAGGCTTAAATGGCTTTTTTTAATTAAGTTTGAAGATTGCGCTCAAATCAAATGTCCTAGAACTAAATTTCCAAATGTAACTACTAGATTGTGATACAATACACTATTGGGTGAAGTTTGGTTGACTTCTGCGCAGCGGTTTGGGAGTTAACATCAAAATTACATTTCTCGGCCATATCGCATAGATCTCACTGTGAAAAGGCTTAAATGGCTTTTTTGACCTAAGTTTGAGGATTGCGCTAAAATCAAATGTCCTAGAACCAAATTTCCACATTTAACTACTAGATTGTGATACAATACACTAATGGGTGAAGTTTGGTTTACTTCTGCGCAGCGGTTTGGGAGTTAACATCAAAATTACATTTCTCGGCCATATCGCATAGATCTCACTATGAAAAGGCTTAAATGGCTTTTTTGACCTAAGTTTAATAATTGCGCTCAAACCAAATGTCCTAGAACGAAATTTTCAAATGTAACTACTAGAATGTGATACAATACACTATTGGGTGAAGTTTGGTTGACTTCTGCGCAGCGGTTTGGGAGTTAACATCAAAATTACATTTCTCGGCCATATCGCATAGATCTCACTGTGAAAAGGCTTAAATGGCTTTTTTGACCTAAGTTTGAGGATTGCGCTCAAATCAAATGTCCTAGAACCAAATTTCCACATGTAACTACTAGATTGTGATACAATACACTAATGGGTGAAGTTTGGTTTACTTCTGCGCAGCGGTTTGGGAGTTAACATCAAAATTACATTTCTCGGCCATATCGCATAGATCTCACTGTGAAAAGGCTTAAATGGCTTTTTTGACCTAAGTTTAATAATTGCGCTCAAACCAAATGTCCTTGAACGAAATTTTAAAATGTAACTACTAGAATGTGATACAATACACTATTGGGTGAAGTTTGGTTGACTTCTGCGCAGCGGTTTGGGAGTTAACATCAAAATTACATTTCTCGGCCATATCGCATAGATCTCACTGTGAAAAGGCTTAAATGGCTTTTTTGACCTAAGTTTAATAATTGCGCTCAAACCAAATGTCCTTGAACGAAATTTTAAAATGTAACTACTAGAATGTGATACAATACACTATTGGGTGAAGTTTGGTTGACTTCTGCGCAGCGGTTTGGGAGTTAACATCAAAATTACATTTCTCGGCCATATCGCATAGATCTCACTGTGAAAAGGCTTAAATGGCTTTTTTGACCTAAGTTTGAGGATTGCGCTCAAACAAAATGTCCTAGAACAAAATTTTCAAATGTAACTACTAGATTGTGATACAATACACTATTGGGTGAAGTTTGGTTGATTTCTGCGCAGCGGTTTGGGAGTTAACATCAAAATTACATTTCTCGGCCATATCGCATAGATCTCACTGTGAAAAGGCTTAAATGGCTTTTTTGACCTAAGTTTGAGGATTGCGCTCAAACCAAATGTCCTAGAACGAAATTTTAAAATGTAACTACTAGAATGTGATACAATACACTATTGGGTGAAGTTTGGTTGACTTCTGCGCAGCGGTTTGGGAGTTAACATCAAAATTACATTTCTCGGCCATATCGCATAGATCTCACTGTGAAAAGGCTTAAATGGCTTTTTTGACCTAAGTTTGAGGATTGCGCTCAAATCAAATGTCCTAGAACCAAATTTCCACATGTAACTACTAGATTGTGATAAAATACACTAATGGGTGAAGTTTGGTTGACTTCTGCGCAGCGGTTTGGGAGTTAACATCAAAATTACATTTCTCGGCCATATCGCATAGATCTCACTGTGAAAAGGCTTAAATGACTTTTTTAATTAAGTTTGATGATTGCGCTCAAACAAAATTTCCTAGAACAAAATTTTCAAATGTAACTACTAGATTGTGATACAATACACTATTGGGTGAAGTTTGGTTGACTTCTGCGCAGCGGTTTGGGAGTTAACATCAAAATTACATTTCTCGGCCATATCGCATAGATCTCACTGTGAAAAGGCTTAAATGGCTTTTTTGACCTAAGTTTGAGGATTGCGCTCAAATCAAATGTCCTATAACCAAATTTCCACATGTAACTACTAGATTGTGATACAATACACTAATGGGTGAAGTTTGGTTGACTTCTGCGCAGCGGTTTGGGAGTTAACATCAAAATTACATTTCTCGGCCATATCGCATAGATCTCACTGTGAAAAGGCTTAAATGACTTTTTTAATTAAGTTTGATGATTGCGTTCAAACAAAATGTCCTAGAACAAAATTTTCAAATGTAACTACTAGATTGTGATACAATACACTATTGGGTGAAGTTTGGTTGACTTCTGCGCAGCGGTTTGGGAGTTAACATCAAAATTACATTTCTCGGCCATATCGCATAGATTTCACTGTGAAAAGGCTTAAATGGCTTTTTTGACCTAAGTTTGAGGATTGCGCTCATATCAAATGTCCTAGAACCAAATTTCCACATGTAATTACTAGATTGTGATACAATACACTAATGGGTGAAGTTTGGTTGACTTCTGCGCAGCGGTTTGGGAGTTAACATCAAAATTACATTTCTCGGCCATATCGCATAGATCTCACTGTGAAAAGGCTTAAATGACTTTTTTTAATTAAGTTTGAAGATTGCGCTCAAATCAAATGTCCTAGAACTAAATTTCCAAATGTAACTACTAGATTGTGATAAAATACACTATTGGGTGAAGTTTGGTTGACTTCTGCGCAGCGGTTTGGGAGTTAACATCAAAATTACATTTCTCGGCCATATCGCATAGATCTCACTGTGAAAAGGCTTAAATGGCTTTTTTTAATTAAGTTTGAAGATTGCGCTCAAATCAAATGTCCTAGAACTAAATTTCCAAATGTAACTACTAGATTGTGATACAATACACTATTGGGTGAAGTTTGGTTGACTTCTGCGCAGCGGTTTGGGAGTTAACATCAAAATTACATTTCTCGGCCATATCGCATAGATCTCACTGTGAAAAGGCTTAAATGGCTTTTTTGACCTAAGTTTGAGGATTGCGCTCAAATCAAATGTCCTATAACCAAATTTCCACATGTAACTACTAGATTGTGATACAATACACTAATGGGTGAAGTTTGGTTGACTTCTGCGCAGCGGTTTGGGAGTTAACATCAAAATTACATTTCTCGGCCATATCGCATAGATCTCACTGTGAAAAGGCTTAAATGACTTTTTTAATTAAGTTTGATGATTGCGTTCAAACAAAATGTCCTAGAACAAAATTTTCAAATGTAACTACTAGATTGTGATACAATACACTATTGGGTGAAGTTTGGTTGACTTCTGCGCAGCGGTTTGGGAGTTAACATCAAAATTACATTTCTCGGCCATATCGCATAGATTTCACTGTGAAAAGGCTTAAATGGCTTTTTTGACCTAAGTTTGAGGATTGCGCTCAAATCAAATGTCCTAGAACCAAATTTCCACATGTAATTACTAGATTGTGATACAATACACTAATGGGTGAAGTTTGGTTGACTTCTGCGCAGCGGTTTGGGAGTTAACATCAAAATTACATTTCTCGGCCATATCGCATAGATCTCACTGTGAAAAGGCTTAAATGACTTTTTTTAATTAAGTTTGAAGATTGCGCTCAAATCAAATGTCCTAGAACTAAATTTCCAAATGTAACTACTAGATTGTGATAAAATACACTATTGGGTGAAGTTTGGTTGACTTCTGCGCAGCGGTTTGGGAGTGAACATCAAAATTACATTTCTCGGCCATATCGCATAGATCTCACTGTGAAAAGGCTTAAATGGCTTTTTTGACCTAAGTTTGAGGATTGCGCTCAAATCAAATGTCCTATAACCAAATTTCCACATGTAACTACTAGATTGTGATACAATACACTAATGGGTGAAGTTTGGTTGACTTCTGCGCAGCGGTTTGGGAGTTAACATCAAAATTACATTTCTCGGCCATATCGCATAGATCTCACTATGAAAAGGCTTAAATGGCTTTTTTGACCTAAGTTTAATAATTGCGCTCAAACCAAATGTCCTAGAACGAAATTTTCAAATGTAACTACTAGAATGTGATACAATACACTATTGGGTGAAGTTTGGTTGACTTCTGCGCAGCGGTTTGGGAGTTAACATCAAAATTACATTTCTCGGCCATATCGCATAGATCTCACTGTGAAAAGGCTTAAATGGCTTTTTTGACCTAAGTTTGAGGATTGCGCTCAAATCAAATGTCCTAGAACCAAATTTCCACATGTAACTACTAGATTGTGATACAATACACTAATGGGTGAAGTTTGGTTTACTTCTGCGCAGCGGTTTGGGAGTTAACATCAAAATTACATTTCTCGGCCATATCGCATAGATCTCACTGTGAAAAGGCTTAAATGGCTTTTTTGACCTAAGTTTAATAATTGCGCTCAAACCAAATGTCCTTGAACGAAATTTTAAAATGTAACTACTAGAATGTGATACAATACACTATTGGGTGAAGTTTGGTTGACTTCTGCGCAGCGGTTTGGGAGTTAACATCAAAATTACATTTCTCGGCCATATCGCATAGATCTCACTGTGAAAAGGCTTAAATGGCTTTTTTGACCTAAGTTTGAGGATTGCGCTCAAATCAAATGTCCTATAACCAAATTTCCACATGTAACTACTAGATTGTGATACAATACACTAATGGGTGAAGTTTGGTTGACTTCTGCGCAGCGGTTTGGGAGTTAACATCAAAATTACATTTCTCGGCCATATCGCATAGATCTCACTGTGAAAAGGCTTAAATGGCTTTTTTGACCTAAGTTTGAGGATTGCGCTCAAACAAAATGTCCTAGAACAAAATTTTCAAATGTAACTACTAGATTGTGATACAATACACTATTGGGTGAAGTTTGGTTGACTTCTGCGCAGCGGTTTGGGAGTTAACATCAAAATTACATTTCTCGGCCATATCGCATAGATCTCACTGTGAAAAGGCTTAAATGGCTTTTTTGACCTAAGTTTGAGGATTGCGCTCAAACCAAATGTCCTAGAACGAAATTTTAAAATGTAACTACTAGAATGTGATACAATACACTATTGGGTGAAGTTTGGTTGACTTCTGCGCAGCGGTTTGGGAGTTAACATCAAAATTACATTTCTCGGCCATATCGCATAGATCTCACTGTGAAAAGGCTTAAATGGCTTTTTTGACCTAAGTTTGAGGATTGCGCTCAAATCAAATGTCCTAGAACCAAATTTCCACATGTAACTACTAGATTGTGATAAAATACACTAATGGGTGAAGTTTGGTTGACTTCTGCGCAGCGGTTTGGGAGTTAACATCAAAATTACATTTCTCGGCCATATCGCATAGATCTCACTGTGAAAAGGCTTAAATGACTTTTTTAATTAAGTTTGATGATTGCGCTCAAACAAAATTTCCTAGAACAAAATTTTCAAATGTAACTACTAGATTGTGTATACAATACACTATTGGGTGAAGTTTGGTTGACTTCTGCGCAGCGGTTTGGGAGTTAACATCAAAATTACATTTCTCGGCCATATCGCATAGATCTCACTGTGAAAAGGCTTAAATGACTTTTTTTAATTAAGTTTGAAGATTGCGCTCAAATCAAATGTCCTAGAACTAAATTTCCAAATGTAACTACTAGATTGTGATAAAATACACTATTGGGTGAAGTTTGGTTGACTTCTGCGCAGCGGTTTGGGAGTTAACATCAAAATTACATTTCTCGGCCATATCGCATAGATCTCACTGTGAAAAGGCTTAAATGGCTTTTTTTAATTAAGTTTGAAGATTGCGCTCAAATCAAATGTCCTAGAACTAAATTTCCAAATGTAACTACTAGATTGTGATACAATACACTATTGGGTGAAGTTTGGTTGACTTCTGCGCAGCGGTTTGGGAGTTAACATCAAAATTACATTTCTCGGCCATATCGCATAGATCTCACTGTGAAAAGGCTTAAATGGCTTTTTTGACCTAAGTTTGAGGATTGCGCTCAAATCAAATGTCCTATAACCAAATTTCCACATGTAACTACTAGATTGTGATACAATACACTAATGGGTGAAGTTTGGTTGACTTCTGCGCAGCGGTTTGGGAGTTAACATCAAAATTACATTTCTCGGCCATATCGCATAGATCTCACTGTGAAAAGGCTTAAATGACTTTTTTAATTAAGTTTGATGATTGCGTTCAAACAAAATGTCCTAGAACAAAATTTTCAAATGTAACTACTAGATTGTGATACAATACACTATTGGGTGAAGTTTGGTTGACTTCTGCGCAGCGGTTTGGGAGTTAACATCAAAATTACATTTCTCGGCCATATCGCATAGATTTCACTGTGAAAAGGCTTAAATGGCTTTTTTGACCTAAGTTTGAGGATTGCGCTCAAATCAAATGTCCTAGAACCAAATTTCCACATGTAATTACTAGATTGTGATACAATACACTAATGGGTGAAGTTTGGTTGACTTCTGCGCAGCGGTTTGGGAGTTAACATCAAAATTACATTTCTCGGCCATATCGCATAGATCTCACTGTGAAAAGGCTTAAATGACTTTTTTTAATTAAGTTTGAAGATTGCGCTCAAATCAAATGTCCTAGAACTAAATTTCCAAATGTAACTACTAGATTGTGATAAAATACACTATTGGGTGAAGTTTGGTTGACTTCTGCGCAGCGGTTTGGGAGTTAACATCAAAATTACATTTCTCGGCCATATCGCATAGATCTCACTGTAAAAAAAGGCTTAAATGGCTTTTTTTAATTAAGTTTGAAGATTGCGCTCAAATCAAATGTCCTAGAACTAAATTTCCAAATGTAACTACTAGATTGTGATACAATACACTATTGGGTGAAGTTTGGTTGACTTCTGCGCAGCGGTTTGGGAGTTAACATCAAAATTACATTTCTCGGCCATATCGCATAGATCTCACTGTGAAAAGGCTTAAATGGCTTTTTTGACCTAAGTTTGAGGATTGCGCTAAAATCAAATGTCCTAGAACCAAATTTCCACATTTAACTACTAGATTGTGATACAATACACTAATGGGTGAAGTTTGGTTTACTTCTGCGCAGCGGTTTGGGAGTTAACATCAAAATTACATTTCTCGGCCATATCGCATAGATCTCACTATGAAAAGGCTTAAATGGCTTTTTTGACCTAAGTTTAATAATTGCGCTCAAACCAAATGTCCTAGAACGAAATTTTCAAATGTAACTACTAGAATGTGATACAATACACTATTGGGTGAAGTTTGGTTGACTTCTGCGCAGCGGTTTGGGAGTTAACATCAAAATTACATTTCTCGGCCATATCGCATAGATCTCACTGTGAAAAGGCTTAAATGGCTTTTTTGACCTAAGTTTGAGGATTGCGCTCAAATCAAATGTCCTAGAACCAAATTTCCACATGTAACTACTAGATTGTGATACAATACACTAATGGGTGAAGTTTGGTTTACTTCTGCGCAGCGGTTTGGGAGTTAACATCAAAATTACATTTCTCGGCCATATCGCATAGATCTCACTGTGAAAAGGCTTAAATGGCTTTTTTGACCTAAGTTTAATAATTGCGCTCAAACCAAATGTCCTTGAACGAAATTTTAAAATGTAACTACTAGAATGTGATACAATACACTATTGGGTGAAGTTTGGTTGACTTCTGCGCAGCGGTTTGGGAGTTAACATCAAAATTACATTTCTCGGCCATATCGCATAGATCTCACTGTGAAAAGGCTTAAATGGCTTTTTTGACCTAAGTTTGAGGATTGCGCTCAAATCAAATGTCCTATAACCAAATTTCCACATGTAACTACTAGATTGTGATACAATACACTAATGGGTGAAGTTTGGTTGACTTCTGCGCAGCGGTTTGGGAGTTAACATCAAAATTACATTTCTCGGCCATATCGCATAGATCTCACTGTGAAAAGGCTTAAATGGCTTTTTTGACCTAAGTTTGAGGATTGCGCTCAAACAAAATGTCCTAGAACAAAATTTTCAAATGTAACTACTAGATTGTGATACAATACACTATTGGGTGAAGTTTGGTTGACTTCTGCGCAGCGGTTTGGGAGTTAACATCAAAATTACATTTCTCGGCCATATCGCATAGATCTCACTGTGAAAAGGCTTAAATGGCTTTTTTGACCTAAGTTTGAGGATTGCGCTCAAACCAAATGTCCTAGAACGAAATTTTAAAATGTAACTACTAGAATGTGATACAATACACTATTGGGTGAAGTTTGGTTGACTTCTGCGCAGCGGTTTGGGAGTTAACATCAAAATTACATTTCTCGGCCATATCGCATAGATCTCACTGTGAAAAGGCTTAAATGGCTTTTTTGACCTAAGTTTGAGGATTGCGCTCAAATCAAATGTCCTAGAACCAAATTTCCACATGTAACTACTAGATTGTGATAAAATACACTAATGGGTGAAGTTTGGTTGACTTCTGCGCAGCGGTTTGGGAGTTAACATCAAAATTACATTTCTCGGCCATATCGCATAGATCTCACTGTGAAAAGGCTTAAATGACTTTTTTAATTAAGTTTGATGATTGCGCTCAAACAAAATTTCCTAGAACAAAATTTTCAAATGTAACTACTAGATTGTGTATACAATACACTATTGGGTGAAGTTTGGTTGACTTCTGCGCAGCGGTTTGGGAGTTAACATCAAAATTACATTTCTCGGCCATATCGCATAGATCTCACTGTGAAAAGGCTTAAATGGCTTTTTTGACCTAAGTTTGAGGATTGCGCTCAAATCAAATGTCCTATAACCAAATTTCCACATGTAACTACTAGATTGTGATACAATACACTAATGGGTGAAGTTTGGTTGACTTCTGCGCAGCGGTTTGGGAGTTAACATCAAAATTACATTTCTCGGCCATATCGCATAGATCTCACTGTGAAAAGGCTTAAATGACTTTTTTAATTAAGTTTGATGATTGCGTTCAAACAAAATGTCCTAGAACAAAATTTTCAAATGTAACTACTAGATTGTGATACAATACACTATTGGGTGAAGTTTGGTTGACTTCCGCGCAGCGGTTTGGGAGTTAACATCAAAATTACATTTCTCGGCCATATCGCATAGATTTCACTGTGAAAAGGCTTAAATGGCTTTTTTGACCTAAGTTTGAGGATTGCGCTCAAATCAAATGTCCTAGAACCAAATTTCCACATGTAATTACTAGATTGTGATACAATACACTAATGGGTGAAGTTTGGTTGACTTCTGCGCAGCGGTTTGGGAGTTAACATCAAAATTACATTTCTCGGCCATATCGCATAGATCTCACTGTGAAAAGGCTTAAATGACTTTTTTTAATTAAGTTTGAAGATTGCGCTTAAATCAAATGTCCTAGAACTAAATTTCCAAATGTAACTACTAGATTGTGATAAAATACACTATTGGGTGAAGTTTGGTTGACTTCTGCGCAGCGGTTTGGGAGTTAACATCAAAATTACATTTCTCGGCCATATTGCATAGATCTCACTGTGAAAAGGCTTAAATGGCTTTTTTTAATTAAGTTTGAAGATTGCGCTCAAATCAAATGTCCTAGAACTAAATTTCCAAATGTAACTACTAGATTGTGATACAATACACTATTGGGTGAAGTTTGGTTGACTTCTGCGCAGCGGTTTGGGAGTTAACATCAAAATTACATTTCTCGGCCATATCGCATAGATCTCACTGTGAAAAGGCTTAAATGGCTTTTTTGACCTAAGTTTGAGGATTGCGCTAAAATCAAATGTCCTAGAACCAAATTTCCACATTTAACTACTAGATTGTGATACAATACACTAATGGGTGAAGTTTGGTTTACTTCTGCGCAGCGGTTTGGGAGTTAACATCAAAATTACATTTCTCGGCCATATCGCATAGATCTCACTGTGAAAAGGCTTAAATGGCTTTTTTGACCTAAGTTTAATAATTGCGCTCAAACCAAATGTCCTAGAACGAAATTTTCAAATGTAACTACTAGAATGTGATACAATACACTATTGGGTGAAGTTTGGTTGACTTCTGCGCAGCGGTTTGGGAGTTAACATCAAAATTACATTTCTCGGCCATATCGCATAGATCTCACTGTGAAAAGGCTTAAATGGCTTTTTTGACCTAAGTTTGAGGATTGCGCTCAAATCAAATGTCCTAGAACCAAATTTCCACATGTAACTACTAGATTGTGATACAATACACTAATGGGTGAAGTTTGGTTTACTTCTGCGCAGCGGTTTGGGAGTTAACATCAAAATTACATTTCTCGGCCATATCGCATAGATCTCACTGTGAAAAGGCTTAAATGGCTTTTTTGACCTAAGTTTAATAATTGCGCTCAAACCAAATGTCCTTGAACGAAATTTTAAAATGTAACTACTAGAATGTGATACAATACACTATTGGGTGAAGTTTGGTTGACTTCTGCGCAGCGGTTTGGGAGTTAACATCAAAATTACATTTCTCGGCCATATCGCATAGATCTCACTGTGAAAAGGCTTAAATGGCTTTTTTGACCTAAGTTTGAGGATTGCGCTCAAATCAAATGTCCTATAACCAAATTTCCACATGTAACTACTAGATTGTGATACAATACACTAATGGGTGAAGTTTGGTTGACTTCTGCACAGCGGTTTGGGAGTTAACATCAAAATTACATTTCTCGGCCATATCGCATAGATCTCACTGTGAAAAGGCTTAAATGGCTTTTTTGACCTAAGTTTGAGGATTGCGCTCAAACAAAATGTCCTAGAACAAAATTTTCAAATGTAACTACTAGATTGTGATACAATACACTATTGGGTGAAGTTTTGTTGACTTCTGCGCAGCGGTTTGGGAGTTAACATCAAAATTACATTTCTCGGCCATATCGCATAGATCTCACTGTGAAAAGGCTTAAATGGCTTTTTTGACCTAAGTTTAATGATTGCGCTCAAACCAAATGTCCTAGAACGAAATTTTCAAATGTAACTACTAGAATGTGATACAATACACTATTGGGTGAAGTTTGGTTGACTTCTGCGCAGCGGTTTGGGAGTTAACATCAAAATTACATTTCTCGGCCATATCGCATAGATCTCACTGTGAAAAGGCTTAAATGGCTTTTTTGACCTAAGTTTGAGGATTGCGCTCAAATCAAATGTCCTAGAACGAAATTTTAAAATGTAACTACTAGAATGTGATACAATACACTATTGGGTGAAGTTTGGTTGACTTCTGCGCAGCGGTTTGGGAGTTAACATCAAAATTACATTTCTCGGCCATATCGCATAGATCTCACTGTGAAAAGGCTTAAATGGCTTTTTTGACCTAAGTTTGAGGATTGCGCTCAAATCAAATGTCCTATAACCAAATTTCCACATGTAACTACTAGATTGTGATACAATACACTAATGGGTGAAGTTTGGTTGACTTCTGCGCAGCGGTTTGGGAGTTAACATCAAAATTACATTTCTCGGCCATATCGCATAGATCTCACTGTGAAAAGGCTTAAATGGCTTTTTTGACCTAAGTTTGAGGATTGCGCTCAAACAAAATGTCCTAGAACAAAATTTTCAAATGTAACTACTAGATTGTGATACAATACACTATTGGGTGAAGTTTGGTTGACTTCTGCGCAGCGGTTTGGGAGTTAACATCAAAATTACATTTCTCGGCCATATCGCATAGATCTCACTGTGAAAAGGCTTAAATGGCTTTTTTGACCTAAGTTTGAGGATTGCGCTCAAACCAAATGTCCTAGAACGAAATTTTAAAATGTAACTACTAGAATGTGATACAATACACTATTGGGTGAAGTTTGGTTGACTTCTGCGCAGCGGTTTGGGAGTTAACATCAAAATTACATTTCTCGGCCATATCGCATAGATCTCACTGTGAAAAGGCTTAAATGGCTTTTTTGACCTAAGTTTGAGGATTGCGCTCAAATCAAATGTCCTAGAACCAAATTTCCACATGTAACTACTAGATTGTGATAAAATACACTAATGGGTGAAGTTTGGTTGACTTCTGCGCAGCGGTTTGGGAGTTAACATCAAAATTACATTTCTCGGCCATATCGCATAGATCTCACTGTGAAAAGGCTTAAATGACTTTTTTAATTAAGTTTGATGATTGCGCTCAAACAAAATTTCCTAGAACAAAATTTTCAAATGTAACTACTAGATTGTGTATACAATACACTATTGGGTGAAGTTTGGTTGACTTCTGCGCAGCGGTTTGGGAGTTAACATCAAAATTACATTTCTCGGCCATATCGCATAGATCTCACTGTGAAAAGGCTTAAATGGCTTTTTTGACCTAAGTTTGAGGATTGCGCTCAAATCAAATGTCCTATAACCAAATTTCCACATGTAACTACTAGATTGTGATACAATACACTAATGGGTGAAGTTTGGTTGACTTCTGCGCAGCGGTTTGGGAGTTAACATCAAAATTACATTTCTCGGCCATATCGCATAGATCTCACTGTGAAAAGGCTTAAATGACTTTTTTAATTAAGTTTGATGATTGCGTTCAAACAAAATGTCCTAGAACAAAATTTTCAAATGTAACTACTAGATTGTGATACAATACACTATTGGGTGAAGTTTGGTTGACTTCCGCGCAGCGGTTTGGGAGTTAACATCAAAATTACATTTCTCGGCCATATCGCATAGATTTCACTGTGAAAAGGCTTAAATGGCTTTTTTGACCTAAGTTTGAGGATTGCGCTCAAATCAAATGTCCTAGAACCAAATTTCCACATGTAATTACTAGATTGTGATACAATACACTAATGGGTGAAGTTTGGTTGACTTCTGCGCAGCGGTTTGGGAGTTAACATCAAAATTACATTTCTCGGCCATATCGCATAGATCTCACTGTGAAAAGGCTTAAATGACTTTTTTTAATTAAGTTTGAAGATTGCGCTTAAATCAAATGTCCTAGAACTAAATTTCCAAATGTAACTACTAGATTGTGATAAAATACACTATTGGGTGAAGTTTGGTTGACTTCTGCGCAGCGGTTTGGGAGTTAACATCAAAATTACATTTCTCGGCCATATTGCATAGATCTCACTGTGAAAAGGCTTAAATGGCTTTTTTTAATTAAGTTTGAAGATTGCGCTCAAATCAAATGTCCTAGAACTAAATTTCCAAATGTAACTACTAGATTGTGATACAATACACTATTGGGTGAAGTTTGGTTGACTTTTGCGCAGCGGTTTGGGAGTTAACATCAAAATTACATTTCTCGGCCATATCGCATAGATCTCACTGTGAAAAGGCTTAAATGGCTTTTTTGACCTAAGTTTGAGGATTGCGCTAAAATCAAATGTCCTAGAACCAAATTTCCACATGTAACTACTAGATTGTGATACAATACACTAATGGGTGAAGTTTGGTTTACTTCTGCGCAGCGGTTTGGGAGTTAACATCAAAATTACATTTCTCGGCCATATCGCATAGATCTCACTGTGAAAAGGCTTAAATGGCTTTTTTGACCTAAGTTTAATAATTGCGCTCAAACCAAATGTCCTAGAACCAAATTTCCACATGTAACTACTAGATTGTGATACAATACACTAATGGGTGAAGTTTGGTTTACTTCTGCGCAGCGGTTTGGGAGTTAACATCAAAATTACATTTCTCGGCCATATCGCATAGATCTCACTGTGAAAAGGCTTAAATGGCTTTTTTGACCTAAGTTTAATAATTGCGCTCAAACCAAATGTCCTTGAACGAAATTTTAAAATGTAACTACTAGAATGTGATACAATACACTATTGGGTGAAGTTTGGTTGACTTCTGCGCAGCGGTTTGGGAGTTAACATCAAAATTACATTTCTCGGCCATATCGCATAGATCTCACTGTGAAAAGGCTTAAATGGCTTTTTTGACCTAAGTTTGAGGATTGCGCTCAAATCAAATGTCCTATAACCAAATTTCCACATGTAACTACTAGATTGTGATACAATACACTAATGGGTGAAGTTTGGTTGACTTCTGCGCAGCGGTTTGGGAGTTAACATCAAAATTACATTTCTCGGCCATATCGCATAGATCTCACTGTGAAAAGGCTTAAATGGCTTTTTTGACCTAAGTTTGAGGATTGCGCTCAAACAAAATGTCCTAGAACAAAATTTTCAAATGTAACTACTAGATTGTGATACAATACACTATTGGGTGAAGTTTGGTTGACTTCTGCGCAGCGGTTTGGGAGTTAACATCAAAATTACATTTCTCGGCCATATCGCATAGATCTCACTGTGAAAAGGCTTAAATGGCTTTTTTGACCTAAGTTTGAGGATTGCGCTCAAACCAAATGTCCTAGAACGAAATTTTAAAATGTAACTACTAGAATGTGATACAATACACTATTGGGTGAAGTTTGGTTGACTTCTGCGCAGCGGTTTGGGAGTTAACATCAAAATTACATTTCTCGGCCATATCGCATAGATCTCACTGTGAAAAGGCTTAAATGGCTTTTTTGACCTAAGTTTGAGGATTGCGCTCAAATCAAATGTCCTAGAACCAAATTTCCACATGTAACTACTAGATTGTGATAAAATACACTAATGGGTGAAGTTTGGTTGACTTCTGCGCAGCGGTTTGGGAGTTAACATCAAAATTACATTTCTCGGCCATATCGCATAGATCTCACTGTGAAAAGGCTTAAATGACTTTTTTAATTAAGTTTGATGATTGCGCTCAAACAAAATTTCCTAGAACAAAATTTTCAAATGTAACTACTAGATTGTGATACAATACACTATTGGGTGAAGTTTGGTTGACTTCTGCGCAGCGGTTTGGGAGTTAACATCAAAATTACATTTCTCGGCCATATCGCATAGATCTCACTGTGAAAAGGCTTAAATGGCTTTTTTGACCTAAGTTTGAGGATTGCGCTCAAATCAAATGTCCTATAACCAAATTTCCACATGTAACTACTAGATTGTGATACAATACACTAATGGGTGAAGTTTGGTTGACTTCTGCGCAGCGGTTTGGGAGTTAACATCAAAATTACATTTCTCGGCCATATCGCATAGATCTCACTGTGAAAAGGCTTAAATGACTTTTTTAATTAAGTTTGATGATTGCGTTCAAACAAAATGTCCTAGAACAAAATTTTCAAATGTAACTACTAGATTGTGATACAATACACTATTGGGTGAAGTTTGGTTGACTTCTGCGCAGCGGTTTGGGAGTTAACATCAAAATTACATTTCTCGGCCATATCGCATAGATTTCACTGTGAAAAGGCTTAAATGGCTTTTTTGACCTAAGTTTGAGGATTGCGCTCAAATCAAATGTCCTAGAACCAAATTTCCACATGTAATTACTAGATTGTGATACAATACACTAATGGGTGAAGTTTGGTTGACTTCTGCGCAGCGGTTTGGGAGTTAACATCAAAATTACATTTCTCGGCCATATCGCATAGATCTCACTGTGAAAAGGCTTAAATGACTTTTTTTAATTAAGTTTGAAGATTGCGCTCAAATCAAATGTCCTAGAACTAAATTTCCAAATGTAACTACTAGATTGTGATACAATACACTATTGGGTGAAGTTTGGTTGACTTCTGCGCAGCGGTTTGGGAGTTAACATCAAAATTACATTTCTCGGCCATATCACATAGATCTCACTGTGAAAAGGCTTAAATGGCTTTTTTGACCTAAGTTTGAGGATTGCGCTAAAATCAAATGTCCTAGAACCAAATTTCCAAATTTAACTACTAGATTGTGATACAATACACTAATGGGTGAAGTTTGGTTTACTTCTGCGCAGCGGTTTGGGAGTTAACATCAAAATTACATTTCTCGGCCATATCGCATAGATGTCACTGTGAAAAGGCTTAAATGGCTTTTTTGACCTAAGTTTAATAATTGCGCTCAAACCAAATGTCCTAGAACGAAATTTTCAAATGTAACTACTAGAATGTGATACAATACACTATTGGGTGAAGTTTGGTTGACTTCTACGCAGCGGTTTGGGAGTTAACATCAAAATTACATTTCTCGGCCATATCGCATAGATCTCACTGTGAAAAGGCTTAAATGGCTTTTTTGACCTAAGTTTGAGGATTGCGCTCAAATCAAATGTCCTAGAACCAAATTTCCACATGTAACTACTAGATTGTGATACAATACACTAATGGGTGAAGTTTGGTTTACTTCTGCGCAGCGGTTTGGGAGTTAACATCAAAATTACATTTCTCGGCCATATCGCATAGATCTCACTGTGAAAAGGCTTAAATGGCTTTTTTGACCTAAGTTTAATAATTCCGCTCAAACCAAATGTCCTAGAACCAAATTTCCACATGTAACTACTAGATTGTGATACAATACACTAATGGGTGAAGTTTGGTTGACTTCTGCGCAGCGGTTTGGGAGTTAACATCAAAATTACATTTCTCGGCCATATCGCTTAGATCTCACTGTGAAAAGGCTTAAATGGCTTTTTTGACCTAAGTTTGAGGATTGCGCTCAAATCAAATGTCCTAGAACCAAATTTCCACATGTAACTACTAGATTGTGATACAATACACTAATGGGTGAAGTTTGGTTGACTTCTGCGCAGCGGTTTGGGAGTTAACATCAAAATTACATTTCTCGGCCATATCGCATAGATCTCACTGTGAAAAGGCTTAAATGGCTTTTTTGACCTAAGTTTGAGGATTGCGCTCAAATCAAATGTCCAATAACCAAATTTCCACATGTAACTACTAGATTGTGATACAATACACTAATGGGTGAAGTTTGGTTGACTTCTGCGCAGCAGTTTGGGAGTTAACATCAAAATTACATTTCTCGGCCATATCGCATAGATCTCACTGTGAAAAGGCTTAAATGACTTTTTTAATTAAGTTTGATGATTGCGTTCAAACAAAATGTCCTAGAACAAAATTTTCAAATGTAACTACTAGATTGTGATACAATACACTATTGGGTGAAGTTTGGTTGACTTCTGCGCAGCGGTTTGGGAGTTAACATCAAAATTACATTTCTCGGCCATATCGCATAGATCTCACTGTGAAAAGGCTTAAATGGCTTTTTTGACCTAAGTTTGAGGATTGCGCTCAAATCAAATGTCCTAGAACCAAATTTCCACATGTAACTACTAGATTGTGATACAATACACTAATGGGTGAAGTTTGGTTGACTTCTGCGCAGCGGTTTGGGAGTTAACATCAAAATTACATTTCTCGGCCATATCGCATAGATCTCACTGTGAAAAGGCTTAAATGGCTTTTTTGACCTAAGTTTAATAATTGCGCTCAAACCAAATGTCCTAGAACCAAATTTCCACATGTAACTACTAGATTGTGATACAATACACTAATGGGTGAAGTTTGGTTGACTTCTGCGCAGCGGTTTGGGAGTTAACATCAAAATTACATTTCTCGGCCATATCGCTTAGATCTCACTGTGAAAAGGCTTAAATGGCTTTTTTGACCTAAGTTTGAGGATTGCGCTCAAATCAAATGTCCTAGAACCAAATTTCCACATGTAACTACTAGATTGTGATACAATACACTAATGGGTGAAGTTTGGTTGACTTCTGCGCAGCGGTTTGGGAGTTAACATCAAAATTACATTTCTCGGCCATATCGCATAGATCTCACTGTGAAAAGGCTTAAATGGCTTTTTTGACCTAAGTTTGAGGATTGCGCTCAAATCAAATGTCCAATAACCAAATTTCCACATGTAACTACTAGATTGTGATACAATACACTAATGGGTGAAGTTTGGTTGACTTCTGCGCAGCAGTTTGGGAGTTAACATCAAAATTACATTTCTCGGCCATATCGCATAGATCTCACTGTGAAAAGGCTTAAATGACTTTTTTAATTAAGTTTGATGATTGCGTTCAAACAAAATGTCCTAGAACAAAATTTTCAAATGTAACTACTAGATTGTGATACAATACACTATTGGGTGAAGTTTGGTTGACTTCTGCGCAGCGGTTTGGGAGTTAACATCAAAATTACATTTCTCGGCCATATCGCATAGATCTCACTGTGAAAAGGCTTAAATGGCTTTTTTGACCTAAGTTTGAGGATTGCGCTCAAATCAAATGTCCTAGAACCAAATGTCCACATGTAATTACTAGATTGTGATACAATACAATAATGGGTGAAGTTTGGTTGACTTCTGCGCAGCGGTTTGGGAGTTAACATCAAAATTACATTTCTCGGCCATATCGCATAGATCTCACTGTGAAAAGGCTTAAATGACTTTTTTTAATTAAGTTTGAAGATTGCGCTCAAATCAAATGTCCTAGAACTAAATTTCCAAATGTAACTACTAGATTGTGATAAAATACACTATTGGGTGAAGTTTGGTTGACTTCTGCGCAGCGGTTTGGGAGTTAACATCAAAATTACATTTCTCGGCCATATCGCATAGATCTCACTGTGAAAAGGCTTAAATGGCTTTTTTGACCTAAGTTTGAGGATTGCGCTCAAATCAAATGTCCTATAAAAAATTTCCACATGTAACTACTAGATTGTGATACAATACACTAATGGGTGAAGTTTAGTTGACTTCTGCGCAGCGGTTTGGGAGTTAACATCAAAATTACATTTCTCGGCCATATCGCATAGATCTCACTGTGAAAAGGCTTAAATGACTTTTTTAATTAAGTTTGATGATTGCGTTCAAACAAAATGTCCTAGAACAAAATTTTCAAATGTAACTACTAGATTGTGATACAATACACTATTGGGTGAAGTTTGGTTGACTTCTGCGCAGCGGTTTGGGAGTTAACATCAAAATTACATTTCTCGGCCATATCGCATTGATCTCACTGTGAAAAGGCTTAAATGGCTTTTTTGACCTAAGTTTGAGGATTGCGCTCAAATCAAATGTCCTAGAACCAAATTTCCACATGTAACTACTAGATTGTGATACAATACACTAATGGGTGAAGTTTGGTTGACTTCTGCGCAGCGGTTTGGGAGTTAACATCAAAATTACATTTCTCGGCCATATCGCATAGATCTCACTGTGAAAAGGCTTAAATGGCTTTTTTGACCTAAGTTTAATAATTGCGCTCAAACCAAATGTCCTAGAACGAAATTTCCACATGTAACTACTAGATTGTGATACAATACACTAATGGGTGAAGTTTGGTTGACTTCTGCGCAGCGGTTTGGGAGTTAACATCAAAATTACATTTCTCGGCCATATCGCATAGATCTCACTGTGAAAAGGCTTAAATGGCTTTTTTGACCTAAGTTTGAGGATTGCGCTCAAATCAAATGTCCTAGAACCAAATTTCCACATGTAATTACTAGATTGTGATACAATACAATAATGGGTGAAGTTTGGTTGACTTCTGCGCAGCGGTTTGGGAGTTAACATCAAAATTACATTTCTCGGCCATATCGCATAGATCTCACTGTGAAAAGGCTTAAATGACTATTTTTAATTAAGTTTGAAGATTGCGCTCAAATCAAATGTCCTAGAACTAAATTTCCAAATGTAACTACTAGATTGTGATAAAATACACTATTGGGTGAAGTTTGGTTGACTTCTGCGCAGCGGTTTGGGAGTTAACATCAAAATTACATTTCTCGGCCATATCGCATAGATCTCACTGTGAAAAGGCTTAAATGGCTTTTTTGACCTAAGTTTGAGGATTGCGCTCAAATCAAATGTCCAATAACCAAATTTCCACATGTAACTACTAGATTGTGATACAATACACTAATGGGTGAAGTTTGGTTGACTTCTGCGCAGCAGTTTGGGAGTTAACATCAAAATTACATTTCTCGGCCATATCGCATAGATCTCACTGTGAAAAGGCTTAAATGACTTTTTTAATTAAGTTTGATGATTGCGTTCAAACAAAATGTCCTAGAACAAAATTTTCAAATGTAACTACTAGATTGTGATACAATACACTATTGGGTGAAGTTTGGTTGACTTCTGCGCAGCGGTTTGGGAGTTAACATCAAAATTACATTTCTCGGCCATATCGCATAGATCTCACTGTGAAAAGGCTTAAATGGCTTTTTTGACCTAAGTTTGAGGATTGCGCTCAAATCAAATGTCCTAGAACAAAATTTCCACATGTAACTACTAGATTGTGATACAATACACTAATGGGTGAAGTTTGGTTGACTTCTGCGCAGCGGTTTGGGAGTTAACATCAAAATTACATTTCTCGGCCATATCGCATAGATCTCACTGTGAAAAGGCTTAAATGGCTTTTTTGACCTAAGTTTAATAATTGCGCTCAAACCAAATGTCCTAGAACGAAATTTCCACATGTAACTACTAGATTGTGATACAATACACTAATGGGTGAAGTTTGGTTGACTTCTGCGCAGCGGTTTGGGAGTTAACATCAAAATTACATTTCTCGGCCATATCGCTTAGATCTCACTGTGAAAAGGCTTAAATGGCTTTTTTGACCTAAGTTTGAGGATTGCGCTTAAATCAAATGTCCTAGAACCAAATTTCCACATGTAACTACTAGATTGTGATACAATACACTAATGGGTGAAGTTTGGTTGACTTCTGCGCAGCGGTTTGGGAGTTAACATCAAAATTACATTTCTCGGCCATATCGCATAGATCTCACTGTGAAAAGGCTTAAATGGCTTTTTTGACCTAAGTTTGAGGATTGCGCTCAAACAAAATGTCCTAGAACAAAATTTTCAAATGTAACCACTAGATTGTGATACAATACACTATTGGGTGAAGTTTGGTTGACTTCTGCGCAGCGGTTTGGGAGTTAACATCAAAATTACATTTCTCGGCCATATCGCATAGATCTCACTGTGAAAAGGCTTAAATGGCTTTTTTGACCTAAGTTTGAGGATTGCGCTCAAATCAAATGTCCTAGAACCAAATTTCCACATGTAACTACTAGATTGTGATACAATACACTAATGGGTGAAGTTTGGTTGACTTCTGCGCAGCGGTTTGGGAGTTAACATCAAAATTACATTTCTCGGCCATATCGCATAGATCTCACTGTGAAAAGGCTTAAATGACTTTTTTAATTAAGTTTGATGATTGCGTTCAAACAAAATGTCCTAGAACAAAATTTTCAAATGTAACTACTAGATTGTGATACAATACACTATTGGGTGAAGTTTGGTTGACTTCTGCGCAGCGGTTTGGGAGTTAACATCAAAATTACATTTCTCGGCCATATCGCATAGATCTCACTGTGAAAAGGCTTAAATGGCTTTTTTGACCTAAGTTTGAGGATTGCGCTCAAATCAAATGTCCTAGAACCAAATTTCCACATGTAACTACTAGATTGTGATACAATACACTAATGGGTGAAGTTTGGTTGACTTCTGCGCAGCGGTTTGGGAGTTAACATCAAAATTACATTTCTCGGCCATATCGCTTAGATCTCACTGTGAAAAGGCTTAAATGGCTTTTTTGACCTAAGTTTGAGGATTGCGCTCAAATCAAATGTCCTAGAACCAAATTTCCACATGTAACTACTAGATTGTGATACAATACACTAATGGGTGAAGTTTGGTTGACTTCTGCGCAGCGGTTTGGGAGTTAACATCAAAATTACATTTCTCGGCCATATCGCATAGATCTCACTGTGAAAAGGCTTAAATGGCTTTTTTGACCTAAGTTTGAGGATTGCGCTCAAATCAAATGTCCAATAACCAAATTTCCACATGTAACTACTAGATTGTGATACAATACACTAATGGGTGAAGTTTGGTTGACTTCTGCGCAGCAGTTTGGGAGTTAACATCAAAATTACATTTCTCGGCCATATCGCATAGATCTCACTGTGAAAAGGCTTAAATGACTTTTTTAATTAAGTTTGATGATTGCGTTCAAACAAAATGTCCTAGAACAAAATTTTCAAATGTAACTACTAGATTGTGATACAATACACTATTGGGTGAAGTTTGGTTGACTTCTGCGCAGCGGTTTGGGAGTTAACATCAAAATTACATTTCTCGGCCATATCGCATAGATCTCACTGTGAAAAGGCTTAAATGGCTTTTTTGACCTAAGTTTGAGGATTGCGCTCAAATCAAATGTCCTAGAACCAAATTTCCACATGTAACTACTAGATTGTGATACAATACACTAATGGGTGAAGTTTGGTTGACTTCTGCGCAGCGGTTTGGGAGTTAACATCAAAATTACATTTCTCGGCCATATCGCATAGATCTCACTGTGAAAAGGCTTAAATGGCTTTTTTGACCTAAGTTTAATAATTGCGCTCAAACCAAATGTCCTAGAACCAAATTTCCACATGTAACTACTAGATTGTGATACAATACACTAATGGGTGAAGTTTGGTTGACTTCTGCGCAGCGGTTTGGGAGTTAACATCAAAATTACATTTCTCGGCCATATCGCTTAGATCTCACTGTGAAAAGGCTTAAATGGCTTTTTTGACCTAAGTTTGAGGATTGCGCTCAAATCAAATGTCCTAGAACCAAATTTCCACATGTAACTACTAGATTGTGATACAATACACTAATGGGTGAAGTTTGGTTGACTTCTGCGCAGCGGTTTGGGAGTTAACATCAAAATTACATTTCTCGGCCATATCGCATAGATCTCACTGTGAAAAGGCTTAAATGGCTTTTTTGACCTAAGTTTGAGGATTGCGCTCAAATCAAATGTCCAATAACCAAATTTCCACATGTAACTACTAGATTGTGATACAATACACTAATGGGTGAAGTTTGGTTGACTTCTGCGCAGCAGTTTGGGAGTTAACATCAAAATTACATTTCTCGGCCATATCGCATAGATCTCACTGTGAAAAGGCTTAAATGACTTTTTTAATTAAGTTTGATGATTGCGTTCAAACAAAATGTCCTAGAACAAAATTTTCAAATGTAACTACTAGATTGTGATACAATACACTATTGGGTGAAGTTTGGTTGACTTCTGCGCAGCGGTTTGGGAGTTAACATCAAAATTACATTTCTCGGCCATATCGCATAGATCTCACTGTGAAAAGGCTTAAATGGCTTTTTTGACCTAAGTTCGAGGATTGCGCTCAAATCAAATGTCCTAGAACCAAATGTCCACATGTAATTACTAGATTGTGATACAATACAATAATGGGTGAAGTTTGGTTGACTTCTGCGCAGCGGTTTGGGAGTTAACATCAAAATTACATTTCTCGGCCATATCGCATAGATCTCACTGTGAAAAGGCTTAAATGACTTTTTTTAATTAAGTTTGAAGATTGCGCTCAAATCAAATGTCCTAGAACTAAATTTCCAAATGTAACTACTAGATTGTGATAAAATACACTATTGGGTGAAGTTTGGTTGACTTCTGCGCAGCGGTTTGGGAGTAAACATCAAAATTACATTTCTCGGCCATATCGCATAGATCTCACTGTGAAAAGGCTTAAATGGCTTTTTTGACCTAAGTTTGAGGATTGCGCTCAAATCAAATGTCCTATAAAAAATTTCCACATGTAACTACTAGATTGTGATACAATACACTAATGGGTGAAGTTTAGTTGACTTCTGCGCAGCGGTTTGGGAGTTAACATCAAAATTACATTTCTCGGCCATATCGCATAGATCTCACTGTGAAAAGGCTTAAATGACTTTTTTAATTAAGTTTGATGATTGCGTTCAAACAAAATGTCCTAGAACAAAATTTTCAAATGTAACTACTAGATTGTGATACAATACACTATTGGGTGAAGTTTGGTTGACTTCTGCGCAGCGGTTTGGGAGTTAACATCAAAATTACATTTCTCGGCCATATCGCATTGATCTCACTGTGAAAAGGCTTAAATGGCTTTTTTGACCTAAGTTTGAGGATTGCGCTCAAATCAAATGTCCTAGAACCAAATTTCCACATGTAACTACTAGATTGTGATACAATACACTAATGGGTGAAGTTTGGTTGACTTCTGCGCAGCGGTTTGGGAGTTAACATCAAAATTACATTTCTCGGCCATATCGCATAGATCTCACTGTGAAAAGGCTTAAATGGCTTTTTTGACCTAAGTTTGAGGATTGCGCTCAAATCAAATGTCCAATAACCAAATTTCCACATGTAACTACTAGATTGTGATACAATACACTAATGGGTGAAGTTTGGTTGACTTCTGCGCAGCAGTTTGGGAGTTAACATCAAAATTACATTTCTCGGCCATATCGCATAGATCTCACTGTGAAAAGGCTTAAATGACTTTTTTAATTAAGTTTGATGATTGCGTTCAAACAAAATGTCCTAGAACAAAATTTTCAAATGTAACTACTAGATTGTGATACAATACACTAATGGGTGAAGTTTGGTTGACTTCTGCGCAGCGGTTTGGGAGTTAACATCAAAATTACATTTCTCGGCCATATCGCATAGATCTCACTGTGAAAAGGCTTAAATGGCTTTTTTGACCTAAGTTTGAGGATTGCGCTCAAATCAAATGTCCTAGAACCAAATGTCCACATGTAATTACTAGATTGTGATACAATACAATAATGGGTGAAGTTTGGTTGACTTCTGCGCAGCGGTTTGGGAGTTAACATCAAAATTACATTTCTCGGCCATATCGCATAGATCTCACTGTGAAAAGGCTTAAATGACTTTTTTTAATTAAGTTTGAAGATTGCGCTCAAATCAAATGTCCTAGAACTAAATTTCCAAATGTAACTACTAGATTGTGATAAAATACACTATTGGGTGAAGTTTGGTTGACTTCTGCGCAGCGGTTTGGGAGTTAACATCAAAATTACATTTCTCGGCCATATCGCATAGATCTCACTGTGAAAAGGCTTAAATGGCTTTTTTGACCTAAGTTTGAGGATTGCGCTCAAATCAAATGTCCTATAACAAAATTTCCACATGTAACTACTAGATTGTGATACAATACACTAATGGGTGAAGTTTAGTTGACTTCTGCGCAGCGGTTTGGGAGTTAACATCAAAATTACATTTCTCGGCCATATCGCATAGATCTCACTGTGAAAAGGCTTAAATGACTTTTTTAATTAAGTTTGATGATTGCGTTCAAACAAAATGTCCTAGAACAAAATTTTCAAATGTAACTACTAGATTGTGATACAATACACTATTGGGTGAAGTTTGGTTGACTTCTGCGCAGCGGTTTGGGAGTTAACATCAAAATTACATTTCTCGGCCATATCGCATTGATCTCACTGTGAAAAGGCTTAAATGGCTTTTTTGACCTAAGTTTGAGGATTGCGCTCAAATCAAATGTCCTAGAACCAAATTTCCACATGTAACTACTAGATTGTGATACAATACACTAATGGGTGAAGTTTGGTTGACTTCTGCGCAGCGGTTTGGGAGTTAACATCAAAATTACATTTCTCGGCCATATCGCATAGATCTCACTGTGAAAAGGCTTAAATGGCTTTTTTGACCTAAGTTTAATAATTGCGCTCAAACCAAATGTCCTAGAACGAAATTTCCACATGTAACTACTAGATTGTGATACAATACACTAATGGGTGAAGTTTGGTTGACTTCTGCGCAGCGGTTTGGGAGTTAACATCAAAATTACATTTCTCGGCCATATCGCTTAGATCTCACTGTGAAAAGGCTTAAATGGCTTTTTTGACCTAAGTTTGAGGATTGCGCTCAAATCAAATGTCCTAGAACCAAATTTCCACATGTAACTACTAGATTGTGATACAATACACTAATGGGTGAAGTTTGGTTGACTTCTGCGCAGCGGTTTGGGAGTTGACATCAAAATTACATTTCTCGGCCATATCGCATAGATCTCACTGTGAAAAGGCTTAAATGGCTTTTTTGACCTAAGTTTGAGGATTGCGCTCAAATCAAATGTCCAATAACCAAATTTCCACATGTAACTACTAGATTGTGATACAATACACTAATGGGTGAAGTTTGGTTGACTTCTGCGCAGCAGTTTGGGAGTTAACATCAAAATTACATTTCTCGGCCATATCGCATAGATCTCACTGTGAAAAGGCTTAAATGACTTTTTTAATTAAAATTGATGATTGCGTTCAAACAAAATGTCCTAGAACAAAATTTTCAAATGTAACTACTAGATTGTGATACAATACACTATTGGGTGAAGTTTGGTTGACTTCTGCGCAGCGGTTTGGGAGTTAACATCAAAATTACATTTCTCGGCCATATCGCATAGATCTCACTGTGAAAAGGCTTAAATGGCTTTTTTGACCTAAGTTTGAGGATTGCGCTCAAATCAAATGTCCTAGAACCAAATGTCCACATGTAATTACTAGATTGTGATACAATACAATAATGGGTGAAGTTTGGTTGACTTCTGCGCAGCGGTTTGGGAGTTAACATCAAAATTACATTTCTCGGCCATATCGCATAGATCTCACTGTGAAAAGGCTTAAATGACTTTTTTTAATTAAGTTTGAAGATTGCGCTCAAATCAAATGTCCTAGAACTAAATTTCCAAATGTAACTACTAGATTGTGATACAATACACTAATGGGTGAAGTTTAGTTGACTTCTGCGCAGCGGTTTGGGAGTTAACATCAAAATTACATTTCTCGGCCATATCGCATAGATCTCACTGTGAAAAGGCTTAAATGACTTTTTTAATTAAGTTTGATGATTGCGTTCAAACAAAATGTCCTAGAACAAAATTTTCAAATGTAACTACTAGATTGTGATACAATACACTATTGGGTGAAGTTTGGTTGACTTCTGCGCAGCGGTTTGGGAGTTAACATCAAAATTACATTTCTCGGCCATATCGCATAGATCTCACTGTGAAAAGGCTTAAATGGCTTTTTTGACCTAAGTTTGAGGATTGCGCTCAAATCAAATGTCCTAGAACCAAATTTCCACATGTAACTACTAGATTGTGATACAATACACTAATGGGTGAAGTTTGGTTGACTTCTGCGCAGCGGTTTGGGAGTTAACATCAAAATTACATTTCTCGGCCATATCGCATAGATCTCACTGTGAAAAGGCTTAAATGGCTTTTTTGACCTAAGTTTGAGGATTGCGTTCAAACAAAATGTCCTAGAACAAAATTTTCAAATGTAACTACTAGATTGTGATACAATACACTAATGGGTGAAGTTTGGTTGACTTCTGCGCAGCGGTTTGGGAGTTAACATCAAAATTACATTTCTCGGCCATATCGCATAGATCTCACTGTGAAAAGGCTTAAATGACTTTTTTAATTAAGTTTAATGATTGCGCTCAAACCAAATGTCCTAGAACGAAATTTTCAAATGTAACTACTAGAATGTGATACAATACACTATTGGGTGAAGTTTAGTTGACTTCTGCGCAGCGGTTTGGGAGTTAACATCAAAATTACATTTCTCGGCCATATCGCATAGATCTCACTGTGAAAAGGCTTAAATGGCTTTTTTGACCTAAGTTTAATGATTGCGCTCAAACCAAATGTCCTAGAACAAAATTTTCAAATGTAACTACTAGATTGTGATACAATACACTATTGGGTGAAGTTTGGTTGACTTCTGCGCAGCGGTTTGGGAGTTAACATCAAAATTACATTTCTCGGCCATATCGCATAGATCTCACTGTGAAAAGGCTTAAATGACTTTTTTAATTAAGTTTGATGATTGCGTTCAAACAAAATGTCCTAGAACAAAATTTTCAAATGTAACTACTAGATTGTGATACAATACACTATTGGGTGAAGTTTGGTTGACTTCTGCGCAGCGGTTTGGGAGTTAACATCAAAATTACATTTCTCGGCCATATCGCATAGATCTCACTGTGAAAAAGCTTAAATGACTTTTTTAATTAAGTTTGATGATTGCGTTCAAACAAAATGTCCTAGAACAAAATTTTCAAATGTAACTACTAGATTGTGATACAATACACTATTGGGTGAAGTTTGGTTGACTTCTGCGCAGCGGTTTGGGAGTTAACATCAAAATTACATTTCTCGGCCATATCGCATAGATCTCACTGTGAAAAGGCTTAAATGGCTTTTTTGACCTAAGTTTGAGGATTGCGCTCAAATCAAATGTCCAATAACCAAATTTCCACATGTAACTACTAGATTGTGATACAATACACTAATGGGTGAAGTTTGGTTGACTTCTGCGCAGCAGTTTGAGAGTTAACATCAAAATTACATTTCTCGGCCATATCGCATAGATCTCACTGTGAAAAGGCTTAAATGACTTTTTTAATTAAGTTTGATGATTGCGTTCAAACAAAATGTCCTAGAACAAAATTTTCAAATGTAACTACTAGATTGTGATACAATACACTATTGGGTGAAGTTTGGTTGACTTCTGCGCAGCGGTTTGGGAGTGAACATCAAAATTACATTTCTCGGCCATATCGCATAGATCTCACTGTGAAAAGGCTTAAATGGCTTTTTTGACCTAAGTTTGAGGATTGCGCTCAAATCAAATGTCCTAGAACCAAATTTCCACATGTAATTACTAGATTGTGATACAATACAATAATGGGTGAAGTTTGGTTGACTTCTGCGCAGCGGTTTGGGAGTTAACATCAAAATTACATTTCTCGGCCATATCGCATAGATCTCACTGTGAAAAGGCTTAAATGACTTTTTTTAATTAAGTTTGAAGATTGCGCTCAAATCAAATGTCCTAGAACTAAATTTCCAAATGTAACTACTAGATTGTGATAAAATACACTATTGGGTGAAGTTTGGTTGACTTCTGCGCAGCGGTTTGGGAGTTAACATCAAAATTACATTTCTCGGCCATATCGCATAGATCTCACTGTGAAAAGGCTTAAATGACTTTTTTTAATTAAGTTTGAAGATTGCGCTCAAATCAAATGTCCTAGAACTAAATTTCCAAATGTAACTACTAGATTGTGATAAAATACACTATTGGGTGAAGTTTGGTTGACTTCTGCGCAGCGGTTTGGGAGTTAACATCAAAATTACATTTCTCGGCCATATCGCATAGATCTCACTGTGAAAAGGCTTAAATGGCTTTTTTGACCTAAGTTTGAGGATTGCGCTCAAATCAAATGTCCTATAACCAAATTTCCACATGTAACTACTAGATTGTGATACAATACACTAATGGGTGAAGTTTGGTTGACTTCTGCGCAGCGGTTTGGGAGTTAACATCAAAATTACATTTCTCGGCCATATCGCATAGATCTCACTGTGAAAAGGCTTAAATGACTTTTTTAATTAAGTTTGATGATTGCGTTCAAACAAAATGTCCTAGAACAAAATTTTCAAATGTAACTACTAGATTGTGATACAATACACTATTGGGTGAAGTTTGGTTGACTTCTGCGCAGCGGTTTGGGAGTGAACATCAAAATTACATTTCTCGGCCATATCGCATAGATCTCACTGTGAAAAGGCTTAAATGGCTTTTTTGACCTAAGTTTGAGGATTGCGCTCAAATCAAATGTCCTAGAACCAAATTTCCACATGTAATTACTAGATTGTGATACAATACAATAATGGGTGAAGTTTGGTTGACTTCTGCGCAGCGGTTTGGGAGTTAACATCAAAATTACATTTCTCGGCCATATCGCATAGATCTCACTGTGAAAAGGCTTAAATGACTTTTTTTAATTAAGTTTGAAGATTGCGCTCAAATCAAATGTCCTAGAACTAAATTTCCAAATGTAACTACTAGATTGTGATAAAATACACTATTGGGTGAAGTTTGGTTGACTTCTGCGCAGCGGTTTGGGAGTTAACATCAAAATTACATTTCTCGGCCATATCGCATAGATCTCACTGTGAAAAGGCTTAAATGACTTTTTTTAATTAAGTTTGAAGATTGCGCTCAAATCAAATGTCCTAGAACTAAATTTCCAAATGTAACTACTAGATTGTGATAAAATACACTATTGGGTGAAGTTTGGTTGACTTCTGCGCAGCGGTTTGGGAGTTAACATCAAAATTATATTTCTCGGCCATATCGCATAGATCTCACTGTGAAAAGGCTTAAATGGCTTTTTTGACCTAAGTTTGAGGATTGCGCTCAAATCAAATGTCCTATAACCAAATTTCCACATGTAACTACTAGATTGTGATACAATACACTAATGGGTGAAGTTTGGTTGACTTCTGCGCAGCGGTTTGGGAGTTAACATCAAAATTACATTTCTCGGCCATATCGCATAGATCTCACTGTGAAAAGGCTTAAATGACTTTTTTAATTAAGTTTGATGATTGCGTTCAAACAAAATGTCCTAGAACAAAATTTTCAAATGTAACTACTAGATTGTGATACAATACACTATTGGGTGAAGTTTGGTTGACTTCTGCGCAGCGGTTTGGGAGTTAACATCAAAATTACATTTCTCGGCCATATCGCATAGATCTCACTGTGAAAAGGCTTAAATGGCTTTTTTGACCTAGGTTTGAGGATTGCGCTCAAATCAAATGTCCTAGAACCAAATTTCCACATGTAACTACTAGATTGTGATACAATACACTAATGGGTGAAGTTTGGTTGACTTCTGCGCAGCGGTTTGGGAGTTAACATCAAAATTACATTTCTCGGCCATATCGCATAGATCTCACTGTGAAAAGGCTTAAATGGCTTTTTTGACCTAAGTTTAATAATTGCGCTCAAACCAAATGTCCTAGAACGAAATTTTCAAATGTAACTACTAGAATGTGATACAATACACTATTGGGTGAAGTTTGGTTGACTTCTGCGCAGCGGTTTGGGAGTTAACATCAAAATTACATTTCTCGGCCATATCGCATAGATCTCACTGTGAAAAGGCTTAAATGGCTTTTTTGACCTAAGTTTGAGGATTGCGCTCAAATCAAATGTCCTAGAACCAAATTTCCACATGTAACTACTAGATTGTGATACAATACACTAATGGGTGAAGTTTGGTTGACTTCTGCGCAGCGGTTTGGGAGTTAACATCAAAATTACATTTCTCGGCCATATCGCATAGATCTCACTGTGAAAAGGCTTAAATGGCTTTTTTGACCTAAGTTTGAGGATTGCGCTCAAATCAAATGTCCAATAACCAAATTTCCACATGTAACTACTAGATTGTGATTCAATACACTAATGGGTGAAGTTTGGTTGACTTCTGCGCAGCAGTTTTAGAGTTAACATCAAAATTACATTTCTCGGCCATATCGCATAGATCTCACTATGAAAAGGCTTAAATGACTTTTTTAATTAAGTTTGATGATTGCGTTCAAACAAAATGTCCTAGAACAAAATTTTCAAATGTAACTACTAGATTGTGATACAATACACTATTGGGTGAAGTTTGGTTGACTTCTGCGCAGCGGTTTGGGAGTGAACATCAAAATTACATTTCTCGGCCATATCGCATAGATCTCACTGTGAAAAGGCTTAAATGGCTTTTTTGACCTAAGTTTGAGGATTGCGCTCAAATCAAATGTCCTATAACCAAATTTCCACATGTAACTACTAGATTGTGATACAATACACTAATGGGTGAAGTTTGGTTGACTTCTGCGCAGCGGTTTGGGAGTTAACATCAAAATTACATTTCTCGGCCATATCGCATAGATCTCACTGTGAAAAGGCTTAAATGACTTTTTTAATTAAGTTTGATGATTGCGTTCAAACAAAATGTCCTAGAACAAAATTTTCAAATGTAACTACTAGATTGTGATACAATACACTATTGGGTGAAGTTTGGTTGACTTCTGCGCAGCGGTTTGGGAGTTAACATCAAAATTACATTTCTCGGCCATATCGCATAGATCTCACTGTGAAAAGGCTTAAATGGCTTTTTTGACCTAAGTTTGAGGATTGCGCTCAAATCAAATGTCCTAGAACCAAATTTCCACATGTAACTACTAGATTGTGATACAATACACTAATGGGTGAAGTTTGGTTGACTTCTGCGCAGCGGTTTGGGAGTTAACATCAAAATTACATTTCTCGGCCATATCGCATAGATCTCACTGTGAAAAGGCTTAAATGGCTTTTTTGACCTAAGTTTAATAATTGCGCTCAAACCAAATGTCCTAGAACGAAATTTTCAAATGTAACTACTAGAATGTGATACAATACACTATTGGGTGAAGTTTGGTTGACTTCTGCGCAGCGGTTTGGGAGTTAACATCAAAATTACATTTCTCGGCCATATCGCATTGATCTCACTGTGAAAAGGCTTAAATGGCTTTTTTGACCTAAGTTTGAGGATTGCGCTCAAACAAAATGTCCTAGAACAAAATTTTCAAATGTAACTACTAGATTGTGATACAATACACTATTGGGTGAAGTTTGGTTGACTTCTGCGCAGCGGTTTGGGAGTTAACATCAAAATTACATTTCTCGGCCATATCGCTTAGATCTCACTGTGAAAAGGCTTAAATGGCTTTTTTGACCTAAGTTTGAGGATTGCGCTCAAATCAAATGTCCTAGAACCAAATTTCCACATGTAACTACTAGATTGTGATACAATACACTAATGGGTGAAGTTTGGTTGACTTCTGCGCAGCGGTTTGGGAGTTAACATCAAAATTACATTTCTCGGCCATATCGCATAGATCTCACTGTGAAAAGGCTTAAATGGCTTTTTTGACCTAAGTTTGAGGATTGCGCTCAAATCAAATGTCCAATAACCAAATTTCCACATGTAACTACTAGATTGTGATACAATACACTAATGGGTGAAGTTTGGTTGACTTCTGCGCAGCAGTTTGGGAGTTAACATCAAAATTACATTTCTCGGCCATATCGCATAGATCTCACTGTGAAAAGGCTTAAATGACTTTTTTAATTAAGTTTGATGATTGCGTTCAAACAAAATGTCCTAGAACAAAATTTTCAAATGTAACTACTAGATTGTGATACAATACACTATTGGGTGAAGTTTGGTTGACTTCTGCGCAGCGGTTTGGGAGTTAACATCAAAATTACATTTCTCGGCCATATCGCATAGATCTCACTGTGAAAAGGCTTAAATGGCTTTTTTGACCTTAGTTTGAGGATTGCGCTCAAATCAAATGTCCTAGAACCAAATTTCCACATGTAACTACTAGATTGTGATACAATACACTAATGGGTGAAGTTTGGTTGACTTCTGCGCAGCGGTTTGGGAGTTAACATCAAAATTACATTTCTCGGCCATATCGCATAGATCTCACTGTGAAAAGGCTTAAATGGCTTTTTTGACCTAAGTTTAATAATTGCGCTCAAACCAAATGTCCTAGAACCAAATTTCCACATGTAACTACTAGATTGTGATACAATACACTAATGGGTGAAGTTTGGTTGACTTCTGCGCAGCGGTTTGGGAGTTAACATCAAAATTACATTTCTCGGCCATATCGCTTAGATCTCACTGTGAAAAGGCTTAAATGGCTTTTTTGACCTAAGTTTGAGGATTGCGCTCAAATCAAATGTCCTAGAACCAAATTTCCACATGTAACTACTAGATTGTGATACAATACACTAATGGGTGAAGTTTGGTTGACTTCTGCGCAGCGGTTTGGGAGTTAACATCAAAATTACATTTCTCGGCCATATCGCATAGATCTCACTGTGAAAAGGCTTAAATGGCTTTTTTGACCTAAGTTTGAGGATTGCGCTCAAATCAAATGTCCAATAACCAAATTTCCACATGTAACTACTAGATTGTGATACAATACACTATTGGGTGAAGTTTGGTTGACTTCTGCGCAGCGGTTTGGGAGTTAACATCAAAATTACATTTCTCGGCCATATCGCATAGATCTCACTGTGAAAAGGCTTAAATGACTTTTTTTAATTAAGTTTGAAGATTGCGCTCAAATCAAATGTCCTAGAACTAAATTTCCAAATGTAACTACTAGATTGTGATAAAATACACTATTGGGTGAAGTTTGGTTGACTTCTGCGCAGCGGTTTGGGAGTTAACATCAAAATTACATTTCTCGGCCATATCGCATAGATCTCACTGTGAAAAGGCTTAAATGGCTTTTTTGACCTAAGTTTGAGGATTGCGCTCAAATCAAATGTCCTATAACCAAATTTCCACATGTAACTACTAGATTGTGATACAATACACTAATGGGTGAAGTTTGGTTGACTTCTGCGCAGCGGTTTGGGAGTTGACATCAAAATTACATTTCTCGGCCATATCGCATAGATCTCACTGTGAAAAGGCTTAAATGGCTTTTTTGACCTAAGTTTGAGGATTGCGCTCAAATCAAATGTCCAATAACCAAATTTCCACATGTAACTACTAGATTGTGATACAATACACTAATGGGTGAAGTTTGGTTGACTTCTGCGCAGCAGTTTGGGAGTTAACATCAAAATTACATTTCTCGGCCATATCGCATAGATCTCACTGTGAAAAGGCTTAAATGACTTTTTTAATTAAAATTGATGATTGCGTTCAAACAAAATGTCCTAGAACAAAATTTTCAAATGTAACTACTAGATTGTGATACAATACACTATTGGGTGAAGTTTGGTTGACTTCTGCGCAGCGGTTTGGGAGTTAACATCAAAATTACATTTCTCGGCCATATCGCATAGATCTCACTGTGAAAAGGCTTAAATGGCTTTTTTGACCTAAGTTTGAGGATTGCGCTCAAATCAAATGTCCTAGAACCAAATGTCCACATGTAATTACTAGATTGTGATACAATACAATAATGGGTGAAGTTTGGTTGACTTCTGCGCAGCGGTTTGGGAGTTAACATCAAAATTACATTTCTCGGCCATATCGCATAGATCTCACTGTGAAAAGGCTTAAATGACTTTTTTTAATTAAGTTTGAAGATTGCGCTCAAATCAAATGTCCTAGAACTAAATTTCCAAATGTAACTACTAGATTGTGATACAATACACTAATGGGTGAAGTTTAGTTGACTTCTGCGCAGCGGTTTGGGAGTTAACATCAAAATTACATTTCTCGGCCATATCGCATAGATCTCACTGTGAAAAGGCTTAAATGACTTTTTTAATTAAGTTTGATGATTGCGTTCAAACAAAATGTCCTAGAACAAAATTTTCAAATGTAACTACTAGATTGTGATACAATACACTATTGGGTGAAGTTTGGTTGACTTCTGCGCAGCGGTTTGGGAGTTAACATCAAAATTACATTTCTCGGCCATATCGCATAGATCTCACTGTGAAAAGGCTTAAATGGCTTTTTTGACCTAAGTTTGAGGATTGCGCTCAAATCAAATGTCCTAGAACCAAATTTCCACATGTAACTACTAGATTGTGATACAATACACTAATGGGTGAAGTTTGGTTGACTTCTGCGCAGCGGTTTGGGAGTTAACATCAAAATTACATTTCTCGGCCATATCGCATAGATCTCACTGTGAAAAGGCTTAAATGGCTTTTTTGACCTAAGTTTGAGGATTGCGTTCAAACAAAATGTCCTAGAACAAAATTTTCAAATGTAACTACTAGATTGTGATACAATACACTAATGGGTGAAGTTTGGTTGACTTCTGCGCAGCGGTTTGGGAGTTAACATCAAAATTACATTTCTCGGCCATATCGCATAGATCTCACTGTGAAAAGGCTTAAATGACTTTTTTAATTAAGTTTAATGATTGCGCTCAAACCAAATGTCCTAGAACGAAATTTTCAAATGTAACTACTAGAATGTGATACAATACACTATTGGGTGAAGTTTAGTTGACTTCTGCGCAGCGGTTTGGGAGTTAACATCAAAATTACATTTCTCGGCCATATCGCATAGATCTCACTGTGAAAAGGCTTAAATGGCTTTTTTGACCTAAGTTTAATGATTGCGCTCAAACCAAATGTCCTAGAACAAAATTTTCAAATGTAACTACTAGATTGTGATACAATACACTATTGGGTGAAGTTTGGTTGACTTCTGCGCAGCGGTTTGGGAGTTAACATCAAAATTACATTTCTCGGCCATATCGCATAGATCTCACTGTGAAAAGGCTTAAATGACTTTTTTAATTAAGTTTGATGATTGCGTTCAAACAAAATGTCCTAGAACAAAATTTTCAAATGTAACTACTAGATTGTGATACAATACACTATTGGGTGAAGTTTGGTTGACTTCTGCGCAGCGGTTTGGGAGTTAACATCAAAATTACATTTCTCGGCCATATCGCATAGATCTCACTGTGAAAAAGCTTAAATGACTTTTTTAATTAAGTTTGATGATTGCGTTCAAACAAAATGTCCTAGAACAAAATTTTCAAATGTAACTACTAGATTGTGATACAATACACTATTGGGTGAAGTTTGGTTGACTTCTGCGCAGCGGTTTGGGAGTTAACATCAAAATTACATTTCTCGGCCATATCGCATAGATCTCACTGTGAAAAGGCTTAAATGGCTTTTTTGACCTAAGTTTGAGGATTGCGCTCAAATCAAATGTCCAATAACCAAATTTCCACATGTAACTACTAGATTGTGATACAATACACTAATGGGTGAAGTTTGGTTGACTTCTGCGCAGCAGTTTGAGAGTTAACATCAAAATTACATTTCTCGGCCATATCGCATAGATCTCACTGTGAAAAGGCTTAAATGACTTTTTTAATTAAGTTTGATGATTGCGTTCAAACAAAATGTCCTAGAACAAAATTTTCAAATGTAACTACTAGATTGTGATACAATACACTATTGGGTGAAGTTTGGTTGACTTCTGCGCAGCGGTTTGGGAGTGAACATCAAAATTACATTTCTCGGCCATATCGCATAGATCTCACTGTGAAAAGGCTTAAATGGCTTTTTTGACCTAAGTTTGAGGATTGCGCTCAAATCAAATGTCCTAGAACCAAATTTCCACATGTAATTACTAGATTGTGATACAATACAATAATGGGTGAAGTTTGGTTGACTTCTGCGCAGCGGTTTGGGAGTTAACATCAAAATTACATTTCTCGGCCATATCGCATAGATCTCACTGTGAAAAGGCTTAAATGACTTTTTTTAATTAAGTTTGAAGATTGCGCTCAAATCAAATGTCCTAGAACTAAATTTCCAAATGTAACTACTAGATTGTGATAAAATACACTATTGGGTGAAGTTTGGTTGACTTCTGCGCAGCGGTTTGGGAGTTAACATCAAAATTACATTTCTCGGCCATATCGCATAGATCTCACTGTGAAAAGGCTTAAATGACTTTTTTTAATTAAGTTTGAAGATTGCGCTCAAATCAAATGTCCTAGAACTAAATTTCCAAATGTAACTACTAGATTGTGATAAAATACACTATTGGGTGAAGTTTGGTTGACTTCTGCGCAGCGGTTTGGGAGTTAACATCAAAATTACATTTCTCGGCCATATCGCATAGATCTCACTGTGAAAAGGCTTAAATGGCTTTTTTGACCTAAGTTTGAGGATTGCGCTCAAATCAAATGTCCTATAACCAAATTTCCACATGTAACTACTAGATTGTGATACAATACACTAATGGGTGAAGTTTGGTTGACTTCTGCGCAGCGGTTTGGGAGTTAACATCAAAATTACATTTCTCGGCCATATCGCATAGATCTCACTGTGAAAAGGCTTAAATGACTTTTTTAATTAAGTTTGATGATTGCGTTCAAACAAAATGTCCTAGAACAAAATTTTCAAATGTAACTACTAGATTGTGATACAATACACTATTGGGTGAAGTTTGGTTGACTTCTGCGCAGCGGTTTGGGAGTGAACATCAAAATTACATTTCTCGGCCATATCGCATAGATCTCACTGTGAAAAGGCTTAAATGGCTTTTTTGACCTAAGTTTGAGGATTGCGATCAAATCAAATGTCCTAGAACCAAATTTCCACATGTAATTACTAGATTGTGATACAATACAATAATGGGTGAAGTTTGGTTGACTTCTGCGCAGCGGTTTGGGAGTTAACATCAAAATTACATTTCTCGGCCATATCGCATAGATCTCACTGTGAAAAGGCTTAAATGACTTTTTTTAATTAAGTTTGAAGATTGCGCTCAAATCAAATGTCCTAGAACTAAATTTCCAAATGTAACTACTAGATTGTGATAAAATACACTATTGGGTGAAGTTTGGTTGACTTCTGCGCAGCGGTTTGGGAGTTAACATCAAAATTACATTTCTCGGCCATATCGCATAGATCTCACTGTGAAAAGGCTTAAATGACTTTTTTTAATTAAGTTTGAAGATTGCGCTCAAATCAAATGTCCTAGAACTAAATTTCCAAATGTAACTACTAGATTGTGATAAAATACACTATTGGGTGAAGTTTGGTTGACTTCTGCGCAGCGGTTTGGGAGTTAACATCAAAATTATATTTCTCGGCCATATCGCATAGATCTCACTGTGAAAAGGCTTAAATGGCTTTTTTGACCTAAGTTTGAGGATTGCGCTCAAATCAAGTGTCCTATAACCAAATTTCCACATGTAACTACTAGATTGTGATACAATACACTAATGGGTGAAGTTTGGTTGACTTCTGCGCAGCGGTTTGGGAGTTAACATCAAAATTACATTTCTCGGCCATATCGCATAGATCTCACTGTGAAAAGGCTTAAATGACTTTTTTAATTAAGTTTGATGATTGCGTTCAAACAAAATGTCCTAGAACAAAATTTTCAAATGTAACTACTAGATTGTGATACAATACACTATTGGGTGAAGTTTGGTTGACTTCTGCGCAGCGGTTTGGGAGTTAACATCAAAATTACATTTCTCGGCCATATCGCATAGATCTCACTGTGAAAAGGCTTAAATGGCTTTTTTGACCTAGGTTTGAGGATTGCGCTCAAATCAAATGTCCTAGAACCAAATTTCCACATGTAACTACTAGATTGTGATACAATACACTAATGGGTGAAGTTTGGTTGACTTCTGCGCAGCGGTTTGGGAGTTAACATCAAAATTACATTTCTCGGCCATATCGCATAGATCTCACTGTGAAAAGGCTTAAATGGCTTTTTTGACCTAAGTTTAATAATTGCGCTCAAACCAAATGTCCTAGAACGAAATTTTCAAATGTAACTACTAGAATGTGATACAATACACTATTGGGTGAAGTTTGGTTGACTTCTGCGCAGCGGTTTGGGAGTTAACATCAAAATTACATTTCTCGGCCATATCGCATAGATCTCACTGTGAAAAGGCTTAAATGGCTTTTTTGACCTAAGTTTGAGGATTGCGCTCAAATCAAATGTCCTAGAACCAAATTTCCACATGTAACTACTAGATTGTGATACAATACACTAATGGGTGAAGTTTGGTTGACTTCTGCGCAGCGGTTTGGGAGTTAACATCAAAATTACATTTCTCGGCCATATCGCATAGATCTCACTGTGAAAAGGCTTAAATGGCTTTTTTGACCTAAGTTTGAGGATTGCGCTCAAATCAAATGTCCAATAACCAAATTTCCACATGTAACTACTAGATTGTGATTCAATACACTAATGGGTGAAGTTTGGTTGACTTCTGCGCAGCAGTTTTAGAGTTAACATCAAAATTACATTTCTCGGCCATATCGCATAGATCTCACTATGAAAAGGCTTAAATGACTTTTTTAATTAAGTTTGATGATTGCGTTCAAACAAAATGTCCTAGAACAAAATTTTCAAATGTAACTACTAGATTGTGATACAATACACTATTGGGTGAAGTTTGGTTGACTTCTGCGCAGCGGTTTGGGAGTGAACATCAAAATTACATTTCTCGGCCATATCGCATAGATCTCACTGTGAAAAGGCTTAAATGGCTTTTTTGACCTAAGTTTGAGGATTGCGCTCAAATCAAATGTCCTATAACCAAATTTCCACATGTAACTACTAGATTGTGATACAATACACTAATGGGTGAAGTTTGGTTGACTTCTGCGCAGCGGTTTGGGAGTTAACATCAAAATTACATTTCTCGGCCATATCGCATAGATCTCACTGTGAAAAGGCTTAAATGACTTTTTTAATTAAGTTTGATGATTGCGTTCAAACAAAATGTCCTAGAACAAAATTTTCAAATGTAACTACTAGATTGTGATACAATACACTATTGGGTGAAGTTTGGTTGACTTCTGCGCAGCGGTTTGGGAGTTAACATCAAAATTACATTTCTCGGCCATATCGCATAGATCTCACTGTGAAAAGGCTTAAATGGCTTTTTTGACCTAAGTTTGAGGATTGCGCTCAAATCAAATGTCCTAGAACCAAATTTCCACATGTAACTACTAGATTGTGATACAATACACTAATGGGTGAAGTTTGGTTGACTTCTGCGCAGCGGTTTGGGAGTTAACATCAAAATTACATTTCTCGGCCATATCGCATAGATCTCACTGTGAAAAGGCTTAAATGGCTTTTTTGACCTAAGTTTAATAATTGCGCTCAAACCAAATGTCCTAGAACGAAATTTTCAAATGTAACTACTAGAATGTGATACAATACACTATTGGGTGAAGTTTGGTTGACTTCTGCGCAGCGGTTTGGGAGTTAACATCAAAATTACATTTCTCGGCCATATCGCATTGATCTCACTGTGAAAAGGCTTAAATGGCTTTTTTGACCTAAGTTTGAGGATTGCGCTCAAACAAAATGTCCTAGAACAAAATTTTCAAATGTAACTACTAGATTGTGATACAATACACTATTGGGTGAAGTTTGGTTGACTTCTGCGCAGCGGTTTGGGAGTTAACATCAAAATTACATTTCTCGGCCATATCGCTTAGATCTCACTGTGAAAAGGCTTAAATGGCTTTTTTGACCTAAGTTTGAGGATTGCGCTCAAATCAAATGTCCTAGAACCAAATTTCCACATGTAACTACTAGATTGTGATACAATACACTAATGGGTGAAGTTTGGTTGACTTCTGCGCAGCGGTTTGGGAGTTAACATCAAAATTACATTTCTCGGCCATATCGCATAGATCTCACTGTGAAAAGGCTTAAATGGCTTTTTTGACCTAAGTTTGAGGATTGCGCTCAAATCAAATGTCCAATAACCAAATTTCCACATGTAACTACTAGATTGTGATACAATACACTAATGGGTGAAGTTTGGTTGACTTCTGCGCAGCAGTTTGGGAGTTAACATCAAAATTACATTTCTCGGCCATATCGCATAGATCTCACTGTGAAAAGGCTTAAATGACTTTTTTAATTAAGTTTGATGATTGCGTTCAAACAAAATGTCCTAGAACAAAATTTTCAAATGTAACTACTAGATTGTGATACAATACACTATTGGGTGAAGTTTGGTTGACTTCTGCGCAGCGGTTTGGGAGTTAACATCAAAATTACATTTCTCGGCCATATCGCATAGATCTCACTGTGAAAAGGCTTAAATGGCTTTTTTGACCTTAGTTTGAGGATTGCGCTCAAATCAAATGTCCTAGAACCAAATTTCCACATGTAACTACTAGATTGTGATACAATACACTAATGGGTGAAGTTTGGTTGACTTCTGCGCAGCGGTTTGGGAGTTAACATCAAAATTACATTTCTCGGCCATATCGCATAGATCTCACTGTGAAAAGGCTTAAATGGCTTTTTTGACCTAAGTTTAATAATTGCGCTCAAACCAAATGTCCTAGAACCAAATTTCCACATGTAACTACTAGATTGTGATACAATACACTAATGGGTGAAGTTTGGTTGACTTCTGCGCAGCGGTTTGGGAGTTAACATCAAAATTACATTTCTCGGCCATATCGCTTAGATCTCACTGTGAAAAGGCTTAAATGGCTTTTTTGACCTAAGTTTGAGGATTGCGCTCAAATCAAATGTCCTAGAACCAAATTTCCACATGTAACTACTAGATTGTGATACAATACACTAATGGGTGAAGTTTGGTTGACTTCTGCGCAGCGGTTTGGGAGTTAACATCAAAATTACATTTCTCGGCCATATCGCATAGATCTCACTGTGAAAAGGCTTAAATGGCTTTTTTGACCTAAGTTTGAGGATTGCGCTCAAATCAAATGTCCAATAACCAAATTTCCACATGTAACTACTAGATTGTGATACAATACACTATTGGGTGAAGTTTGGTTGACTTCTGCGCAGCGGTTTGGGAGTTAACATCAAAATTACATTTCTCGGCCATATCGCATAGATCTCACTGTGAAAAGGCTTAAATGACTTTTTTTAATTAAGTTTGAAGATTGCGCTCAAATCAAATGTCCTAGAACTAAATTTCCAAATGTAACTACTAGATTGTGATAAAATACACTATTGGGTGAAGTTTGGTTGACTTCTGCGCAGCGGTTTGGGAGTTAACATCAAAATTACATTTCTCGGCCATATCGCATAGATCTCACTGTGAAAAGGCTTAAATGGCTTTTTTGACCTAAGTTTGAGGATTGCGCTCAAATCAAATGTCCTATAACCAAATTTCCACATGTAACTACTAGATTGTGATACAATACACTAATGGGTGAAGTTTGGTTGACTTCTGCGCAGCGGTTTGGGAGTTAACATCAAAATTACATTTCTCGGCCATATCGCATAGATCTCACTGTGAAAAGGCTTAAATGACTTTTTTAATTAAGTTTGATGATTGCGTTCAAACAAAATGTCCTAGAACAAAATTTTCAAATGTAACTACTAGATTGTGATACAATACACTATTGGGTGAAGTTTGGTTGACTTCTGCGCAGCGGTTTGGGAGTTAACATCAAAATTACATTTCTCGGCCATATCGCATAGATCTCACTGTGAAAAGGCTTAAATGGCTTTTTTGACCTAAGTTTGAGGATTGCGCTCAAATCAAATGTCCTAGAACCAAATTTCCACATGTAACTACTAGATTGTGATACAATACACTAATGGGTGAAGTTTGGTTGACTTCTGCGCAGCGGTTTGGGAGTTAACATCAAAATTACATTTCTCGGCCATATCGCATAGATCTCACTGTGAAAAGGCTTAAATGACTTTTTTAATTAAGTTTGATGATTGCGTTCAAACAAAATGTCCTAGAACAAAATTTTCAAATGTAACTACTAGATTGTGATACAATACACTATTGGGTGAAGTTTGGTTGACTTCTGCGCAGCGGTTTGGGAGTTAACATCAAAATTACATTTCTCGGCCATATCGCATAGATCTCACTGTGAAAAGGCTTAAATGACTTTTTTAATTAAGTTTAATGATTGCGCTCAAACCAAATGTCCTAGAACGAAATTTTCAAATGTAACTACTAGAATGTGATACAATACACTATTGGGTGAAGTTTAGTTGACTTCTGCGCAGCGGTTTGGGAGTTAACATCAAAATTACATTTCTCGGCCATATCGCATAGATCTCACTGTGAAAAGGCTTAAATGGCTTTTTTGACCTAAGTTTAATGATTGCGCTCAAACCAAATGTCCTAGAACGAAATTTTCAAATGTAACTACTAGAATGTGATACAATACACTATTGGGTGAAGTTTGGTTGACTTCTGCGCAGCGGTTTGGGAGTTAACATCAAAATTACATTTCTCGGCCATATCGCATAGATCTCACTGTGAAAAGGCTTAAATGGCTTTTTTGACCTAAGTTTGAGGATTGCGCTCAAACAAAATGTCCTAGAACAAAATTTTCAAATGTAACTACTAGATTGTGATACAATACACTATTGGGTGAAGTTTGGTTGACTTCTGCGCAGCGGTTTGGGAGTTAACATCAAAATTACATTTCTCGGCCATATCGCATAGATCTCACTGTGAAAAGGCTTAAATGACTTTTTTAATTAAGTTTGATGATTGCGTTCAAACAAAATGTCCTAGAACAAAATTTTAAAATGTAACTACTAGATTGTGATACAATACACTATTGGGTGAAGTTTGGTTGACTTCTGCGCAGCGGTTTGGGAGTTAACATCAAAATTACATTTCTCGGCCATATCGCATAGATCTCACTGTGAAAAGGCTTAAATGGCTTTTTTGACCTAAGTTTGAGGATTGCGCTCAAATCAAATGTCCAATAACCAAATTTCCACATGTAACTACTAGATTGTGATACAATACACTAATGGGTGAAGTTTGGTTGACTTCTGCGCAGCAGTTTGAGAGTTAACATCAAAATTACATTTCTCGGCCATATCGCATAGATCTCACTGTGAAAAGGCTTAAATGACTTTTTTAATTAAGTTTGATGATTGCGTTCAAACAAAATGTCCTAGAACAAAATTTTCAAATGTAACTACTAGATTGTGATACAATACACTATTGGGTGAAGTTTGGTTGACTTCTGCGCAGCGGTTTGGGAGTGAACATCAAAATTACATTTCTCGGCCATATCGCATAGATCTCACTGTGAAAAGGCTTAAATGGCTTTTTTGACCTAAGTTTGAGGATTGCGCTCAAATCAAATGTCCTGGAACCAAATTTCCACATGTAATTACTAGATTGTGATACAATACAATAATGGGTGAAGTTTGGTTGACTTCTGCGCAGCGGTTTGGGAGTTAACATCAAAATTACATTTCTCGGCCATATCGCATAGATCTCACTGTGAAAAGGCTTAAATGACTTTTTTTAATTAAGTTTGAAGATTGCGCTCAAATCAAATGTCCTAGAACTAAATTTCCAAATGTAACTACTAGATTGTGATAAAATACACTATTGGGTGAAGTTTGGTTGACTTCTGCGCAGCGGTTTGGGAGTTAACATCAAAATTACATTTCTCGGCCATATCGCATAGATCTCACTGTGAAAAGGCTTAAATGACTTTTTTTAATTAAGTTTGAAGATTGCGCTCAAATCAAATGTCCTAGAACTAAATTTCCAAATGTAACTACTAGATTGTGATAAAATACACTATTGGGTGAAGTTTGGTTGACTTCTGCGCAGCGGTTTGGGAGTAAACATCAAAATTACATTTCTCGGCCATATCGCATAGATCTCACTGTGAAAAGGCTTAAATGGCTTTTTTGACCTAAGTTTGAGGATTGCGCTCAAATCAAATGTCCTATAACCAAATTTCCACATGTAACTACTAGATTGTGATACAATACACTAATGGGTGAAGTTTGGTTGACTTCTGCGCAGCGGTTTGGGAGTTAACATCAAAATTACATTTCTCGGCCATATCGCATAGATCTCACTGTGAAAAGGCTTAAATGACTTTTTTAATTAAGTTTGATGATTGCGTTCAAACAAAATGTCCTAGAACAAAATTTTCAAATGTAACTACTAGATTGTGATACAATACACTATTGGGTGAAGTTTGGTTGACTTCTGCGCAGCGGTTTGGGAGTTAACATCAAAATTACATTTCTCGGCCATATCGCATAGATCTCACTGTGAAAAGGCTTAAATGGCTTTTTTGACCTAAGTTTGAGGATTGCGCTCAAATCAAATGTCCTAGAACCAAATTTCCACATGTAACTACTAGATTGTGATACAATACACTAATGGGTGAAGTTTGGTTGACTTCTGCGCAGCGGTTTGGGAGTTAACATCAAAATTACATTTCTCGGCCATATCGCATAGATCTCACTGTGAAAAGGCTTAAATGGCTTTTTTGACCTAAGTTTAATAATTGCGCTCAAACCAAATGTCCTAGAACGAAATTTTCAAATGTAACTACTAGAATGTGATACAATACACTATTGGGTGAAGTTTGGTTGACTTCTGCGCAGCGGTTTGGGAGTTAACATCAAAATTACATTTCCCGGCCATATCGCATAGATCTCACTGTGAAAAGGCTTAAATGGCTTTTTTGACCTAAGTTTGAGGATTGCGCTCAAATCAAATGTCCAATAACCAAATTTCCACATGTAACTACTAGATTGTGATACAATACACTAATGGGTGAAGTTTGGTTGACTTCTGCGCAGCAGTTTTAGAGTTAACATCAAAATTACATTTCTCGGCCATATCGCATAGATCTCACTGTGAAAAGGCTTAAATGACTTTTTTAATTAAGTTTGATGATTGCGTTCAAACAAAATGTCCTAGAACAAAATTTTCAAATGTAACTACTAGATTGTGATACAATACACTATTGGGTGAAGTTTGGTTGACTTCTGCGCAGCGGTTTGGGAGTGAACATCAAAATTACATTTCTCGGCCATATCGCATAGATCTCACTGTTAAAAGGCTTAAATGGCTTTTTTGACCTAAGTTTGAGGATTGCGCTCAAATCAAATGTCCTATAACCAAATTTCCACATGTAACTACTAGATTGTGATACAATACACTAATGGGTGAAGTTTGGTTGACTTCTGCGCAGCGGTTTGGGAGTTAACATCAAAATTACATTTCTCGGCCATATCGCATAGATCTCACTGTGAAAAGGCTTAAATGGCTTTTTTGACCTAAGTTTAATGATTGCGCTCAAACCAAATGTCCTAGAACGAAATTTTCAAATGTAACTACTAGAATGTGATACAATACACTATTGGGTGAAGTTTGGTTGACTTCTGCGCAGCGGTTTGGGAGTTAACATCAAAATTACATTTCTCGGCCATATCGCATAGATCTCACTGTGAAAAGGCTTAAATGGCTTTTTTGACCTAAGTTTGAGGATTGCGCTCAAACAAAATGTCCTAGAACAAAATTTTCAAATGTAACTACTAGATTGTGATACAATACACTATTGGGTGAAGTTTGGTTGACTTCTGCGCAGCGGTTTGGGAGTTAACATCAAAATTACATTTCTCGGCCATATCGCATAGATCTCACTGTGAAAAGGCTTAAATGACTTTTTTAATTAAGTTTGATGATTGCGTTCAAACAAAATGTCCTAGAACAAAATTTTAAAATGTAACTACTAGATTGTGATACAATACACTATTGGGTGAAGTTTGGTTGACTTCTGCGCAGCGGTTTGGGAGTTAACATCAAAATTACATTTCTCGGCCATATCGCATAGATCTCACTGTGAAAAGGCTTAAATGGCTTTTTTGACCTAAGTTTGAGGATTGCGCTCAAATCAAATGTCCAATAACCAAATTTCCACATGTAACTACTAGATTGTGATACAATACACTAATGGGTGAAGTTTGGTTGACTTCTGCGCAGCAGTTTGAGAGTTAACATCAAAATTACATTTCTCGGCCATATCGCATAGATCTCACTGTGAAAAGGCTTAAATGACTTTTTTAATTAAGTTTGATGATTGCGTTCAAACAAAATGTCCTAGAACAAAATTTTCAAATGTAACTACTAGATTGTGATACAATACACTATTGGGTGAAGTTTGGTTGACTTCTGCGCAGCGGTTTGGGAGTGAACATCAAAATTACATTTCTCGGCCATATCGCATAGATCTCACTGTGAAAAGGCTTAAATGGCTTTTTTGACCTAAGTTTGAGGATTGCGCTCAAATCAAATGTCCTGGAACCAAATTTCCACATGTAATTACTAGATTGTGATACAATACAATAATGGGTGAAGTTTGGTTGACTTCTGCGCAGCGGTTTGGGAGTTAACATCAAAATTACATTTCTCGGCCATATCGCATAGATCTCACTGTGAAAAGGCTTAAATGACTTTTTTTAATTAAGTTTGAAGATTGCGCTCAAATCAAATGTCCTAGAACTAAATTTCCAAATGTAACTACTAGATTGTGATAAAATACACTATTGGGTGAAGTTTGGTTGACTTCTGCGCAGCGGTTTGGGAGTTAACATCAAAATTACATTTCTCGGCCATATCGCATAGATCTCACTGTGAAAAGGCTTAAATGACTTTTTTTAATTAAGTTTGAAGATTGCGCTCAAATCAAATGTCCTAGAACTAAATTTCCAAATGTAACTACTAGATTGTGATAAAATACACTATTGGGTGAAGTTTGGTTGACTTCTGCGCAGCGGTTTGGGAGTAAACATCAAAATTACATTTCTCGGCCATATCGCATAGATCTCACTGTGAAAAGGCTTAAATGGCTTTTTTGACCTAAGTTTGAGGATTGCGCTCAAATCAAATGTCCTATAACCAAATTTCCACATGTAACTACTAGATTGTGATACAATACACTAATGGGTGAAGTTTGGTTGACTTCTGCGCAGCGGTTTGGGAGTTAACATCAAAATTACATTTCTCGGCCATATCGCATAGATCTCACTGTGAAAAGGCTTAAATGACTTTTTTAATTAAGTTTGATGATTGCGTTCAAACAAAATGTCCTAGAACAAAATTTTCAAATGTAACTACTAGATTGTGATACAATACACTATTGGGTGAAGTTTGGTTGACTTCTGCGCAGCGGTTTGGGAGTTAACATCAAAATTACATTTCTCGGCCATATCGCATAGATCTCACTGTGAAAAGGCTTAAATGGCTTTTTTGACCTAAGTTTGAGGATTGCGCTCAAATCAAATGTCCTAGAACCAAATTTCCACATGTAACTACTAGATTGTGATACAATACACTAATGGGTGAAGTTTGGTTGACTTCTGCGCAGCGGTTTGGGAGTTAACATCAAAATTACATTTCTCGGCCATATCGCATAGATCTCACTGTGAAAAGGCTTAAATGGCTTTTTTGACCTAAGTTTAATAATTGCGCTCAAACCAAATGTCCTAGAACGAAATTTTCAAATGTAACTACTAGAATGTGATACAATACACTATTGGGTGAAGTTTGGTTGACTTCTGCGCAGCGGTTTGGGAGTTAACATCAAAATTACATTTCCCGGCCATATCGCATAGATCTCACTGTGAAAAGGCTTAAATGGCTTTTTTGACCTAAGTTTGAGGATTGCGCTCAAATCAAATGTCCAATAACCAAATTTCCACATGTAACTACTAGATTGTGATACAATACACTAATGGGTGAAGTTTGGTTGACTTCTGCGCAGCAGTTTTAGAGTTAACATCAAAATTACATTTCTCGGCCATATCGCATAGATCTCACTGTGAAAAGGCTTAAATGACTTTTTTAATTAAGTTTGATGATTGCGTTCAAACAAAATGTCCTAGAACAAAATTTTCAAATGTAACTACTAGATTGTGATACAATACACTATTGGGTGAAGTTTGGTTGACTTCTGCGCAGCGGTTTGGGAGTGAACATCAAAATTACATTTCTCGGCCATATCGCATAGATCTCACTGTTAAAAGGCTTAAATGGCTTTTTTGACCTAAGTTTGAGGATTGCGCTCAAATCAAATGTCCTATAACCAAATTTCCACATGTAACTACTAGATTGTGATACAATACACTAATGGGTGAAGTTTGGTTGACTTCTGCGCAGCGGTTTGGGAGTTAACATCAAAATTACATTTCTCGGCCATATCGCATAGATCTCACTGTGAAAAGGCTTAAATGACTTTTTTAATTAAGTTTGATGATTGCGTTCAAACAAAATGTCCTAGAACAAAATTTTCAAATGTAACTACTAGATTGTGATACAATACACTATTGGGTGAAGTTTGGTTGACTTCTGCGCAGCGGTTTGGGAGTTAACATCAAAATTACATTTCTCGGCCATATCGCATAGATCTCACTGTGAAAAGGCTTAAATGGCTTTTTTGACCTAAGTTTGAGGATTGCGCTCAAATCAAATGTCCTAGAACCAAATTTCCACATGTAACTACTAGATTGTGATACAATACACTAATGGGTGAAGTTTGGTTGACTTCTGCGCAGCGGTTTGGGAGTTAACATCAAAATTACATTTCTCGGCCATATCGCATAGATCTCACTGTGAAAAGGCTTAAATGGCTTTTTTGACCTAAGTTTAATAATTGCGCTCAAACCAAATGTCCTAGAACGAAATTTTCAAATGTGACTACTAGAATGTGATACAATACACTATTGGGTGAAGTTTGGTTGACTTCTGCGCAGCGGTTTGGGAGTTAACATCAAAATTACATTTCTCAGCCATATCGCATTGATCTCACTGTGAAAAGGCTTAAATGGCTTTTTTGACCTAAGTTTGAGGATTGCGCTCAAACAAAATGTCCTAGAACAAAATTTTCAAATGTAACTACTAGATTGTGATACAATACACTATTGGGTGAAGTTTGGTTGACTTCTGCGCAGCGGTTTGGGAGTTAACATCAAAATTACATTTCTCGGCCATATCGCATAGATCTCACTGTGAAAAGGCTTAAATGGCTTTTTTGACCTAAGTTGGAGGATTGCGCTCAAATCAAATGTCCTAGAACCAAATTTCCACATGTAACTACTAGATTGTGATACAATACACTAATGGGTGAAGTTTGGTTGACTTCTGCGCAGCGGTTTGGGAGTTAACATCAAAATTACATTTCTCGGCCATATCGCATAGATCTCACTGTGAAAAGGCTTAAATGACTTTTTTAATTAAGTTTGATGATTGCGTTCAAACAAAATGTCCTAGAACAAAATTTTCAAATGTAACTACTAGATTGTGATACAATACACTATTGGGTGAAGTTTGGTTGACTTCTGCGCAGCGGTTTGGGAGTTAACATCAAAATTACATTTCTCGGCCATATCGCATAGATCTCACTGTGAAAAGGCTTAAATGACTTTTTTAATTAAGTTTAATGATTGCGCTCAAACCAAATGTCCTAGAACGAAATTTTCAAATGTAACTACTAGAATGTGATACAATACACTATTGGGTGAAGTTTAGTTGACTTCTGCGCAGCGGTTTGGGAGTTAACATCAAAATTACATTTCTCGGCCATATCGCATAGATCTCACTGTGAAAAGGCTTAAATGGCTTTTTTGACCTAAGTTTAATGATTGCGCTCAAACCAAATGTCCTAGAACGAAATTTTCAAATGTAACTACTAGAATGTGATACAATACACTATTGGGTGAAGTTTGGTTGACTTCTGCGCAGCGGTTTGGGAGTTAACATCAAAATTACATTTCTCGGCCATATCGCATAGATCTCACTGTGAAAAGGCTTAAATGGCTTTTTTGACCTAAGTTTGAGGATTGCGCTCAAACAAAATGTCCTAGAACAAAATTTTCAAATGTAACTACTAGATTGCGATACAATACACTATTGGGTGAAGTTTGGTTGACTTCTGCGCAGCGGTTTGGGAGTTAACATCAAAATTACATTTCTCGGCCATATCGCATAGATCTCACTGTGAAAAGGCTTAAATGACTTTTTTAATTAAGTTTGATGATTGCGCTCAAACAAAATGTCCTAGAACAAAATTTTCAAATGTAACTACTAGAATGTGATACAATACACTATTGGGTGAAGTTTGGTTGACTTCTGCGCAGCGGTTTGGGAGTTAACATCAAAATTACATTTCTCGGCCATATCGCATAGATCTCACTGTGAAAAGGCTTAAATGACTTTTTTAATTAAGTTTGATGATTGCGTTCAAACAAAATGTCCTAGAACAAAATTTTCAAATGTAACTACTAGAATGTGATACAATACACTATTGGGTGAAGTTTGGTTGACTTCTGCGCAGCGGTTTGGGAGTTAACATCAAAATTACATTTCTCGGCCATATCGCATTGATCTCACTGTGAAAAGGCTTAAATGGCTTTTTTGACCTAAGTTTGAGGATTGCGCTCAAACAAAATGTCCTAGAACAAAATTTTCAAATGTAACTACTAGATTGTGATACAATACACTATTGGGTGAAGTTTGGTTGACTTCTGCGCAGCGGTTTGGGAGTTAACATCAAAATTACATTTCTCGGCCATATCGCATAGATCTCACTGTGAAAAGGCTTAAATGGCTTTTTTGACCTAAGTTTGAGGATTGCGCTCAAATCAAATGTCCTAGAACCAAATTTCCACATGTAACTACTAGATTGTGATACAATACACTAATGGGTGAAGTTTGGTTGACTTCTGCGCAGCGGTTTGGGAGTTAACATCAAAATTACATTTCTCGGCCATATCGCATAGATCTCACTGTGAAAAGGCTTAAATGACTTTTTTAATTAAGTTTGATGATTGCGTTCAAACAAAATGTCCTAGAACAAAATTTTCAAATGTAACTACTAGATTGTGATACAATACACTATTGGGTGAAGTTTGGTTGACTTCTGCGCAGCGGTTTGGGAGTTAACATCAAAATTACATTTCTCGGCCATATCGCATAGATCTCACTGTGAAAAGGCTTAAATGACTTTTTTAATTAAGTTTAATGATTGCGCTCAAACCAAATGTCCTAGAACGAAATTTTCAAATGTAACTACTAGAATGTGATACAATACACTATTGGGTGAAGTTTAGTTGACTTCTGCGCAGCGGTTTGGGAGTTAACATCAAAATTACATTTCTCGGCCATATCGCATAGATCTCACTGTGAAAAGGCTTAAATGGCTTTTTTGACCTAAGTTTAATGATTGCGCTCAAACCAAATGTCCTAGAACCAAATTTCCACATGTACCTACTAGAATGTGATACAATACACTATTGGGTGAAGTTTGGTTGACTTCTGCGCAGCGGTTTGGGAGTTAACATCAAAATTACATTTCTCGGCCATATCGCATAGATCTCACTGTGAAAAGGCTTAAATGGCTTTTTTGACCTAAGTTTGAGGATTGCGCTCAAACAAAATGTCCTAGAACAAAATTTTCAAATGTAACTACTAGATTGTGATACAATACACTATTGGGTGAAGTTTGGTTGACTTCTGCGCAGCGGTTTGGGAGTGAACATCAAAATTACATTTCTCGGCCATATCGCATAGATCTCACTGTGAAAAGGCTTAAATGGCTTTTTTGACCTAAGTTTAATAATTGCGCTCAAACCAAATGTCCTAGAACGAAATTTTCAAATGTAACTACTAGAATGTGATACAATACACTATTGGGTGAAGTTTGGTTGACTTCTGCGCAGCGGTTTGGGAGTTAACATCAAAATTACATTTCTCGGCCATATCGCATTGATCTCACTGTGAAAAGGCTTAAATGGCTTTTTTGACCTAAGTTTGAGGATTGCGCTCAAACAAAATGTCCTAGAACAAAATTTTCAAATGTAACTACTAGATTGTGATACAATACACTATTGGGTGAAGTTTGGTTGACTTCTGCGCAGCGGTTTGGGAGTTAACATCAAAATTACATTTCTCGGCCATATCGCATAGATCTCACTGTGAAAAGGCTTAAATGGCTTTTTTGACCTAAGTTTGAGGATTGCGCTCAAATCAAATGTCCTAGAACCATATTTCCACATGTAACTACTAGATTGTGATACAATACACTAATGGGTGAAGTTTGGTTGACTTCTGCGCAGCGGTTTGGGAGTTAACATCAAAATTACATTTCTCGGCCATATCGCATAGATCTCACTGTGAAAAGGCTTAAATGACTTTTTTAATTAAGTTTGATGATTGCGTTCAAACAAAATGTCCTAGAACAAAATTTTCAAATGTAACTACTAGATTGTGATACAATACACTATTGGGTGAAGTTTGGTTGACTTCTGCGCAGCGGTTTGGGAGTTAACATCAAAATTACATTTCTCGGCCATATCGCATAGATCTCACTGTGAAAAGGCTTAAATGGCTTTTTTGACCTAAGTTTGAGGATTGCGCTCAAATCAAATGTCCTATAACCAAATTTCCACAAGTAACTACTAGATTGTGATACAATACACTAATGGGTGAAGTTTGGTTGACTTCTGCGCAGCGGTTTGGGAGTTAACATCAAAATTACATTTCTCGGCCATATCGCATAGATCTCACTGTGAAAAGGCTTAAATGACTTTTTTAATTAAGTTTGATGATTGCGTTCAAACAAAATGTCCTAGAACAAAATTTTCAAATGTAACTACTAGATTGTGATACAATACACTATTGGGTGAAGTTTGGTTGACTTCTGCGCAGCGGTTTGGGAGTTAACATCAAAATTACATTTCTCGGCCATATCGCATAGATCTCACTGTGAAAAGGCTTAAATGGCTTTTTTGACCTAAGTTTGAGGATTGCGCTCAAATCAAATGTCCTAGAACCAAATTTCCACATGTAACTACTAGATTGTGATACAATACACTAATGGGTGAAGTTTGGTTGACTTCTGCGCAGCGGTTTGGGAGTTAACATCAAAATTACATTTCTCGGCCATATCGCATAGATCTCACTGTGAAAAGGCTTAAATGGCTTTTTTGACCTAAGTTTAATAATTGCGCTCAAACCAAATGTCCTAGAACGAAATTTTCAAATGTAACTACTAGAATGTGATACAATACACTATTGGGTGAAGTTTGGTTGACTTCTGCGCAGCGGTTTGGGAGTTAACATCAAAATTACATTTCTCGGCCATATCGCATTGATCTCACTGTGAAAAGGCTTAAATGGCTTTTTTGACCTAAGTTTGAGGATTGCGCTCAAACAAAATGTCCTAGAACAAAATTTTCAAATGTAACTACTAGATTGTGATACAATACACTATTGGGTGAAGTTTGGTTGACTTCTGCGCAGCGGTTTGGGAGTTAACATCAAAATTACATTTCTCGGCCATATCGCATAGATCTCACTGTGAAAAGGCTTAAATGGCTTTTTTGACCTAAGTTTGAGGATTGCGCTCAAATCAAATGTCCTAGAACCAAATTTCCACATGTAACTACTAGATTGTGATACAATACACTAATGGGTGAAGTTTGGTTGACTTCTGCGCAGCGGTTTGGGAGTTAACATCAAAATTACATTTCTCGGCCATATCGCATAGATCTCACTGTGAAAAGGCTTAAATGACTTTTTTAATTAAGTTTGATGATTGCGTTCAAACAAAATGTCCTAGAACAAAATTTTCAAATGTAACTACTAGATTGTGATACAATACACTATTGGGTGAAGTTTGGTTGACTTCTGCGCAGCGGTTTGGGAGTTAACATCAAAATTACATTTCTCGGCCATATCGCATAGATCTCACTGTGAAAAGGCTTAAATGACTTTTTTAATTAAGTTTAATGATTGCGCTCAAACCAAATGTCCTAGAACGAAATTTTCAAATGTAACTACTAGAATGTGATACAATACACTATTGGGTGAAGTTTAGTTGACTTCTGCGCAGCGGTTTGGGAGTTAACATCAAAATTACATTTCTCGGCCATATCGCATAGATCTCACTGTGAAAAGGCTTAAATGGCTTTTTTGACCTAAGTTTAATGATTGCGCTCAAACCAAATGTCCTAGAACGAAATTTTCAAATGTAACTACTAGAATGTGATACAATACACTATTGGGTGAAGTTTGGTTGACTTCTGCGCAGCGGTTTGGGAGTTAACATCAAAATTACATTTCTCGGCCATATCGCATAGATCTCACTGTGAAAAGGCTTAAATGGCTTTTTTGACCTAAGTTTGAGGATTGCGCTCAAACAAAATGTCCTAGAACAAAATTTTCAAATGTAACTACTAGATTGTGATACAATACACTATTGGGTGAAGTTTGGTTGACTTCTGCGCAGCGGTTTGGGAGTTAACATCAAAATTACATTTCTCGGCCATATCGCATAGATCTCACTGTGAAAAGGCTTAAATGACTTTTTTAATTAAGTTTGATGATTGCGTTCAAACAAAATGTCCTAGAACAAAATTTTCAAATGTAACTACTAGAATGTGATACAATACACTATTGGTTGAAGTTTGGTTGACTTCTGCGCAGCGGTTTGGGAGTTAACATCAAAATTACATTTCTCGGCCATATCGCATTGATCTCACTGTGAAAAGGCTTAAATGGCTTTTTTGACCTAGGTTTGAGGATTGCGCTCAAACAAAATGTCCTAGAACAAAATTTTCAAATGTAACTACTAGATTGTGATACAATACACTATTGGGTGAAGTTTGGTTGACTTCTGCGCAGCGGTTTGGGAGTTAACATCAAAATTACATTTCTCGGCCATATCGCATAGATCTCACTGTGAAAAGGCTTAAATGGCTTTTTTGACCTAAGTTTGAGGATTGCGCTCAAATCAAATGTCCTAGAACCAAATTTCCACATGTAACTACTAGATTGTGATACAATACACTAATGGGTGAAGTTTGGTTGACTTCTGCGCAGCGGTTTGGGAGTTAACATCAAAATTACATTTCTCGGCCATATCGCATAGATCTCACTGTGAAAAGGCTTAAATGACTTTTTTAATTAAGTTTGATGATTGCGTTCAAACAAAATGTCCTAGAACAAAATTTTCAAATGTAACTACTAGATTGTGATACAATACACTATTGGGTGAAGTTTGGTTGACTTCTGCGCAGCGGTTTGGGAGTTAACATCAAAATTACATTTCTCGGCCATATCGCATAGATCTCACTGTGAAAAGGCTTAAATGACTTTTTTAATTAAGTTTAATGATTGCGCTCAAACCAAATGTCCTAGAACGAAATTTTCAAATGTAACTACTAGAATGTGATACAATACACTATTGGGTGAAGTTTAGTTGACTTCTGCGCAGCGGTTTGGGAGTTAACATCAAAATTACATTTCTCGGCCATATCGCATAGATCTCACTGTGAAAAGGCTTAAATGGCTTTTTTGACCTAAGTTTAATGATTGCGCTCAAACCAAATGTCCTAGAACGAAATTTTCAAATGTAACTACTAGAATGTGATACAATACACTATTGGGTGAAGTTTGGTTGACTTCTGCGCAGCGGTTTGGGAGTTAACATCAAAATTACATTTCTCGGCCATATCGCATAGATCTCACTGTGAAAAGGCTTAAATGGCTTTTTTGACCTAAGTTTGAGGATTGCGCTCAAACAAAATGTCCTAGAACAAAATTTTCAAATGTAACTACTAGATTGTGATACAATACACTAATGGGTGAAGTTTGGTTGACTTCTGCGCAGCGGTTTGGGAGTTAACATCAAAATTACATTTCTCGGCCATATCGCATAGATCTCACTGTGAAAAGGCTTAAATGGCTTTTTTGACCTAAGTTTGAGGATTGCGCTCAAACAAAATGTCCTAGAACAAAATTTTAAAATGTAACTACTAGAATGTGATACAATACACTATTGGGTGAAGTTTAGTTGACTTCTGCGCAGCGGTTTGGGGGTTAACATCAAAATTACATTTCTCGGCCATATCGCATAGATCTCACTGTGAAAAGGCTTAAATGGCTTTTTTGACCTAAGTTTAATGATTGCGCTCAAACCAAATGTCCTAGAACGAAATTTTCAAATGTAACTACTAGAATGTGATACAATACACTATTGGGTGAAGTTTGGTTGACTTCTGCGCAGCGGTTTGGGAGTTAACATCAAAATTACATTTCTCGGCCATATCGCATAGATCTCACTGTGAAAAGGCTTAAATGGCTTTTTTGACCTAAGTTTGAGGATTGCGCTCAAACAAAATGTCCTAGAACAAAATTTTCAAATGTAACTACTAGATTGTGATACAATACACTATTGGGTGAAGTTTGGTTGACTTCTGCGCAGCGGTTTGGGAGTTAACATCAAAATTACATTTCTCGGCCATATCGCATAGATCTCACTGTGAAAAGGCTTAAATGACTTTTTTAATTAAGTTTGATGATTGCGTTCAAACAAAATGTCCTAGAACAAAATTTTCAAATGTAACTACTAGAATGTGATACAATACACTATTGGTTGAAGTTTGGTTGACTTCTGCGCAGCGGTTTGGGAGTTAACATCAAAATTACATTTCTCGGCCATATCGCATTGATCTCACTGTGAAAAGGCTTAAATGGCTTTTTTGACCTAAGTTTGAGGATTGCGCTCAAACAAAATGTCCTAGAACAAAATTTTCAAATGTAACTACTAGATTGTGATACAATACACTATTGGGTGAAGTTTGGTTGACTTCTGCGCAGCGGTTTGGGAGTTAACATCAAAATTACATTTCTCGGCCATATCGCATAGATCTCACTGTGAAAAGGCTTAAATGGCTTTTTTGACCTAAGTTTGAGGATTGCGCTCAAATCAAATGTCCTAGAACCAAATTTCCACATGTAACTACTAGATTGTGATACAATACACTAATGGGTGAAGTTTGGTTGACTTCTGCGCAGCGGTTTGGGAGTTAACATCAAAATTACATTTCTCGGCCATATCGCATAGATCTCACTGTGAAAAGGCTTAAATGACTTTTTTAATTAAGTTTGATGATTGCGTTCAAACAAAATGTCCTAGAACAAAATTTTCAAATGTAACTACTAGATTGTGATACAATACACTATTGGGTGAAGTTTGGTTGACTTCTGCGCAGCGGTTTGGGAGTTAACATCAAAATTACATTTCTCGGCCATATCGCATAGATCTCACTGTGAAAAGGCTTAAATGACTTTTTTAATTAAGTTTAATGATTGCGCTCAAACCAAATGTCCTAGAACGAAATTTTCAAATGTAACTACTAGAATGTGATACAATACACTATTGGGTGAAGTTTAGTTGACTTCTGCGCAGCGGTTTGGGAGTTAACATCAAAATTACATTTCTCGGCCATATCGCATAGATCTCACTGTGAAAAGGCTTAAATGGCTTTTTTGACCTAAGTTTAATGATTGCGCTCAAACCAAATGTCCTAGAACGAAATTTTCAAATGTAACTACTAGAATGTGATACAATACACTATTGGGTGAAGTTTGGTTGACTTCTGCGCAGCGGTTTGGGAGTTAACATCAAAATTACATTTCTCGGCCATATCGCATAGATCTCACTGTGAAAAGGCTTAAATGGCTTTTTTGACCTAAGTTTGAGGATTGCGCTCAAACAAAATGTCCTAGAACAAAATTTTCAAATGTAACTACTAGATTGTGATACAATACACTAATGGGTGAAGTTTGGTTGACTTCTGCGCAGCGGTTTGGGAGTTAACATCAAAATTACATTTCTCGGCCATATCGCATAGATCTCACTGTGAAAAGGCTTAAATGACTTTTTTAATTAAGTTTGATGATTGCGTTCAAACAAAATGTCCTAGAACAAAATTTTCAAATGTAACTACTAGATTGTGATACAATACACTATTGGGTGAAGTTTGGTTGACTTCTGCGCAGCGGTTTGGGAGTTAACATCAAAATTACATTTCTCGGCCATATCGCATAGATCTCACTGTGAAAAGGCTTAAATGGCTTTTTTGACCTAAGTTTGAGGATTGCGCTCAAATCAAATGTCCTAGAACCAAATTTCCACATGTAACTACTAGATTGTGATACAATACACTAATGGGTGAAGTTTGGTTGACTTCTGCGCAGCGGTTTGGGAGTTAACATCAAAATTACATTTCTCGGCCATATCGCATAGATCTCACTGTGAAAAGGCTTAAATGGCTTTTTTGACCTAAGTTTGAGGATTGCGCTCAAATCAAATGTCCTAGAACCAAATTTCCACATGTAACTACTAGATTGTGATACAATACACTAATGGTTGAAGTTTGGTTGACTTCTGCGCAGCGGTTTGGGAGTTAACATCAAAATTACATTTCTCGGCCATATCGCATAGATCTCACTGTGAAAAGGCTTAAATGACTTTTTTAATTAAGTTTGATGATTGCGCTCAAACAAAATTTCCTAGAACCAAATTTTCAAATGTAACTACTAGATTGTGATACAATACACTATTGGGTGAAGTTCGGTTGACTTCTGCGCAGCGGTTTGGGAGTTAACATCACAATTACATTTCTCGGCCATATCGCATAGATCTCACTGTGAAAAAGCTTAAATGACTTTTTTAATTAAGTTTGATGATTGCGTTCAAACAAAATGTCCTAGAACAAAATTTTCAAATGTAACTACTAGATTGTGATACAATACACTATTGGGTGAAGTTTGGTTGACTTCTGCGCAGCGGTTTGGGAGTTAACATCAAAATTACATTTCTCGGCCATATCGCATTGATCTCACTGTGAAAAGGCTTAAATGGCTTTTTTGACCTAAGTTTGAGGATTGCGCTCAAATCAAATGTCCTAGAACCAAATTTCCACATGTAACTACTAGATTGTGATACAATACACTAATGGGTAAAGTTTGGTTGACTTCTGCGCAGCGGTTTGGGAGTTAACATCAAAATTACATTTCTCGGCCATATCGCATAGATCTCACTGTAAAAAGGCTTAAATGACTTTTTTAATTAAGTTTGATGATTGCGTTCAAACAAAATGTCCTAGAACAAAATTTTCAAATGTAACTACTAGATTGTGATACAATACACTATTTGATGAAGTTTGGTTGACTTCTGCGCAGCGGTTTGGGAGTTAACATCAAAATTACATTTCTCGGCCATATCGCATAGGTCTCACTGTGAAAAGGCTTAAATGACTTTTTTAATTAAGTTTAATGATTGCGCTCAAACCAAATGTCCTAGAACGAAATTTTCAAATGTAACTACTAGAATGTGATAAAATACACTATTGGGTGAAGTTTAGTTGACTTCTGCGCAGCGGTTTGGGAGTTAACATCAAAATTACATTTCTCGGCCATATCGCATAGATCTCACTGTGAAAAGGCTTAAATGGCTTTTTTGACCTAAGTTTAATGATTGCGCTCAAACCAAATGTCCTAGAACGAAATTTTCAAATGTAACTACTAGAATGTGATACAATACACTATTGGGTGAAGTTTGGTTGACTTCTGCGCAGCGGTTTGGGAGATAACATCAAAATTACATTTCTCGGCCATATCGCATAGATCTCACTGTGAAAAGGCTTAAATGGCTTTTTTGACCTAAGTTTGAGGATTGCGCTCAAATCAAATGTCCTAGAACCAAATTTCCACATGTAACTACTAGATTTTGATACAATACACTAATGGGTGAAGTTTGGTTGACTTCTGCGCAGCGGTTTGGGAGTTAACATCAAAATTACATTTCTCGGCCATATCGCATAGATCTCACTGTGAAAAGGCTTAAATGGCTTTTTTGACCTAAGTTTGAGGATTGCGCTCAAATCAAATGTCCTAGAACCAAATTTCCACATGTAACTACTAGATTGTGATACAATACACTAATGGGGGAAGTTTGGTTGACTTCTGCGCAGCGGTTTGGGAGTTAACATCAAAATTACATTTCTCGGCCATATCGCATAGATCTCACTGTGAAAAGGCTTAAATGGCTTTTTTGACCTAAGTTTAATAATTGCGCTCAAACCAAATGTCCTAGAACGAAATTTTTAAATGTAACTACTAGAATGTGATACAATACACTATTGGGTGAAGTTTGGTTGACTTCTGCGCAGCGGTTTGGGAGTTAACATCAAAATTACATTTCTCGGCCATATCGCATTGATCTCACTGTGAAAAGGCTTAAATGGCTTTTTTGACCTAAGTTTGAGGATTGCGCTCAAATCAAATGTCCTAGAACCAAATTTCCACATGTAATTACTAGATTGTGATACAATACAATAATGGGTGAAGTTTGGTTGACTTCTGCGCAGCGGTTTGGGAGTTAACATCAAAATTACATTTCTCGGCCATATCGCATAGATCTCACTGTGAAAAGGCTTAAATGACTTTTTTTAATTAAGTTTGAAGATTGCGCTCAAATCAAATGTCCTAGAACTAAATTTCCAAATGTAACTACTAGATTGTGATAAAATACACTATTGGGTAAAGTTTGGTTGACTTCTGCGCAGCGGTTTGGGAGTTAACATCAAAATTACATTTCTCGGCCATATCGCATAGATCTCACTGTGAAAAGGCTTAAATGACTTTTTTAATTAAGTTTGATGATTGCGTTCAAACAAAATGTCCTAGAACAAAATTTTCAAATGTAACTACTAGATTGTGATACAATACACTATTGGGTGAAGTTTAGTTGACTTCTGCGCAGCGGTTTGGGAGTTAACATCAAAATTACATTTCTCGGCCATATCGCATAGATCTCACTGTGAAAAGGCTTAAATGGCTTTTTTGACCTAAGTTTGAGGATTGCGCTCAAATCAAATGTCCTAGAACCAAATTTCCACATGTAACTACTAGATTGTGATACAATACACTAATGGGTGAAGTTTGGTTGACTTCTGCGCAGCGGTTTGGGAGTTAACATCAAAATTACATTTCTCGGCCATATCGCATAGATCTCACTGTGAAAAGGCTTAAATGACTTTTTTAATTAAGTTTGATGATTGCGCTCAAACAAAATTTCCTAGAACCAAATTTTCAAATGTAACTACTAGATTGTGATACAATACACTATTGGGTGAAGTTCGGTTGACTTCTGCGCAGCGGTTTGGGAGTTAACATCACAATTACATTTCTCGGCCATATCGCATAGATCTCACTGTGAAAAAGCTTAAATGACTTTTTTAATTAAGTTTGATGATTGCGTTCAAACAAAATGTCCTAGAACAAAATTTTCAAATGTAACTACTAGATTGTGATACAATACACTATTGGGTGAAGTTTGGTTGACTTCTGCGCAGCGGTTTGGGAGTTAACATCAAAATTACATTTCTCGGCCATATCGCATTGATCTCACTGTGAAAAGGCTTAAATGGCTTTTTTGACCTAAGTTTGAGGATTGCGCTCAAATCAAATGTCCTAGAACCAAATTTCCACATGTAACTACTAGATTGTGATACAATACACTAATGGGTAAAGTTTGGTTGACTTCTGCGCAGCGGTTTGGGAGTTAACATCAAAATTACATTTCTCGGCCATATCGCATAGATCTCACTGTAAAAAGGCTTAAATGACTTTTTTAATTAAGTTTGATGATTGCGTTCAAACAAAATGTCCTAGAACAAAATTTTCAAATGTAACTACTAGATTGTGATACAATACACTATTTGATGAAGTTTGGTTGACTTCTGCGCAGCGGTTTGGGAGTTAACATCAAAATTACATTTCTCGGCCATATCGCATAGATCTCACTGTGAAAAGGCTTAAATGACTTTTTTAATTAAGTTTAATGATTGCGCTCAAACCAAATGTCCTAGAACGAAATTTTCAAATGTAACTACTAGAATGTGATAAAATACACTATTGGGTGAAGTTTAGTTGACTTCTGCGCAGCGGTTTGGGAGTTAACATCAAAATTACATTTCTCGGCCATATCGCATAGATCTCACTGTGAAAAGGCTTAAATGGCTTTTTTGACCTAAGTTTAATGATTGCGCTCAAACCAAATGTCCTAGAACGAAATTTTCAAATGTAACTACTAAAATGTGATACAATACACTATTGGGTGAAGTTTGGTTGACTTCTGCGCAGCGGTTTGGGAGATAACATCAAAATTACATTTCTCGGCCATATCGCATAGATCTCACTGTGAAAAGGCTTAAATGGCTTTTTTGACCTAAGTTTGAGGATTGCGCTCAAATCAAATGTCCTAGAACCAAATTTCCACATGTAACTACTAGATTTTGATACAATACACTAATGGGTGAAGTTTGGTTGACTTCTGCGCAGCGGTTTGGGAGTTAACATCAAAATTACATTTCTCGGCCATATCGCATAGATCTCATTGTGAAAAGGCTTAAATGACTTTTTTAATTAAGTTTGATGATTGCGTTCAAACAAAATGTCCTAGAACAAAATTTTCAAATGTAACTACTAGATTGTGATACAATACACTATTGGGTGAAGTTTGGTTGACTTCTGCGCAGCGGTTTGGGAGTTAACATCAAAATTACATTTCTCAGCCATATCGCATAGATCTCACTGTGAAAAGGCTTAAATGGCTTTTTTGACCTAAGTTTGAGGATTGCGCTCAAATCAAATGTCCTAGAACCAAATTTCCACATGTAACTACTAGATTGTGATACAATACACTAATGGGGGAAGTTTGGTTGACTTCTGCGCAGCGGTTTGGGAGTTAACATCAAAATTACATTTCTCGGCCATATCGCATAGATCTCACTGTGAAAAGGCTTAAATGGCTTTTTTGACCTAAGTTTAATAATTGCGCTCAAACCAAATGTCCTAGAACGAAATTTTTAAATGTAACTACTAGAATGTGATACAATACACTATTGGGTGAAGTTTGGTTGACTTCTGCGCAGCGGTTTGGGAGTTAACATCAAAATTACATTTCTCGGCCATATCGCATTGATCTCACTGTGAAAAGGCTTAAATGGCTTTTTTGACCTAAGTTTGAGGATTGCGCTCAAATCAAATGTCCTAGAACCAAATTTCCACATGTAATTACTAGATTGTGATACAATACAATAATGGGTGAAGTTTGGTTGACTTCTGCGCAGCGGTTTGGGAGTTAACATCAAAATTACATTTCTCGGCCATATCGCATAGATCTCACTGTGAAAAGGCTTAAATGACTTTTTTTAATTAAGTTTGAAGATTGCGCTCAAATCAAATGTCCTAGAACTAAATTTCCAAATGTAACTACTAGATTGTGATAAAATACACTATTGGGTAAAGTTTGGTTGACTTCTGCGCAGCGGTTTGGGAGTTAACATCAAAATTACATTTCTCGGCCATATCGCATAGATCTCACTGTGAAAAGGCTTAAATGGCTTTTTTGACCTAAGTTTGAGGATTGCGCTCAAATCAAATGTCCTATAACCAAATTTCCACATGTAACTACTAGATTGTGATACAATACACTAATGGGTGAAGTTTGGTTGACTTCTGCGCAGCGGTTTGGGAGTTAACATCAAAATTACATTTCTCGGCCATATCGCATAGATCTCACTGTGAAAAGGCTTAAATGACTTTTTTAATTAAGTTTGATGATTGCGTTCAAACAAAATGTCCTAGAACAAAATTTTCAAATGTAACTACTAGATTGTGATACAATACACTATTGGGTGAAGTTTAGTTGACTTCTGCGCAGCGGTTTGGGAGTTAACATCAAAATTACATTTCTCGGCCATATCGCATAGATCTCACTGTGAAAAGGCTTAAATGGCTTTTTTGACCTAAGTTTGAGGATTGCGCTCAAATCAAATGTCCTAGAACCAAATTTCCACATGTAACTACTAGATTGTGATACAATACACTAATGGGTGAAGTTTGGTTGACTTCTGCGCAGCGGTTTGGGAGTTAACATCAAAATTACATTTCTCGGCCATATCGCATAGATCTCACTGTGAAAAGGCTTAAATGGCTTTTTTGACCTAAGTTTAATAATTGCGCTCAAACCAAATGTCCTAGAACGAAATTTCCACATGTAACTACTAGATTGTGATACAATACACTAATGGGTGAAGTTTGGTTGACTTCTGCGCAGCGGTTTGGGAGTTAACATCAAAATTACATTTCTCGGCCATATCGCTTAGATCTCACTGTGAAAAGGCTTAAATGGCTTTTTTGACCTAAGTTTGAGGATTGCGCTCAAATCAAATGTCCTAGAACCAAATTTCCACATGTAACTACTAGATTGTGATACAATACACTAATGGGTGAAGTTTGGTTGACTTCTGCGCAGCGGTTTGGGAGTTAACATCAAAATTACATTTCTCGGCCATATCGCATAGATCTCACTGTGAAAAGGCTTAAATGGCTTTTTTGACCTAAGTTTGAGGATTGCGCTCAAATCAAATGTCCAATAACCAAATTTCCACATGTAACTACTAGATTGTGATACAATACACTAATGGGTGAAGTTTGGTTGACTTCTGCGCAGCAGTTTGGGAGTTAACATCAAAATTACATTTCTCGGCCATATCGCATAGATCTCACTGTGAAAAGGCTTAAATGACTTTTTTAATTAAGTTTGATGATTGCGTTCAAACAAAATGTCCTAGAACAAAATTTTCAAATGTAACTACTAGATTGTGATACAATACACTATTGGGTGAAGTTTGGTTGACTTCTGCGCAGCGGTTTGGGAGTTAACATCAAAATTACATTTCTCGGCCATATCGCATAGATCTCACTGTGAAAAGGCTTAAATGGCTTTTTTGACCTAAGTTTAATAATTGCGCTCAAACCAAATGTCCTAGAACCAAATTTCCAAATGTAACTACTAGATTGTGATACAATACACTAATGGGTGAAGTTTGGTTGACTTCTGCGCAGCGGTTTGGGAGTTAACATCAAAATTACATTTCTCGGCCATATCGCTTAGATCTCACTGTGAAAAGGCTTAAATGGCTTTTTTGACCTAAGTTTGAGGATTGCGCTCAAATCAAATGTCCAATAACCAAATTTCCACATGTAACTACTAGATTGTGATACAATACACTAATGGGTGAAGTTTGGTTGACTTCTGCGCAGCAGTTTGGGAGTTAACATCAAAATTACATTTCTCGGCCATATCGCATAGATCTCACTGTGAAAAGGCTTAAATGACTTTTTTAATTAAGTTTGATGATTGCGTTCAAACAAAATGTCCTAGAACAAAATTTTCAAATGTAACTACTAGATTGTGATACAATACACTATTGGGTGAAGTTTGGTTGACTTCTGCGCAGCGGTTTGGGAGTTAACATCAAAATTACATTTCTCGGCCATATCGCATAGATCTCACTGTGAAAAGGCTTAAATGGCTTTTTTGACCTAAGTTTGAGGATTGCGCTCAAATCAAATGTCCTAGAACCAAATGTCCACATGTAATTACTAGATTGTGATACAATACAATAATGGGTGAAGTTTGGTTGACTTCTGCGCAGCGGTTTGGGAGTTAACATCAAAATTACATTTCTCGGCCATATCGCATAGATCTCACTGTGAAAAGGCTTAAATGACTTTTTTTAATTAAGTTTGAAGATTGCGCTCAAATCAAATGTCCTAGAACTAAATTTCCAAATGTAACTACTAGATTGTGATAAAATACACTATTGGGTGAAGTTTGGTTGACTTCTGCGCAGCGGTTTGGGAGTTAACATCAAAATTACATTTCTCGGCCATATCGCATAGATCTCACTGTGAAAAGGCTTAAATGACTTTTTTTAATTAAGTTTGAAGATTGCGCTCAAATCAAATGTCCTAGAACTAAATTTCCAAATGTAACTACTAGATTGTGATAAAATACACTATTGGGTGAAGTTTGGTTGACTTCTGCGCAGCGGTTTGGGAGTTAACATCAAAATTACATTTCTCGGCCACATCGCATTGATCTCACTGTGAAAAGGCTTAAATGGCTTTTTTGACCTAAGTTTGAGGATTGCGCTCAAATCAAATGTCCTAGAACCAAATTTCCACATGTAATTACTAGATTGTGATACAATACAATAATGGGTGAAGTTTGGTTGACTTCTGCGCAGCGGTTTGGGAGTTAACATCAAAATTACATTTCTCGGCCATATCGCATAGATCTCACTGTGAAAAGGCTTAAATGACTTTTTTTAATTAAGTTTGAAGATTGCGCTCAAATCAAATGTCCTAGAACTAAATTTCCAAATGTAACTACTAGATTGTGATAAAATACACTATTGGGTAAAGTTTGGTTGACTTCTGCGCAGCGGTTTGGGAGTTAACATCAAAATTACATTTCTCGGCCATATCGCATAGATCTCACTGTGAAAAGGCTTAAATGGCTTTTTTGACCTAAGTTTGAGGATTGCGCTCAAATCAAATGTCCTATAACCAAATTTCCACATGTAACTACTAGATTGTGATACAATACACTAATGGGTGAAGTTTGGTTGACTTCTGCGCAGCGGTTTGGGAGTTAACATCAAAATTACATTTCTCGGCCATATCGCATAGATCTCACTGTGAAAAGGCTTAAATGACTTTTTTAATTAAGTTTGATGATTGCGTTCAAACAAAATGTCCTAGAACAAAATTTTCAAATGTAACTACTAGATTGTGATACAATACACTATTGGGTGAAGTTTAGTTGACTTCTGCGCAGCGGTTTGGGAGTTAACATCAAAATTACATTTCTCGGCCATATCGCATAGATCTCACTGTGAAAAGGCTTAAATGGCTTTTTTGACCTAAGTTTGAGGATTGCGCTCAAATCAAATGTCCTAGAACCAAATTTCCACATGTAACTACTAGATTGTGATACAATACACTAATGGGTGAAGTTTGGTTGACTTCTGCGCAGCGGTTTGGGAGTTAACATCAAAATTACATTTCTCGGCCATATCGCATAGATCTCACTGTGAAAAGGCTTAAATGGCTTTTTTGACCTAAGTTTAATAATTGCGCTCAAACCAAATGTCCTAGAACGAAATTTCCACATGTAACTACTAGATTGTGATACAATACACTAATGGGTGAAGTTTGGTTGACTTCTGCGCAGCGGTTTGGGAGTTAACATCAAAATTACATTTCTCGGCCATATCGCTTAGATCTCACTGTGAAAAGGCTTAAATGGCTTTTTTGACCTAAGTTTGAGGATTGCGCTCAAATCAAATGTCCTAGAACCAAATTTCCACATGTAACTACTAGATTGTGATACAATACACTAATGGGTGAAGTTTGGTTGACTTCTGCGCAGCGGTTTGGGAGTTAACATCAAAATTACATTTCTCGGCCATATCGCATAGATCTCACTGTGAAAAGGCTTAAATGGCTTTTTTGACCTAAGTTTGAGGATTGCGCTCAAATCAAATGTCCAATAACCAAATTTCCACATGTAACTACTAGATTGTGATACAATACACTAATGGGTGAAGTTTGGTTGACTTCTGCGCAGCAGTTTGGGAGTTAACATCAAAATTACATTTCTCGGCCATATCGCATAGATCTCACTGTGAAAAGGCTTAAATGACTTTTTTAATTAAGTTTGATGATTGCGTTCAAACAAAATGTCCTAGAACAAAATTTTCAAATGTAACTACTAGATTGTGATACAATACACTATTGGGTGAAGTTTGGTTGACTTCTGCGCAGCGGTTTGGGAGTTAACATCAAAATTACATTTCTCGGCCATATCGCATAGATCTCACTGTGAAAAGGCTTAAATGGCTTTTTTGACCTAAGTTTGAGGATTGCGCTCAAATCAAATGTCCTAGAACCAAATGTCCACATGTAATTACTAGATTGTGATACAATACAATAATGGGTGAAGTTTGGTTGACTTCTGCGCAGCGGTTTGGGAGTTAACATCAAAATTACATTTCTCGGCCATATCGCATAGATCTCACTGTGAAAAGGCTTAAATGACTTTTTTTAATTAAGTTTGAAGATTGCGCTCAAATCAAATGTCCTAGAACTAAATTTCCAAATGTAACTACTAGATTGTGATAAAATACACTATTGGGTGAAGTTTGGTTGACTTCTGCGCAGCGGTTTGGGAGTTAACATCAAAATTACATTTCTCGGCCATATCGCATAGATCTCACTGTGAAAAGGCTTAAATGGCTTTTTTGACCTAAGTTTGAGGATTGCGCTCAAATCAAATGTCCTATAACAAAATTTCCACATGTAACTACTAGATTGTGATACAATACACTAATGGGTGAAGTTTAGTTGACTTCTGCGCAGCGGTTTGGGAGTTAACATCAAAATTACATTTCTCGGCCATATCGCATAGATCTCACTGTGAAAAGGCTTAAATGACTTTTTTAATTAAGTTTGATGATTGCGTTCAAACAAAATGTCCTAGAACAAAATTTTCAAATGTAACTACTAGATTGTGATACAATACACTATTGGGTGAAGTTTGGTTGACTTCTGCGCAGCGGTTTGGGAGTTAACATCAAAATTACATTTCTCGGCCATATCGCATAGATCTCACTGTGAAAAGGCTTAAATGGCTTTTTTGACCTAAGTTTGAGGATTGCGCTCAAATCAAATGTCCTAGAACCAAATGTCCACATGTAATTACTAGATTGTGATACAATACAATAATGGGTGAAGTTTGGTTGACTTCTGCGCAGCGGTTTGGGAGTTAACATCAAAATTACATTTCTCGGCCATATCGCATAGATCTCACTGTGAAAAGGCTTAAATGACTTTTTTTAATTAAGTTTGAAGATTGCGCTCAAATCAAATGTCCTAGAACTAAATTTCCAAATGTAACTACTAGATTGTGATAAAATACACTATTGGGTGAAGTTTGGTTGACTTCTGCGCAGCGGTTTGGGAGTTAACATCAAAATTACATTTCTCGGCCATATCGCATAGATCTCACTGTGAAAAGGCTTAAATGGCTTTTTTGACCTAAGTTTGAGGATTGCGCTCAAATCAAATGTCCTATAACAAAATTTCCACATGTAACTACTAGATTGTGATACAATACACTAATGGGTGAAGTTTAGTTGACTTCTGCGCAGCGGTTTGGGAGTTAACATCAAAATTACATTTCTCGGCCATATCGCATAGATCTCACTGTGAAAAGGCTTAAATGACTTTTTTAATTAAGTTTGATGATTGCGTTCAAACAAAATGTCCTAGAACAAAATTTTCAAATGTAACTACTAGATTGTGATACAATACACTATTGGGTGAAGTTTGGTTGACTTCTGCGCAGCGGTTTGGGAGTTAACATCAAAATTACATTTCTCGGCCATATCGCATAGATCTCACTGTGAAAAGGCTTAAATGGCTTTTTTGACCTAAGTTTGAGGATTGCGCTCAAATCAAATGTCCTAGAACCAAATTTCCACATGTAACTACTAGATTGTGATACAATACACTAATGGGTGAAGTTTGGTTGACTTCTGCGCAGCGGTTTGGGAGTTAACATCAAAATTACATTTCTCGGCCATATCGCATAGATCTTACTGTGAAAAGGCTTAAATGACTTTTTTAATTAAGTTTGATGATTGCGTTCAAACAAAATGTCCTAGAACAAAATTTTCAAATGTAACTACTAGATTGTGATACAATACACTATTGGGTGAAGTTTGGTTGACTTCTGCGCAGCGGTTTGGGAGTTAACATCAAAATTACATTTCTCGGCCATATCGCATAGATCTCACTGTGAAAAGGCTTAAATGACTTTTTTAATTAAGTTTAATGATTGCGCTCAAACCAAATGTCCTAGAACGAAATTTTCAAATGTAACTACTAGAATGTGATACAATACACTATTGGGTGAAGTTTAGTTGACTTCTGCGCAGCGGTTTGGGAGTTAACATCAAAATTACATTTCTCGGCCATATCGCATAGATCTCACTGTGAAAAGGCTTAAATGGCTTTTTTGACCTAAGTTTAATGATTGCGCTCAAACCAAATGTCCTAGAACAAAATTTTCAAATGTAACTACTAGAATGTGATACAATACACTATTGGGTGAAGTTTGGTTGACTTCTGCGCAGCGGTTTGGGAGTTAACATCAAAATTACATTTCTCGGCCATATCGCATAGATCTCACTGTGAAAAGGCTTAAATGGCTTTTTTGACCTAAGTTTGAGGATTGCGCTCAAACAAAATGTCCTAGAACAAAATTTTCAAATGTAACTACTAGATTGTGATACAATACACTATTGGGTGAAGTTTGGTTGACTTCTGCGCAGCGGTTTGGGAGTTAACATCAAAATTACATTTCTCGGCCATATCGCATAGATCTCACTGTGAAAAGGCTTAAATGACTTTTTTAATTAAGTTTTATGATTGCGTTCAAACAAAATGTCCTAGAACAAAATTTTCAAATGTAACTACTAGATTGTGGTACAATACACTATTGGGTGAAGTTTGGTTGACTTCTGCGCAGCGGTTTGGGAGTTAACATCAAAATTACATTTCTCGGCCATATCGCATAGATCTCACTGTGAAAAAGCTTAAATGACTTTTTTAATTAAGTTTGATGATTGCGTTCAAACAAAATGTCCTAGAACAAAATTTTCAAATGTAACTACTAGATTGTGATACAATACACTATTGGGTGAAGTTTGGTTGACTTCTGCGCAGCGGTTTGGGAGTTAACATCAAAATTACATTTCTCGGCCATATCGCATAGATCTCACTGTGAAAAGGCTTAAATGGCTTTTTTGACCTAAGTTTGAGGATTGCGCTCAAATCAAATGTCCAATAACCAAATTTCCACATGTAACTACTAGATTGTGATACAATACACTAATGGGTGAAGTTTGGTTGACTTCTGCGCAGCGGTTTGGGAGTGAACATCAAAATTACATTTCTCGGCCATATCGCATAGATCTCACTGTGAAAAGGCTTAAATGGCTTTTTTGACCTAAGTTTGAGGATTGCGCTCAAATCAAATGTCCTAGAACCAAATTTCCACATGTAATTACTAGATTGTGATACAATACAATAATGGGTGAAGTTTGGTTGACTTCTGCGCAGCGGTTTGGGAGTTAACATCAAAATTACATTTCTCGGCCATATCGCATAGATCTCACTGTGAAAAGGCTTAAATGACTTTTTTTAATTAAGTTTGAAGATTGCGCTCAAATCAAATGTCCTAGAACTAAATTTCCAAATGTAACTACTAGATTGTGATAAAATACACTATTGGGTGAAGTTTGGTTGACTTCTGCGCAGCGGTTTGGGAGTTAACATCAAAATTACATTTCTCGGCCATATCGCATAGATCTCACTGTGAAAAGGCTTAAATGACTTTTTTTAATTAAGTTTGAAGATTGCGCTCAAATCAAATGTCCTAGAACTAAATTTCCAAATGTAACTACTAGATTGTGATAAAATACACTATTGGGTGAAGTTTGGTTGACTTCTGCGCAGCGGTTTGGGAGTTAACATCAAAATTACATTTCTCGGCCATATCGCATAGATCTCACTGTGAAAAGGCTTAAATGGCTTTTTTGACCTAAGTTTGAGGATTGCGCTCAAATCAAATGTCCTATAACCAAATTTCCACATGTAACTACTAGATTGTGATACAATACACTAATGGGTGAAGTTTGGTTGACTTCTACGCAGCGGTTTGGGAGTTAACATCAAAATTACATTTCTCGGCCATATCGCATAGATCTCACTGTGAAAAGGCTTAAATGACTTTTTTAATTAAGTTTGATGATTGCGTTCAAACAAAATGTCCTAGAACAAAATTTTCAAATGTAACTACTAGATTGTGATACAATACACTATTGGGTGAAGTTTGGTTGACTTCTGCGCAGCGGTTTGGGAGTTAACATCAAAATTACATTTCTCGGCCATATCGCATAGATCTCACTGTGAAAAGGCTTAAATGGCTTTTTTGACCTAAGTTTGAGGATTGCGCTCAAATCAAATGTCCTAGAACCAAATTTCCACATGTAACTACTAGATTGTGATACAATACACTAATGGGTGAAGTTTGGTTAACTTCTGCGCAGCGGTTTGGGAGTTAACATCAAAATTACATTTCTCGGCCATATCGCATAGATCTCACTGTGAAAAGGCTTAAATGGCTTTTTTGACCTAAGTTTAATAATTGCGCTCAAACCAAATGTCCTAGAACGAAATTTTCAAATGTAACTACTAGAATGTGATACAATACACTATTGGGTGAAGTTTGGTTGACTTCTGCGCAGCGGTTTGGGAGTTAACATCAAAATTACATTTCTCGGCCATATCGCATAGATCTCACTGTGAAAAGGCTTAAATAGCTTTTTTGACCTAAGTTTGAGGATTGCGCTCAAATCAAATGTCCTAGAACCAAATTTCCACATGTAACTACTAGATTGTGATACAATACACTAATGGGTGAAGTTTGGTTGACTTCTGCGCAGCGGTTTGGGAGTTAACATCAAAATTACATTTCTCGGCCATATCGCATAGATCTCACTGTGAAAAGGCTTAAATGGCTTTTTTGACCTAAGTTTGAGGATTGCGCTCAAATCAAATGTCCTAGAACCAAATTTCCACATGTAACTACTAGATTGTGATACAATACACTAATGGGTGAAGTTTGGTTGACTTCTGCGCAGCGGTTTGGGAGTTAACATCAAAATTACATTTCTCGGCCATATCGCATAGATCTCACTGTGAAAAGGCTTAAATGGCTTTTTTGACCTAAGTTTGAGGATTGCGCTCAAATCAAATGTCCTAGAACCAAATTTCCACATGTAACTACTAGATTGTGATACAATACACTAATGGGTGAAGTTTGGTTGACTTCTGCGCAGCGGTTTGGGAGTTAACATCAAAATTACATTTCTCGGCCATATCGCATAGATCTCACTGTGAAAAGGCTTAAATGACTTTTTTAATTAAGTTTGATGATTGCGTTCAAACAAAATGTCCTAGAACAAAATTTTCAAATGTAACTACTAGATTGTGATACAATACACTATTGGGTGAAGTTTGGTTGACTTCTGCGCAGCGGTTTGGGAGTTAACATCAAAATTACATTTCTCGGCCATATCGCATAGATCTCACTGTGAAAAGGCTTAAATGACTTTTTTAATTAAGTTTAATGATTGCGCTCAAACCAAATGTCCTAGAACGAAATTTTCAAATGTAACTACTAGAATGTGATACAATACACTATTGGGTGAAGTTTAGTTGACTTCTGCGCAGCGGTTTGGGAGTTAACATCAAAATTACATTTCTCGGCCATATCGCATAGATCTCACTGTGAAAAGGCTTAAATGGCTTTTTTGACCTAAGTTTAATGATTGCGCTCAAACCAAATGTCCTAGAACGAAATTTTCAAATGTAACTACTAGAATGTGATACAATACACTATTGGGTGAAGTTTGGTTGACTTCTGCGCAGCGGTTTGGGAGTTAACATCAAAATTACATTTCTCGGCCATATCGCATAGATCTCACTGTGAAAAGGCTTAAATGGCTTTTTTGACCTAAGTTTGAGGATTGCGCTCAAATCAAATGTCCTAGAACCAAATGTCCACATGTAATTACTAGATTGTGATACAATACAATAATGGGTGAAGTTTGGTTGACTTCTGCGCAGCGGTTTGGGAGTTAACATCAAAATTACATTTCTCGGCCATATCGCATAGATCTCACTGTGAAAAGGCTTAAATGACTTTTTTTAATTAAGTTTGAAGATTGCGCTCAAATCAAATGTCCTAGAACTAAATTTCCAAATGTAACTACTAGATTGTGATAAAATACACTATTGGGTGAAGTTTGGTTGACTTCTGCGCAGCGGTTTGGGAGTTAACATCAAAATTACATTTCTCGGCCATATCGCATAGATCTCACTGTGAAAAGGCTTAAATGGCTTTTTTGACCTAAGTTTGAGGATTGCGCTCAAATCAAATGTCCTATAACAAAATTTCCACATGTAACTACTAGATTGTGATACAATACACTAATGGGTGAAGTTTAGTTGACTTCTGCGCAGCGGTTTGGGAGTTAACATCAAAATTACATTTCTCGGCCATATCGCATAGATCTCACTGTGAAAAGGCTTAAATGACTTTTTTAATTAAGTTTGATGATTGCGTTCAAACAAAATGTCCTAGAACAAAATTTTCAAATGTAACTACTAGATTGTGATACAATACACTATTGGGTGAAGTTTGGTTGACTTCTGCGCAGCGGTTTGGGAGTTAACATCAAAATTACATTTCTCGGCCATATCGCATAGATCTCACTGTGAAAAGGCTTAAATGGCTTTTTTGACCTAAGTTTGAGGATTGCGCTCAAATCAAATGTCCTAGAACCAAATTTCCACATGTAACTACTAGATTGTGATACAATACACTAATGGGTGAAGTTTGGTTGACTTCTGCGCAGCGGTTTGGGAGTTAACATCAAAATTACATTTCTCGGCCATATCGCATAGATCTTACTGTGAAAAGGCTTAAATGACTTTTTTAATTAAGTTTGATGATTGCGTTCAAACAAAATGTCCTAGAACAAAATTTTCAAATGTAACTACTAGATTGTGATACAATACACTATTGGGTGAAGTTTGGTTGACTTCTGCGCAGCGGTTTGGGAGTTAACATCAAAATTACATTTCTCGGCCATATCGCATAGATCTCACTGTGAAAAGGCTTAAATGACTTTTTTAATTAAGTTTAATGATTGCGCTCAAACCAAATGTCCTAGAACGAAATTTTCAAATGTAACTACTAGAATGTGATACAATACACTATTGGGTGAAGTTTAGTTGACTTCTGCGCAGCGGTTTGGGAGTTAACATCAAAATTACATTTCTCGGCCATATCGCATAGATCTCACTGTGAAAAGGCTTAAATGGCTTTTTTGACCTAAGTTTAATGATTGCGCTCAAACCAAATGTCCTAGAACAAAATTTTCAAATGTAACTACTAGAATGTGATACAATACACTATTGGGTGAAGTTTGGTTGACTTCTGCGCAGCGGTTTGGGAGTTAACATCAAAATTACATTTCTCGGCCATATCGCATAGATCTCACTGTGAAAAGGCTTAAATGGCTTTTTTGACCTAAGTTTGAGGATTGCGCTCAAACAAAATGTCCTAGAACAAAATTTTCAAATGTAACTACTAGATTGTGATACAATACACTATTGGGTGAAGTTTGGTTGACTTCTGCGCAGCGGTTTGGGAGTTAACATCAAAATTACATTTCTCGGCCATATCGCATAGATCTCACTGTGAAAAGGCTTAAATGACTTTTTTAATTAAGTTTTATGATTGCGTTCAAACAAAATGTCCTAGAACAAAATTTTCAAATGTAACTACTAGATTGTGGTACAATACACTATTGGGTGAAGTTTGGTTGACTTCTGCGCAGCGGTTTGGGAGTTAACATCAAAATTACATTTCTCGGCCATATCGCATTGATCTCACTGTGAAAAAGCTTAAATGACTTTTTTAATTAAGTTTGATGATTGCGTTCAAACAAAATGTCCTAGAACAAAATTTTCAAATGTAACTACTAGATTGTGATACAATACACTATTGGGTGAAGTTTGGTTGACTTCTGCGCAGCGGTTTGGGAGTTAACATCAAAATTACATTTCTCGGCCATATCGCATAGATCTCACTGTGAAAAGGCTTAAATGGCTTTTTTGACCTAAGTTTGAGGATTGCGCTCAAATCAAATGTCCAATAACCAAATTTCCACATGTAACTACTAGATTGTGATACAATACACTAATGGGTGAAGTTTGGTTGACTTCTGCGCAGCGGTTTGGGAGTGAACATCAAAATTACATTTCTCGGCCATATCGCATAGATCTCACTGTGAAAAGGCTTAAATGGCTTTTTTGACCTAAGTTTGAGGATTGCGCTCAAATCAAATGTCCTAGAACCAAATTTCCACATGTAATTACTAGATTGTGATACAATACAATAATGGGTGAAGTTTGGTTGACTTCTGCGCAGCGGTTTGGGAGTTAACATCAAAATTACATTTCTCGGCCATATCGCATAGATCTCACTGTGAAAAGGCTTAAATGACTTTTTTTAATTAAGTTTGAAGATTGCGCTCAAATCAAATGTCCTAGAACTAAATTTCCAAATGTAACTACTAGATTGTGATAAAATACACTATTGGGTGAAGTTTGGTTGACTTCTGCGCAGCGGTTTGGGAGTTAACATCAAAATTACATTTCTCGGCCATATCGCATAGATCTCACTGTGAAAAGGCTTAAATGACTTTTTTTAATTAAGTTTGAAGATTGCGCTCAAATCAAATGTCCTAGAACTAAATTTCCAAATGTAACTACTAGATTGTGATAAAATACACTATTGGGTGAAGTTTGGTTGACTTCTGCGCAGCGGTTTGGGAGTTAACATCAAAATTACATTTCTCGGCCATATCGCATAGATCTCACTGTGAAAAGGCTTAAATGGCTTTTTTGACCTAAGTTTGAGGATTGCGCTCAAATCAAATGTCCTATAACCAAATTTCCACATGTAACTACTAGATTGTGATACAATACACTAATGGGTGAAGTTTGGTTGACTTCTGCGCAGCGGTTTGGGAGTTAACATCAAAATTACATTTCTCGGCCATATCGCATAGATCTCACTGTGAAAAGGCTTAAATGACTTTTTTAATTAAGTTTGATGATTGCGTTCAAACAAAATGTCCTAGAACAAAATTTTCAAATGTAACTACTAGATTGTGATACAATACACTATTGGGTGAAGTTTGGTTGACTTCTGCGCAGCGGTTTGGGAGTTAACATCAAAATTACATTTCTCGGCCATATCGCATAGATCTCACTGTGAAAAGGCTTAAATGGCTTTTTTGACCTAAGTTTGAGGATTGCGCTCAAATCAAATGTCCTAGAACCAAATTTCCACATGTAACTACTAGATTGTGATACAATACACTAATGGGTGAAGTTTGGTTAACTTCTGCGCAGCGGTTTGGGAGTTAACATCAAAATTACATTTCTCGGCCATATCGCATAGATCTCACTGTGAAAAGGCTTAAATGGCTTTTTTGACCTAAGTTTAATAATTGCGCTCAAACCAAATGTCCTAGAACGAAATTTTCAAATGTAACTACTAGAATGTGATACAATACACTATTGGGTGAAGTTTGGTTGACTTCTGCGCAGCGGTTTGGGAGTTAACATCAAAATTACATTTCTCGGCCATATCGCATAGATCTCACTGTGAAAAGGCTTAAATAGCTTTTTTGACCTAAGTTTGAGGATTGCGCTCAAATCAAATGTCCTAGAACCAAATTTCCACATGTAACTACTAGATTGTGATACAATACACTAATGGGTGAAGTTTGGTTGACTTCTGCGCAGCGGTTTGGGAGTTAACATCAAAATTACATTTCTCGGCCATATCGCATAGATCTCACTGTGAAAAGGCTTAAATGGCTTTTTTGACCTAAGTTTGAGGATTGCGCTCAAATCAAATGTCCTAGAACCAAATTTCCACATGTAACTACTAGATTGTGATACAATACACTAATGGGTGAAGTTTGGTTGACTTCTGCGCAGCGGTTTGGGAGTTAACATCAAAATTACATTTCTCGGCCATATCGCATAGATCTCACTGTGAAAAGGCTTAAATGGCTTTTTTGACCTAAGTTTGAGGATTGCGCTCAAATCAAATGTCCTAGAACCAAATTTCCACATGTAACTACTAGATTGTGATACAATACACTAATGGGTGAAGTTTGGTTGACTTCTGCGCAGCGGTTTGGGAGTTAACATCAAAATTACATTTCTCGGCCATATCGCATAGATCTCACTGTGAAAAGGCTTAAATGACTTTTTTAATTAAGTTTGATGATTGCGTTCAAACAAAATGTCCTAGAACAAAATTTTCAAATGTAACTACTAGATTGTGATACAATACACTATTGGGTGAAGTTTGGTTGACTTCTGCGCAGCGGTTTGGGAGTTAACATCAAAATTACATTTCTCGGCCATATCGCATAGATCTCACTGTGAAAAGGCTTAAATGACTTTTTTAATTAAGTTTAATGATTGCGCTCAAACCAAATGTCCTAGAACGAAATTTTCAAATGTAACTACTAGAATGTGATACAATACACTATTGGGTGAAGTTTAGTTGACTTCTGCGCAGCGGTTTGGGAGTTAACATCAAAATTACATTTCTCGGCCATATCGCATAGATCTCACTGTGAAAAGGCTTAAATGGCTTTTTTGACCTAAGTTTAATGATTGCGCTCAAACCAAATGTCCTAGAACGAAATTTTCAAATGTAACTACTAGAATGTGATACAATACACTATTGGGTGAAGTTTGGTTGACTTCTGCGCAGCGGTTTGGGAGTTAACATCAAAATTACATTTCTCGGCCATATCGCATAGATCTCACTGTGAAAAGGCTTAAATGGCTTTTTTGACCTAAGTTTGAGGATTGCGCTCAAACAAAATGTCCTAGAACAAAATTTTCAAATGTAACTACTAGATTGTGATACAATACACTAATGGGTGAAGTTTGGTTGACTTCTGCGCAGCGGTTTGGGAGTTAACATCAAAATTACATTTCTCGGCCATATCGCATAGATCTCACTGTGAAAAGGCTTAAATGACTTTTTTAATTAAGTTTGATGATTGCGTTCAAACAAAATGTCCTAGAACAAAATTTTCAAATGTAACTACTAGATTGTGATACAATACACTATTGGGTGAAGTTTGGTTGACTTCTGCGCAGCGGTTTGGGAGTTAACATCAAAATTACATTTCTCGGCCATATCGCATAGATCTCACTGTGAAAAGGCTTAAATGGCTTTTTTGACCTAAGTTTGAGGATTGCGCTCAAATCAAATGTCCTAGAACCAAATGTCCACATGTAATTACTAGATTGTGATACAATACAATAATGGGTGAAGTTTGGTTGACTTCTGCGCAGCGGTTTGGGAGTTAACATCAAAATTACATTTCTCGGCCATATCGCATAGATCTCACTGTGAAAAGGCTTAAATGACTTTTTTTAATTAAGTTTGAAGATTGCGCTCAAATCAAATGTCCTAGAACTAAATTTCCAAATGTAACTACTAGATTGTGATAAAATACACTATTGGGTGAAGTTTGGTTGACTTCTGCGCAGCGGTTTGGGAGTTAACATCAAAATTACATTTCTCGGCCATATCGCATAGATCTCACTGTGAAAAGGCTTAAATGGCTTTTTTGACCTAAGTTTGAGGATTGCGCTCAAATCAAATGTCCTATAACAAAATTTCCACATGTAACTACTAGATTGTGATACAATACACTAATGGGTGAAGTTTAGTTGACTTCTGCGCAGCGGTTTGGGAGTTAACATCAAAATTACATTTCTCGGCCATATCGCATAGATCTCACTGTGAAAAGGCTTAAATGACTTTTTTAATTAAGTTTGATGATTGCGTTCAAACAAAATGTCCTAGAACAAAATTTTCAAATGTAACTACTAGATTGTGATACAATACACTATTGGGTGAAGTTTGGTTGACTTCTGCGCAGCGGTTTGGGAGTTAACATCAAAATTACATTTCTCGGCCATATCGCATAGATCTCACTGTGAAAAGGCTTAAATGGCTTTTTTGACCTAAGTTTGAGGATTGCGCTCAAATCAAATGTCCTAGAACCAAATTTCCACATGTAACTACTAGATTGTGATACAATACACTAATGGGTGAAGTTTGGTTGACTTCTGCGCAGCGGTTTGGGAGTTAACATCAAAATTACATTTCTCGGCCATATCGCATAGATCTTACTGTGAAAAGGCTTAAATGACTTTTTTAATTAAGTTTGATGATTGCGTTCAAACAAAATGTCCTAGAACAAAATTTTCAAATGTAACTACTAGATTGTGATACAATACACTATTGGGTGAAGTTTGGTTGACTTCTGCGCAGCGGTTTGGGAGTTAACATCAAAATTACATTTCTCGGCCATATCGCATAGATCTCACTGTGAAAAGGCTTAAATGACTTTTTTAATTAAGTTTAATGATTGCGCTCAAACCAAATGTCCTAGAACGAAATTTTCAAATGTAACTACTAGAATGTGATACAATACACTATTGGGTGAAGTTTAGTTGACTTCTGCGCAGCGGTTTGGGAGTTAACTTCAAACTTACATTTCTCGGCCATATCGCATAGATCTCACTGTGAAAAGGCTTAAATGGCTTTTTTGACCTAAGTTTAATGATTGCGCTCAAACCAAATGTCCTAGAACAAAATTTTCAAATGTAACTACTAGAATGTGATACAATACACTATTGGGTGAAGTTTGGTTGACTTCTGCGCAGCGGTTTGGGAGTTAACATCAAAATTACATTTCTCGGCCATATCGCATAGATCTCACTGTGAAAAGGCTTAAATGGCTTTTTTGACCTAAGTTTGAGGATTGCGCTCAAACAAAATGTCCTAGAACAAAATTTTCAAATGTAACTACTAGATTGTGATACAATACACTATTGGGTGAAGTTTGGTTGACTTCTGCGCAGCGGTTTGGGAGTTAACATCAAAATTACATTTCTCGGCCATATCGCATAGATCTCACTGTGAAAAGGCTTAAATGACTTTTTTAATTAAGTTTTATGATTGCGTTCAAACAAAATGTCCTAGAACAAAATTTTCAAATGTAACTACTAGATTGTGATACAATACACTATTGGGTGAAGTTTGGTTGACTTCTGCGCAGCGGTTTGGGAGTTAACATCAAAATTACATTTCTCGGCCATATCGCATAGATCTCACTGTGAAAAAGCTTAAATGACTTTTTTAATTAAGTTTGATGATTGCGTTCAAACAAAATGTCCTAGAACAAAATTTTCAAATGTAACTACTAGATTGTGATACAATACACTATTGGGTGAAGTTTGGTTGACTTCTGCGCAGCGGTTTGGGAGTTAACATCAAAATTACATTTCTCGGCCATATCGCATAGATCTCACTGTGAAAAGGCTTAAATGGCTTTTTTGACCTAAGTTTGAGGATTGCGCTCAAATCAAATGTCCAATAACCAAATTTCCACATGTAACTACTAGATTGTGATACAATACACTAATGGGTGAAGTTTGGTTGACTTCTGCGCAGCGGTTTGGGAGTGAACATCAAAATTACATTTCTCGGCCATATCGCATAGATCTCACTGTGAAAAGGCTTAAATGGCTTTTTTGACCTAAGTTTGAGGATTGCGCTCAAATCAAATGTCCTAGAACCAAATTTCCACATGTAATTACTAGATTGTGATACAATACAATAATGGGTGAAGTTTGGTTGACTTATGCGCAGCGGTTTGGGAGTTAACATCAAAATTACATTTCTCGGCCATATCGCATAGATCTCACTGTGAAAAGGCTTAAATGACTTTTTTTAATTAAGTTTGAAGATTGCGCTCAAATCAAATGTCCTAGAACTAAATTTCCAAATGTAACTACTAGATTGTGATAAAATACACTATTGGGTGAAGTTTGGTTGACTTCTGCGCAGCGGTTTGGGAGTTAACATCAAAATTACATTTCTCGGCCATATCGCATAGATCTCACTGTGAAAAGGCTTAAATGACTTTTTTTAATTAAGTTTGAAGATTGCGCTCAAATCAAATGTCCTAGAACTAAATTTCCAAATGTAACTACTAGATTGTGATAAAATACACTATTGGGTGAAGTTTGGTTGACTTCTGCGCAGCGGTTTGGGAGTTAACATCAAAATTACATTTCTCGGCCATATCGCATAGATCTCACTGTGAAAAGGCTTAAATGGCTTTTTTGACCTAAGTTTGAGGATTGCGCTCAAATCAAATGTCCTATAACCAAATTTCCACATGTAACTACTAGATTGTGATACAATACACTAATGGGTGAAGTTTGGTTGACTTCTGCGCAGCGGTTTGGGAGTTAACATCAAAATTACATTTCTCGGCCATATCGCATAGATCTCACTGTGAAAAGGCTTAAATGACTTTTTTAATTAAGTTTGATGATTGCGTTCAAACAAAATGTCCTAGAACAAAATTTTCAAATGTAACTACTAGATTGTGATACAATACACTATTGGGTGAAGTTTGGTTGACTTCTGCGCAGCGGTTTGGGAGTTAACATCAAAATTACATTTCTCGGCCATATCGCATAGATCTCACTGTGAAAAGGCTTAAATGGCTTTTTTGACCTAAGTTTGAGGATTGCGCTCAAATCAAATGTCCTAGAACCAAATTTCCACATGTAACTACTAGATTGTGATACAATACACTAATGGGTGAAGTTTGGTTAACTTCTGCGCAGCGGTTTGGGAGTTAACATCAAAATTACATTTCTCGGCCATATCGCATAGATCTCACTGTGAAAAGGCTTAAATGGCTTTTTTGACCTAAGTTTAATAATTGCGCTCAAACCAAATGTCCTAGAACGAAATTTTCAAATGTAACTACTAGAATGTGATACAATACACTATTGGGTGAAGTTTGGTTGACTTCTGCGCAGCGGTTTGGGAGTTAACATCAAAATTACATTTCTCGGCCATATCGCATAGATCTCACTGTGAAAAGGCTTAAATGGCTTTTTTGACCTAAGTTTGAGGATTGCGCTCAAATCAAATGTCCTAGAACCAAATTTCCACATGTAACTACTAGATTGTGATACAATACACTAATGGGTGAAGTTTGGTTGACTTCTGCGCAGCGGTTTGGGAGTTAACATCAAAATTACATTTCTCGGCCATATCGCATAGATCTCACTGTGAAAAGGCTTAAATGGCTTTTTTGACCTAAGTTTGAGGATTGCGCTCAAATCAAATGTCCTAGAACCAAATTTCCACATGTAACTACTAGATTGTGATACAATACACTAATGGGTGAAGTTTGGTTGACTTCTGCGCAGCGGTTTGGGAGTTAACATCAAAATTACATTTCTCGGCCATATCGCATAGATCTCACTGTGAAAAGGCTTAAATGGCTTTTTTGACCTAAGTTTGAGGATTGCGCTCAAATCAAATGTCCTAGAACCAAATTTCCACATGTAACTACTAGATTGTGATACAATACACTAATGGGTGAAGTTTGGTTGACTTCTGCGCAGCGGTTTGGGAGTTAACATCAAAATTACATTTCTCGGCCATATCGCATAGATCTCACTGTGAAAAGGCTTAAATGACTTTTTTAATTAAGTTTGATGATTGCGTTCAAACAAAATGTCCTAGAACAAAATTTTCAAATGTAACTACTAGATTGTGATACAATACACTATTGGGTGAAGTTTGGTTGACTTCTGCGCAGCGGTTTGGGAGTTAACATCAAAATTACATTTCTCGGCCATATCGCATAGATCTCACTGTGAAAAGGCTTAAATGACTTTTTTAATTAAGTTTAATGATTGCGCTCAAACCAAATGTCCTAGAACGAAATTTTCAAATGTAACTACTAGAATGTGATACAATACACTATTGGGTGAAGTTTAGTTGACTTCTGCGCAGCGGTTTGGGAGTTAACATCAAAATTACATTTCTCGGCCATATCGCATAGATCTCACTGTGAAAAGGCTTAAATGGCTTTTTTGACCTAAGTTTAATGATTGCGCTCAAACCAAATGTCCTAGAACGAAATTTTCAAATGTAACTACTAGAATGTGATACAATACACTATTGGGTGAAGTTTGGTTGACTTCTGCGCAGCGGTTTGGGAGTTAACATCAAAATTACATTTCTCGGCCATATCGCATAGATCTCACTGTGAAAAGGCTTAAATGGCTTTTTTGACCTAAGTTTGAGGATTGCGCTCAAACAAAATGTCCTAGAACAAAATTTTCAAATGTAACTACTAGATTGTGATACAATACACTAATGGGTGAAGTTTGGTTGACTTCTGCGCAGCGGTTTGGGAGTTAACATCAAAATTACATTTCTCGGCCATATCGCATAGATCTCACTGTGAAAAGGCTTAAATGACTTTTTTAATTAAGTTTGATGATTGCGTTCAAACAAAATGTCCTAGAACAAAATTTTCAAATGTAACTACTAGATTGTGATACAATACACTATTGGGTGAAGTTTGGTTGACTTCTGCGCAGCGGTTTGGGAGTTAACATCAAAATTACATTTCTCGGCCATATCGCATAGATCTCACTGTGAAAAGGCTTAAATGGCTTTTTTGACCTAAGTTTGAGGATTGCGCTCAAATCAAATGTCCTAGAACCAAATTTCCACATGTAACTACTAGATTGTGATACAATACACTAATGGGTGAAGTTTGGTTGACTTCTGCGCAGCGGTTTGGGAGTTAACATCAAAATTACATTTCTCGGCCATATCGCATAGATCTCACTGTGAAAAGGCTTAAATGACTTTTTTAATTAAGTTTGATGATTGCGCTCAAACAAAATTTCCTAGAACCAAATTTTCAAATGTAACTACTAGATTGTGATACAATACACTATTGGGTGAAGTTCGGTTGACTTCTGCGCAGCGGTTTGGGAGTTAACATCACAATTACATTTCTCGGCCATATCGCATAGATCTCACTGTGAAAAAGCTTAAATGACTTTTTTAATTAAGTTTGATGATTGCGTTCAAACAAAATGTCCTAGAACAAAATTTTCAAATGTATCTACTAGATTGTGATACAATACACTATTGGGTGAAGTTTGGTTGACTTCTGCGCAGCGGTTTGGGAGTTAACATCAAAATTACATTTCTCGGCCATATCGCATTGATCTCACTGTGAAAAGGCTTAAATGGCTTTTTTGACCTAAGTTTGAGGATTGCGCTCAAATCAAATGTCCTAGAACCAAATTTCCACATGTAACTACTAGATTGTGATACAATACACTAATGGGTAAAGTTTGGTTGACTTCTGCGCAGCGGTTTGGGAGTTAACATCAAAATTACATTTCTCGGCCATATCGCATAGATCTCACTGTAAAAAGGCTTAAATGACTTTTTTAATTAAGTTTGATGATTGCGTTCAAACAAAATGTCCTAGAACAAAATTTTCAAATGTAACTACTAGATTGTGATACAATACACTATTTGATGAAGTTTGGTTGACTTCTGCGCAGCGGTTTGGGAGTTAACATCAAAATTACATTTCTCGGCCATATCGCATAGATCTCACTGTGAAAAGGCTTAAATGACTTTTTTAATTAAGTTTAATGATTGCGCTCAAACCAAATGTCCTAGAACGAAATTTTCAAATGTAACTACTAGAATGTGATAAAATACACTATTGGGTGAAGTTTAGTTGACTTCTGCGCAGCGGTTTGGGAGTTAACATCAAAATTACATTTCTCGGCCATATCGCATAGATCTCACTGTGAAAAGGCTTAAATGGCTTTTTTGACCTAAGTTTGAGGATTGCGCTCAAATCAAATGTCCTAGAACCAAATTTCCACATGTAACTACTAGATTGTGATACAATACACTAATGGGGGAAGTTTGGTTGACTTCTGCGCAGCGGTTTGGGAGTTAACATCAAAATTACATTTCTCGGCCATATCGCATAGATCTCACTGTGAAAAGGCTTAAATGGCTTTTTTGACCTAAGTTTAATAATTGCGCTCAAACCAAATGTCCTAGAACGAAATTTTTAAATGTAACTACTAGAATGTGATACAATACACTATTGGGTGAAGTTTGGTTGACTTCTGCGCAGCGGTTTGGGAGTTAACATCAAAATTACATTTCTCGGCCATATCGCATTGATCTCACTGTGAAAAGGCTTAAATGGCTTTTTTGACCTAAGTTTGAGGATTGCGCTCAAATCAAATGTCCTAGAACCAAATTTCCACATGTAATTACTAGATTGTGATACAATACAATAATGGGTGAAGTTTGGTTGACTTCTGCGCAGCGGTTTGGGAGTTAACATCAAAATTACATTTCTCGGCCATATCGCATAGATCTCACTGTGAAAAGGCTTAAATGACTTTTTTTAATTAAGTTTGAAGATTGCGCTCAAATCAAATGTCCTAGAACTAAATTTCCAAATGTAACTACTAGATTGTGATAAAATACACTATTGGGTAAAGTTTGGTTGACTTCTGCGCAGCGGTTTGGGAGTTAACATCAAAATTACATTTCTCGGCCATATCGCATAGATCTCACTGTGAAAAGGCTTAAATGGCTTTTTTGACCTAAGTTTGAGGATTGCGCTCAAATCAAATGTCCTATAACCAAATTTCCACATGTAACTACTAGATTGTGATACAATACACTAATGGGTGAAGTTTGGTCTACTTCTGCGCAGCGGTTTGGGAGTTAACATCAAAATTACATTTCTCGGCCATATCGCATAGATCTCACTGTGAAAAGGCTTAAATGACTTTTTTAATTAAGTTTGATGATTGCGTTCAAACAAAATGTCCTAGAACAAAATTTTCAAATGTAACTACTAGATTGTGATACAATACACTATTGGGTGAAGTTTAGTTGACTTCTGCGCAGCGGTTTGGGAGTTAACATCAAAATTACATTTCTCGGCCATATCGCATAGATCTCACTGTGAAAAGGCTTAAATGGCTTTTTTGACCTAAGTTTGAGGATTGCGCTCAAATCAAATGTCCTAGAACCAAATTTCCACATGTAATTACTAGATTGTGATACAATACACTAATGGGTGAAGTTTGGTTGACTTCTGCGCAGCGGTTTGGGAGTTAACATCAAAATTACATTTCTCGGCCATATCGCATAGATCTCACTGTGAAAAGGCTTAAATGGCTTTTTTGACCTAAGTTTAATAATTGCGCTCAAACCAAATGTCCTAGAACGAAATTTCCACATGTAACTACTAGATTGTGATACAATACACTAATGGGTGAAGTTTGGTTGACTTCTGCGCAGCAGTTTGGGAGTTAACATCAAAATTACATTTCTCGGCCATATCGCATAGATCTCACTGTGAAAAGGCTTAAATGACTTTTTTAATTAAGTTTGATGATTGCGTTCAAACAAAATGTCCTAGAACAAAATTTTCAAATGTAACTACTAGATTGTGATACAATACACTATTGGGTGAAGTTTGGTTGACTTCTGCGCAGCGGTTTGGGAGTTAACATCAAAATTACATTTCTCGGCCATATCGCATAGATCTCACTGTGAAAAGGCTTAAATGGCTTTTTTGACCTAAGTTTAATAATTGCGCTCAAACCAAATGTCCTAGAACCAAATTTCCACATGTAACTACTAGATTGTGATACAATACACTAATGGGTGAAGTTTGGTTGACTTCTGCGCAGCGGTTTGGGAGTTAACATCAAAATTACATTTCTCGGCCATATCGCATAGATCTCACTGTGAAAAGGCTTAAATGACTTTTTTTAATTAAGTTTGAAGATTGCGCTCAAATCAAATGTCCTAGAACTAAATTTCCAAATGTAACTACTAGATTGTGATAAAATACACTATTGGGTGAAGTTTGGTTGACTTCTGCGCAGCGGTTTGGGAGTTAACATCAAAATTACATTTCTCGGCCATATCGCATAGATCTCACTGTGAAAAGGCTTAAATGGCTTTTTCGACCTAAGTTTGAGGATTGCGCTCAAATCAAATGTCCTATAACAAAATTTCCACATGTAACTACTAGATTGTGATACAATACACTAATGGGTGAAGTTTAGTTGACTTCTGCGCAGCGGTTTGGGAGTTAACATCAAAATTACATTTCTCGGCCATATCGCATAGATCTCACTGTGAAAAGGCTTAAATGACTTTTTTAATTAAGTTTGATGATTGCGTTCAAACAAAATGTCCTAGAACAAAATTTTCAAATGTAACTACTAGATTGTGATACAATACACTATTGGGTGAAGTTTGGTTGACTTCTGCGCAGCGGTTTGGGAGTTAACATCAAAATTACATTTCTCGGCCATATCGCATAGATCTCACTGTGAAAAGGCTTAAATGGCTTTTTTGACCTAAGTTTGAGGATTGCGCTCAAATCAAATGTCCTAGAACCAAATGTCCACATGTAATTACTAGATTGTGATACAATACAATAATGGGTGAAGTTTGGTTGACTTCTGCGCAGCGGTTTGGGAGTTAACATCAAAATTACATTTCTCGGCCATATCGCATAGATCTCACTGTGAAAAGGCTTAAATGACTTTTTTTAATTAAGTTTGAAGATTGCGCTCAAATCAAATGTCCTAGAACTAAATTTCCAAATGTAACTACTAGATTGTGATAAAATACACTATTGGGTGAAGTTTGGTTGACTTCTGCGCAGCGGTTTGGGAGTTAACATCAAAATTACATTTCTCGGCCATATCGCATAGATCTCACTGTGAAAAGGCTTAAATGGCTTTTTTGACCTAAGTTTGAGGATTGCGCTCAAATCAAATGTCCTATAACCAAATTTCCACATGTAACTACTAGATTGTGATACAATACACTAATGGGTGAAGTTTGGTTGACTTCTGCGCAGCGGTTTGGGAGTTAACATCAAAATTACATTTCTCGGCCATATCGCATAGATCTCACTGTGAAAAGGCTTAAATGACTTTTTTAATTAAGTTTGATGATTGCGTTCAAACAAAATGTCCTAGAACAAAATTTTCAAATGTAACTACTAGATTGTGATACAATACACTATTGGGTGAAGTTTGGTTGACTTCTGCGCAGCGGTTTGGGAGTTAACATCAAAATTACATTTCCTCGGCCATATCGCATAGATCTCACTGTGAAAAGGCTTAAATGGCTTTTTTGACCTAAGTTTGAGGATTGCGCTCAAATCAAATGTCCTAGAACCAAATTTCCACATGTAACTACTAGATTGTGATACAATACACTAATGGGTGAAGTTTGGTTAACTTCTGCGCAGCGGTTTGGGAGTTAACATCAAAATTACATTTCTCGGCCATATCGCATAGATCTCACTGTGAAAAGGCTTAAATGGCTTTTTTGACCTAAGTTTAATAATTGCGCTCAAACCAAATGTCCTAGAACGAAATTTTCAAATGTAACTACTAGAATGTGATACAATACACTATTGGGTGAAGTTTGGTTGACTTCTGCGCAGCGGTTTGGGAGTTAACATCAAAATTACATTTCTCGGCCATATCGCATTGATCTCACTGTGAAAAGGCTTAAATGGCTTTTTTGACCTAAGTTTGAGGATTGCGCTCAAATCAAATGTCCTAGAACCAAATTTCCACATGTAACTACTAGATTGTGATACAATACACTAATGGGTGAAGTTTGGTTGACTTCTGCGCAGCAGTTTTAGAGTTAACATCAAAATTACATTTCTCGGCCATATCGCATAGATCTCACTGTGAAAAGGCTTAAATGACTTTTTTAATTAAGTTTGATGATTGCGTTCAAACAAAATGTCCTAGAACAAAATTTTCAAATGTAACTACTAGATTGTGATACAATACACTATTGGGTGAAGTTTGGTTGACTTCTGCGCAGCGGTTTGGGAGTGAACATCAAAATTACATTTCTCGGCCATATCGCATAGATCTCACTGTGAAAAGGCTTAAATGGCTTTTTTGACCTAAGTTTGAGGATTGCGCTCAAATCAAATGTCCTATAACCAAATTTCCACATGTAACTACTAGATTGTGATACAATACACTAATGGGTGAAGTTTGGTTGACTTCTGCGCAGCGGTTTGGGAGTTAACATCAAAATTACATTTCTCGGCCATATCGCATAGATCTCACTGTGAAAAGGCTTAAATGACTTTTTTAATTAAGTTTGATGATTGCGTTCAAACAAAATGTCCTAGAACAAAATTTTCAAATGTAACTACTAGATTGTGATACAATACACTATTGGGTGAAGTTTGGTTGACTTCTGCGCAGCGGTTTGGGAGTTAACATCAAAATTACATTTCTCGGCCATATCGCATAGATCTCACTGTGAAAAGGCTTAAATGGCTTTTTTGACCTAAGTTTGAGGATTGCGCTCAAATCAAATGTCCTAGAACCAAATTTCCACATGTAACTACTAGATTGTGATACAATACACTAATGGGTGAAGTTTGGTTGACTTCTGCGCAGCGGTTTGGGAGTTAACATCAAAATTACATTTCTCGGCCATATCGCATAGATCTCACTGTGAAAAGGCTTAAATGGCTTTTTTGACCTAAGTTTAATAATTGCGCTCAAACCAAATGTCCTAGAACGAAATTTCCACATGTAACTACTAGATTGTGATACAATACACTAATGGGTGAAGTTTGGTTGACTTCTGCGCAGCAGTTTGGGAGTTAACATCAAAATTACATTTCTCGGCCATATCGCATAGATCTCACTGTGAAAAGGCTTAAATGACTTTTTTAATTAAGTTTGATGATTGCGTTCAAACAAAATGTCCTAGAACAAAATTTTCAAATGTAACTACTAGATTGTGATACAATACACTATTGGGTGAAGTTTGGTTGACTTCTGCGCAGCGGTTTGGGAGTTAACATCAAAATTACATTTCTCGGCCATATCGCATAGATCTCACTGTGAAAAGGCTTAAATGGCTTTTTTGACCTAAGTTTAATAATTGCGCTCAAACCAAATGTCCTAGAACCAAATTTCCACATGTAACTACTAGATTGTGATACAATACACTAATGGGTGAAGTTTGGTTGACTTCTGCGCAGCGGTTTGGGAGTTAACATCAAAATTACATTTCTCGGCCATATCGCATAGATCTCACTGTGAAAAGGCTTAAATGACTTTTTTTAATTAAGTTTGAAGATTGCGCTCAAATCAAATGTCCTAGAACTAAATTTCCAAATGTAACTACTAGATTGTGATAAAATACACTATTGGGTGAAGTTTGGTTGACTTCTGCGCAGCGGTTTGGGAGTTAACATCAAAATTACATTTCTCGGCCATATCGCATAGATCTCACTGTGAAAAGGCTTAAATGGCTTTTTTGACCTAAGTTTGAGGATTGCGCTCAAATCAAATGTCCTATAACCAAATTTCCACATGTAACTACTAGATTGTGATACAATACACTAATGGGTGAAGTTTGGTCTACTTCTGCGCAGCGGTTTGGGAGTTAACATCAAAATTACATTTCTCGGCCATATCGCATAGATCTCACTGTGAAAAGGCTTAAATGACTTTTTTAATTAAGTTTGATGATTGCGTTCAAACAAAATGTCCTAGAACAAAATTTTCAAATGTAACTACTAGATTGTGATACAATACACTATTGGGTGAAGTTTAGTTGACTTCTGCGCAGCGGTTTGGGAGTTAACATCAAAATTACATTTCTCGGCCATATCGCATAGATCTCACTGTGAAAAGGCTTAAATGGCTTTTTTGACCTAAGTTTGAGGATTGCGCTCAAATCAAATGTCCTAGAACCAAATTTCCACATGTAATTACTAGATTGTGATACAATACACTAATGGGTGAAGTTTGGTTGACTTCTGCGCAGCGGTTTGGGAGTTAACATCAAAATTACATTTCTCGGCCATATCGCATAGATCTCACTGTGAAAAGGCTTAAATGGCTTTTTTGACCTAAGTTTAATAATTGCGCTCAAACCAAATGTCCTAGAACGAAATTTCCACATGTAACTACTAGATTGTGATACAATACACTAATGGGTGAAGTTTGGTTGACTTCTGCGCAGCAGTTTGGGAGTTAACATCAAAATTACATTTCTCGGCCATATCGCATAGATCTCACTGTGAAAAGGCTTAAATGACTTTTTTAATTAAGTTTGATGATTGCGTTCAAACAAAATGTCCTAGAACAAAATTTTCAAATGTAACTACTAGATTGTGATACAATACACTATTGGGTGAAGTTTGGTTGACTTCTGCGCAGCGGTTTGGGAGTTAACATCAAAATTACATTTCTCGGCCATATCGCATAGATCTCACTGTGAAAAGGCTTAAATGGCTTTTTTGACCTAAGTTTAATAATTGCGCTCAAACCAAATGTCCTAGAACCAAATTTCCACATGTAACTACTAGATTGTGATACAATACACTAATGGGTGAAGTTTGGTTGACTTCTGCGCAGCGGTTTGGGAGTTAACATCAAAATTACATTTCTCGGCCATATCGCATAGATCTCACTGTGAAAAGGCTTAAATGACTTTTTTTAATTAAGTTTGAAGATTGCGCTCAAATCAAATGTCCTAGAACTAAATTTCCAAATGTAACTACTAGATTGTGATAAAATACACTATTGGGTGAAGTTTGGTTGACTTCTGCGCAGCGGTTTGGGAGTTAACATCAAAATTACATTTCTCGGCCATATCGCATAGATCTCACTGTGAAAAGGCTTAAATGGCTTTTTCGACCTAAGTTTGAGGATTGCGCTCAAATCAAATGTCCTAGAACCAAATTTCCACATGTAACTACTAGATTGTGATACAATACACTAATGGGTGAAGTTTAGTTGACTTCTGCGCAGCGGTTTGGGAGTTAACATCAAAATTACATTTCTCGGCCATATCGCATAGATCTCACTGTGAAAAGGCTTAAATGACTTTTTTAATTAAGTTTGATGATTGCGTTCAAACAAAATGTCCTAGAACAAAATTTTCAAATGTAACTACTAGATTGTGATACAATACACTATTGGGTGAAGTTTGGTTGACTTCTGCGCAGCGGTTTGGGAGTTAACATCAAAATTACATTTCTCGGCCATATCGCATAGATCTCACTGTGAAAAGGCTTAAATGGCTTTTTTGACCTAAGTTTGAGGATTGCGCTCAAATCAAATGTCCTAGAACCAAATGTCCACATGTAATTACTAGATTGTGATACAATACAATAATGGGTGAAGTTTGGTTGACTTCTGCGCAGCGGTTTGGGAGTTAACATCAAAATTACATTTCTCGGCCATATCGCATAGATCTCACTGTGAAAAGGCTTAAATGACTTTTTTTAATTAAGTTTGAAGATTGCGCTCAAATCAAATGTCCTAGAACTAAATTTCCAAATGTAACTACTAGATTGTGATAAAATACACTATTGGGTGAAGTTTGGTTGACTTCTGCGCAGCGGTTTGGGAGTTAACATCAAAATTACATTTCTCGGCCATATCGCATAGATCTCACTGTGAAAAGGCTTAAATGGCTTTTTTGACCTAAGTTTGAGGATTGCGCTCAAATCAAATGTCCTATAACCAAATTTCCACATGTAACTACTAGATTGTGATACAATACACTAATGGGTGAAGTTTGGTTGACTTCTGCGCAGCGGTTTGGGAGTTAACATCAAAATTACATTTCTCGGCCATATCGCATAGATCTCACTGTGAAAAGGCTTAAATGACTTTTTTAATTAAGTTTGATGATTGCGTTCAAACAAAATGTCCTAGAACAAAATTTTCAAATGTAACTACTAGATTGTGATACAATACACTATTGGGTGAAGTTTGGTTGACTTCTGCGCAGCGGTTTGGGAGTTAACATCAAAATTACATTTCCTCGGCCATATCGCATAGATCTCACTGTGAAAAGGCTTAAATGGCTTTTTTGACCTAAGTTTGAGGATTGCGCTCAAATCAAATGTCCTAGAACCAAATTTCCACATGTAACTACTAGATTGTGATACAATACACTAATGGGTGAAGTTTGGTTAACTTCTGCGCAGCGGTTTGGGAGTTAACATCAAAATTACATTTCTCGGCCATATCGCATAGATCTCACTGTGAAAAGGCTTAAATGGCTTTTTTGACCTAAGTTTAATAATTGCGCTCAAACCAAATGTCCTAGAACGAAATTTTCAAATGTAACTACTAGAATGTGATACAATACACTATTGGGTGAAGTTTGGTTGACTTCTGCGCAGCGGTTTGGGAGTTAACATCAAAATTACATTTCTCGGCCATATCGCATAGATCTCACTGTGAAAAGGCTTAAATGGCTTTTTTGACCTAAGTTTGAGGATTGCGCTCAAATCAAATGTCCTAGAACCAAATTTCCACATGTAACTACTAGATTGTGATACAATACACTAATGGGTGAAGTTTGGTTGACTTCTGCGCAGCGGTTTGGGAGTTAACATCAAAATTACATTTCTCGGCCATATCGCATAGATCTCACTGTGAAAAGGCTTAAATGGCTTTTTTGACCTAAGTTTGAGGATTGCGCTCAAATCAAATGTCCTAGAACCAAATTTCCACATGTAACTACTAGATTGTGATACAATACACTAATGGGTGAAGTTTGGTTGACTTCTGCGCAGCAGTTTTAGAGTTAACATCAAAATTACATTTCTCGGCCATATCGCATAGATCTCACTGTGAAAAGGCTTAAATGACTTTTTTAATTAAGTTTGATGATTGCGTTCAAACAAAATGTCCTAGAACAAAATTTTCAAATGTAACTACTAGATTGTGATACAATACACTATTGGGTGAAGTTTGGTTGACTTCTGCGCAGCGGTTTGGGAGTGAACATCAAAATTACATTTCTCGGCCATATCGCATAGATCTCACTGTGAAAAGGCTTAAATGGCTTTTTTGACCTAAGTTTGAGGATTGCGCTCAAATCAAATGTCCTATAACCAAATTTCCACATGTAACTACTAGATTGTGATACAATACACTAATGGGTGAAGTTTGGTTGACTTCTGCGCAGCGGTTTGGGAGTTAACATCAAAATTACATTTCTCGGCCATATCGCATAGATCTCACTGTGAAAAGGCTTAAATGACTTTTTTAATTAAGTTTGATGATTGCGTTCAAACAAAATGTCCTAGAACAAAATTTTCAAATGTAACTACTAGATTGTGATACAATACACTATTGGGTGAAGTTTGGTTGACTTCTGCGCAGCGGTTTGGGAGTTAACATCAAAATTACATTTCTCGGCCATATCGCATAGATCTCACTGTGAAAAGGCTTAAATGGCTTTTTTGACCTAAGTTTGAGGATTGCGCTCAAATCAAATGTCCTAGAACCAAATTTCCACATGTAACTACTAGATTGTGATACAATACACTAATGGGTGAAGTTTGGTTGACTTCTGCGCAGCGGTTTGGGAGTTAACATCAAAATTACATTTCTCGGCCATATCGCATAGATCTCACTGTGAAAAGGCTTAAATGGCTTTTTTGACCTAAGTTTAATAATTGCGCTCAAACCAAATGTCCTAGAACGAAATTTCCACATGTAACTACTAGATTGTGATACAATACACTAATGGGTGAAGTTTGGTTGACTTCTGCGCAGCAGTTTGGGAGTTAACATCAAAATTACATTTCTCGGCCATATCGCATAGATCTCACTGTGAAAAGGCTTAAATGACTTTTTTAATTAAGTTTGATGATTGCGTTCAAACAAAATGTCCTAGAACAAAATTTTCAAATGTAACTACTAGATTGTGATACAATACACTATTGGGTGAAGTTTGGTTGACTTCTGCGCAGCGGTTTGGGAGTTAACATCAAAATTACATTTCTCGGCCATATCGCATAGATCTCACTGTGAAAAGGCTTAAATGGCTTTTTTGACCTAAGTTTAATAATTGCGCTCAAACCAAATGTCCTAGAACCAAATTTCCACATGTAACTACTAGATTGTGATACAATACACTAATGGGTGAAGTTTGGTTGACTTCTGCGCAGCGGTTTGGGAGTTAACATCAAAATTACATTTCTCGGCCATATCGCATAGATCTCACTGTGAAAAGGCTTAAATGACTTTTTTTAATTAAGTTTGAAGATTGCGCTCAAATCAAATGTCCTAGAACTAAATTTCCAAATGTAACTACTAGATTGTGATAAAATACACTATTGGGTGAAGTTTGGTTGACTTCTGCGCAGCGGTTTGGGAGTTAACATCAAAATTACATTTCTCGGCCATATCGCATAGATCTCACTGTGAAAAGGCTTAAATGGCTTTTTCGACCTAAGTTTGAGGATTGCGCTCAAATCAAATGTCCTATAACAAAATTTCCACATGTAACTACTAGATTGTGATACAATACACTAATGGGTGAAGTTTAGTTGACTTCTGCGCAGCGGTTTGGGAGTTAACATCAAAATTACATTTCTCGGCCATATCGCATAGATCTCACTGTGAAAAGGCTTAAATGACTTTTTTAATTAAGTTTGATGATTGCGTTCAAACAAAATGTCCTAGAACAAAATTTTCAAATGTAACTACTAGATTGTGATACAATACACTATTGGGTGAAGTTTGGTTGACTTCTGCGCAGCGGTTTGGGAGTTAACATCAAAATTACATTTCTCGGCCATATCGCATAGATCTCACTGTGAAAAGGCTTAAATGACTTTTTTAATTAAGTTTAATGATTGCGCTCAAACCAAATGTCCTAGAACGAAATTTTCAAATGTAACTACTAGAATGTGATACAATACACTATTGGGTGAAGTTTAGTTGACTTCTGCGCAGCGGTTTGGGAGTTAACATCAAAATTACATTTTTCGGCCATATCGCATAGATCTCACTGTGAAAAGGCTTAAATGGCTTTTTTGACCTAAGTTTAATGATTGCGCTCAAACCAAATGTCCTAGAACAAAATTTTCAAATGTAACTACTAGAATGTGATACAATACACTATTGGGTGAAGTTTGGTTGACTTCTGCGCAGCGGTTTGGGAGTTAACATCAAAATTACATTTCTCGGCCATATCGCATAGATCTCACTGTGAAAAGGCTTAAATGGCTTTTTTGACCTAAGTTTGAGGATTGCGCTCAAACAAAATGTCCTAGAACAAAATTTTCAAATGTAACTACTAGATTGTGATACAATACACTATTGGGTGAAGTTTGGTTGACTTCTGCGCAGCGGTTTGGGAGTTAACATCAAAATTACATTTCTCGGCCATATCGCATAGATCTCACTGTGAAAAGGCTTAAATGACTTTTTTAATTAAGTTTTATGATTGCGTTCAAACAAAATGTCCTAGAACAAAATTTTCAAATGTAACTACTAGATTGTGATACAATACACTATTGGGTGAAGTTTGGTTGACTTCTGCGCAGCGGTTTGGGAGTTAACATCAAAATTACATTTCTCGGCCATATCGCATAGATCTCACTGTGAAAAAGCTTAAATGACTTTTTTAATTAAGTTTGATGATTGCGTTCAAACAAAATGTCCTAGAACAAAATTTTCAAATGTAACTACTAGATTGTGATACAATACACTATTGGGTGAAGTTTGGTTGACTTCTGCGCAGCGGTTTGGGAGTTAACATCAAAATTACATTTGTCGGCCATATCGCATAGATCTCACTGTGAAAAGGCTTAAATGGCTTTTTTGACCTAAGTTTGAGGATTGCGCTCAAATCAAATGTCCAATAACCAAATTTCCACATGTAACTACTAGATTGTGATACAATACACTAATGGGTGAAGTTTGGTTGACTTCTGCGCAGCGGTTTGGGAGTGAACATCAAAATTACATTTCTCGGCCATATCGCATAGATCTCACTGTGAAAAGGCTTAAATGGCTTTTTTGACCTAAGTTTGAGGATTGCGCTCAAATCAAATGTCCTAGAACCAAATTTCCACATGTAATTACTAGATTGTGATACAATACAATAATGGGTGAAGTTTGGTTGACTTCTGCGCAGCGGTTTGGGAGTTAACATCAAAATTACATTTCTCGGCCATATCGCATAGATCTCACTGTGAAAAGGCTTAAATGACTTTTTTTAATTAAGTTTGAAGATTGCGCTCAAATCAAATGTCCTAGAACTAAATTTCCAAATGTAACTACTAGATTGTGATAAAATACACTATTGGGTGAAGTTTGGTTGACTTCTGCGCAGCGGTTTGGGAGTTAACATCAAAATTACATTTCTCGGCCATATCGCATAGATCTCACTGTGAAAAGGCTTAAATGACTTTTTTTTAATTAAGTTTGAAGATTGCGCTCAAATCAAATGTCCTAGAACTAAATTTCCAAATGTAACTACTAGATTGTGATAAAATACACTATTGGGTGAAGTTTGGTTGACTTCTGCGCAGCGGTTTGGGAGTTAACATCAAAATTACATTTCTCGGCCATATCGCATAGATCTCACTGTGAAAAGGCTTAAATGGCTTTTTTGACCTAAGTTTGAGGATTGCGCTCAAATCAAATGTCCTATAACCAAATTTCCACATGTAACTACTAGATTGTGATACAATACACTAATGGGTGAAGTTTGGTTGACTTCTGCGCAGCGGTTTGGGAGTTAACATCAAAATTACATTTCTCGGCCATATCGCATAGATCTCACTGTGAAAAGGCTTAAATGACTTTTTTAATTAAGTTTGATGATTGCGTTCAAACAAAATGTCCTAGAACAAAATTTTCAAATGTAACTACTAGATTGTGATACAATACACTATTGGGTGAAGTTTGGTTGACTTCTGCGCAGCGGTTTGGGAGTTAACATCAAAATTACATTTCCTCGGCCATATCGCATAGATCTCACTGTGAAAAGGCTTAAATGGCTTTTTTGACCTAAGTTTGAGGATTGCGCTCAAATCAAATGTCCTAGAACCAAATTTCCACATGTAACTACTAGATTGTGATACAATATACTAATGGGTGAAGTTTGGTTAACTTCTGCGCAGCGGTTTGGGAGTTAACATCAAAATTACATTTCTCGGCCATATCGCATAGATCTCACTGTGAAAAGGCTTAAATGGCTTTTTTGACCTAAGTTTAATAATTGCGCTCAAACCAAATGTCCTAGAACGAAATTTTCAAATGTAACTACTAGAATGTGATACAATACACTATTGGGTGAAGTTTGGTTGACTTCTGCGCAGCGGTTTGGGAGTTAACATCAAAATTACATTTCTCGGCCATATCGCATAGATCTCACTGTGAAAAGGCTTAAATGGCTTTTTTGACCTAAGTTTGAGGATTGCGCTCAAATCAAATGTCCTAGAACCAAATTTCCACATGTAACTACTAGATTGTGATACAATACACTAATGGGTGAAGTTTGGTTGACTTCTGCGCAGCGGTTTGGGAGTTAACATCAAAATTACATTTCTCGGCCATATCGCATAGATCTCACTGTGAAAAGGCTTAAATGGCTTTTTTGACCTAAGTTTGAGGATTGCGCTCAAATCAAATGTCCTAGAACCAAATTTCCACATGTAACTACTAGATTGTGATACAATACACTAATGGGTGAAGTTTGGTTGACTTCTGCGCAGCAGTTTTAGAGTTAACATCAAAATTACATTTCTCGGCCATATCGCATAGATCTCACTGTGAAAAGGCTTAAATGACTTTTTTAATTAAGTTTGATGATTGCGTTCAAACAAAATGTCCTAGAACAAAATTTTCAAATGTAACTACTAGATTGTGATACAATACACTATTGGGTGAAGTTTGGTTGACTTCTGCGCAGCGGTTTGGGAGTGAACATCAAAATTACATTTCTCGGCCATATCGCATAGATCTCACTGTGAAAAGGCTTAAATGGCTTTTTTGACCTAAGTTTGAGGATTGCGCTCAAATCAAATGTCCTATAACCAAATTTCCACATTTAACTACTAGATTGTGATACAATACACTAATGGGTGAAGTTTGGTTGACTTCTGCGCAGCGGTTTGGGAGTTAACATCAAAATTACATTTCTCGGCCATATCGCATAGATCTCACTGTGAAAAGGCTTAAATGACTTTTTTAATTAAGTTTGATGATTGCGTTCAAACAAAATGTCCTAGAACAAAATTTTCAAATGTAACTACTAGATTGTGATACAATACACTATTGGGTGAAGTTTGGTTGACTTCTGCGCAGCGGTTTGGGAGTTAACATCAAAATTACATTTCTCGGCCATATCGCATAGATCTCACTGTGAAAAGGCTTAAATGGCTTTTTTGACCTAAGTTTGAGGATTGCGCTCAAATCAAATGTCCTAGAACCAAATTTCCACATGTAACTACTAGATTGTGATACAATACACTAATGGGTGAAGTTTGGTTGACTTCTGCGCAGCGGTTTGGGAGTTAACATCAAAATTACATTTCTCGGCCATATCGCATAGATCTCACTGTGAAAAGGCTTAAATGGCTTTTTTGACCTAAGTTTAATAATTGCGCTCAAACCAAATGTCCTAGAACGAAATTTTCAAATGTAACTACTAGAATGTGATACAATACACTATTGGGTGAAGTTTAGTTGACTTCTGCGCAGCGGTTTGGGAGTTAACATCAAAATTACATTTCTCGGCCATATCGCATAGATCTCACTGTGAAAAGGCTTAAATGGCTTTTTTGACCTAAGTTTGAGGATTGCGCTCAAACAAAATGTCCTAGAACAAAATTTTCAAATGTAACTACTAGATTGTGATACAATACACTATTGGGTGAAGTTTGGTTGACTTCTGCGCAGCGGTTTGGGAGTTAACATCAAAATTACATTTCTCGGCCATATCGCATAGATCTCACTGTGAAAAGGCTTAAATGGCTTTTTTGACCTAAGTTTGAGGATTGCGCTCAAATCAAATGTCCTAGAACCAAATTTCCACATGTAACTACTAGATTGTGATACAATACACTAATGGGTGAAGTTTGGTTGACTTCTGCGCAGCGGTTTGGGAGTTAACATCAAAATTACATTTCTCGGCCATATCGCATAGATCTCACTGTGAAAAGGCTTAAATGACTTTTTTAATTAAGTTTGATGATTGCGTTCAAACCAAATGTCCTAGAACGAAATTTTCAAATGTAACTACTAGAATGTGATACAATACACTATTGGGTGAAGTTTGGTTGACTTCTGCGCAGCGGTTTGGGAGTTAACATCAAAATTACATTTCTCGGCCATATCGCATTGATCTCACTGTGAAAAGGCTTAAATGGCTTTTTTGACCTAAGTTTGAGGATTGCGCTCAAACAAAATGTCCTAGAACAAAATTTTCAAATGTAACTACTAGATTGTGATACAATACACTATTGGGTGAAGTTTGGTTGACTTCTGCGCAGCGGTTTGGGAGTTAACATCAAAATTACATTTGTCGGCCATATCGCATAGATCTCACTGTGAAAAGGCTTAAATGGCTTTTTTGACCTAAGTTTGAGTATTGCGCTCAAATCAAATGTCCTAGAACAAAATTTTCAAATGTAACTACTAGATTGTGATACAATACACTATTGGGTGAAGTTTGGTTGACTTCTGCGCAGCGGTTTGGGAGTTAACATCAAAATTACATTTCTCGGCCATATCGCATAGATCTCACTGTGAAAAGGCTTAAATGACTTTTTTTAATTAAGTTTGAAGATTGCGCTCAAATCAAATGTCCTAGAACTAAATTTCCAAATGTAACTACTAGATTGTGATAAAATACACTATTGGGTGAAGTTTGGTTGACTTCTGCGCAGCGGTTTGGGAGTTAACATCAAAATTACATTTCTCGGCCATATCGCATAGATCTCACTGTGAAAAGGCTTAAATGGCTTTTTTGACCTAAGTTTGAGGATTGCGCTCAAATCAAATGTCCTATAACAAAATTTCCACATGTAACTACTAGATTGTGATACAATACACTAATGGGTGAAGTTTAGTTGACTTCTGCGCAGCGGTTTGGGAGTTAACATCAAAATTACATTTCTCGGCCATATCGCATAGATCTCACTGTGAAAAGGCTTAAATGACTTTTTTAATTAAGTTTGATGATTGCGTTCAAACAAAATGTCCTAGAACAAAATTTTCAAATGTAACTACTAGATTGTGATACAATACACTATTGGGTGAAGTTTGGTTGACTTCTGCGCAGCGGTTTGGGAGTTAACATCAAAATTACATTTCTCGGCCATATCGCATAGATCTCACTGTGAAAAGGCTTAAATGACTTTTTTTAATTAAGTTTGAAGATTGCGCTCAAATCAAATGTCCTAGAACTAAATTTCCAAATGTAACTACTAGAATGTGATACAATACACTATTGGGTGAAGTTTGGTTGACTTCTGCGCAGCGGTTTGGGAGTTAACATCAAAATTACATTTCTCGGCCATATCGCATAGATCTCACTGTGAAAAGGCTTAAATGGCTTTTTTGACCTAAGTTTGAGGATTGCGCTCAAATCAAATGTCCTAGAACCAAATTTCCACATGTAACTACTAGATTGTGATACAATACACTAATGGGTGAAGTTTAGTTGACTTCTGCGCAGCGGTTTGGGAGTTAACATCAAAATTACATTTCTCGGCCATATCGCATAGATCTCACTGTGAAAAGGCTTAAATGACTTTTTTAATTAAGTTTGATGATTGCGTTCAAACAAAATGTCCTAGAACAAAATTTTCAAATGTAACTACTAGATTGTGATACAATACACTATTGGGTGAAGTTTGGTTGACTTCTGCGCAGCGGTTTGGGAGTTAACATCAAAATTACATTTCTCGGCCATATCGCATAGATCTCACTGTGAAAAGGCTTAAATGGCTTTTTTGACCTAAGTTTGAGGATTGCGCTCAAATCAAATGTCCTAGAACCAAATTTCCACATGTAACTACTAGATTGTGATACAATACACTAATGGGTGAAGTTTGGTTGACTTCTGCGCAGCGGTTTGGGAGTTAACATCAAAATTACATTTCTCGGCCATATCGCATAGATCTTACTGTGAAAAGGCTTAAATGACTTTTTTAATTAAGTTTGATGATTGCGTTCAAACAAAATGTCCTAGAACAAAATTTTCAAATGTAACTACTAGATTGTGATACAATACACTATTGGGTGAAGTTTGGTTGACTTCTGCGCAGCGGTTTGGGAGTTAACATCAAAATTACATTTCTCGGCCATATCGCATAGATCTCACTGTGAAAAGGCTTAAATGACTTTTTTAATTAAGTTTAATGATTGCGCTCAAACCAAATGTCCTAGAACGAAATTTTCAAATGTAACTACTAGAATGTGATACAATACACTATTGGGTGAAGTTTAGTTGACTTCTGCGCAGCGGTTTGGGAGTTAACATCAAAATTACATTTCTCGGCCATATCGCATAGATCTCACTGTGAAAAGGCTTAAATGGCTTTTTTGACCTAAGTTTAATGATTGCGCTCAAACCAAATGTCCTAGAACGAAATTTTCAAATGTAACTACTAGAATGTGATACAATACACTATTGGGTGAAGTTTGGTTGACTTCTGCGCAGCGGTTTGGGAGTTAACATCAAAATTACATTTCTCGGCCATTTCGCATAGATCTCACTGTGAAAAGGCTTAAATGGCTTTTTTGACCTAAGTTTGAGGATTGCGCTCAAACAAAATGTCCTAGAACAAAATTTTCAAATGTAACTACTAGATTGTGATACAATACACTATTGGGTGAAGTTTGGTTGACTTCTGCGCAGCGGTTTGGGAGTTAACATCAAAATTACATTTCTCGGCCATATCGCATAGATCTCACTGTGAAAAGGCTTAAATGACTTTTTTAATTAAGTTTGATGATTGCGTTCAAACAAAATGTCCTAGAACAAAATTTTCAAATGTAACTACTAGATTGTGATACAATACACTATTGGGTGAAGTTTGGTTGACTTCTGCGCAGCGGTTTGGGAGTTAACATCAAAATTACATTTCTCGGCCATATCGCATAGATCTCACTGTGAAAAAGCTTAAATGAATTTTTTAATTAAGTTTGATGATTGCGTTCAAACAAAATGTCCTAGAACAAAATTTTCAAATGTAACTACTAGATTGTGATACAATACACTATTGGGTGAAGTTTGGTTGACTTCTGCGCAGCGGTTTGGGAGTTAACATCAAAATTACATTTCTCGGCCATATCGCATAGATCTCACTGTGAAAAGGCCTAAATGGCTTTTTTGACCTAAGTTTGAGGATTGCGCTCAAATCAAATGTCCAATAACCAAATTTCCACATGTAACTACTAGATTGTGATACAATACACTAATGGGTGAAGTTTGGTTGACTTCTGCGCAGCGGTTTGGGAGTGAACATCAAAATTACATTTCTCGGCCATATCGCATAGATCTCACTGTGAAAAGGCTTAAATGGCTTTTTTGACCTAAGTTTGAGGATTGCGCTCAAATCAAATGTCCTAGAACCAAATTTCCACATGTAATTACTAGATTATGATACAATACACTAATGGGTGAAGTTTGGTTGACTTCTGCGCAGCGGTTTGGGAGTTAACATCAAAATTACATTTCTCGGCCATATCGCATAGATCTCACTGTGAAAAGGCTTAAATGACTTTTTTTAATTAAGTTTGAAGATTGCGCTCAAATCAAATGTCCTAGAACTAAATTTCCAAATGTAACTACAAGATTGTGATAAAATACACTATTGGGTGAAGTTTGGTTGACTTCTGCGCAGCGGTTTGGGAGTTAACATCAAAATTACATTTCTCGGCCATATCGCATAGATCTCACTGTGAAAAGGCTTAAATGACTTTTTTAATTAAGTTTGATGATTGCGTTCAAACAAAATGTCCTAGAACAAAATTTTCAAATGTAACTACTAGATTGTGATACAATACACTATTGGGTGAAGTTTGGTTGACTTCTGCGCAGCGGTTTGGGAGTTAACATCAAAATTACATTTCTCGGCCATATCGCATAGATCTCACTGTGAAAAGGCTTAAATGACTTTTTTTAATTAAGTTTGAAGATTGCGCTCAAATCAAATGTCCTAGAACTAAATTTCCAAATGTAACTACTAGATTGTGATAAAATACACTATTGGGTGAAGTTTGGTTGACTTCTGCGCAGCGGTTTGGGAGTTAACATCAAAATTACATTTCTCGGCCATATCGCATAGATCTCACTGTGAAAAGGCTTAAATGGCTTTTTTGACCTAAGTTTGAGGATTGCGCTCAAATCAAATGTCCTAGAACCAAATTTCCACATGTAACTACTAGATTGTGATACAATACACTAATGGGTGAAGTTTAGTTGACTTCTGCGCAGCGGTTTGGGAGTTAACATCAAAATTACATTTCTCGGCCATATCGCATAGATCTCACTGTGAAAAGGCTTAAATGACTTTTTTAATTAAGTTTGATGATTGCGTTCAAACAAAATGTCCTAGAACAAAATTTTCAAATGTAACTACTAGATTGTGATACAATACACTATTGGGTGAAGTTTGGTTGACTTCTGCGCAGCGGTTTGGGAGTTAACATCAAAATTACATTTCTCGGCCATATCGCATAGATCTCACTGTGAAAAGGCTTAAATGACTTTTTTAATTAAGTTTAATGATTGCGCTCAAACCAAATGTCCTAGAACGAAATTTTCAAATGTAACTACTAGAATGTGATACAATACACTATTGGGTGAAGTTTAGTTGACTTCTGCGCAGCGGTTTGGGAGTTAACATCAAAATTACATTTCTCGGCCATATCGCATAGATCTCACTGTGAAAAGGCTTAAATGGCTTTTTTGACCTAAGTTTAATGATTGCGCTCAAACCAAATGTCCTAGAACGAAATTTTCAAATGTAACTACTAGAATGTGATACAATACACTATTGGGTGAAGTTTGGTTGACTTCTGCGCAGCGGTTTGGGAGTTAACATCAAAATTACATTTCTCGGCCATATCGCATAGATCTCACTGTGAAAAGGCTTAAATGGCTTTTTTGACCTAAGTTTGAGGATTGCGCTCAAACAAAATGTCCTAGAACAAAATTTTCAAATGTAACTACTAGATTGTGATACAATACACTATTGGGTGAAGTTTGGTTGACTTCTGCGCAGCGGTTTGGGAGTTAACATCAAAATTACATTTCTCGGCCATATCGCATAGATCTCACTGTGAAAAGGCTTAAATGACTTTTTTAATTAAGTTTGATGATTGCGTTCAAACAAAATGTCCTAGAACAAAATTTTCAAATGTAACTACTAGATTGTGATACAATACACTATTGGGTGAAGTTTGGTTGACTTCTGCGCAGCGGTTTGGGAGTTAACATCAAAATTACATTTCTCGGCCATATCGCATAGATCTCACTGTGAAAAGGCTTAAATGACTTTTTTTAATTAAGTTTGAAGATTGCGCTCAAATCAAATGTCCTAGAACTAAATTTCCAAATGTAACTACTAGAATGTGATACAATACACTATTGGGTGAAGTTTGGTTGACTTCTGCGCAGCGGTTTGGGAGTTAACATCAAAATTACATTTCTCGGCCATATCGCATAGATCTCACTGTGAAAAGGCTTAAATGGCTTTTTTGACCTAAGTTTGAGGATTGCGCTCAAATCAAATGTCCTAGAACCAAATTTCCACATGTAACTACTAGATTGTGATACAATACACTAATGGGTGAAGTTTAGTTGACTTCTGCGCAGCGGTTTGGGAGTTAACATCAAAATTACATTTCTCGGCCATATCGCATAGATCTCACTGTGAAAAGGCTTAAATGACTTTTTTAATTAAGTTTGATGATTGCGTTCAAACAAAATGTCCTAGAACAAAATTTTCAAATGTAACTACTAGATTGTGATACAATACACTATTGGGTGAAGTTTGGTTGACTTCTGCGCAGCGGTTTGGGAGTTAACATCAAAATTACATTTCTCGGCCATATCGCATAGATCTCACTGTGAAAAGGCTTAAATGGCTTTTTTGACCTAAGTTTGAGGATTGCGCTCAAATCAAATGTCCTAGAACCAAATTTCCACATGTAACTACTAGATTGTGATACAATACACTAATGGGTGAAGTTTGGTTGACTTCTGCGCAGCGGTTTGGGAGTTAACATCAAAATTACATTTCTCGGCCATATCGCATAGATCTTACTGTGAAAAGGCTTAAATGACTTTTTTAATTAAGTTTGATGATTGCGTTCAAACAAAATGTCCTAGAACAAAATTTTCAAATGTAACTACTAGATTGTGATACAATACACTATTGGGTGAAGTTTGGTTGACTTCTGCGCAGCGGTTTGGGAGTTAACATCAAAATTACATTTCTCGGCCATATCGCATAGATCTCACTGTGAAAAGGCTTAAATGACTTTTTTAATTAAGTTTAATGATTGCGCTCAAACCAAATGTCCTAGAACGAAATTTTCAAATGTAACTACTAGAATGTGATACAATACACTATTGGGTGAAGTTTAGTTGACTTCTGCGCAGCGGTTTGGGAGTTAACATCAAAATTACATTTCTCGGCCATATCGCATAGATCTCACTGTGAAAAGGCTTAAATGGCTTTTTTGACCTAAGTTTAATGATTGCGCTCAAACCAAATGTCCTAGAACGAAATTTTCAAATGTAACTACTAGAATGTGATACAATACACTATTGGGTGAAGTTTGGTTGACTTCTGCGCAGCGGTTTGGGAGTTAACATCAAAATTACATTTCTCGGCCATATCGCATAGATCTCACTGTGAAAAGGCTTAAATGGCTTTTTTGACCTAAGTTTGAGGATTGCGCTCAAACAAAATGTCCTAGAACAAAATTTTCAAATGTAACTACTAGATTGTGATACAATACACTATTGGGTGAAGTTTGGTTGACTTCTGCGCAGCGGTTTGGGAGTTAACATCAAAATTACATTTCTCGGCCATATCGCATAGATCTCACTGTGAAAAGGCTTAAATGACTTTTTTAATTAAGTTTGATGATTGCGTTCAAACAAAATGTCCTAGAACCAAATTTCCACATGTAACTACTAGATTGTGATACAATACACTATTGGGTGAAGTTTGGTTGACTTCTGCGCAGCGGTTTGGGAGTTAACATCAAAATTACATTTCTCGGCCATATCGCATAGATCTCACTGTGAAAAAGCTTAAATGAATTTTTTAATTAAGTTTGATGATTGCGTTCAAACAAAATGTCCTAGAACAAAATTTTCAAATGTAACTACTAGATTGTGATACAATACACTATTGGGTGAAGTTTGGTTGACTTCTGCGCAGCGGTTTGGGAGTTAACATCAAAATTACATTTCTCGGCCATATCGCATAGATCTCACTGTGAAAAGGCCTAAATGGCTTTTTTGACCTAAGTTTGAGGATTGCGCTCAAATCAAATGTCCAATAACCAAATTTCCACATGTAACTACTAGATTGTGATACAATACACTAATGGGTGAAGTTTGGTTGACTTCTGCGCAGCGGTTTGGGAGTGAACATCAAAATTACATTTCTCGGCCATATCGCATAGATCTCACTGTGAAAAGGCTTAAATGGCTTTTTTGACCTAAGTTTGAGGATTGCGCTCAAATCAAATGTCCTAGAACCAAATTTCCACATGTAATTACTAGATTATGATACAATACACTAATGGGTGAAGTTTGGTTGACTTCTGCGCAGCGGTTTGGGAGTTAACATCAAAATTACATTTCTCGGCCATATCGCATAGATCTCACTGTGAAAAGGCTTAAATGACTTTTTTTAATTAAGTTTGAAGATTGCGCTCAAATCAAATGTCCTAGAACTAAATTTCCAAATGTAACTACAAGATTGTGATAAAATACACTATTGGGTGAAGTTTGGTTGACTTCTGCGCAGCGGTTTGGGAGTTAACATCAAAATTACATTTCTCGGCCATATCGCATAGATCTCACTGTGAAAAGGCTTAAATGACTTTTTTAATTAAGTTTGATGATTGCGTTCAAACAAAATGTCCTAGAACAAAATTTTCAAATGTAACTACTAGATTGTGATACAATACACTATTGGGTGAAGTTTGGTTGACTTCTGCGCAGCGGTTTGGGAGTTAACATCAAAATTACATTTCTCGGCCATATCGCATAGATCTCACTGTGAAAAGGCTTAAATGACTTTTTTTAATTAAGTTTGAAGATTGCGCTCAAATCAAATGTCCTAGAACTAAATTTCCAAATGTAACTACTAGATTGTGATAAAATACACTATTGGGTGAAGTTTGGTTGACTTCTGCGCAGCGGTTTGGGAGTTAACATCAAAATTACATTTCTCGGCCATATCGCATAGATCTCACTGTGAAAAGGCTTAAATGGCTTTTTTGACCTAAGTTTGAGGATTGCGCTCAAATCAAATGTCCTAGAACCAAATTTCCACATGTAACTACTAGATTGTGATACAATACACTAATGGGTGAAGTTTAGTTGACTTCTGCGCAGCGGTTTGGGAGTTAACATCAAAATTACATTTCTCGGCCATATCGCATAGATCTCACTGTGAAAAGGCTTAAATGACTTTTTTAATTAAGTTTGATGATTGCGTTCAAACAAAATGTCCTAGAACAAAATTTTCAAATGTAACTACTAGATTGTGATACAATACACTATTGGGTGAAGTTTGGTTGACTTCTGCGCAGCGGTTTGGGAGTTAACATCAAAATTACATTTCTCGGCCATATCGCATAGATCTCACTGTGAAAAGGCTTAAATGACTTTTTTAATTAAGTTTAATGATTGCGCTCAAACCAAATGTCCTAGAACGAAATTTTCAAATGTAACTACTAGAATGTGATACAATACACTATTGGGTGAAGTTTAGTTGACTTCTGCGCAGCGGTTTGGGAGTTAACATCAAAATTACATTTCTCGGCCATATCGCATAGATCTCACTGTGAAAAGGCTTAAATGGCTTTTTTGACCTAAGTTTAATGATTGCGCTCAAACCAAATGTCCTAGAACGAAATTTTCAAATGTAACTACTAGAATGTGATACAATACACTATTGGGTGAAGTTTGGTTGACTTCTGCGCAGCGGTTTGGGAGTTAACATCAAAATTACATTTCTCGGCCATATCGCATAGATCTCACTGTGAAAAGGCTTAAATGGCTTTTTTGACCTAAGTTTGAGGATTGCGCTCAAACAAAATGTCCTAGAACAAAATTTTCAAATGTAACTACTAGATTGTGATACAATACACTATTGGGTGAAGTTTGGTTGACTTCTGCGCAGCGGTTTGGGAGTTAACATCAAAATTACATTTCTCGGCCATATCGCATAGATCTCACTGTGAAAAGGCTTAAATGACTTTTTTAATTAAGTTTGATGATTGCGTTCAAACAAAATGTCCTAGAACAAAATTTTCAAATGTAACTACTAGATTGTGATACAATACACTATTGGGTGAAGTTTGGTTGACTTCTGCGCAGCGGTTTGGGAGTTAACATCAAAATTACATTTCTCGGCCATATCGCATAGATCTCACTGTGAAAAAGCTTAAATGACTTTTTTAATTAAGTTTGATGATTGCGTTCAAACAAAATGTCCTAGAACAAAATTTTCAAATGTAACTACTAGATTGTGATACAATACACTATTGGGTGAAGTTTGGTTGACTTCTGCGCAGCGGTTTGGGAGTTAACATCAAAATTACATTTCTCGGCCATATCGCATAGATCTCACTGTGAAAAGGCCTAAATGGCTTTTTTGACCTAAGTTTGAGGATTGCGCTCAAATCAAATGTCCAATAACCAAATTTCCACATGTAACTACTAGATTGTGATACAATACACTAATGGGTGAAGTTTGGTTGACTTCTGCGCAGCGGTTTGGGAGTGAACATCAAAATTACATTTCTCGGCCATATCGCATAGATCTCACTGTGAAAAGGCTTAAATGGCTTTTTTGACCTAAGTTTGAGGATTGCGCTCAAATCAAATGTCCTAGAACCAAATTTCCACATGTAATTACTAGATTATGATACAATACACTAATGGGTGAAGTTTGGTTGACTTCTGCGCAGCGGTTTGGGAGTTAACATCAAAATTACATTTCTCGGCCATATCGCATAGATCTCACTGTGAAAAGGCTTAAATGACTTTTTTTAATTAAGTTTGAAGATTGCGCTCAAATCAAATGTCCTAGAACTAAATTTCCAAATGTAACTACAAGATTGTGATAAAATACACTATTGGGTGAAGTTTGGTTGACTTCTGCGCAGCGGTTTGGGAGTTAACATCAAAATTACATTTCTCGGCCATATCGCATAGATCTCACTGTGAAAAGGCTTAAATGACTTTTTTAATTAAGTTTGATGATTGCGTTCAAACAAAATGTCCTAGAACAAAATTTTCAAATGTAACTACTAGATTGTGATACAATACACTATTGGGTGAAGTTTGGTTGACTTCTGCGCAGCGGTTTGGGAGTTAACATCAAAATTACATTTCTCGGCCATATCGCATAGATCTCACTGTGAAAAGGCCTAAATGGCTTTTTTGACCTAAGTTTGAGGATTGCGCTCAAATCAAATGTCCAATAACCAAATTTCCACATGTAACTACTAGATTGTGATACAATACACTAATGGGTGAAGTTTGGTTGACTTCTGCGCAGCGGTTTGGGAGTGAACATCAAAATTACATTTCTCGGCCATATCGCATAGATCTCACTGTGAAAAGGCTTAAATGGCTTTTTTGACCTAAGTTTGAGGATTGCGCTCAAATCAAATGTCCTAGAACCAAATTTCCACATGTAATTACTAGATTATGATACAATACACTAATGGGTGAAGTTTGGTTGACTTCTGCGCAGCGGTTTGGGAGTTAACATCAAAATTACATTTCTCGGCCATATCGCATAGATCTCACTGTGAAAAGGCTTAAATGACTTTTTTTAATTAAGTTTGAAGATTGCGCTCAAATCAAATGTCCTAGAACTAAATTTCCAAATGTAACTACAAGATTGTGATAAAATACACTATTGGGTGAAGTTTGGTTGACTTCTGCGCAGCGGTTTGGGAGTTAACATCAAAATTACATTTCTCGGCCATATCGCATAGATCTCACTGTGAAAAGGCTTAAATGACTTTTTTAATTAAGTTTGATGATTGCGTTCAAACAAAATGTCCTAGAACAAAATTTTCAAATGTAACTACTAGATTGTGATACAATACACTATTGGGTGAAGTTTGGTTGACTTCTGCGCAGCGGTTTGGGAGTTAACATCAAAATTACATTTCTCGGCCATATCGCATAGATCTCACTGTGAAAAGGCTTAAATGACTTTTTTTAATTAAGTTTGAAGATTGCGCTTAAATCAATTTTCCTAGAACTAAATTTCCAAATGTAACTACAAGATTGTGATAAAATACACTATTGGGTGAAGTTTGGTTGACTTCTGCGCAGCGGTTTGGGAGTTAACATCAAAATTACATTTCTCGGCCATATCGCATAGATCTCACTGTGAAAAGGCTTAAATGACTTTTTTTAATTAAGTTTGAAGATTGCGCTCAAATCAAATGTCCTAGAACTAAATTTCCAAATGTAACTACTAGATTGTGATAAAATACACTATTGGGTGAAGTTTGGTTGACTTCTGCGCAGCGGTTTGGGAGTTAACATCAAAATTACATTTCTCGGCCATATCGCATAGATCTCACTGTGAAAAGGCCTAAATGGCTTTTTTGACCTAAGTTTGAGGATTGCGCTCAAATCAAATGTCCAATAACCAAATTTCCACATGTAACTACTAGATTGTGATACAATACACTAATGGGTGAAGTTTGGTTGACTTCTGCGCAGCGGTTTGGGAGTGAACATCAAAATTACATTTCTCGGCCATATCGCATAGATCTCACTGTGAAAAGGCTTAAATGGCTTTTTTGACCTAAGTTTGAGGATTGCGCTCAAATCAAATGTCCTAGAACCAAATTTCCACATGTAATTACTAGATTATGATACAATACACTAATGGGTGAAGTTTGGTTGACTTCTGCGCAGCGGTTTGGGAGTTAACATCAAAATTACATTTCTCGGCCATATCGCATAGATCTCACTGTGAAAAGGCTTAAATGACTTTTTTTAATTAAGTTTGAAGATTGCGCTCAAATCAAATGTCCTAGAACTAAATTTCCAAATGTAACTACAAGATTGTGATAAAATACACTATTGGGTGAAGTTGTGTTGACTTCTGCGCAGCGGTTTGGGAGTTAACATCAAAATTACATTTCTCGGCCATATCGCATAGATCTCACTGTGAAAAGGCTTAAATGACTTTTTTAATTAAGTTTGATGATTGCGTTCAAACAAAATGTCCTAGAACAAAATTTTCAAATGTAACTACTAGATTGTGATACAATACACTATTGGGTGAAGTTTGGTTGACTTCTGCGCAGCGGTTTGGGAGTTAACATCAAAATTACATTTCTCGGCCATATCGCATAGATCTCACTGTGAAAAGGCTTAAATGACTTTTTTTAATTAAGTTTGAAGATTGCGCTTAAATCAATTTTCCTAGAACTAAATTTCCAAATGTAACTACAAGATTGTGATAAAATACACTATTGGGTGAAGTTTGGTTGACTTCTGCGCAGCGGTTTGGGAGTTAACATCAAAATTACATTTCTCGGCCATATCGCATAGATCTCACTGTGAAAAGGCTTAAATGACTTTTTTTAATTAAGTTTGAAGATTGCGCTCAAATCAAATGTCCTAGAACTAAATTTCCAAATGTAACTACTAGATTGTGATAAAATACACTATTGGGTGAAGTTTGGTTGACTTCTGCGCAGCGGTTTGGGAGTTAACATCAAAATTACATTTCTCGGCCATATCGCATAGATCTCACTGTGAAAAGGCTTAAATGGCTTTTTTGACCTAAGTTTGAGGATTGCGCTCAAATCAAATGTCCTATAACCAAATTTCCACATGTAACTACTAGATTGTGATACAATACACTAATGGGTGAAGTTTGGTTGACTTCTGCGCAGCGGTTTGGGAGTTAACATCAAAATTACATTTCTCGGCCATATCGCATAGATCTCACTGTGAAAAGGCTTAAATGACTTTTTTAATTAAGTTTGATGATTGCGTTCAAACAAAATGTCCTAGAACAAAATTTTCAAATGTAACTACTAGATTGTGATACAATACACTATTGGGTGAAGTTTGGTTGACTTCTGCGCAGCGGTTTGGGAGTTAACATCAAAATTACATTTCTCGGCCATATCGCATAGATCTCACTGTGAAAAGGCTTAAATGGCTTTTTTGACCTAAGTTTGAGGATTGCGCTCAAATCAAATGTCCTAGAACCAAATTTCCACATGTAACTACTAGATTGTGATACAATACACTAATGGGTGAAGTTTGGTTGACTTCTGCGCAGCGGTTTGGGAGTTAACATCAAAATTACATTTCTCGGCCATATCGCATAGATCTCACTGTGAAAAGGCTTAAATGGCTTTTTTGACCTAAGTTTAATAATTGCGCTCAAATCAAATGTCCTAGAACCAAATTTCCACATGTAACTACTAGATTGTGATACAATACACTAATGGGTGAAGTTTGGTTGACTTCTGCGCAGCAGTTTTAGAGTTAACATCAAAATTATATTTCTCGGCCATATCGCATAGATCTCACTGTGAAAAGGCTTAAATGACTTTTTTAATTAAGTTTGATGATTGCGTTCAAACAAAATGTCCTAGAACAAAATTTTCAAATGTAACTACTAGATTGTGATACAATACACTATTGGGTGAAGTTTGGTTGACTTCTGCGCAGCGGTTTGGGAGTTAACATCAAAATTACATTTCTCGGCCATATCGCATAGATCTCACTGTGAAAAGGCTTAAATGGCTTTTTTGACCTAAGTTTAATAATTGCGCTCAAACCAAATGTCCTAGAACGAAATTTTCAAATGTAACTACTAGAATGTGATACAATACACTATTGGGTGAAGTTTGGTTGACTTCTGCGCAGCGGTTTGGGAGTTAACATCAAAATTACATTTCTCGGCCATATCGCATTGATCTCACTGTGAAAAGGCTTAAATGGCTTTTTTGACCTAAGTTTGAGGATTGCGCTCAAACAAAATGTCCTAGAACAAAATTTTCAAATGTAACTACTAGATTGTGATACAATACACTATTGGGTGAAGTTTGGTTGACTTCTGCGCAGCGGTTTGGGAGTTAACATCAAAATTACATTTCTCGGCCATATCGCATAGATCTCACTGTGAAAAGGCTTAAATGGCTTTTTTGACCTAAGTTTGAGGATTGCGCTCAAATCAAATGTCCTAGAACCAAATTTCCACATGTAACTACTAGATTGTGATACAATACACTAATGGGTGAAGTTTGGTTGACTTCTGCGCAGCGGTTTGGGAGTTAACATCAAAATTACATTTCTCGGCCATATCGCATAGATCTCACTGTGAAAAGGCTTAAATGACTTTTTTAATTAAGTTTGATGATTGCGTTCAAACAAAATGTCCTAGAACAAAATTTTCAAATGTAACTACTAGATTGTGATACAATACACTATTGGGTGAAGTTTGGTTGACTTCTGCGCAGCGGTTTGGGAGTTAACATCAAAATTACATTTCTCGGCCATATCGCATAGATCTCACTGTGAAAAGGCTTAAATGACTTTTTTAATTAAGTTTAATGATTGCGCTCAAACCAAATGTCCTAGAACGAAATTTTCAAATGTAACTACTAGAATGTGATACAATACACTATTGGGTGAAGTTTAGTTGACTTCTGCGCAGCGGTTTGGGAGTTAACATCAAAATTACATTTCTCGGCCATATCGCATAGATCTCACTGTGAAAAGGCTTAAATGGCTTTTTTGACCTAAGTTTGAGGATTGCGCTCAAATCAAATGTCCTAGAACCAAATTTCCACATGTAACTACTAGATTGTGATACAATACACTAATGGGTGAAGTTTGGTTGACTTCTGCGCAGCGGTTTGGGAGTTAACATCAAAATTACATTTCTCGGCCATATCGCATAGATCTCACTGTGAAAAGGCTTAAATGACTTTTTTAATTAAGTTTGATGATTGCGTTCAAACCAAATGTCCTAGAACGAAATTTTCAAATGTAACTACTAGAATGTGATACAATACACTATTGGGTGAAGTTTGGTTGACTTCTGCGCAGCGGTTTGGGAGTTAACATCAAAATTACATTTCTCGGCCATATCGCATTGATCTCACTGTGAAAAGGCTTAAATGGCTTTTTTGACCTAAGTTTGAGGATTGCGCTCAAACAAAATGTCCTAGAACAAAATTTTCAAATGTAACTACTAGATTGTGATACAATACACTATTGGGTGAAGTTTGGTTGACTTCTGCGCAGCGGTTTGGGAGTTAACATCAAAATTACATTTCTCGGCCATATCGCATAGATCTCACTGTGAAAAGGCTTAAATGGCTTTTTTGACCTAAGTTTGAGGATTGCGCTCAAATCAAATGTCCTAGAACCAAATTTCCACATGTAACTACTAGATTGTGATACAATACACTAATGGGTGAAGTTTGGTTGACTTCTGCGCAGCGGTTTGGGAGTTAACATCAAAATTACATTTCTCGGCCATATCGCATAGATCTCACTGTGAAAAGGCTTAAATGACTTTTTTAATTAAGTTTGATGATTGCGTTCAAACAAAATGTCCTAGAACAAAATTTTCAAATGTAACTACTAGATTGTGATACAATACACTATTGGGTGAAGTTTGGTTGACTTCTGCGCAGCGGTTTGGGAGTTAACATCAAAATTACATTTCTCGGCCATATCGCATAGATCTCACTGTGAAAAGGCTTAAATGACTTTTTTAATTAAGTTTAATGATTGCGTTCAAACAAAATGTCCTAGAACCAAATTTCCACATGTAACTACTAGATTGTGATACAATACACTAATGGGTGAAGTTTGGTTGACTTCTGCGCAGCGGTTTGGGAGTTAACATCAAAATTAAATTTCTCGGCCATATCGCATAGATCTCACTGTGAAAAGGCTTAAATGACTTTTTTAATTAAGTTTGATGATTGCGTTCAAACAAAATGTCCTAGAACAAAATTTTCAAATGTAACTACTAGATTGTGATACAATACACTATTGGGTGAAGTTTGGTTGACTTCTGCGCAGCGGTTTGGGAGTTAACATCAAAATTACATTTCTCGGCCATATCGCATAGATCTCACTGTGAAAAGGCTTAAATGACTTTTTTAATTAAGTTTGATGATTGCGTTCAAACAAAATGTCCTAGAACAAAATTTTCAAATGTAACTACTAGATTGTGATACAATACACTATTGGGTGAAGTTTGGTTGACTTCTGCGCAGCGGTTTGGGAGTGAACATCAAAATTACATTTCTCGGCCATATCGCATAGATCTCACTGTGAAAAGGCTTAAATGACTTTTTTAATTAAGTTTAATGATTGCGCTCAAACCAAATGTCCTAGAACGAAATTTTCAAATGTAACTACTAGAATGTGATACAATACACTATTGGGTGAAGTTTAGTTGACTTCTGCGCAGCGGTTTGGGAGTTAACATCAAAATTACATTTCTCGGCCATATCGCATAGATCTCACTGTGAAAAGGCTTAAATGGCTTTTTTGACCTAAGTTTGAGGATTGCGCTCAAATCAAATGTCCTAGAACCAAATTTCCACATGTAACTACTAGATTGTGATACAATACACTAATGGGTGAAGTTTGGTTGACTTCTGCGCAGCGGTTTGGGAGTTAACATCAAAATTACATTTCTCGGCCATATCGCATAGATCTCACTGTGAAAAGGCTTAAATGACTTTTTTAATTAAGTTTGATGATTGCGTTCAAACAAAATGTCCTAGAACAAAATTTTCAAATGTAACTACTAGATTGTGATACAATACACTATTGGGTGAAGTTTGGTTGACTTCTGCGCAGCGGTTTGGGAGTTAACATCAAAATTACATTTCTCGGCCATATCGCATAGATCTCACTGTGAAAAGGCTTAAATGACTTTTTTAATTAAGTTTAATGATTGCGCTCAAACCAAATGTCCTAGAACGAAATTTTCAAATGTAACTACTAGAATGTGATACAATACACTATTGGGTGAAGTTTAGTTGACTTCTGCGCAGCGGTTTGGGAGTTAACATCAAAATTACATTTCTCGGCCATATCGCATAGATCTCACTGTGAAAAGGCTTAAATGGCTTTTTTGACCTAAGTTTGAGGATTGCGCTCAAATCAAATGTCCTAGAACCAAATTTCCACATGTAACTACTAGATTGTGATACAATACACTAATGGGTGAAGTTTGGTTGACTTCTGCGCAGCGGTTTGGGAGTTAACATCAAAATTACATTTCTCGGCCATATCGCATAGATCTCACTGTGAAAAGGCTTAAATGACTTTTTTAATTAAGTTTGATGATTGCGTTCAAACCAAATGTCCTAGAACGAAATTTTCAAATGTAACTACTAGAATGTGATACAATACACTATTGGGTGAAGTTTGGTTGACTTCTGCGCAGCGGTTTGGGAGTTAACATCAAAATTACATTTCTCGGCCATATCGCATTGATCTCACTGTGAAAAGGCTTAAATGGCTTTTTTGACCTAAGTTTGAGGATTGCGCTCAAACAAAATGTCCTAGAACAAAATTTTCAAATGTAACTACTAGATTGTGATACAATACACTATTGGGTGAAGTTTGGTTGACTTCTGCGCAGCGGTTTGGGAGTTAACATCAAAATTACATTTCTCGGCCATATCGCATAGATCTCACTGTGAAAAGGCTTAAATGGCTTTTTTGACCTAAGTTTGAGGATTGCGCTCAAATCAAATGTCCTAGAACCAAATTTCCACATGTAACTACTAGATTGTGATACAATACACTAATGGGTGAAGTTTGGTTGACTTCTGCGCAGCGGTTTGGGAGTTAACATCAAAATTACATTTCTCGGCCATATCGCATAGATCTCACTGTGAAAAGGCTTAAATGACTTTTTTAATTAAGTTTGATGATTGCGTTCAAACAAAATGTCCTAGAACAAAATTTTCAAATGTAACTACTAGATTGTGATACAATACACTATTGGGTGAAGTTTGGTTGACTTCTGCGCAGCGGTTTGGGAGTTAACATCAAAATTACATTTCTCGGCCATATCGCATAGATCTCACTGTGAAAAGGCTTAAATGACTTTTTTAATTAAGTTTAATGATTGCGTTCAAACAAAATGTCCTAGAACCAAATTTCCACATGTAACTACTAGATTGTGATACAATACACTAATGGGTGAAGTTTGGTTGACTTCTGCGCAGCGGTTTGGGAGTTAACATCAAAATTAAATTTCTCGGCCATATCGCATAGATCTCACTGTGAAAAGGCTTAAATGACTTTTTTAATTAAGTTTGATGATTGCGTTCAAACAAAATGTCCTAGAACAAAATTTTCAAATGTAACTACTAGATTGTGATACAATACACTATTGGGTGAAGTTTGGTTGACTTCTGCGCAGCGGTTTGGGAGTTAACATCAAAATTACATTTCTCGGCCATATCGCATAGATCTCACTGTGAAAAGGCTTAAATGACTTTTTTAATTAAGTTTGATGATTGCGTTCAAACAAAATGTCCTAGAACAAAATTTTCAAATGTAACTACTAGATTGTGATACAATACACTATTGGGTGAAGTTTGGTTGACTTCTGCGCAGCGGTTTGGGAGTGAACATCAAAATTACATTTCTCGGCCATATCGCATAGATCTCACTGTGAAAAGGCTTAAATGGCTTTTTTAATTAAGTTTGATGATTGCGTTCAAACAAAATGTCCTAGAACAAAATTTTCAAATGTAACTACTAGATTGTGATACAATACACTATTGGGTGAAGTTTGGTTGACTTCTGCGCAGCGGTTTGGGAGTTAACATCAAAATTACATTTCTCGGCCATATCGCATAGATCTCACTGTGAAAAGGCTTAAATGACTTTTTTAATTAAGTTTAATGATTGCGCTCAAACCAAATGTCCTAGAACGAAATTTTCAAATGTAACTACTAGAATGTGATACAATACACTATTGGGTGAAGTTTAGTTGACTTCTGCGCAGCGGTTTGGGAGTTAACATCAAAATTACATTTCTCGGCCATATCGCATAGATCTCACTGTGAAAAGGCTTAAATGGCTTTTTTGACCTAAGTTTGAGGATTGCGCTCAAATCAAATGTCCTAGAACCAAATTTCCACATGTAACTACTAGATTGTGATACAATACACTAATGGGTGAAGTTTGGTTGACTTCTGCGCAGCGGTTTGGGAGTTAACATCAAAATTACATTTCTCGGCCATATCGCATAGATCTCACTGTGAAAAGGCTTAAATGACTTTTTTAATTAAGTTTGATGATTGCGTTCAAACAAAATGTCCTAGAACAAAATTTTCAAATGTAACTACTAGATTGTGATACAATACACTATTGGGTGAAGTTTGGTTGACTTCTGCGCAGCGGTTTGGGAGTTAACATCAAAATTACATTTCTCGGCCATATCGCATAGATCTCACTGTGAAAAGGCTTAAATGACTTTTTTAATTAAGTTTAATGATTGCGCTCAAACCAAATGTCCTAGAACGAAATTTTCAAATGTAACTACTAGAATGTGATACAATACACTATTGGGTGAAGTTTAGTTGACTTCTGCGCAGCGGTTTGGGAGTTAACATCAAAATTACATTTCTCGGCCATATCGCATAGATCTCACTGTGAAAAGGCTTAAATGGCTTTTTTGACCTAAGTTTGAGGATTGCGCTCAAATCAAATGTCCTAGAACCAAATTTCCACATGTAACTACTAGATTGTGATACAATACACTAATGGGTGAAGTTTGGTTGACTTCTGCGCAGCGGTTTGGGAGTTAACATCAAAATTACATTTCTCGGCCATATCGCATAGATCTCACTGTGAAAAGGCTTAAATGACTTTTTTAATTAAGTTTGATGATTGCGTTCAAACCAAATGTCCTAGAACGAAATTTTCAAATGTAACTACTAGAATGTGATACAATACACTATTGGGTGAAGTTTGGTTGACTTCTGCGCAGCGGTTTGGGAGTTAACATCAAAATTACATTTCTCGGCCATATCGCATTGATCTCACTGTGAAAAGGCTTAAATGGCTTTTTTGACCTAAGTTTGAGGATTGCGCTCAAACAAAATGTCCTAGAACAAAATTTTCAAATGTAACTACTAGATTGTGATACAATACACTATTGGGTGAAGTTTGGTTGACTTCTGCGCAGCGGTTTGGGAGTTAACATCAAAATTACATTTCTCGGCCATATCGCATAGATCTCACTGTGAAAAGGCTTAAATGGCTTTTTTGACCTAAGTTTGAGGATTGCGCTCAAATCAAATGTCCTAGAACCAAATTTCCACATGTAACTACTAGATTGTGATACAATACACTAATGGGTGAAGTTTGGTTGACTTCTGCGCAGCGGTTTGGGAGTTAACATCAAAATTACATTTCTCGGCCATATCGCATAGATCTCACTGTGAAAAGGCTTAAATGACTTTTTTAATTAAGTTTGATGATTGCGTTCAAACAAAATGTCCTAGAACAAAATTTTCAAATGTAACTACTAGATTGTGATACAATACACTATTGGGTGAAGTTTGGTTGACTTCTGCGCAGCGGTTTGGGAGTTAACATCAAAATTACATTTCTCGGCCATATCGCATAGATCTCACTGTGAAAAGGCTTAAATGACTTTTTTAATTAAGTTTAATGATTGCGTTCAAACAAAATGTCCTAGAACCAAATTTCCACATGTAACTACTAGATTGTGATACAATACACTAATGGGTGAAGTTTGGTTGACTTCTGCGCAGCGGTTTGGGAGTGAACATCAAAATTACATTTCTCGGCCATATCGCATAGATCTCACTGTGAAAAGGCTTAAATGGCTTTTTTAATTAAGTTTGATGATTGCGTTCAAACAAAATGTCCTAGAACAAAATTTTCAAATGTAACTACTAGATTGTGATACAATACACTATTGGGTGAAGTTTGGTTGACTTCTGCGCAGCGGTTTGGGAGTTAACATCAAAATTACATTTCTCGGCCATATCGCATAGATCTCACTGTGAAAAGGCTTAAATGACTTTTTTAATTAAGTTTAATGATTGCGCTCAAACCAAATGTCCTAGAACGAAATTTTCAAATGTAACTACTAGAATGTGATACAATACACTATTGGGTGAAGTTTAGTTGACTTCTGCGCAGCGGTTTGGGAGTTAACATCAAAATTACATTTCTCGGCCATATCGCATAGATCTCACTGTGAAAAGGCTTAAATGGCTTTTTTGACCTAAGTTTGAGGATTGCGCTCAAATCAAATGTCCTAGAACCAAATTTCCACATGTAACTACTAGATTGTGATACAATACACTAATGGGTGAAGTTTGGTTGACTTCTGCGCAGCGGTTTGGGACTTAACATCAAAATTACATTTCTCGGCCATATCGCATAGATCTCACTGTGAAAAGGCTTAAATGACTTTTTTAATTAAGTTTGATGATTGCGTTCAAACCAAATGTCCTAGAACGAAATTTTCAAATGTAACTACTAGAATGTGATACAATACACTATTGGGTGAAGTTTGGTTGACTTCTGCGCAGCGGTTTGGGAGTTAACATCAAAATTACATTTCTCGGCCATATCGCATTGATCTCACTGTGAAAAGGCTTAAATGGCTTTTTTGACCTAAGTTTGAGGATTGCGCTCAAACAAAATGTCCTAGAACAAAATTTTCAAATGTAACTACTAGATTGTGATACAATACACTATTGGGTGAAGTTTGGTTGACTTCTGCGCAGCGGTTTGGGAGTTAACATCAAAATTACATTTCTCGGCCATATCGCATAGATCTCACTGTGAAAAGGCTTAAATGGCTTTTTTGACCTAAGTTTGAGGATTGCGCTCAAATCAAATGTCCTAGAACCAAATTTCCACATGTAACTACTAGATTGTGATACAATACACTAATGGGTGAAGTTTGGTTGACTTCTGCGCAGCGGTTTGGGAGTTAACATCAAAATTACATTTCTAGGCCATATCGCATAGATCTCACTGTGAAAAGGCTTAAATGACTTTTTTAATTAAGTTTGATGATTGCGTTCAAACAAAATGTCCTAGAACAAAATTTTCAAATGTAACTACTAGATTGTGATACAATACACTATTGGGTGAAGTTTGGTTGACTTCTGCGCAGCGGTTTGGGAGTTAACATCAAAATTACATTTCTCGGCCATATCGCATAGATCTCACTGTGAAAAAGCTTAAATGACTTTTTTAATTAAGTTTGATGATTGCGTTCAAACAAAATGTCCTAGAACAAAATTTTCAAATGTAACTACTAGATTGTGATACAATACACTATTGGGTGAAGTTTGGTTGACTTCTGCGCAGCGGTTTGGGAGTTAACATCAAAATTACATTTCTCGGCCATATCGCATAGATCTCACTGTGAAAAGGCTTAAATGGCTTTTTTGACCTAAGTTTGAGGATTGCGCTCAAATCAAATGTCCTAGAACCAAATTTCCACATGTAACTACTAGATTGTGATACAATACACTAATGGGTGAAGTTTGGTTGACTTCTGCGCAGCGGTTTGGGAGTTAACATCAAAATTACATTTCTCGGCCATATCGCATAGATCTCACTGTGAAAAGGCTTAAATGACTTTTTTAATTAAGTTTGATGATTGCGTTCAAACCAAATGTCCTAGAACGAAATTTTCAAATGTAACTACTAGAATGTGATACAATACACTATTGGGTGAAGTTTGGTTGACTTCTGCGCAGCGGTTTGGGAGTTAACATCAAAATTACATTTCTCGGCCATATCGCATTGATCTCACTGTGAAAAGGCTTAAATGGCTTTTTTGACCTAAGTTTGAGGATTGCGCTCAAACAAAATGTCCTAGAACAAAATTTTCAAATGTAACTACTAGATTGTGATACAATACACTATTGGGTGAAGTTTGGTTGACTTCTGCGCAGCGGTTTGGGAGTTAACATCAAAATTACATTTCTCGGCCATATCGCATAGATCTCACTGTGAAAAGGCTTAAATGGCTTTTTTGACCTAAGTTTGAGGATTGCGCTCAAATCAAATGTCCTAGAACCAAATTTCCACATGTAACTACTAGATTGTGATACAATACACTAATGGGTGAAGTTTGGTTGACTTCTGCGCAGCGGTTTGGGAGTTAACATCAAAATTATATTTCTCGGCCATATCGCATAGATCTCACTGTGAAAAGGCTTAAATGACTTTTTTAATTAAGTTTGATGATTGCGTTCAAACAAAATGTCCTAGAACAAAATTTTCAAATGTAACTACTAGATTGTGATACAATACACTATTGGGTGAAGTTTGGTTGACTTCTGCGCAGCGGTTTGGGAGTTAACATCAAAATTACATTTCTCGGCCATATCGCATAGATCTCACTGTGAAAAGGCTTAAATGACTTTTTTAATTAAGTTTAATGATTGCGTTCAAACAAAATGTCCTAGAACCAAATTTCCACATGTAACTACTAGATTGTGATACAATACACTAATGGGTGAAGTTTGGTTGACTTCTGCGCAGCGGTTTGGGAGTTAACATCAAAATTACATTTCTCGGCCATATCGCATAGATCTCACTGTGAAAAGGCTTAAATGGCTTTTTTGACCTAAGTTTGAGGATTGCGCTCAAATCAAATGTCCTAGAACCAAATGTCCACATGTAATTACTAGATTGTGATACAATACAATAATGGGTGAAGTTTGGTTGACTTCTGCGCAGCGGTTTGGGAGTTAACATCAAAATTACATTTCTCGGCCATATCGCATTGATCTCACTGTGAAAAGGCTTAAATGGCTTTTTTGACCTAAGTTTGAGGATTGCGCTCAAACAAAATGTCCTAGAACAAAATTTTCAAATGTAACTACTAGATTGTGATACAATACACTATTGGGTGAAGTTTGGTTGACTTCTGCGCAGCGGTTTGGGAGTTAACATCAAAATTACATTTCTCGGCCATATCGCATAGATCTCACTGTGAAAAGGCTTAAATGGCTTTTTTGACCTAAGTTTGAGGATTGCGCTCAAATCAAATGTCCTAGAACCAAATTTCCACATGTAACTACTAGATTGTGATACAATACACTAATGGGTGAAGTTTGGTTGACTTCTGCGCAGCGGTTTGGGAGTTAACATCAAAATTATATTTCTCGGCCATATCGCATAGATCTCACTGTGAAAAGGCTTAAATGACTTTTTTAATTAAGTTTGATGATTGCGTTCAAACAAAATGTCCTAGAACAAAATTTTCAAATGTAACTACTAGATTGTGATACAATACACTATTGGGTGAAGTTTGGTTGACTTCTGCGCAGCGGTTTGGGAGTTAACATCAAAATTACATTTCTCGGCCATATCGCATAGATCTCACTGTGAAAAGGCTTAAATGACTTTTTTAATTAAGTTTAATGATTGCGTTCAAACAAAATGTCCTAGAACCAAATTTCCACATGTAACTACTAGATTGTGATACAATACACTAATGGTTGAAGTTTGGTTGACTTCTGCGCAGCGGTTTGGGAGTTAACATCAAAATTACATTTCTCGGCCATATCGCATAGATCTCACTGTGAAAAGGCTTAAATGACTTTTTTAATTAAGTTTGATGATTGCGTTCAAACAAAATGTCCTAGAACAAAATTTTCAAATGTAACTACTAGATTGTGATACAATACACTATTGGGTGAAGTTTGGTTGACTTCTGCGCAGCGGTTTGGGAGTTAACATCAAAATTACATTTCTCGGCCATATCGCATAGATCTCACTGTGAAAAGGCTTAAATGGCTTTTTTGACCTAAGTTTGAGGATTGCGCTCAAATCAAATGTCCTAGAACCAAATTTCCACATGTAACTACTAGATTGTGATACAATACACTAATGGGTGAAGTTTGGTTGACTTCTGCGCAGCGGTTTGGGAGTTAACATCAAAATTACATTTCTCGGCCATATCGCATAGATCTCACTGTGAAAAGGCTTAAATGGCTTTTTTGACCTAAGTTTAATAATTGCGCTCAAACCAAATGTCCTAGAACGAAATTTTCAAATGTAACTACTAGAATGTGATACAATACACTATTGGGTGAAGTTTGGTTGACTTCTGCGCAGCGGTTTGGGAGTTAACATCAAAATTACATTTCTCGGCCATATCGCATTGATCTCACTGTGAAAAGGCTTAAATGGCTTTTTTGACCTAAGTTTGAGGATTGCGCTCAAACAAAATGTCCTAGAACAAAATTTTCAAATGTAACTACTAGATTGTGATACAATACACTATTGGGTGAAGTTTGGTTGACTTCTGCGCAGCGGTTTGGGAGTTAACATCAAAATTACATTTCTCGGCCATATCGCATAGATCTCACTGTGAAAAGGCTTAAATGGCTTTTTTGACCTAAGTTTGAGGATTGCGCTCAAATCAAATGTCCTAGAACCAAATTTCCACATGTAACTACTAGATTGTGATACAATACACTAATGGGTGAAGTTTGGTTGACTTCTGCGCAGCGGTTTGGGAGTTAACATCAAAATTACATTTCTCGGCCATATCGCATAGATCTCACTGTGAAAAGGCTTAAATGACTTTTTTAATTAAGTTTGATGATTGCGTTCAAACAAAATGTCCTAGAACAAAATTTTCAAATGTAACTACTAGATTGTGATACAATACACTATTGGGTGAAGTTTGGTTGACTTCTGCGCAGCGGTTTGGGAGTTAACATCAAAATTACATTTCTCGGCCATATCGCATAGATCTCACTGTGAAAAGGCTTAAATGACTTTTTTAATTAAGTTTAATGATTGCGCTCAAACCAAATGTCCTAGAACGAAATTTTCAAATGTAACTACTAGAATGTGATACAATACACTATTGGGTGAAGTTTAGTTGACTTCTGCGCAGCGGTTTGGGAGTTAACATCAAAATTACATTTCTCGGCCATATCGCATAGATCTCACTGTGAAAAGGCTTAAATGGCTTTTTTGACCTAAGTTTGAGGATTGCGCTCAAATCAAATGTCCTATAACCAAATTTCCACATGTAACTACTAGATTGTGATACAATACACTAATGGGTGAAGTTTGGTTGACTTCTGCGCAGCGGTTTGGGAGTTAACATCAAAATTACATTTCTCGGCCATATCGCATAGATCTCACTGTGAAAAGGCTTAAATGACTTTTTTAATTAAGTTTGATGATTGCGTTCAAACCAAATGTCCTAGAACGAAATTTTCAAATGTAACTACTAGAATGTGATACAATACACTATTGGGTGAAGTTTGGTTGACTTCTGCGCAGCGGTTTGGGAGTTAACATCAAAATTACATTTCTCGGCCATATCGCATTGATCTCACTGTGAAAAGGCTTAAATGGCTTTTTTGACCTAAGTTTGAGGATTGCGCTCAAACAAAATGTCCTAGAACAAAATTTTCAAATGTAACTACTAGATTGTGATACAATACACTATTGGGTGAAGTTTGGTTGACTTCTGCGCAGCGGTTTGGGAGTTAACATCAAAATTACATTTCTCGGCCATATCGCATAGATCTCACTGTGAAAAGGCTTAAATGGCTTTTTTGACCTAAGTTTGAGGATTGCGCTCAAATCAAATGTCCTAGAACCAAATTTCCACATGTAACTACTAGATTGTGATACAATACACTAATGGGTGAAGTTTGGTTGACTTCTGCGCAGCGGTTTGGGAGTTAACATCAAAATTACATTTCTCGGCCATATCGCATAGATCTCACTGTGAAAAGGCTTAAATGGCTTTTTTGACCTAAGTTTGAGGATTGCGCTCAAATCAAATGTCCAATAACCAAATTTCCACATGTAACTACTAGATTGTGATACAATACACTAATGGGTGAAGTTTGGTTGACTTCTGCGCAGCAGTTTTAGAGTTAACATCAAAATTACATTTCTCGGCCATATCGCATAGATCTCACTGTGAAAAGGCTTAAATGACTTTTTTAATTAAGTTTGATGATTGCGTTCAAACAAAATGTCCTAGAACAAAATTTTCAAATGTAACTACTAGATTGTGATACAATACACTATTGGGTGAAGTTTGGTTGACTTCTGCGCAGCGGTTTGGGAGTGGACATCAAAATTACATTTCTCGGCCATATCGCATAGATCTCACTGTGAAAAGGCTTAAATGGCTTTTTTGACCTAAGTTTGAGGATTGCGCTCAAATCAAATGTCCTATAACCAAATTTCCACATGTAACTACTAGATTGTGATACAATACACTAATGGGTGAAGTTTGGTTGACTTCTGCGCAGCGGTTTGGGAGTTAACATCAAAATTACATTTCTCGGCCATATCGCATAGATCTCACTGTGAAAAGGCTTAAATGACTTTTTTAATTAAGTTTGATGATTGCGTTCAAACAAAATGTCCTAGAACAAAATTTTCAAATGTAACTACTAGATTGTGATACAATACACTATTGGGTGAAGTTTGGTTGACTTCTGCGCAGCGGTTTGGGAGTTAACATCAAAATTACATTTCTCGGCCATATCGCATAGATCTCACTGTGAAAAGGCTTAATTGGCTTTTTTGACCTAAGTTTGAGGATTGCGCTCAAATCAAATGTCCTAGAACCAAATTTCCACATGTAACTACTAGATTGTGATACAATACACTATTGGGTGAAGTTTGGTTGACTTCTGCGCAGCGGTTTGGGAGTTAACATCAAAATTACATTTCTCGGCCATATCGCATAGATCTCACTGTGAAAAGGCTTAAATGGCTTTTTTAATTAAGTTTGAGGATTGCGCTCAAACCAAATGTCCTAGAACGAAATTTTCAAATGTAACTACTAGAATGTGATAAAATACACTATTGGGTGAAGTTTAGTTGACTTCTGCGCAGCGGTTTGGGAGTTAACATCAAAATTACATTTCTCGGCCATATCGCATAGATCTCACTGTGAAAAGGCTTAAATGGCTTTTTTGACCTAAGTTTAATGATTGCGCTCAAACCAAATGTCCTAGAACGAAATTTTCAAATGTAACTACTAGAATGTGATACAATACACTATTGGGTGAAGTTTTGTTGACTTCTGCGCAGCGGTTTGGGAGTTAACATCAAAATTACATTTCTCGGCCATATCGCATAGATCTCACTGTGAAAAGGCTTAAATGGCTTTTTTGACCTAAGTTTGAGGATTGCGCTCAAATCAAATGTCCTAGAACCAAATTTCCACATGTAACTACTAGATTGTGATACAATACACTAATGGGTGAAGTTTGGTTGACTTCTGCGCAGCGGTTTGGGAGTTAACATCAAAATTACATTTCTCGGCCATATCGCATAGATCTCACTGTGAAAAGGCTTAAATGACTTTTTTAATTAAGTTTGATGATTGCGTTCAAACAAAATGTCCTAGAACAAAATTTTCAAATGTAACTACTAGATTGTGATACAATACACTATTGGGTGAAGTTTGGTTGACTTCTGCGCAGCGGTTTGGGAGTTAACATCAAAATTACATTTCTCGGCCATATCGCATAGATCTCACTGTGAAAAGGCTTAAATGACTTTTTTAATTAAGTTTGATGATTGCGTTCAAACAAAATGTCCTAGAACAAAATTTTCAAATGTAACTACTAGATTGTGATACAATACACTATTGGGTGAAGTTTGGTTGACTTCTGCGCAGCGGTTTGGGAGTTAACATCAAAATTACATTTCTCGGCCATATCGCATAGATCTCACTGTGAAAAGGCTTAAATGGCTTTTTTGACCTAAGTTTGAGGATTGCGCTCAAATCAAATGTCCTAGAACCAAATGTCCACATGTAATTACTAGATTGTGATACAATACAATAATGGGTGAAGTTTGGTTGACTTCTGCGCAGCGGTTTGGGAGTTAACATCAAAATTACATTTCTCGGCCATATCGCATAGATCTCACTGTGAAAAGGCTTAAATGACTTTTTTAAATTAAGTTTGAAGATTGCGCTCAAATCAAATGTCCTAGAACTAAATTTCCAAATGTAACTACTAGATTGTGATAAAATACACTATTGGGTGAAGTTTGGTTGACTTCTGCGCAGCGGTTTGGGAGTTAACATCAAAATTACATTTCTCGGCCATATCGCATAGATCTCACTGTGAAAAGGCTTAAATGGCTTTATTGACCTAAGTTTGAGGATTGCGCTCAAATCAAATGTCCTATAACAAAATTTCCACATGTAACTACTAGATTGTGATACAATACACTAATGGGTGAAGTTTAGTTGACTTCTGCGCAGCGGTTTGGGAGTTAACATCAAAATTACATTTCTCGGCCATATCGCATAGATCTCACTGTGAAAAGGCTTAAATGACTTTTTTAATTAAGTTTGATGATTGCGTTCAAACAAAATGTCCTAGAACAAAATTTTCAAATGTAACTACTAGATTGTGATACAATACACTATTGGGTGAAGTTTGGTTGACTTCTGCGCAGCGGTTTGGGAGTTAACATCAAAATTACATTTCTCGGCCATATCGCATAGATCTCACTGTGAAAAGGCTTAAATGGCTTTTTTGACCTAAGTTTGAGGATTGCGCTCAAATCAAATGTCCTAGAACCAAATTTCCACATGTAACTACTAGATTGTGATACAATACACTAATGGGTGAAGTTTGGTTGACTTCTGCGCAGCGGTTTGGGAGTTAACATCAAAATTACATTTCTCGGCCATATCGCATAGATCTCACTGTGAAAAGGCTTAAATGACTTTTTTAATTAAGTTTGATGATTGCGTTTAAAAAAAATGTCCTAGAACAAAATTTTCAAATGTAACTACTAGATTGTGATACAATACACTATTGGGTGAAGTTTGGTTGACTTCTGCGCAGCGGTTTGGGAGTTAACATCAAAATTACATTTCTCGGCCATATCGCATAGATCTCACTGTGAAAAGGCTTAAATGGCTTTTTTGACCTAAGTTTAATGATTGCGCTCAAACCAAATGTCCTAGAACGAAATTTTCAAATGTAACTCCTAGAATGTGATACAATACACTATTGGGTGAAGTTTGGTTGACTTCTGCGCAGCGGTTTGGGAGTTAACATCAAAATTACATTTCTCGGCCATATCGCATAGATCTCACTGTGAAAAGGCTTAAATGGCTTTTTTGACCTAAGTTTGAGGATTGCGCTCAAACAAAATGTCCTAGAACAAAATTTTCAAATGTAACTACTAGATTGTGATACAATACACTATTGGGTGAAGTTTGGTTGACTTCTGCGCAGCGGTTTGGGAGTTAACATCAAAATTACATTTCTCGGCCATATCGCATAGATCTCACTGTGAAAAGGCTTAAATGACTTTTTTGATTAAGTTTGATGATTGCGTTCAAACAAAATGTCCTAGAACAAAATTTTCAAATGTAACTACTAGATTGTGATACAATACACTATTGGGTGAAGTTTGGTTTACTTCTGCGCAGCGGTTTGGGAGTTAACATCAAAATTACATTTCTCGGCCATATCGCATAGATCTCACTGTGAAAAAGCTTAAATGACTTTTTTAATTAAGTTTGATGATTGCGTTCAAACAAAATGTCCTAGAACAAAATTTTCAAATGTAACTACTAGATTGTGATACAATACACTATTGGGTGAAGTTTGGTTGACTTCTGCGCAGCGGTTTGGGAGTTAACATCAAAATTACATTTCTCGGCCATATCGCATAGATCTCACTGTGAAAAGGCTTAAATGGCTTTTTTGACCTAAGTTTGAGGATTGCGCTCAAACAAAATGTCCTAGAACAAAATTTTCAAATGTAACTACTAGATTGTGATACAATACACTATTGGGTGAAGTTTGGTTGACTTCTGCGCAGCGGTTTGGGAGTGAACATCAAAATTACATTTCTCGGCCATATCGCATAGATCTCACTGTGAAAAGGCTTAAATGGCTTTTTTGACCTAAGTTTGAGGATTGCGCTCAAATCAAATGTCCTAGAACCAAATTTCCACATGTAATTACTAGATTGTGATACAATACAATAATGGGTGAAGTTTGGTTGACTTCTGCGCAGCGGTTTGGGAGTTAACATCAAAATTACATTTCTCGGCCATATCGCATAGATCTCACTGTGAAAAGGCTTAAATGACTTTTTTTAATTAAGTTTGAAGATTGCGCTCAAATCAAATGTCCTAGAACTAAATTTCCAAATGTAACTACTAGATTGTGATAAAATACACTATTGGGTGAAGTTTGGTTGACTTCTGCGCAGCGGTTTGGGAGTTAACATCAAAATTACATTTCTCGGCCATATCGCATAGATCTCACTGTGAAAAGGCTTAAATGACTTTTTTTAATTAAGTTTGAAGATTGCGCTCAAATCAAATGTCCTAGAACTAAATTTCCAAATGTAACTACTAGATTGTGATAAAATACACTATTGGGTGAAGTCTGGTTGACTTCTGCGCAGCGGTTTGGGAGTTAACATCAAAATTACATTTCTCGGCCATATCGCATAGATCTCACTGTGAAAAGGCTTAAATGACTTTTTTGATTAAGTTTGATGATTGCGTTCAAACAAAATGTCCTAGAACAAAATTTTCAAATGTAACTACTAGATTGTGATACAATACACTATTGGGTGAAGTTTGGTTTACTTCTGCGCAGCGGTTTGGGAGTTAACATCAAAATTACATTTCTCGGCCATATCGCATAGATCTCACTGTGAAAAAGCTTAAATGACTTTTTTAATTAAGTTTGATGATTGCGTTCAAACAAAATGTCCTAGAACAAAATTTTCAAATGTAACTACTAGATTGTGATACAATACACTATTGGGTGAAGTTTGGTTGACTTCTGCGCAGCGGTTTGGGAGTTAACATCAAAATTACATTTCTCGGCCATATCGCATAGATCTCACTGTGAAAAGGCTTAAATGACTTTTTTAATTAAGTTTGATGATTGCGTTCAAACAAAATGTCCTAGAACAAAATTTTCAAATGTAACTACTAGATTGTGATACAATACACTATTGGGTGAAGTTTGGTTGACTTCTGCGCAGCGGTTTGGGAGTGAACATCAAAATTACATTTCTCGGCCATATCGCATAGATCTCACTGTGAAAAGGCTTAAATGGCTTTTTTGACCTAAGTTTGAGGATTGCGCTCAAATCAAATGTCCTAGAACCAAATTTCCACATGTAATTACTAGATTGTGATACAATACAATAATGGGTGAAGTTTGGTTGACTTCTGCGCAGCGGTTTGGGAGTTAACATCAAAATTACATTTCTCGGCCATATCGCATAGATCTCACTGTGAAAAGGCTTAAATGACTTTTTTTAATTAAGTTTGAAGATTGCGCTCAAATCAAATGTCCTAGAACTAAATTTCCAAATGTAACTACTAGATTGTGATAAAATACACTATTGGGTGAAGTTTGGTTGACTTCTGCGCAGCGGTTTGGGAGTTAACATCAAAATTACATTTCTCGGCCATATCGCATAGATCTCACTGTGAAAAGGCTTAAATGACTTTTTTTAATTAAGTTTGAAGATTGCGCTCAAATCAAATGTCCTAGAACTAAATTTCCAAATGTAACTACTAGATTGTGATAAAATACACTATTGGGTGAAGTTTGGTTGACTTCTGCGCAGCGGTTTGGGAGTTAACATCAAAATTACATTTCTCGGCCATATCGCATAGATCTCACTGTGAAAAGGCTTAAATGGCTTTTTTGACCTAAGTTTAATAATTGCGCTCAAACCAAATGTCCTAGAACGAAATTTTCAAATGTAACTACTAGAATGTGATACAATACACTATTGGGTGAAGTTTGGTTGACTTCTGCGCAGCGGTTTGGGAGTTAACATCAAAATTACATTTCTCGGCCATATCGCATAGATCTCACTGTGAAAAGGCTTAAATGGCTTTTTTGACCTAAGTTTGAGGATTGCGCTCAAATCAAATGTCCTAGAACCAAATTTCCACATGTAACTACTAGATTGTGATACAATACACTAATGGGTGAAGTTTGGTTGACTTCTGCGCAGCGGTTTGGGAGTTAACATCAAAATTACATTTCTCGGCCATATCGCATAGATCTCACTGTGAAAAGGCTTAAATGGCTTTTTTGACCTAAGTTTGAGGATTGCGCTCAAATCAAATGTCCAATAACCAAATTTCCACATGTAACTACTAGATTGTGATACAATACACTAATGGGTGAAGTTTGGTTGACTTCTGCGCAGCAGTTTTAGAGTTAACATCAAAATTACATTTCTCGGCCATATCGCATAGATCTCACTGTGAAAAGGCTTAAATGACTTTTTTAATTAAGTTTGATGATTGCGTTCAAACAAAATGTCCTAGAACAAAATTTTCAAATGTAACTACTAGATTGTGATACAATACACTATTGGGTGAAGTTTGGTTGACTTCTGCGCAGCGGTTTGGGAGTGAACATCAAAATTACATTTCTCGGCCATATCGCATAGATCTCACTGTGAAAAGGCTTAAATGGCTTTTTTGACCTAAGTTTGAGGATTGCGCTCAAATCAAATGTCCTATAACCAAATTTCCACATTTAACTACTAGATTGTGATACAATACACTAATGGGTGAAGTTTGGTTGACTTCTGCGCAGCGGTTTGGGAGTTAACATCAAAATTACATTTCTCGGCCATATCGCATAGATCTCACTGTGAAAAGGCTTAAATGACTTTTTTAATTAAGTTTGATGATTGCGTTCAAACAAAATGTCCTAGAACAAAATTTTCAAATGTAACTACTAGATTGTGATACAATACACTATTGGGTGAAGTTTGGTTGACTTCTGCGCAGCGGTTTGGGAGTTAACATCAAAATTACATTTCTCGGCCATATCGCATAGATCTCACTGTGAAAAGGCTTAAATGGCTTTTTTGACCTAAGTTTGAGGATTGCGCTCAAATCAAATGTCCTAGAACCAAATTTCCACATGTAACTACTAGATTGTGATACAATACACTAATGGGTGAAGTTTGGTTGACTTCTGCGCAGCGGTTTGGGAGTTAACATCAAAATTACATTTCTCGGCCATATCGCATAGATCTCACTGTGAAAAGGCTTAAATGGCTTTTTTGACCTAAGTTTAATAATTGCGCTCAAACCAAATGTCCTAGAACGAAATTTTCAAATGTAACTACTAGAATGTGATACAATACACTATTGGGTGAAGTTTGGTTGACTTCTGCGCAGCGGTTTGGGAGTTAACATCAAAATTACATTTCTCGGCCATATCGCATTGATCTCACTGTGAAAAGGCTTAAATGGCTTTTTTTGACCTAAGTTTGAGGATTGCGCTCAAACAAAATGTCCTAGAACAAAATTTTAAAATGTAACTACTAGATTGTGATACAATACACTATTGGGTGAAGTTTGGTTGACTTCTACGCAGCGGTTTGGGAGTTAACATCAAAATTACATTTCTCGGCCATATCGCATTGATCTCACTGTGAAAAGGCTTAAATGGCTTTTTTGACCTAAGTTTGAGGATTGCGCTCAAATCAAATGTCCTAGAACCAAATTTCCACATGTAACTACTAGATTGTGATACAATACACTAATGGGTGAAGTTTGGTTGACTTCTGCGCAGCGGTTTGGGAGTTAACATCAAAATTACATTTCTCGGCCATATCGCATAGATCTCACTGTGAAAAGGCTTAAATGACTTTTTTAATTAAGTTTGATGATTGCGTTCAAACAAAATGTCCTAGAACAAAATTTTCAAATGTAACTACTAGATTGTGATACAATACACTATTGGGTGAAGTTTGGTTGACTTCTGCGCAGCGGTTTGGGAGTTAACATCAAAATTACATTTCTCGGCCATATCGCATAGATCTCACTGTGAAAAGGCTTAAATGACTTTTTTAATTAAGTTTAATGATTGCGCTCAAACCAAATGTCCTAGAACGAAATTTTCAAATGTAACTACTAGAATGTGATACAATACACTATTGGGTGAAGTTTAGTTGACTTCTGCGCAGCGGTTTGGGAGTTAACATCAAAATTACATTTCTCGGCCATATCGCATAGATCTCACTGTGAAAAGGCTTAAATGGCTTTTTTGACCTAAGTTTAATGATTGCGCACAAACCAAATGTCCTAGAACGAAATTTTCAAATGTAACTACTAGAATGTGATACAATACACTATTGGGTGAAGTTTGGTTGACTTCTGCGCAGCGGTTTGGGAGTTAACATCAAAATTACATTTCTCGGCCATATCGCATAGATCTCACTGTGAAAAGGCTTAAATGGCTTTTTTGACCTAAGTTTGAGGATTGCGCTCAAACAAAATGTCCTAGAACAAAATTTTCAAATGTAACTACTAGATTGTGATACAATACACTATTGGGTGAAGTTTGGTTGACTTCTGCGCAGCGGTTTGGGAGTTAACATCAAAATTACATTTCTCGGCCATATCGCATAGATCTCACTGTGAAAAGGCTTAAATGACTTTTTTAATTAAGTTTGATGATTGCGCTCAAACAAAATGTCCTAGAACAAAATTTTCAAATGTAACTACTAGAATGTGATACAATACACTATTGGGTGAAGTTTGGTTGACTTCTGCGCAGCGGTTTGGGACTTAACATCAAAATTACATTTCTCGGCCATATCGCATAGATCTCACTGTGAAAAGGCTTAAATGACTTTTTTAATTAAGTTTGATGATTGCGTTCAAACCAAATGTCCTAGAACGAAATTTTCAAATGTAACTACTAGAATGTGATACAATACACTATTGGGTGAAGTTTGGTTGACTTCTGCGCAGCGGTTTGGGAGTTAACATCAAAATTACATTTCTCGGCCATATCGCATAGATCTCACTGTGAAAAGGCTTAAATGGCTTTTTTGACCTAAGTTTGAGGATTGCGCTCAAACAAAATGTCCTAGAACAAAATTTTCAAATGTAACTACTAGATTGTGATACAATACACTAATGGGTGAAGTTTGGTTGACTTCTGCGCAGCGGTTTGGGAGTTAACATCAAAATTACATTTCTCGGCCATATCGCATAGATCTCACTGTGAAAAGGCTTAAATGACTTTTTTAATTAAGTTTGATGATTGCGTTCAAACAAAATGTCCTAGAACAAAATTTTCAAATGTAACTACTAGATTGTGATACAATACACTATTGGGTGAAGTTTGGTTGACTTCTGCGCAGCGGTTTGGGAGTTAACATCAAAATTACATTTCTCGGCCATATCGCATAGATCTCACTGTGAAAAGGCTTAAATGGCTTTTTTGACCTAAGTTTGAGGATTGCGCTCAAATCAAATGTCCTAGAACCAAATTTCCACATGTAACTACTAGATTGTGATACAATACACTAATGGGTGAAGTTTGGTTGACTTCTGCGCAGCGGTTTGGGAGTTAACATCAAAATTACATTTCTCGGCCATATCGCATAGATCTCACTGTGAAAAGGCTTAAATGGCTTTTTTGACCTAAGTTTGAGGATTGCGCTCAAATCAAATGTCCTAGAACCAAATTTCCACATGTAACTACTAGATTGTAATACAATACACTAATGGTTGAAGTTTGGTTGACTTCTGCGCAGCGGTTTGGGAGTTAACATCAAAATTACATTTCTCGGCCATATCGCATAGATCTCACTGTGAAAAGGCTTAAATGGCTTTTTTGACCTAAGTTTAATGATTGCGCTCAAACCAAATGTCCTAGAACGAAATTTTCAAATGTAACTACTAGAATGTGATACAATACACTATTGGGTGAAGTTTTGTTGACTTCTGCGCAGCGGTTTGGGAGTTAATATCGAAATTACATTTCTCGGCCATATCGCATAGATCTCACTGTGAAAAGGCTTAAATGGCTTTTTTGACCTAAGTTTGAGGATTGCGCTCAAACAAAATGTCCTAGAACAAAATTTTCAAATGTAACTACTAGATTGTGATACAATACACTATTGGGTGAAGTTTGGTTGACTTCTGCGCAGCGGTTTGGGAGTTAACATCAAAATTACATTTCTCGGCCATATCGCATAGATCTCACTGTGAAAAGGCTTAAATGACTTTTTTAATTAAGTTTGATGATTGCGTTCAAACAAAATGTCCTAGAACAAAATTTTCAAATGTAACTACTAGATTGTGATACAATACACTATTGGGTGAAGTTTGGTTGACTTCTGCGCAGCGGTTTGGGAGTTAACATCAAAATTACATTTCTCGGCCATATCGCATAGATCTCACTGTGAAAAGGCTTAAATGGCTTTTTTGACCTAAGTTTAATAATTGCGCTCAAACCAAATGTCCTAGAACGAAATTTTAAAATGTAACTACTAGAATGTGATACAATACACTATTGGGTAAAGTTTGGTTGACTTCTGCGCAGCGGTTTGGGAGTTAACATCAAAATTACATTTCTCGGCCATATCGCATAGATCTCACTGTGAAAAGGCTTAAATGGCTTTTTTGACCTAAGTTTGAGGATTGCGCTCAAATCAAATGTCCTAGAACCAAATTTCCACATGTAACTACTAGATTGTGATACAATACACTAATGGGTGAAGTTTGGTTGACTTCTGCGCAGCGGTTTGGGAGTTAACATCAAAATTACATTTCTCGGCCATATCGCATAGATCTCACTGTGAAAAGGCTTAAATGACTTTTTTAATTAAGTTTGATGATTGCGCTCAAACAAAATTTCCTAGAACAAAATTTTCAAATGTAACTACTAGATTGTGATACAATACACTATTGGGTGAAGTTTGGTTGACTTCTGCGCAGCGGTTTGGGAGTTAACATCAAAATTACATTTCTCGGCCATATCGCATAGATCTCACTGTGAAAAGGCTTAAATGACTTTTTTAATTAAGTTTGATGATTGCGTTCAAACAAAATGTCCTAGAACAAAATTTTCAAATGTAACTACTAGATTGTGATACAATACACTATTGGGTGAAGTTTGGTTGACTTCTGCGCAGCGGTTTGGGAGTTAACATCAAAATTACATTTCTCGGCCATATCGCATAGATCTCACTGTGAAAAGGCTTAAATGGCTTTTTTGACCTAAGTTTGAGGATTGCGCTCAAATCAAATGTCCAATAACCAAATTTCCACATGTAACTACTAGATTGTGATACAATACACTAATGGGTGAAGTTTGGTTGACTTCTGCGCAGCGGTTTGGGAGTTAACATCAAAATTACATTTCTCGGCCATATCGCATAGATCTCACTGTGAAAAGGCTTAAATGACTTTTTTAATTAAGTTTGATGATTGCGCTCAAACAAAATTTCCTAAAAAAAAATTTTCAAATGTAACTACTAGATTGTGATACAATACACTATTGGGTGAAGTTTGGTTGACTTCTGCGCAGCGGTTTGGGAGTTAACATCAAAATTACATTTCTCGGCCATATCGCATAGATCTCACTGTGAAAAGGCTTAAATGACTTTTTTAATTAAGTTTGATGATTGCGTTCAAACAAAATGTCCTAGAACAAAATTTTCAAATGTAACTACTAGATTGTGATACAATACACTATTGGGTGAAGTTTGGTTGACTTCTGCGCAGCGGTTTGGGAGTTAACATCAAAATTACATTTCTCGGCCATATCGCATAGATCTCACTGTGAAAAGGCTTAAATGGCTTTTTTGACCTAAGTTTGAGGATTGCGCTCAAATCAAATGTCCTAGAACCAAATTTCCACATGTAACTACTAGATTGTGATACAATACACTAATGGGTGAAGTTTGGTTGACTTCTGCGCAGCGGATTGGGAGTTAACATCAAAATTACATTTCTCGGCCATATCGCATAGATCTCACTGTGAAAAGGCTTAAATGACTTTTTTAATTAAGTTTGATGATTGCGTTCAAACAAAATGTCCTAGAACAAAATTTTCAAATGTAACTACTAGATTGTGATACAATACACTATTGGGTGAAGTTTGGTTGACTTCTGCGCAGCGGTTTGGGAGTTAACATCAAAATTACATTTCTCGGCCATATCGCATAGATCTCACTGTGAAAAGGCTTAAATGACTTTTTTAATTAAGTTTAATGATTGCGCTCAAACCAAATGTCCTAGAACGAAATTTTCAAATGTAACTACTAGAATGTGATACAATACACTATTGGGTGAAGTTTAGTTGACTTCTGCGCAGCGGTTTGGGAGTTAACATCAAAATTACATTTCTCGGCCATATCGCATAGATCTCACTGTGAAAAGGCTTAAATGGCTTTTTTGACCTAAGTTTGAGGATTGCGCTCAAATCAAATGTCCTATAACCAAATTTCCACATGTAACTACTAGATTGTGATACAATACACTAATGGGTGAAGTTTGGTTGACTTCTGCGCAGCGGTTTGGGAGTTAACATCAAAATTACATTTCTCGGCCATATCGCATAGATCTCACTGTGAAAAGGCTTAAATGGCTTTTTTGACCTAAGTTTGAGGATTGCGCTCAAATCAAATGTCCAATAACCAAATTTCCACATGTAACTACTAGATTGTGATACAATACACTAATGGGTGAAGTTTGGTTGACTTCTGCGCAGCAGTTTTAGAGTTAACATCAAAATTACATTTCTCGGCCATATCGCATAGATCTCACTGTGAAAAGGCTTAAATGACTTTTTTAATTAAGTTTGATGATTGCGTTCAAACAAAATGTCCTAGAACAAAATTTTCAAATGTAACTACTAGATTGTGATACAATACACTATTGGGTGAAGTTTGGTTGACTTCTGCGCAGCGGTTTGGGAGTTAACATCAAAATTACATTTCTCGGCCATATCGCATAGATCTCACTGTGAAAAGGCTTAAATGGCTTTTTTGACCTAAGTTTGAGGATTGCGCTCAAATCAAATGTCCTAGAACCAAATTTCCACATGTAACTACTAGATTGTGATACAATACACTAATGGGTGAAGTTTGGTTGACTTCTGCGCAGCGGTTTGGGAGTTAACATCAAAATTACATTTCTCGGCCATATCGCATAGATCTCACTGTGAAAAGGCTTAAATGGCTTTTTTGACCTAAGTTTAATAATTGCGCTCAAACCAAATGTCCTAGAACGAAATTTTCAAATGTAACTACTAGAATGTGATACAATACACTATTGGGTGAAGTTTGGTTGACTTCTGCGCAGCGGTTTGGGAGTTAACATCAAAATTACATTTCTCGGCCATATCGCATAGATCTCACTGTGAAAAGGCTTAAATGGCTTTTTTGACCTAAGTTTGAGGATTGCGCTCAAATCAAATGTCCTAGAACCAAATTTCCACATGTAACTACTAGATTGTGATACAATACACTAATGGGTGAAGTTTGGTTGACTTCTGCGCAGCGGTTTGGGAGTTAACATCAAAATTACATTTCTCGGCCATATCGCATAGATCTCACTGTGAAAAGGCTTAAATGGCTTTTTTGACCTAAGTTTGAGGATTGCGCTCAAATCAAATGTCCAATAACCAAATTTCCACATGTAACTACTAGATTGTGATACAATACACTAATGGGTGAAGTTTGGTTGACTTCTGCGCAGCAGTTTTAGAGTTAACATCAAAATTACATTTCTCGGCCATATCGCATAGATCTCACTGTGAAAAGGCTTAAATGACTTTTTTAATTAAGTTTGATGATTGCGTTCAAACAAAATGTCCTAGAACAAAATTTTCAAATGTAACTACTAGATTGTGATACAATACACTATTGGGTGAAGTTTGGTTGACTTCTGCGCAGCGGTTTGGGAGTGAACATCAAAATTACATTTCTCGGCCATATCGCATAGATCTCACTGTGAAAAGGCTTAAATGGCTTTTTTGACCTAAGTTTGAGGATTGCGCTCAAATCAAATGTCCTATAACCAAATTTCCACATTTAACTACTAGATTGTGATACAATACACTAATGGGTGAAGTTTGGTTGACTTCTGCGCAGCGGTTTGGGAGTTAACATCAAAATTACATTTCTCGGCCATATCGCATAGATCTCACTGTGAAAAGGCTTAAATGACTTTTTTAATTAAGTTTGATGATTGCGTTCAAACAAAATGTCCTAGAACAAAATTTTCAAATGTAACTACTAGATTGTGATACAATACACTATTGGGTGAAGTTTGGTTGACTTCTGCGCAGCGGTTTGGGAGTTAACATCAAAATTACATTTCTCGGCCATATCGCATAGATCTCACTGTGAAAAGGCTTAAATGGCTTTTTTGACCTAAGTTTGAGGATTGCGCTCAAATCAAATGTCCTAGAACCAAATTTCCACATGTAACTACTAGATTGTGATACAATACACTAATGGGTGAAGTTTGGTTGACTTCTGCGCAGCGGTTTGGGAGTTAACATCAAAATTACATTTCTCGGCCATATCGCATAGATCTCACTGTGAAAAGGCTTAAATGGCTTTTTTGACCTAAGTTTAATAATTGCGCTCAAACCAAATGTCCTAGAACGAAATTTTCAAATGTAACTACTAGAATGTGATACAATACACTATTGGGTGAAGTTTGGTTGACTTCTGCGCAGCGGTTTGGGAGTTAACATCAAAATTACATTTCTCGGCCATATCGCATTGATCTCACTGTGAAAAGGCTTAAATGGCTTTTTTTGACCTAAGTTTGAGGATTGCGCTCAAACAAAATGTCCTAGAACAAAATTTTAAAATGTAACTACTAGATTGTGATACAATACACTATTGGGTGAAGTTTGGTTGACTTCTACGCAGCGGTTTGGGAGTTAACATCAAAATTACATTTCTCGGCCATATCGCATTGATCTCACTGTGAAAAGGCTTAAATGGCTTTTTTGACCTAAGTTTGAGGATTGCGCTCAAATCAAATGTCCTAGAACCAAATTTCCACATGTAACTACTAGATTGTGATACAATACACTAATGGGTGAAGTTTGGTTGACTTCTGCGCAGCGGTTTGGGAGTTAACATCAAAATTACATTTCTCGGCCATATCGCATAGATCTCACTGTGAAAAGGCTTAAATGACTTTTTTAATTAAGTTTGATGATTGCGTTCAAACAAAATGTCCTAGAACAAAATTTTCAAATGTAACTACTAGATTGTGATACAATACACTATTGGGTGAAGTTTGGTTGACTTCTGCGCAGCGGTTTGGGAGTTAACATCAAAATTACATTTCTCGGCCATATCGCATAGATCTCACTGTGAAAAGGCTTAAATGACTTTTTTAATTAAGTTTAATGATTGCGCTCAAACCAAATGTCCTAGAACGAAATTTTCAAATGTAACTACTAGAATGTGATACAATACACTATTGGGTGAAGTTTAGTTGACTTCTGCGCAGCGGTTTGGGAGTTAACATCAAAATTACATTTCTCGGCCATATCGCATAGATCTCACTGTGAAAAGGCTTAAATGGCTTTTTTGACCTAAGTTTAATGATTGCGCACAAACCAAATGTCCTAGAACGAAATTTTCAAATGTAACTACTAGAATGTGATACAATACACTATTGGGTGAAGTTTGGTTGACTTCTGCGCAGCGGTTTGGGAGTTAACATCAAAATTACATTTCTCGGCCATATCGCATAGATCTCACTGTGAAAAGGCTTAAATGGCTTTTTTGACCTAAGTTTGAGGATTGCGCTCAAACAAAATGTCCTAGAACAAAATTTTCAAATGTAACTACTAGATTGTGATACAATACACTATTGGGTGAAGTTTGGTTGACTTCTGCGCAGCGGTTTGGGAGTTAACATCAAAATTACATTTCTCGGCCATATCGCATAGATCTCACTGTGAAAAGGCTTAAATGACTTTTTTAATTAAGTTTGATGATTGCGCTCAAACAAAATGTCCTAGAACAAAATTTTCAAATGTAACTACTAGAATGTGATACAATACACTATTGGGTGAAGTTTGGTTGACTTCTGCGCAGCGGTTTGGGACTTAACATCAAAATTACATTTCTCGGCCATATCGCATAGATCTCACTGTGAAAAGGCTTAAATGACTTTTTTAATTAAGTTTGATGATTGCGTTCAAACCAAATGTCCTAGAACGAAATTTTCAAATGTAACTACTAGAATGTGATACAATACACTATTGGGTGAAGTTTGGTTGACTTCTGCGCAGCGGTTTGGGAGTTAACATCAAAATTACATTTCTCGGCCATATCGCATAGATCTCACTGTGAAAAGGCTTAAATGGCTTTTTTGACCTAAGTTTGAGGATTGCGCTCAAACAAAATGTCCTAGAACAAAATTTTCAAATGTAACTACTAGATTGTGATACAATACACTAATGGGTGAAGTTTGGTTGACTTCTGCGCAGCGGTTTGGGAGTTAACATCAAAATTACATTTCTCGGCCATATCGCATAGATCTCACTGTGAAAAGGCTTAAATGACTTTTTTAATTAAGTTTGATGATTGCGTTCAAACAAAATGTCCTAGAACAAAATTTTCAAATGTAACTACTAGATTGTGATACAATACACTATTGGGTGAAGTTTGGTTGACTTCTGCGCAGCGGTTTGGGAGTTAACATCAAAATTACATTTCTCGGCCATATCGCATAGATCTCACTGTGAAAAGGCTTAAATGGCTTTTTTGACCTAAGTTTGAGGATTGCGCTCAAATCAAATGTCCTAGAACCAAATTTCCACATGTAACTACTAGATTGTGATACAATACACTAATGGGTGAAGTTTGGTTGACTTCTGCGCAGCGGTTTGGGAGTTAACATCAAAATTACATTTCTCGGCCATATCGCATAGATCTCACTGTGAAAAGGCTTAAATGGCTTTTTTGACCTAAGTTTGAGGATTGCGCTCAAATCAAATGTCCTAGAACCAAATTTCCACATGTAACTACTAGATTGTAATACAATACACTAATGGTTGAAGTTTGGTTGACTTCTGCGCAGCGGTTTGGGAGTTAACATCAAAATTACATTTCTCGGCCATATCGCATAGATCTCACTGTGAAAAGGCTTAAATGACTTTTTTAATTAAGTTTGATGATTGCGCTCAAACAAAATTTCCTAGAACAAAATTTTCAAATGTAACTACTAGATTGTGATACAATACACTATTGGGTGAAGTTCGGTTGACTTCTGCGCAGCGGTTTGGGAGTTAACATCACAATTACATTTCTCGGCCATATCGCATAGATCTCACTGTGAAAAAGCTTAAATGACTTTTTTAATTAAGTTTGATGATTGCGTTCAAACAAAATGTCCTAGAACAAAATTTTCAAATGTAACTACTAGATTGTGATACAATACACTATTGGGTGAAGTTTGGTTGACTTCTGCGCAGCGGTTTGGGAGTTAACATCAAAATTACATTTCTCGGCCATATCGCATTGATCTCACTGTGAAAAGGCTTAAATGGCTTTTTTGACCTAAGTTTGAGGATTGCGCTCAAATCAAATGTCCTAGAACCAAATTTCCACATGTAACTACTAGATTGTGATACAATACACTAATGGGTGAAGTTTGGTTGACTTCTGCGCAGCGGTTTGGGAGTTAACATCAAAATTACATTTCTCGGCCATATCGCATAGATCTCACTGTGAAAAGGCTTAAATGACTTTTTTAATTAAGTTTGATGATTGCGTTCAAACAAAATGTCCTAGAACAAAATTTTCAAATGTAACTACTAGATTGTGATACAATACACTATTGGATGAAGTTTGGTTGACTTCTGCGCAGCGGTTTGGGAGTTAACATCAAAATTACATTTCTCGGCCATATCGCATAGATCTCACTGTGAAAAGGCTTAAATGACTTTTTTAATTAAGTTTAATGATTGCGCTCAAACCAAATGTCCTAGAACGAAATTTTCAAATGTAACTACTAGAATGTGATAAAATACACTATTGGGTGAAGTTTAGTTGACTTCTGCGCAGCGGTTTGGGAGTTAACATCAAAATTACATTTCTCGGCCATATCGCATAGATCTCACTGTGAAAAGGCTTAAATGGCTTTTTTGACCTAAGTTTAATGATTGCGCTCAAACCAAATGTCCTAGAACGAAATTTTCAAATGTAACTACTAGAATGTGATACAATACACTATTGGGTGAAGTTTTGTTGACTTCTGCGCAGCGGTTTGGGAGTTAATATCGAAATTACATTTCTCGGCCATATCGCATAGATCTCACTGTGAAAAGGCTTAAATGGCTTTTTTGACCTAAGTTTGAGGATTGCGCTCAAACAAAATGTCCTAGAACAAAATTTTCAAATGTAACTACTAGATTGTGATACAATACACTATTGGGTGAAGTTTGGTTGACTTCTGCGCAGCGGTTTGGGAGTTAACATCAAAATTACATTTCTCGGCCATATCGCATAGATCTCACTGTGAAAAGGCTTAAATGACTTTTTTAATTAAGTTTGATGATTGCGTTCAAACAAAATGTCCTAGAACAAAATTTTCAAATGTAACTACTAGATTGTGATACAATACACTATTGGGTGAAGTTTGGTTGACTTCTGCGCAGCGGTTTGGGAGTTAACATCAAAATTACATTTCTCGGCCATATCGCATAGATCTCACTGTGAAAAGGCTTAAATGGCTTTTTTGACCTAAGTTTAATAATTGCGCTCAAACCAAATGTCCTAGAACGAAATTTTAAAATGTAACTACTAGAATGTGATACAATACACTATTGGGTAAAGTTTGGTTGACTTCTGCGCAGCGGTTTGGGAGTTAACATCAAAATTACATTTCTCGGCCATATCGCATAGATCTCACTGTGAAAAGGCTTAAATGGCTTTTTTGACCTAAGTTTGAGGATTGCGCTCAAATCAAATGTCCTAGAACCAAATTTCCACATGTAACTACTAGATTGTGATACAATACACTAATGGGTGAAGTTTGGTTGACTTCTGCGCAGCGGTTTGGGAGTTAACATCAAAATTACATTTCTCGGCCATATCGCATAGATCTCACTGTGAAAAGGCTTAAATGACTTTTTTAATTAAGTTTGATGATTGCGCTCAAACAAAATTTCCTAGAACAAAATTTTCAAATGTAACTACTAGATTGTGATACAATACACTATTGGGTGAAGTTTGGTTGACTTCTGCGCAGCGGTTTGGGAGTTAACATCAAAATTACATTTCTCGGCCATATCGCATAGATCTCACTGTGAAAAGGCTTAAATGACTTTTTTAATTAAGTTTGATGATTGCGTTCAAACAAAATGTCCTAGAACAAAATTTTCAAATGTAACTACTAGATTGTGATACAATACACTATTGGGTGAAGTTTGGTTGACTTCTGCGCAGCGGTTTGGGAGTTAACATCAAAATTACATTTCTCGGCCATATCGCATAGATCTCACTGTGAAAAGGCTTAAATGGCTTTTTTGACCTAAGTTTGAGGATTGCGCTCAAATCAAATGTCCAATAACCAAATTTCCACATGTAACTACTAGATTGTGATACAATACACTAATGGGTGAAGTTTGGTTGACTTCTGCGCAGCGGTTTGGGAGTTAACATCAAAATTACATTTCTCGGCCATATCGCATAGATCTCACTGTGAAAAGGCTTAAATGACTTTTTTAATTAAGTTTGATGATTGCGCTCAAACAAAATTTCCTAAAAAAAAATTTTCAAATGTAACTACTAGATTGTGATACAATACACTATTGGGTGAAGTTTGGTTGACTTCTGCGCAGCGGTTTGGGAGTTAACATCAAAATTACATTTCTCGGCCATATCGCATAGATCTCACTGTGAAAAGGCTTAAATGACTTTTTTAATTAAGTTTGATGATTGCGTTCAAACAAAATGTCCTAGAACAAAATTTTCAAATGTAACTACTAGATTGTGATACAATACACTATTGGGTGAAGTTTGGTTGACTTCTGCGCAGCGGTTTGGGAGTTAACATCAAAATTACATTTCTCGGCCATATCGCATAGATCTCACTGTGAAAAGGCTTAAATGGCTTTTTTGACCTAAGTTTGAGGATTGCGCTCAAATCAAATGTCCTAGAACCAAATTTCCACATGTAACTACTAGATTGTGATACAATACACTAATGGGTGAAGTTTGGTTGACTTCTGCGCAGCGGATTGGGAGTTAACATCAAAATTACATTTCTCGGCCATATCGCATAGATCTCACTGTGAAAAGGCTTAAATGACTTTTTTAATTAAGTTTGATGATTGCGTTCAAACAAAATGTCCTAGAACAAAATTTTCAAATGTAACTACTAGATTGTGATACAATACACTATTGGGTGAAGTTTGGTTGACTTCTGCGCAGCGGTTTGGGAGTTAACATCAAAATTACATTTCTCGGCCATATCGCATAGATCTCACTGTGAAAAGGCTTAAATGACTTTTTTAATTAAGTTTAATGATTGCGCTCAAACCAAATGTCCTAGAACGAAATTTTCAAATGTAACTACTAGAATGTGATACAATACACTATTGGGTGAAGTTTAGTTGACTTCTGCGCAGCGGTTTGGGAGTTAACATCAAAATTACATTTCTCGGCCATATCGCATAGATCTCACTGTGAAAAGGCTTAAATGGCTTTTTTGACCTAAGTTTGAGGATTGCGCTCAAATCAAATGTCCTATAACCAAATTTCCACATGTAACTACTAGATTGTGATACAATACACTAATGGGTGAAGTTTGGTTGACTTCTGCGCAGCGGTTTGGGAGTTAACATCAAAATTACATTTCTCGGCCATATCGCATAGATCTCACTGTGAAAAGGCTTAAATGGCTTTTTTGACCTAAGTTTGAGGATTGCGCTCAAATCAAATGTCCAATAACCAAATTTCCACATGTAACTACTAGATTGTGATACAATACACTAATGGGTGAAGATTGGTTGACTTCTGCGCAGCAGTTTTAGAGTTAACATCAAAATTACATTTCTCGGCCATATCGCATAGATCTCACTGTGAAAAGGCTTAAATGACTTTTTTAATTAAGTTTGATGATTGCGTTCAAACAAAATGTCCTAGAACAAAATTTTCAAATGTAACTACTAGATTGTGATACAATACACTATTGGGTGAAGTTTGGTTGACTTCTGCGCAGCGGTTTGGGAGTTAACATCAAAATTACATTTCTCGGCCATATCGCATAGATCTCACTGTGAAAATGCTTAAATGGCTTTTTTGACCTAAGTTTGAGGATTGCGCTCAAATCAAATGTCCTAGAACCAAATTTCCACATGTAACTACTAGATTGTGATACAATACACTAATGGGTGAAGTTTGGTTGACTTCTGCGCAGCGGTTTGGGAGTTAACATCAAAATTACATTTCTCGGCCATATCGCATAGATCTCACTGTGAAAAGGCTTAAATGGCTTTTTTGACCTAAGTTTAATAATTGCGCTCAAACCAAATGTCCTAGAACGAAATTTTCAAATGTAACTACTAGAATGTGATACAATACACTATTGGGTGAAGTTTGGTTGACTTCTGCGCAGCGGTTTGGGAGTTAACATCAAAATTACATTTCTCGGCCATATCGCATTGATCTCACTGTGAAAAGGCTTAAATGGCTTTTTTGACCTAAGTTTGAGGATTGCGCTCAAACAAAATGTCCTAGAACAAAATTTTCAAATGTAACTACTAGATTGTGATACAATACACTATTGGGTGAAGTTTGGTTGACTTCTGCGCAGCGGTTTGGGAGTTAACATCAAAATTACATTTCTCGGCCATATCGCATAGATCTCACTGTGAAAAGGCTTAAATGGCTTTTTTGACCTAAGTTTGAGGATTGCGCTCAAATCAAATGTCCTAGAACCAAATTTCCACATGTAACTACTAGATTGTGATACAATACACTAATGGGTGAAGTTTGGTTGACTTCTGCGCAGCGGTTTGGGAGTTAACATCAAAATTACATTTCTCGGCCATATCGCATAGATCTCACTGTGAAAAGGCTTAAATGACTTTTTTAATTAAGTTTGATGATTGCGTTCAAACAAAATGTCCTAGAACAAAATTTTCAAATGTAACTACTAGATTGTGATACAATACACTATTGGGTGAAGTTTGGTTGACTTCTGCGCAGCGGTTTGGGAGTTAACATCAAAATTACATTTCTCGGCCATATCGCATAGATCTCACTGTGAAAAGGCTTAAATGACTTTTTTAATTAAGTTTAATGATTGCGCTCAAACCAAATGTCCTAGAACGAAATTTTCAAATGTAACTACTAGAATGTGATACAATACACTATTGGGTGAAGTTTAGTTGACTTCTGCGCAGCGGTTTGGGAGTTAACATCAAAATTACATTTCTCGGCCATATCGCATAGATCTCACTGTGAAAAGGCTTAAATGGCTTTTTTGACCTAAGTTTGAGGATTGCGCTCAAACAAAATGTCCTAGAACAAAATTTTCAAATGTAACTACTAGATTGTGATACAATACACTAATGGGTGAAGTTTGGTTGACTTCTGCGCAGCGGTTTGGGAGTTAACATCAAAATTACATTTCTCGGCCATATCGCATAGATCTCACTGTGAAAAGGCTTAAATGACTTTTTTAATTAAGTTTGATGATTGCGTTCAAACAAAATGTCCTAGAACAAAATTTTCAAATGTAACTACTAGATTGTGATACAATACACTATTGGGTGAAGTTTGGTTGACTTCTGCGCAGCGGTTTGGGAGTTAACATCAAAATTACATTTCTCGGCCATATCGCATAGATCTCACTGTGAAAAGGCTTAAATGGCTTTTTTGACCTAAGTTTGAGGATTGCGCTCAAATCAAATGTCCTAGAACCAAATTTCCACATGTAACTACTAGATTGTGATACAATACACTAATGGGTGAAGTTTGGTTGACTTCTGCGCAGCGGTTTGGGAGTTAACATCAAAATTACATTTCTCGGCCATATCGCATAGATCTCACTGTGAAAAGGCTTAAATGGCTTTTTTGACCTAAGTTTGAGGATTGCGCTCAAATCAAATGTCCTAGAACCAAATTTCCACATGTAACTACTAGATTGTGATACAATACACTAATGGTTGAAGTTTGGTTGACTTCTGCGCAGCGGTTTGGGAGTTAACATCAAAATTACATTTCTCGGCCATATCGCATAGATCTCACTGTGAAAAGGCTTAAATGACTTTTTTAATTAAGTTTGATGATTGCGCTCAAACAAAATTTCCTAGAACAAAATTTTCAAAAGTAACTACTAGATTGTGATACAATACACTATTGGGTGAAGTTCGGTTGACTTCTGCGCAGCGGTTTGGGAGTTAACATCACAATTACATTTCTCGGCCATATCGCATAGATCTCACTGTGAAAAAGCTTAAATGAGTTTTTTAATTAAGTTTGATGATTGCGTTCAAACAAAATGTCCTAGAACAAAATTTTCAAATGTAACTACTAGATTGTGATACAATACACTATTGGGTGAAGTTTGGTTGACTTCTGCGCAGCGGTTATGGAGTTAACATCAAAATTACATTTCTCGGCCATATCGCATTGATCTCACTGTGAAAAGGCTTAAATGGCTTTTTTGACCTAAGTTTGAGGATTGCGCTCAAACAAAATGTCCTAGAACAAAATTTTCAAATGTAACTACTAGATTGTGATACAATACACTATTGGGTGAAGTTTGGTTGACTTCTGCGCAGCGGTTTGGGAGTTAACATCAAAATTACATTTCTCGGCCATATCGCATAGATCTCACTGTGAAAAGGCTTAAATGGCTTTTTTGACCTAAGTTTGAGGATTGCGCTCAAATCAAATGTCCTAGAACCAAATTTCCACATGTAACTACTAGATTGTGATACAATACACTAATGGGTGAAGTTTGGTTGACTTCTGCGCAGCGGTTTGGGAGTTAACATCAAAATTACATTTCTCGGCCATATCGCATAGATCTCACTGTGAAAAGGCTTAAATGACTTTTTTAATTAAGTTTGATGATTGCGTTCAAACAAAATGTCCTAGAACAAAATTTTCAAATGTAACTACTAGATTGTGATACAATACACTATTGGGTAAAGTTTGGTTGACTTCTGCGCAGCGGTTTGGGAGTTAACATCAAAATTACATTTCTCGGCCATATCGCATAGATCTCACTGTGAAAAGGCTTAAATGACTTTTTTAATTAAGTTTAATGATTGCGCTCAAACCAAATGTCCTAGAACGAAATTTTCAAATGTAACTACTAGAATGTGATACAATACACTATTGGGTGAAGTTTAGTTGACTTCTGCGCAGCGGTTTGGGAGTTAACATCAAAATTACATTTCTCGGCCATATCGCATAGATCTCACTGTGAAAAGGCTTAAATGACTTTTTTAATTAAGTTTGATGATTGCGTTCAAACAAAATTTCCTAGAACAAAATTTTCAAATGTAACTACTAGATTGTGATACAATACACTATTGGGTGAAGTTTGGTTGACTTCTGCGCAGCGGTTTGGGAGTTAACATCAAAATTACATTTCTCGGCCATATCGCATAAATCTCACTGTGAAAAGGCTTAAATGGCTTTTTTGACCTAAGTTTGAGGATTGCGCTCAAATCAAATGTCCTAGAACCAAATTTCCACATGTAACTACTAGATTGTGATACAATACACTAATGGGTGAAGTTTGGTTGACTTCTGCGCAGCGGTTTGGGAGTTAACATCAAAATTACATTTCTCGGCCATATCGCATAGATCTCACTGTGAAAAGGCTTAAATGGCTTTTTTGACCTAAGTTTGAGGATTGCGCTCAAATCAAATGTCCTAGAACCAAATTTCCACATGTAACTACTAGATTGTGATACAATACACTAATGGTTGAAGTTTGGTTGACTTCTGCGCAGCGGTTTGGGAGTTAACATCAAAATTACATTTCTCGGCCATATCGCATAGATCTCACTGTGAAAAGGCTTAAATGACTTTTTTAATTAAGTTTGATGATTGCGCTCAAACAAAATTTCCTAGAACAAAATTTTCAAATGTAACTACTAGATTGTGATACAATACACTATTGGGTGAAGTTCGGTTGACTTCTGCGCAGCGGTTTGGGAGTTAACATCACAATTACATTTCTCGGCCATATCGCATAGATCTCACTGTGAAAAAGCTTAAATGAGTTTTTTAATTAAGTTTGATGATTGCGTTCAAACAAAATGTCCTAGAACAAAATTTTCAAATGTAACTACTAGATTGTGATACAATACACTATTGGGTGAAGTTTGGTTGACTTCTGCGCAGCGGTTTGGGAGTTAACATCAAAATTACATTTCTCGGCCATATCGCATTGATCTCACTGTGAAAAGGCTTAAATGGCTTTTTTGACCTAAGTTTGAGGATTGCGCTCAAATCAAATGTCCTAGAACCAAATTTCCACATGTAACTACTAGATTGTGATACAATACACTAATGGGTGAAGTTTGGTTGACTTCTGCGCAGCGGTTTGGGAGTTAACATCAAAATTACATTTCTCGGCCATATCGCATAGATCTCACTGTAAAAAGGCTTAAATGACTTTTTTAATTAAGTTTGATGATTGCGTTCAAACAAAATGTCCTAGAACAAAATTTTCAAATGTAACTACTAGATTGTGATACAATACACTATTTGATGAAGTTTGGTTGACTTCTGCGCAGCGGTTTGGGAGTTAACATCAAAATTACATTTCTCGGCCATATCGCATAGATCTCACTGTGAAAAGGCTTAAATGACTTTTTTAATTAAGTTTAATGATTGCGCTCAAACCAAATGTCCTAGAACGAAATTTTCAAATGTAACTACTAGAATGTGATAAAATACACTATTGGGTGAAGTTTAGTTGACTTCTGCGCAGCGGTTTGGGAGTTAACATCAAAATTACATTTCTCGGCCATATCGCATAGATCTCACTGTGAAAAGGCTTAAATGGCTTTTTTGACCTAAGTTTAATGATTGCGCTCAAACCAAATGTCCTAGAACGAAATTTTCAAATGTAACTACTAGAATGTGATACAATACACTATTGGGTGAAGTTTTGTTGACTTCTGCGCAGCGGTTTGGGAGTTAATATCAAAATTACATTTCTCGGCCATATCGCATAGATCTCACTGTGAAAAGGCTTAAATGGCTTTTTTGACCTAAGTTTGAGGATTGCGCTCAAACAAAATGTCCTAGAACAAAATTTTCAAATGTAACTACTAGATTGTGATACAATACACTATTGGGTGAAGTTTGGTTGACTTCTGCGCAGCGGTTTGGGAGTTAACATCAAAATTACATTTCTCGGCCATATCGCATAGATCTCACTGTGAAAAGGCTTAAATGACTTTTTTAATTAAGTTTGATGATTGCGTTCAAACAAAATGTCCTAGAACAAAATTTTCAAATGTAACTACTAGATTGTGATACAATACACTATTGGGTGAAGTTTGGTTGACTTCTGCGCAGCGGTTTGGGAGTTAACATCAAAATTACATTTCTCGGCCATATCGCATAGATCTCACTGTGAAAAGGCTTAAATGGCTTTTTTGACCTAAGTTTGAGGATTGCGCTCAAATCAAATGTCCTAGAACCAAATTTCCACATGTAACTACTAGATTGTGATACAATACACTAATGGGTGAAGTTTGGTTGACTTCTGCGCAGCGGTTTGGGAGTTAACATCAAAATTACATTTCTCGGCCATATCGCATAGATCTCACTGTGAAAAGGCTTAAATGACTTTTTTAATTAAGTTTGATGATTGCGTTCAAACAAAATGTCCTAGAACAAAATTTTCAAATGTAACTACTAGATTGTGATACAATACACTATTGGGTGAAGTTTGGTTGACTTCTGCGCAGCGGTTTGGGAGTTAACATCAAAATTACATTTCTCGGCCATATCGCATAGATCTCACTGTGAAAAGGCTTAAATGACTTTTTTAATTAAGTTTGATGATTGCGTTCAAACAAAATGTCCTAGAACAAAATTTTCAAATGTAACTACTAGATTGTGATACAATACACTATTGGGTGAAGTTTGGTTGACTTCTGCGCAGCGGTTTGGGAGTTAACATCAAAATTACATTTCTCGGCCATATCGCATAGATCTCACTGTGAAAAGGCTTAAATGGCTTTTTTGACCTAAGTTTGAGGATTGCGCTCAAATCAAATGTCCTAGAACCAAATGTCCACATGTAATTACTAGATTGTGATACAATACAATAATGGGTGAAGTTTGGTTGACTTCTGCGCAGCGGTTTGGGAGTTAACATCAAAATTACATTTCTCGGCCATATCGCATAGATCTCACTGTGAAAAGGCTTAAATGACTTTTTTTAATTAAGTTTGAAGATTGCGCTCAAATCAAATGTCCTAGAACTAAATTTCCAAATGTAACTACTAGATTGTGATAAAATACACTATTGGGTGAAGTTTGGTTGACTTCTGCGCAGCGGTTTGGGAGTTAACATCAAAATTACATTTCTCGGCCATATCGCATAGATCTCACTGTGAAAAGGCTTAAATGGCTTTTTTGACCTAAGTTTGAGGATTGCGCTCAAATCAAATGTCCTATAACAAAATTTCCACATGTAACTACTAGATTGTGATACAATACACTAATGGGTGAAGTTTAGTTGACTTCTGCGCAGCGGTTTGGGAGTTAACATCAAAATTACATTTCTCGGCCATATCGCATAGATCTCACTGTGAAAAGGCTTAAATGACTTTTTTAATTAAGTTTGATGATTGCGTTCAAACAAAATGTCCTAGAACAAAATTTTCAAATGTAACTACTAGATTGTGATACAATACACTATTGGGTGAAGTTTGGTTGACTTCTGCGCAGCGGTTTGGGAGTTAACATCAAAATTACATTTCTCGGCCATATCGCATAGATCTCACTGTGAAAAGGCTTAAATGGCTTTTTTGACCTAAGTTTGAGGATTGCGCTCAAATCAAATGTCCTAGAACCAAATTTCCACATGTAACTACTAGATTGTGATACAATACACTAATGGGTGAAGTTTGGTTGACTTCTGCGCAGCGGTTTGGGAGTTAACATCAAAATTACATTTCTCGGCCATATCGCATAGATCTCACTGTGAAAAGGCTTAAATGACTTTTTTAATTAAGTTTGATGATTGCGTTTAAAAAAAATGTCCTAGAACAAAATTTTCAAATGTAACTACTAGATTGTGATACAATACACTATTGGGTGAAGTTTGGTTGACTTCTGCGCAGCGGTTTGGGAGTTAACATCAAAATTACATTTCTCGGCCATATCGCATAGATCTCACTGTGAAAAGGCTTAAATGGCTTTTTTGACCTAAGTTTAATGATTGCGCTCAAACCAAATGTCCTAGAACGAAATTTTCAAATGTAACTCCTAGAATGTGATACAATACACTATTGGGTGAAGTTTGGTTGACTTCTGCGCAGCGGTTTGGGAGTTAACATCAAAATTACATTTCTCGGCCATATCGCATAGATCTCACTGTGAAAAGGCTTAAATGGCTTTTTTGACCTAAGTTTGAGGATTGCGCTCAAACAAAATGTCCTAGAACAAAATTTTCAAATGTAACTACTAGATTGTGATACAATACACTATTGGGTGAAGTTTGGTTGACTTCTGCGCAGCGGTTTGGGAGTTAACATCAAAATTACATTTCTCGGCCATATCGCATAGATCTCACTGTGAAAAGGCTTAAATGACTTTTTTGATTAAGTTTGATGATTGCGTTCAAACAAAATGTCCTAGAACAAAATTTTCAAATGTAACTACTAGATTGTGATACAATACACTATTGGGTGAAGTTTGGTTTACTTCTGCGCAGCGGTTTGGGAGTTAACATCAAAATAACATTTCTCGGCCATATCGCATAGATCTCACTGTGAAAAAGCTTAAATGACTTTTTTAATTAAGTTTGATGATTGCGTTCAAACAAAATGTCCTAGAACAAAATTTTCAAATGTAACTACTAGATTGTGATACAATACACTATTGGGTGAAGTTTGGTTGACTTCTGCGCAGCGGTTTGGGAGTTAACATCAAAATTACATTTCTCGGCCATATCGCATAGATCTCACTGTGAAAAGGCTTAAATGGCTTTTTTGACCTAAGTTTGAGGATTGCGCTCAAATCAAATGTCCAATAACCAAATTTCCACATGTAACTACTAGATTATGATACAATACACTAATGGGTGAAGTTTGGTTGACTTCTGCGCAGCAGTTTGAGAGTTAACATCAAAATTACATTTCTCGGCCATATCGCATAGATCTCACTGTGAAAAGGCTTAAATGACTTTTTTAATTAAGTTTGATGATTGCGTTCAAACAAAATGTCCTAGAACAAAATTTTCAAATGTAACTACTAGATTGTGATACAATACACTATTGGGTGAAGTTTGGTTGACTTCTGCGCAGCGGTTTGGGAGTGAACATCAAAATTACATTTCTCGGCAATATCGCATAGATCTCACTGTGAAAAGGCTTAAATGGCTTTTTTGACCTAAGTTTGAGGATTGCGCTCAAATCAAATGTCCTAGAACCAAATTTCCACATGTAATTACTAGATTGTGATACAATACAATAATGGGTGAAGTTTGGTTGACTTCTGCGCAGCGGTTTGGGAGTTAACATCAAAATTACATTTCTCGGCCATATCGCATAGATCTCACTGTGAAAAGGCTTAAATGACTTTTTTTAATTAAGTTTGAAGATTGCGCTCAAATCAAATGTCCTAGAACTAAATTTCCAAATGTAACTACTAGATTGTGATAAAATACACTATTGGGTGAAGTTTGGTTGACTTCTGCGCAGCGGTTTGGGAGTTAACAGCAAAATTACATTTCTCGGCCATATCGCATAGATCTCACTGTGAAAAGGCTTAAATGACTTTTTTTAATTAAGTTTGAAGATTGCGCTCAAATCAAATGTCCTAGAACTAAATTTCCAAATGTAACTACTAGATTGTGATAAAATACACTATTGGGTGAAGTTTGGTTGACTTCTGCGCAGCGGTTTGGGAGTTAACATCAAAATTACATTTCTCGGCCATATCGCATAGATCTCACTGTGAAAAGGCTTAAATGGCTTTTTTGACCTAAGTTTGAGGATTGCGCTCAAATCAAATGTCCTATAACCAAATTTCCACATGTAACTACTAGATTGTGATACAATACACTAATGGGTGAAGTTTGGTTGACTTCTGCGCAGCGGTTTGGGAGTTAACATCAAAATTACATTTCTCGGCCATATCGCATAGATCTCACTGTGAAAAGGCTTAAATGGCTTTTTTGACCTAAGTTTAATAATTGCGCTCAAACCAAATGTCCTAGAACGAAATTTTCAAATGTAACTACTAGAATGTGATACAATACACTATTGGGTGAAGTTTGGTTGACTTCTGCGCAGCGGTTTGGGAGTTAACATCAAAATTACATTTCTCGGCCATATCGCATAGATCTCACTGTGAAAAGGCTTAAATGGCTTTTTTGACCTAAGTTTGAGGATTGCGCTCAAATCAAATGTCCTAGAACCAAATTTCCACATGTAACTACTAGATTGTGATACAATACACTAATGGGTGAAGTTTGGTTGACTTCTGCGCAGCGGTTTGGGAGTTAACATCAAAATTACATTTCTCGGCCATATCGCATAGATCTCACTGTGAAAAGGCTTAAATGGCTTTTTTGACCTAAGTTTGAGGATTGCGCTCAAATCAAATGTCCAATAACCAAATTTCCACATGTAACTACTAGATTGTGATACAATACACTAATGGGTGAAGTTTGGTTGACTTCTGCGCAGCAGTTTTAGAGTTAACATCAAAATTACATTTCTCGGCCATATCGCATAGATCTCACTGTGAAAAGGCTTAAATGACTTTTTTAATTAAGTTTGATGATTGCGTTCAAACAAAATGTCCTAGAACAAAATTTTCAAATGTAACTACTAGATTGTGATACAATACACTATTGGGTGAAATTTGGTTGACTTCTGCGCAGCGGTTTGGGAGTGAACATCAAAATTACATTTCTCGGCCATATCGCATAGATCTCACTGTGAAAAGGCTTAAATGGCTTTTTTGACCTAAGTTTGAGGATTGCGCTCAAATCAAATGTCCTATAACCAAATTTCCACATGTAACTACTAGATTGTGATACAATACACTAATGGGTGAAGTTTGGTTGACTTCTGCGCAGCGGTTTGGGAGTTAACATCAAAATTACATTTCTCGGCCATATCGCATAGATCTCACTGTGAAAAGGCTTAAATGACTTTTTTAATTAAGTTTGATGATTGCGTTCAAACAAAATGTCCTAGAACAAAATTTTCAAATGTAACTACTAGATTGTGATACAATACACTATTGGGTGAAGTTTGGTTGACTTCTGCGCAGCGGTTTGGGAGTTAACATCAAAATTACATTTCTCGGCCATATCGCATAGATCTCACTGTGAAAAGGCTTAAATGGCTTTTTTGACCTAAGTTTGAGGATTGCGCTCAAATCAAATGTCCTAGAACCAAATTTCCACATGTAACTACTAGATTGTGATACAATACACTAATGGGTGAAGTTTGGTTGACTTCTGCGCAGCGGTTTGGGAGTTAACATCAAAATTACATTTCTCGGCCATATCGCATAGATCTCACTGTGAAAAGGCTTAAATGGCTTTTTTGACCTAAGTTTAATAATTGCGCTCAAACCAAATGTCCTAGAACGAAATTTTCAAATGTAACTACTAGAATGTGATACAATACACTATTGGGTGAAGTTTGGTTGACTTCTGCGCAGTAGTTTGGGAGTTAACATCAAAATTACATTTCTCGGCCATATCGCATTGATCTCACTGTGAAAAGGCTTAAATGGCTTTTTTTGACCTAAGTTTGAGGATTGCGCTCAAACAAAATGTCCTAGAACAAAATTTTAAAATGTAACTACTAGATTGTGATACAATACACTATTGGGTGAAGTTTGGTTGACTTCTGCGCAGCGGTTTGGGAGTTAACATCAAAATTACATTTCTCGGCCATATCGCATTGATCTCACTGTGAAAAGGCTTAAATGGCTTTTTTGACCTAAGTTTGAGGATTGCGCTCAAATCAAATGTCCTAGAACCAAATTTCCACATGTAACTACTAGATTGTGATACAATACACTAATGGGTGAAGTTTGGTTGACTTCTGCGCAGCGGTTTGGGAGTTAACATCAAAATTACATTTCTCGGCCATATCGCATAGATCTCACTGTGAAAAGGCTTAAATGACTTTTTTAATTAAGTTTAATGATTGCGCTCAAACCAAATGTCCTAGAACGAAATTTTCAAATGTAACTACTAGAATGTGATACAATACACTATTGGGTGAAGTTTAGTTGACTTCTGCGCAGCGGTTTGGGAGTTAACATCAAAATTACATTTCTCGGCCATATCGCATAGATCTCACTGTGAAAAGGCTTAAATGGCTTTTTTGACCTAAGTTTAATGATTGCGCACAAACCAAATGTCCTAGAACGAAATTTTCAAATGTAACTACTAGAATGTGATACAATACACTATTGGGTGAAGTTTGGTTGACTTCTGCGCAGCGGTTTGGGAGTTAACATCAAAATTACATTTCTCGGCCATATCGCATAGATCTCACTGTGAAAAGGCTTAAATGGCTTTTTTGACCTAAGTTTGAGGATTGCGCTCAAACAAAATGTCCTAGAACAAAATTTTCAAATGTAACTACTAGATTGTGATACAATACACTATTGGGTGAAGTTTGGTTGACTTCTGCGCAGCGGTTTGGGAGTTAACATCAAAATTACATTTCTCGGCCATATCGCATAGATCTCACTGTGAAAAGGCTTATATGACTTTTTTAATTAAGTTTGATGATTGCGCTCAAACAAAATGTCCTAGAACAAAATTTTCAAATGTAACTACTAGAATGTGATACAATACACTATTGGGTGAAGTTTGGTTGACTTCTGCGCAGCGGTTTGGGACTTAACATCAAAATTACATTTCTCGGCCATATCGCATAGATCTCACTGTGAAAAGGCTTAAATGACTTTTTTAATTAAGTTTGATGATTGCGTTCAAACCAAATGTCCTAGAACGAAATTTTCAAATGTAACTACTAGAATGTGATACAATACACTATTGGGTGAAGTTTGGTTGACTTCTGCGCAGCGGTTTGGGAGTTAACATCAAAATTACATTTCTCGGCCATATCGCATAGATCTCACTGTGAAAAGGCTTAAATGGCTTTTTTGACCTAAGTTTGAGGATTGCGCTCAAACAAAATGTCCTAGAACAAAATTTTCAAATGTAACTACTAGATTGTGATACAATACACTAATGGGTGAAGTTTGGTTGACTTCTGCGCAGCGGTTTGGGAGTTAACATCAAAATTACATTTCTCGGCCATATCGCATAGATCTCACTGTGAAAAGGCTTAAATGACTTTTTTAATTAAGTTTGATGATTGCGTTCAAACCAAATGTCCTAGAACGAAATTTTCAAATGTAACTACTAGAATGTGATACAATACACTATTGGGTGAAGTTTGGTTGACTTCTGCGCAGCGGTTTGGGAGTTAACATCAAAATTACATTTCTCGGCCATATCGCATAGATCTCACTGTGAAAAGGCTTAAATGGCTTTTTTGACCTAAGTTTGAGGATTGCGCTCAAACAAAATGTCCTAGAACGAAATTTTCAAATGTAACTACTAGAATGTGATACAATACACTATTGGGTGAAGTTTGGTTGACTTCTGCGCAGCGGTTTGGGAGTTAACATCAAAATTACATTTCTCGGCCATATCGCATAGATCTCACTGTGAAAAGGCTTAAATGGCTTTTTTGACCTAAGTTTAATAATTGCGCTCAAACCAAATGTCCTAGAACGAAATTTTCAAATGTAACTACTAGAATGTGATACAATACACTATTGGGTGAAGTTTGGTTGACTTCTGCGCAGTAGTTTGGGAGTTAACATCAAAATTACATTTCTCGGCCATATCGCATTGATCTCACTGTGAAAAGGCTTAAATGGCTTTTTTTGACCTAAGTTTGAGGATTGCGCTCAAACAAAATGTCCTAGAACAAAATTTTAAAATGTAACTACTAGATTGTGATACAATACACTATTGGGTGAAGTTTGGTTGACTTCTGCGCAGCGGTTTGGGAGTTAACATCAAAATTACATTTCTCGGCCATATCGCATTGATCTCACTGTGAAAAGGCTTAAATGGCTTTTTTGACCTAAGTTTGAGGATTGCGCTCAAATCAAATGTCCTAGAACCAAATTTCCACATGTAACTACTAGATTGTGATACAATACACTAATGGGTGAAGTTTGGTTGACTTCTGCGCAGCGGTTTGGGAGTTAACATCAAAATTACATTTCTCGGCCATATCGCATAGATCTCACTGTGAAAAGGCTTAAATGACTTTTTTAATTAAGTTTGATGATTGCGTTCAAACAAAATGTCCTAGAACAAAATTTTCAAATGTAACTACTAGATTGTGATACAATACACTATTGGGTGAAGTTTGGTTGACTTCTGCGCAGCGGTTTGGGAGTTAACATCAAAATTACATTTCTCGGCCATATCGCATAGATCTCACTGTGAAAAGGCTTAAATGACTTTTTTAATTAAGTTTAATGATTGCGCTCAAACCAAATGTCCTAGAACGAAATTTTCAAATGTAACTACTAGAATGTGATACAATACACTATTGGGTGAAGTTTAGTTGACTTCTGCGCAGCGGTTTGGGAGTTAACATCAAAATTACATTTCTCGGCCATATCTCATAGATCTCACTGTGAAAAGGCTTAAATGGCTTTTTTGACCTAAGTTTAATGATTGCGCACAAACCAAATGTCCTAGAACGAAATTTTCAAATGTAACTACTAGAATGTGATACAATACACTATTGGGTGAAGTTTGGTTGACTTCTGCGCAGCGGTTTGGGAGTTAACATCAAAATTACATTTCTCGGCCATATCGCATAGATCTCACTGTGAAAAGGCTTAAATGGCTTTTTTGACCTAAGTTTGAGGATTGCGCTCAAACAAAATGTCCTAGAACAAAATTTTCAAATGTAACTACTAGATTGTGATACAATACACTATTGGGTGAAGTTTGGTTGACTTCTGCGCAGCGGTTTGGGAGTTAACATCAAAATTACATTTCTCGGCCATATCGCATAGATCTCACTGTGAAAAGGCTTATATGACTTTTTTAATTAAGTTTGATGATTGCGCTCAAACAAAATGTCCTAGAACAAAATTTTCAAATGTAACTACTAGAATGTGATACAATACACTATTGGGTGAAGTTTGGTTGACTTCTGCGCAGCGGTTTGGGACTTAACATCAAAATTACATTTCTCGGCCATATCGCATAGATCTCACTGTGAAAAGGCTTAAATGACTTTTTTAATTAAGTTTGATGATTGCGTTCAAACCAAATGTCCTAGAACGAAATTTTCAAATGTAACTACTAGAATGTGATACAATACACTATTGGGTGAAGTTTGGTTGACTTCTGCGCAGCGGTTTGGGAGTTAACATCAAAATTACATTTCTCGGCCATATCGCATAGATCTCACTGTGAAAAGGCTTAAATGGCTTTTTTGACCTAAGTTTGAGGATTGCGCTCAAACAAAATGTCCTAGAACAAAATTTTCAAATGTAACTACTAGATTGTGATACAATACACTAATGGGTGAAGTTTGGTTGACTTCTGCGCAGCGGTTTGGGAGTTAACATCAAAATTACATTTCTCGGCCATATCGCATAGATCTCACTGTGAAAAGGCTTAAATGACTTTTTTAATTAAGTTTGATGATTGCGTTCAAACAAAATGTCCTAGAACAAAATTTTCAAATGTAACTACTAGATTGTGATACAATACACTATTGGGTGAAGTTTGGTTGACTTCTGCGCAGCGGTTTGGGAGTTAACATCAAAATTACATTTCTCGGCCATATCGCATAGATCTCACTGTGAAAAGGCTTAAATGGCTTTTTTGACCTAAGTTTGAGGATTGCGCTCAAATCAAATGTCCTAGAACCAAATTTCCACATGTAACTACTAGATTGTGATACAATACACTAATGGGTGAAGTTTGGTTGACTTCTGCGCAGCGGTTTGGGAGTTAACATCAAAATTACATTTCTCGGCCATATCGCATAGATCTCACTGTGAAAAGGCTTAAATGGCTTTTTTGACCTAAGTTTGAGGATTGCGCTCAAATCAAATGTCCTAGAACCAAATTTCCACATGTAACTACTAGATTGTAATACAATACACTAATGGTTGAAGTTTGGTTGACTTCTGCGCAGCGGTTTGGGAGTTAACATCAAAATTACATTTCTCGGCCATATCGCATAGATCTCACTGTGAAAAGGCTTAAATGACTTTTTTAATTAAGTTTGATGATTGCGTTCAAACAAAATGTCCTAGAACAAAATTTTCAAATGTAACTACTAGATTGTGATACAATACACTATTGGATGAAGTTTGGTTGACTTCTGCGCAGCGGTTTGGGAGTTAACATCAAAATTACATTTCTCGGCCATATCGCATAGATCTCACTGTGAAAAGGCTTAAATGACTTTTTTAATTAAGTTTAATGATTGCGCTCAAACCAAATGTCCTAGAACGAAATTTTCAAATGTAACTACTAGAATGTGATAAAATACACTATTGGGTGAAGTTTAGTTGACTTCTGCGCAGCGGTTTGGGAGTTAACATCAAAATTACATTTCTCGGCCATATCGCATAGATCTCACTGTGAAAAGGCTTAAATGGCTTTTTTGACCTAAGTTTAATGATTGCGCTCAAACCAAATGTCCTAGAACGAAATTTTCAAATGTAACTACTAGAATGTGATACAATACACTATTGGGTGAAGTTTTGTTGACTTCTGCGCAGCGGTTTGGGAGTTAACATCAAAATTACATTTCTCGGCCATATCGCATAGATCTCACTGTGAAAAGGCTTAAATGGCTTTTTTGACCTAAGTTTGAGGATTGCGCTCAAATCAAATGTCCTAGAACCAAATTTCCACATGTAACTACTAGATTGTGATACAATACACTAATGGGTGAAGTTTGGTTGACTTCTGCGCAGCGGTTTGGGAGTTAACATCAAAATTACATTTCTCGGCCATATCGCATAGATCTCACTGTGAAAAGGCTTAAATGACTTTTTTAATTAAGTTTGATGATTGCGCTCAAACAAAATGTCCTAGAACAAAATTTTCAAATGTAACTACTAGATTGTGATACAATACACTATTGGGTGAAGTTTGGTTGACTTCTGCGCAGCGGTTTGGGAGTTAACATCAAAATTACATTTCTCGGCCATATCGCATAGATCTCACTGTGAAAAGGCTTAAATGACTTTTTTAATTAAGTTTGATGATTGCGTTCAAACAAAATGTCCTAGAACAAAATTTTCAAATGTAACTACTAGATTGTGATACAATACACTATTGGGTGAAGTTTGGTTGACTTCTGCGCAGCGGTTTGGGAGTTAACATCAAAATTACATTTCTCGGCCATATCGCATAGATCTCACTGTGAAAAGGCTTAAATGGCTTTTTTGACCTAAGTTTGAGGATTGCGCTCAAATCAAATGTCCAATAACCAAATTTCCACATGTAACTACTAGATTGTGATACAATACACTAATGGGTGAAGTTTGGTTGACTTCTGCGCAGCGGTTTGGGAGTTAACATCAAAATTACATTTCTCGGCCAGATCGCATAGATCTCACTGTGAAAAGGCTTAAATGACTTTTTTAATTAAGTTTGATGATTGCGCTCAAACAAAATTTCCTAAAAAAAAATTTTCAAATGTAACTACTAGATTGTGATACAATACACTATTGGGTGAAGTTTGGTTGACTTCTGCGCAGCGGTTTGGGAGTTAACATCAAAATTACATTTCTCGGCCATATCGCATAGATCTCACTGTGAAAAGGCTTAAATGACTTTTTTAATTAAGTTTGATGATTGCGTTCAAACAAAATGTCCTAGAACAAAATTTTCAAATGTAACTACTAGATTGTGATACAATACACTATTGGGTGAAGTTTGGTTGACTTCTGCGCAGCGGTTTGGGAGTTAACATCAAAATTACATTTCTCGGCCATATCGCATAGATCTCACTGTGAAAAGGCTTAAATGGCTTTTTTGACCTAAGTTTGAGGATTGCGCTCAAATCAAATGTCCTAGAACCAAATTTCCACATGTAACTACTAGATTGTGATACAATACACTATTGGGTGAAGTTTGGTTGACTTCTGCGCAGCGGTTTGGGAGTTAACATCAAAATTACATTTCTCGGCCATATCGCATAGATCTCACTGTGAAAAGGCTTAAATGACTTTTTTAATTAAGTTTGATGATTGCGCTCAAACAAAATGTCCTAGAACAAAATTTTCAAATGTAACTACTAGAATGTGATACAATACACTATTGGGTGAAGTTTGGTTGACTTCTGCGCAGCGGTTTGGGACTTAACATCAAAATTACATTTCTCGGCCATATCGCATAGATCTCACTGTGAAAAGGCTTAAATGACTTTTTTAATTAAGTTTGATGATTGCGTTCAAACCAAATGTCCTAGAACGAAATTTTCAAATGTAACTACTAGAATGTGATACAATACACTATTGGGTGAAGTTTGGTTGACTTCTGCGCAGCGGTTTGGGAGTTAACATCAAAATTACATTTCTCGGCCATATCGCATAGATCTCACTATGAAAAGGCTTAAATGGCTTTTTTGACCTAAGTTTGAGGATTGCGCTCAAACAAAATGTCCTAGAACAAAATTTTCAAATGTAACTACTAGATTGTGATACAATACACTAATGGGTGAAGTTTGGTTGACTTCTGCGCAGCGGTTTGGGAGTTAACATCAAAATTACATTTCTCGGCCATATCGCATAGATCTCACTGTGAAAAGGCTTAAATGACTTTTTTAATTAAGTTTGATGATTGCGTTCAAACAAAATGTCCTAGAACAAAATTTTCAAATGTAACTACTAGATTGTGATACAATACACTATTGGGTGAAGTTTGGTTGACTTCTGCGCAGCGGTTTGGGAGTTAACATCAAAATTACATTTCTCGGCCATATCGCATAGATCTCACTGTGAAAAGGCTTAAATGGCTTTTTTGACCTAAGTTTGAGGATTGCGCTCAAATCAAATGTCCTAGAACCAAATTTCCACATGTAACTACTAGATTGTGATACAATACACTAATGGGTGAAGTTTGGTTGACTTCTGCGCAGCGGTTTGGGAGTTAACATCAAAATTACATTTCTCGGCCATATCGCATAGATCTCACTGTGAAAAGGCTTAAATGGCTTTTTTGACCTAAGTTTGAGGATTGCGCTCAAATCAAATGTCCTAGAACCAAATTTCCACATGTAACTACTAGATTGTAATACAATACACTATTGGATGAAGTTTGGTTGACTTCTGCGCAGCGGTTTGGGAGTTAACATCAAAATTACATTTCTCGGCCATATCGCATAGATCTCACTGTGAAAAGGCTTAAATGACTTTTTTAATTAAGTTTAATGATTGCGCTCAAACCAAATGTCCTAGAACGAAATTTTCAAATGTAACTACTAGAATGTGATAAAATACACTATTGGGTGAAGTTTAGTTGACTTCTGCGCAGCGGTTTGGGAGTTAACATCAAAATTACATTTCTCGGCCATATCGCATAGATCTCACTGTGAAAAGGCTTAAATGGCTTTTTTGACCTAAGTTTAATGATTGCGCTCAAACCAAATGTCCTAGAACGAAATTTTCAAATGTAACTACTAGAATGTGATACAATACACTATTGGGTGAAGTTTTGTTGACTTCTGCGCAGCGGTTTGGGAGTTAACATCAAAATTACATTTCTCGGCCATATCGCATAGATCTCACTGTGAAAAGGCTTAAATGGCTTTTTTGACCTAAGTTTGAGGATTGCGCTCAAATCAAATGTCCTAGAACCAAATTTCCACATGTAACTACTAGATTGTGATACAATACACTAATGGGTGAAGTTTGGTTGACTTCTGCGCAGCGGTTTGGGAGTTAACATCAAAATTACATTTCTCGGCCATATCGCATAGATCTCACTGTGAAAAGGCTTAAATGACTTTTTTAATTAAGTTTGATGATTGCGCTCAAACAAAATGTCCTAGAACAAAATTTTCAAATGTAACTACTAGAATGTGATACAATACACTATTGGGTGAAGTTTGGTTGACTTCTGCGCAGCGGTTTGGGACTTAACATCAAAATTACATTTCTCGGCCATATCGCATAGGTCTCACTGTGAAAAGGCTTAAATGACTTTTTTAATTAAGTTTGATGATTGCGTTCAAACCAAATGTCCTAGAACGAAATTTTCAAATGTAACTACTAGAATGTGATACAATACACTATTGGGTGAAGTTTGGTTGACTTCTGCGCAGCGGTTTGGGAGTTAACATCAAAATTACATTTCTCGGCCATATCGCATAGATCTCACTATGAAAAGGCTTAAATGGCTTTTTTGACCTAAGTTTGAGGATTGCGCTCAAACAAAATGTCCTAGAACAAAATTTTCAAATGTAACTACTAGATTGTGATACAATACACTAATGGGTGAAGTTTGGTTGACTTCTGCGCAGCGGTTTGGGAGTTAACATCAAAATTACATTTCTCGGCCATATCGCATAGATCTCACTGTGAAAAGGCTTAAATGACTTTTTTAATTAAGTTTGATGATTGCGTTCAAACAAAATGTCCTAGAACAAAATTTTCAAATGTAACTACTAGATTGTGATACAATACACTATTGGGTGAAGTTTGGTTGACTTCTGCGCAGCGGTTTGGGAGTTAACATCAAAATTACATTTCTCGGCCATATCGCATAGATCTCACTGTGAAAAGGCTTAAATGGCTTTTTTGACCTAAGTTTGAGGATTGCGCTCAAATCAAATGTCCTAGAACCAAATTTCCACATGTAACTACTAGATTGTGATACAATACACTAATGGGTGAAGTTTGGTTGACTTCTGCGCAGCGGTTTGGGAGTTAACATCAAAATTACATTTCTCGGCCATATCGCATAGATCTCACTGTGAAAAGGCTTAAATGGCTTTTTTGACCTAAGTTTGAGGATTGCGCTCAAATCAAATGTCCTAGAACCAAATTTCCACATGTAACTACTAGATTGTAATACAATACACTAATGGTTGAAGTTTGGTTGACTTCTGCGCAGCGGTTTGGGAGTTAACATCAAAATTACATTTCTCGGCCATATCGCATAGATCTCACTGTGAAAAGGCTTAAATGACTTTTTTAATTAAGTTTGATGATTGCGCTCAAACAAAATTTCCTAGAACAAAATTTTCAAATGTAACTACTAGATTGTAATACAATACACTATTGGGTGAAGTTCGGTTGACTTCTGCGCAGCGGTTTGGGAGTTAACATCACAATTACATTTCTCGGCCATATCGCATAGATCTCACTGTGAAAAAGCTTAAATGACTTTTTTAATTAAGTTTGATGATTGCGTTCAAACAAAATGTCCTAGAACAAAATTTTCAAATGTAACTACTAGATTGTGATACAATACACTATTGGGTGAAGTTTGGTTGACTTCTGCGCAGCGGTTTGGGAGTTAACATCAAAATTACATTTCTCGGCCATATCGCATTGATCTCACTGTGAAAAGGCTTAAATGGCTTTTTTGACCTAAGTTTGAGGATTGCGCTCAAATCAAATGTCCTAGAACCAAATTTCCACATGTAACTACTAGATTGTGATACAATACACTAATGGGTGAAGTTTGGTTGACTTCTGCGCAGCGGTTTGGGAGTTAACATCAAAATTACATTTCTCGGCCATATCGCATAGATCTCACTGTGAAAAGGCTTAAATGACTTTTTTAATTAAGTTTGATGATTGCGTTCAAACAAAATGTCCTAGAACAAAATTTTCAAATGTAACTACTAGATTGTGATACAATACACTATTGGATGAAGTTTGGTTGACTTCTGCGCAGCGGTTTGGGAGTTAACATCAAAATTACATTTCTCGGCCATATCGCATAGATCTCACTGTGAAAAGGCTTAAATGACTTTTTTAATTAAGTTTAATGATTGCGCTCAAACCAAATGTCCTAGAACGAAATTTTCAAATGTAACTACTAGAATGTGATAAAATACACTATTGGGTGAAGTTTAGTTGACTTCTGCGCAGCGGTTTGGGAGTTAACATCAAAATTACATTTCTCGGCCATATCGCATAGATCTCACTGTGAAAAGGCTTAAATGGCTTTTTTGACCTAAGTTTAATGATTGCGCTCAAACCAAATGTCCTAGAACGAAATTTTCAAATGTAACTACTAGAATGTGATACAATACACTATTGGGTGAAGTTTTGTTGACTTCTGCGCAGCGGTTTGGGAGTTAATATCGAAATTACATTTCTCGGCCATATCGCATAGATCTCACTGTGAAAAGGCTTAAATGGCTTTTTTGACCTAAGTTTGAGGATTGCGCTCAAACAAAATGTCCTAGAACAAAATTTTCAAATGTAACTACTAGATTGTGATACAATACACTATTGGGTGAAGTTTGGTTGACTTCTGCGCAGCGGTTTGGGAGTTAACATCAAAATTACATTTCTCGGCCATATCGCATAGATCTCACTGTGAAAAGGCTTAAATGACTTTTTTAATTAAGTTTGATGATTGCGTTCAAACAAAATGTCCTAGAACAAAATTTTCAAATGTAACTACTAGATTGTGATACAATACACTATTGGGTGAAGTTTGGTTGACTTCTGCGCAGCGGTTTGGGAGTTAACATCAAAATTACATTTCTCGGCCATATCGCATAGATCTCACTGTGAAAAGGCTTAAATGGCTTTTTTGACCTAAGTTTAATAATTGCGCTCAAACCAAATGTCCTAGAACGAAATTTTAAAATGTAACTACTAGAATGTGATACAATACACTATTGGGTAAAGTTTGGTTGACTTCTGCGCAGCGGTTTGGGAGTTAACATCAAAATTACATTTCTCGGCCATATCGCATAGATCTCACTGTGAAAAGGCTTAAATGGCTTTTTTGACCTAAGTTTGAGGATTGCGCTCAAATCAAATGTCCTAGAACCAAATTTCCACATGTAACTACTAGATTGTGATACAATACACTAATGGGTGAAGTTTGGTTGACTTCTGCGCAGCGGTTTGGGAGTTAACATCAAAATTACATTTCTCGGCCATATCGCATAGATCTCACTGTGAAAAGGCTTAAATGACTTTTTTAATTAAGTTTGATGATTGCGCTCAAACAAAATTTCCTAGAACAAAATTTTCAAATGTAACTACTAGATTGTGATACAATACACTATTGGGTGAAGTTTGGTTGACTTCTGCGCAGCGGTTTGGGAGTTAACATCAAAATTACATTTCTCGGCCATATCGCATAGATCTCACTGTGAAAAGGCTTAAATGACTTTTTTAATTAAGTTTGATGATTGCGTTCAAACAAAATGTCCTAGAACAAAATTTTCAAATGTAACTACTAGATTGTGATACAATACACTATTGGGTGAAGTTTGGTTGACTTCTGCGCAGCGGTTTGGGAGTTAACATCAAAATTACATTTCTCGGCCATATCGCATAGATCTCACTGTGAAAAGGCTTAAATGGCTTTTTTGACCTAAGTTTGAGGATTGCGCTCAAATCAAATGTCCAATAACCAAATTTCCACATGTAACTACTAGATTGTGATACAATACACTAATGGGTGAAGTTTGGTTGACTTCTGCGCAGCGGTTTGGGAGTTAACATCAAAATTACATTTCTCGGCCATATCGCATAGATCTCACTGTGAAAAGGCTTAAATGACTTTTTTAATTAAGTTTGATGATTGCGCTCAAACAAAATTTCCTAAAAAAAAATTTTCAAATGTAACTACTAGATTGTGATACAATACACTATTGGGTGAAGTTTGGTTGACTTCTGCGCAGCGGTTTGGGAGTTAACATCAAAATTACATTTCTCGGCCATATCGCATAGATCTCACTGTGAAAAGGCTTAAATGACTTTTTTAATTAAGTTTGATGATTGCGTTCAAACAAAATGTCCTAGAACAAAATTTTCAAATGTAACTACTAGATTGTGATACAATACACTATTGGGTGAAGTTTGGTTGACTTCTGCGCAGCGGTTTGGGAGTTAACATCAAAATTACATTTCTCGGCCATATCGCATAGATCTCACTGTGAAAAGGCTTAAATGGCTTTTTTGACCTAAGTTTGAGGATTGCGCTCAAATCAAATGTCCAATAACCAAATTTCCACATGTAACTACTAGATTGTGATACAATACACTAATGGGTGAAGTTTGGTTGACTTCTGCGCAGCGGTTTGGGAGTTAACATCAAAATTACATTTCTCGGCCATATCGCATAGATCTCACTGTGAAAAGGCTTAAATGACTTTTTTAATTAAGTTTGATGATTGCGCTCAAACAAAATTTCCTAAAAAAAAATTTTCAAATGTAACTACTAGATTGTGATACAATACACTATTGGGTGAAGTTTGGTTGACTTCTGCGCAGCGGTTTGGGAGTTAACATCAAAATTACATTTCTCGGCCATATCGCATAGATCTCACTGTGAAAAGGCTTAAATGACTTTTTTAATTAAGTTTGATGATTGCGTTCAAACAAAATGTCCTAGAACAAAATTTTCAAATGTAACTACTAGATTGTGATACAATACACTAATGGGTGAAGTTTGGTTGACTTCTGCGCAGCGGTTTGGGAGTTAACATCAAAATTACATTTCTCGGCCATATCGCATAGATCTCACTGTGAAAAGGCTTAAATGGCTTTTTTGACCTAAGTTTGAGGATTGCGCTCAAATCAAATGTCCTAGAACCAAATTTCCACATGTAACTACTAGATTGTGATACAATACACTAATGGTTGAAGTTTGGTTGACTTCTGCGCAGCGGTTTGGGAGTGAACATCAAAATTACATTTCTCGGCCATATCGCATAGATCTCACTGTGAAAAGGCTTAAATGACTTTTTTTAATTAAGTTTGAAGATTGCGCTCAAATCAAATGTCCTAGAACTAAATTTCCAAATGTAACTACTAGATTGTGATACAATACACTATTGGGTGAAGTTTGGTTGACTTCTGCGCAGCGGTTTGGGAGTTAACATCAAAATTACATTTCTCGGCCATATCGCATAGATCTCACTGTGAAAAGGCTTAAATGGCTGTTTTGACCTAAGTTTGAGGATTGCGCTCAAATCAAATGTCCTAGAACCAAATTTCCACATGTAACTACTAGATTGTGATACAATACACTAATGGGTGAAGTTTGGTTGACTTCTGCGCAGCGGTTTGGGAGTTAACATCAAAATTACATTTCTCGGCCATATCGCATAGATCTCACTGTGAAAAGGCTTAAATGACTTTTTTAATTAAGTTTGATGATTGCGCTCAAACAAAATGTCCTAGAACAAAATTTTCAAATGTAACTACTAGATTGTGATACAATACACTATTGGGTGAAGTTTGGTTGACTTCTGCGCAGCGGTTTGGGAGTTAACATCAAAATTACATTTCTCGGCCATATCGCATAGATCTCACTGTGAAAAGGCTTAAATGGCTTTTTTGACCTAAGTTTGAGGATTGCGCTCAAATCAAATGTCCTAGAACCAAATTTCCACATGTAACTACTAGATTGTGATACAATACACTAATGGTTGAAGTTTGGTTGACTTCTGCGCAGCGGTTTGGGAGTGAACATCAAAATTACATTTCTCGGCCATATCGCATAGATCTCACTGTGAAAAGGCTTAAATGACTTTTTTTAATTAAGTTTGAAGATTGCGCTCAAATCAAATGTCCTAGAACCAAATTTCCACATGTAACTACTAGATTGTGATACAATACACTAATGGGTGAAGTTTGGTTGACTTCTGCGCAGCGGTTTGGGAGTTAACATCAAAATTACATTTCTCGGCCATATCGCATAGATCTCACTGTGAAAAGGCTTAAATGGCTGTTTTGACCTAAGTTTGAGGATTGCGCTCAAATCAAATGTCCTATAACCAAATTTCCACATGTAACTACTAGATTGTGATACAATACACTAATGGGTGAAGTTTGGTTGACTTCTGCGCAGCGGTTTGGGAGTTAACATCAAAATTACATTTCTCGGCCATATCGCATAGATCTCACTGTGAAAAGGCTTAAATGACTTTTTTAATTAAGTTTGATGATTGCGTTCAAACAAAATGTCCTAGAACAAAATTTTTAAATGTAACTACTAGAGTGTGATACAATACACTATTGGGTGAATTTTGGTTGACTTCTGCGCAGCGGTTTGGGAGTTAACATCAAAATTACATTTCTCGGCCATATCGCATAGATCTCACTGTGAAAAGGCTTAAATGGCTTTTTTGACCTAAGTTTGAGGATTGCGCTCAAATCAAATGTCCTATAACCAAATTTCCACATGTAACTACTAGATTGTGATACAATACACTAATGGGTGAAGTTTGGTTGACTTCTGCGCAGCGGTTTGGGAGTTAACATCAAAATTACATTTCTCGGCCATATCGCATAGATCTCACTGTGAAAAGGCTTAAATGACTTTTTTAATTAAGTTTGATGATTGCGTTCAAACAAAATGTCCTAGAACAAAATTTTCAAATGTAACTACTAGATTGTGATACAATACACTATTGGGTGAAGTTTGGTTGACTTCTGCGCAGCGGTTTGGGAGTTAACATCAAAATTACATTTCTCGGCCATATCGCATAGATCTCACTGTGAAAAGGCTTAAATGGCTTTTTTGACCTAAGTTTGAGGATTGCGCTCAAATCAAATGTCCTAGAACCAAATTTCCACATGTAACTACTAGATTGTGATACAATACACTAATGGGTGAAGTTTGGTTTACTTCTGCGCAGCGGTTTGGGAGTTAACATCAAAATTACATTTCTCGGCCATATCGCATAGATCTCACTGTGAAAAGGCTTAAATGACTTTTTTAATTAAGTTTGATGATTGCGTTCAAACAAAATGTCCTAGAACAAAATTTTCAAATGTAACTACTAGATTGTGATACAATACACTATTGGGTGAAGTTTGGTTGACTTCTGCGCAGCGGTTTGGGAGTTAACATCAAAATTACATTTCTCGGCCATATCGCATAGATCTCACTGTGAAAAGGCTTAAATGGCTTTTTTGACCTAAGTTTGAGGATTGCGCTCAAATCAAATGTCCTAGAACCAAATTTCCACATGTAACTACTAGATTGTGATACAATACACTAATGGGTGAAGTTTGGTTGACTTCTGCGCAGCGGTTTGGGAGTTAACATCAAAATTACATTTCTCGGCCATATCGCATAGATCTCACTGTGAAAAGGCTTAAATGGCTTTTTTGACCTAAGTTTGAGGATTGCGCTCAAATCAAATGTCCTAGAACCAAATTTCCACATGTAACTACTAGATTGTAATACAATACACTAATGGTTGAAGTTTGGTTGACTTCTGCGCAGCGGTTTGGGAGTTAACATCAAAATTACATTTCTCGGCCATATCGCATAGATCTCACTGTGAAAAGGCTTAAATGACTTTTTTAATTAAGTTTGATGATTGCGCTCAAACAAAATTTCCTAGAACAAAATTTTCAAATGTAACTACTAGATTGTGATACAATACACTATTGGGTGAAGTTCGGTTGACTTCTGCGCAGCGGTTTGGGAGTTAACATCACAATTACATTTCTCGGCCATATCGCATAGATCTCACTGTGAAAAAGCTTAAATGACTTTTTTAATTAAGTTTGATGATTGCGTTCAAACAAAATGTCCTAGAACAAAATTTTCAAATGTAACTACTAGATTGTGATACAATACACTATTGGGTGAAGTTTGGTTGACTTCTGCGCAGCGGTTTGGGAGTTAACATCAAAATTACATTTCTCGGCCATATCGCATTGATCTCACTGTGAAAAGGCTTAAATGGCTTTTTTGACCTAAGTTTGAGGATTGCGCTCAAATCAAATGTCCTAGAACCAAATTTCCACATGTAACTACTAGATTGTGATACAATACACTAATGGGTGAAGTTTGGTTGACTTCTGCGCAGCGGTTTGGGAGTTAACATCAAAATTACATTTCTCGGCCATATCGCATAGATCTCACTGTGAAAAGGCTTAAATGACTTTTTTAATTAAGTTTGATGATTGCGTTCAAACAAAATGTCCTAGAACAAAATTTTCAAATGTAACTACTAGATTGTGATACAATACACTATTGGATGAAGTTTGGTTGACTTCTGCGCAGCGGTTTGGGAGTTAACATCAAAATTACATTTCTCGGCCATATCGCATAGATCTCACTGTGAAAAGGCTTAAATGACTTTTTTAATTAAGTTTAATGATTGCGCTCAAACCAAATGTCCTAGAACGAAATTTTCAAATGTAACTACTAGAATGTGATAAAATACACTATTGGGTGAAGTTTAGTTGACTTCTGCGCAGCGGTTTGGGAGTTAACATCAAAATTACATTTCTCGGCCATATCGCATAGATCTCACTGTGAAAAGGCTTAAATGGCTTTTTTGACCTAAGTTTAATGATTGCGCTCAAACCAAATGTCCTAGAACGAAATTTTCAAATGTAACTACTAGAATGTGATACAATACACTATTGGGTGAAGTTTTGTTGACTTCTGCGCAGCGGTTTGGGAGTTAATATCGAAATTACATTTCTCGGCCATATCGCATAGATCTCACTGTGAAAAGGCTTAAATGGCTTTTTTGACCTAAGTTTGAGGATTGCGCTCAAACAAAATGTCCTAGAACAAAATTTTCAAATGTAACTACTAGATTGTGATACAATACACTATTGGGTGAAGTTTGGTTGACTTCTGCGCAGCGGTTTGGGAGTTAACATCAAAATTACATTTCTCGGCCATATCGCATAGATCTCACTGTGAAAAGGCTTAAATGACTTTTTTAATTAAGTTTGATGATTGCGTTCAAACAAAATGTCCTAGAACAAAATTTTCAAATGTAACTACTAGATTGTGATACAATACACTATTGGGTGAAGTTTGGTTGACTTCTGCGCAGCGGTTTGGGAGTTAACATCAAAATTACATTTCTCGGCCATATCGCATAGATCTCACTGTGAAAAGGCTTAAATGGCTTTTTTGACCTAAGTTTAATAATTGCGCTCAAACCAAATGTCCTAGAACGAAATTTTAAAATGTAACTACTAGAATGTGATACAATACACTATTGGGTAAAGTTTGGTTGACTTCTGCGCAGCGGTTTGGGAGTTAACATCAAAATTACATTTCTCGGCCATATCGCATAGATCTCACTGTGAAAAGGCTTAAATGGCTTTTTTGACCTAAGTTTGAGGATTGCGCTCAAATCAAATGTCCTAGAACCAAATTTCCACATGTAACTACTAGATTGTAATACAATACACTAATGGTTGAAGTTTGGTTGACTTCTGCGCAGCGGTTTGGGAGTTAACATCAAAATTACATTTCTCGGCCATATCGCATAGATCTCACTGTGAAAAGGCTTAAATGACTTTTTTAATTAAGTTTGATGATTGCGCTCAAACAAAATTTCCTAGAACAAAATTTTCAAATGTAACTACTAGATTGTGATACAATACACTATTGGGTGAAGTTCGGTTGACTTCTGCGCAGCGGTTTGGGAGTTAACATCACAATTACATTTCTCGGCCATATCGCATAGATCTCACTGTGAAAAAGCTTAAATGACTTTTTTAATTAAGTTTGATGATTGCGTTCAAACAAAATGTCCTAGAACAAAATTTTCAAATGTAACTACTAGATTGTGATACAATACACTATTGGGTGAAGTTTGGTTGACTTCTGCGCAGCGGTTTGGGAGTTAACATCAAAATTACATTTCTCGGCCATATCGCATTGATCTCACTGTGAAAAGGCTTAAATGGCTTTTTTGACCTAAGTTTGAGGATTGCGCTCAAATCAAATGTCCTAGAACCAAATTTCCACATGTAACTACTAGATTGTGATACAATACACTAATGGGTGAAGTTTGGTTGACTTCTGCGCAGCGGTTTGGGAGTTAACATCAAAATTACATTTCTCGGCCATATCGCATAGATCTCACTGTGAAAAGGCTTAAATGACTTTTTTAATTAAGTTTGATGATTGCGTTCAAACAAAATGTCCTAGAACAAAATTTTCAAATGTAACTACTAGATTGTGATACAATACACTATTGGATGAAGTTTGGTTGACTTCTGCGCAGCGGTTTGGGAGTTAACATCAAAATTACATTTCTCGGCCATATCGCATAGATCTCACTGTGAAAAGGCTTAAATGACTTTTTTAATTAAGTTTAATGATTGCGCTCAAACCAAATGTCCTAGAACGAAATTTTCAAATGTAACTACTAGAATGTGATAAAATACACTATTGGGTGAAGTTTAGTTGACTTCTGCGCAGCGGTTTGGGAGTTAACATCAAAATTACATTTCTCGGCCATATCGCATAGATCTCACTGTGAAAAGGCTTAAATGGCTTTTTTGACCTAAGTTTAATGATTGCGCTCAAACCAAATGTCCTAGAACGAAATTTTCAAATGTAACTACTAGAATGTGATACAATACACTATTGGGTGAAGTTTTGTTGACTTCTGCGCAGCGGTTTGGGAGTTAATATCGAAATTACATTTCTCGGCCATATCGCATAGATCTCACTGTGAAAAGGCTTAAATGGCTTTTTTGACCTAAGTTTGAGGATTGCGCTCAAACAAAATGTCCTAGAACAAAATTTTCAAATGTAACTACTAGATTGTGATACAATACACTATTGGGTGAAGTTTGGTTGACTTCTGCGCAGCGGTTTGGGAGTTAACATCAAAATTACATTTCTCGGCCATATCGCATAGATCTCACTGTGAAAAGGCTTAAATGACTTTTTTAATTAAGTTTGATGATTGCGTTCAAACAAAATGTCCTAGAACAAAATTTTCAAATGTAACTACTAGATTGTGATACAATACACTATTGGGTGAAGTTTGGTTGACTTCTGCGCAGCGGTTTGGGAGTTAACATCAAAATTACATTTCTCGGCCATATCGCATAGATCTCACTGTGAAAAGGCTTAAATGGCTTTTTTGACCTAAGTTTAATAATTGCGCTCAAACCAAATGTCCTAGAACGAAATTTTAAAATGTAACTACTAGAATGTGATACAATACACTATTGGGTAAAGTTTGGTTGACTTCTGCGCAGCGGTTTGGGAGTTAACATCAAAATTACATTTCTCGGCCATATCGCATAGATCTCACTGTGAAAAGGCTTAAATGGCTTTTTTGACCTAAGTTTGAGGATTGCGCTCAAATCAAATGTCCTAGAACCAAATTTCCACATGTAACTACTAGATTGTGATACAATACACTAATGGGTGAAGTTTGGTTGACTTCTGCGCAGCGGTTTGGGAGTTAACATCAAAATTACATTTCTCGGCCATATCGCATAGATCTCACTGTGAAAAGGCTTAAATGACTTTTTTAATTAAGTTTGATGATTGCGCTCAAACAAAATTTCCTAGAACAAAATTTTCAAATGTAACTACTAGATTGTGATACAATACACTATTGGGTGAAGTTTGGTTGACTTCTGCGCAGCGGTTTGGGAGTTAACATCAAAATTACATTTCTCGGCCATATCGCATAGATCTCACTGTGAAAAGGCTTAAATGGCTTTTTTGACCTAAGTTTGAGGATTGCGCTCAAATCAAATGTCCTAGAACCAAATTTCCACATGTAACTACTAGATTGTGATACAATACACTAATGGGTGAAGTTTGGTTGACTTCTGCGCAGCGGTTTGGGAGTTAACATCAAAATTACATTTCTCGGCCATATCGCATAGATCTCACTGTGAAAAGGCTTAAATGACTTTTTTAATTAAGTTTGATGATTGCGCTCAAACAAAATTTCCTAGAACAAAATTTTCAAATGTAACTACTAGATTGTGATACAATACACTATTGGGTGAAGTTTGGTTGACTTCTGCGCAGCGGTTTGGGAGTTAACATCAAAATTACATTTCTCTGCCATATCGCATAGATCTCACTGTGAAAAGGCTTAAATGACTTTTTTAATTAAGTTTGATGATTGCGTTCAAACAAAATGTCCTAGAACAAAATTTTCAAATGTAACTACTAGATTGTGATACAATACACTATTGGGTGAAGTTTGGTTGACTTCTGCGCAGCGGTTTGGGAGTTAACATCAAAATTACATTTCTCGGCCATATCGCATAGATCTCACTGTGAAAAGGCTTAAATGGCTTTTTTGACCTAAGTTTGAGGATTGCGCTCAAATCAAATGTCCAATAACCAAATTTCCACATGTAACTACTAGATTGTGATACAATACACTAATGGGTGAAGTTTGGTTGACTTCTGCGCAGCGGTTTGGGAGTTAACATCAAAATTACATTTCTCGGCCATATCGCATAGATCTCACTGTGAAAAGGCTTAAATGACTTTTTTAATTAAGTTTGATGATTGCGCTCAAACAAAATTTCCTAAAAAAAAATTTTCAAATGTAACTACTAGATTGTGATACAATACACTATTGGGTGAAGTTTGGTTGACTTCTGCGCAGCGGTTTGGGAGTTAACATCAAAATTACATTTCTCGGCCATATCGCATAGATCTCACTGTGAAAAGGCTTAAATGACTTTTTTAATTAAGTTTGATGATTGCGTTCAAACAAAATGTCCTAGAACAAAATTTTCAAATGTAACTACTAGATTGTGATACAATACACTATTGGGTGAAGTTTGGTTGACTTCTGCGCAGCGGTTTGTGAGTTAACATCAAAATTACATTTCTCGGCCATATCGCATAGATCTCACTGTGAAAAGGCTTAAATGGCTTTTTTGACCTAAGTTTGAGGATTGCGCTCAAATCAAATGTCCAATAACCAAATTTCCACATGTAACTACTAGATTGTGATACAATACACTAATGGGTGAAGTTTGGTTGACTTCTGCGCAGCGGTTTGGGAGTTAACATCAAAATTACATTTCTCGGCCATATCGCATAGATCTCACTGTGAAAAGGCTTAAATGACTTTTTTAATTAAGTTTGATGATTGCGCTCAAACAAAATTTCCTAAAAAAAAATTTTCAAATGTAACTACTAGATTGTGATACAATACACTATTGGGTGAAGTTTGGTTGACTTCTGCGCAGCGGTTTGGGAGTTAACATCAAAATTACATTTCTCGGCCATATCGCATAGATCTCACTGTGAAAAGGCTTAAATGACTTTTTTAATTAAGTTTGATGATTGCGTTCAAACAAAATGTCCTAGAACAAAATTTTCAAATGTAACTACTAGATTGTGATACAATACACTATTGGGTGAAGTTTGGTTGACTTCTGCGCAGCGGTTTGGGAGTTAACATCAAAATTACATTTCTCGGCCATATCGCATAGATCTCACTGTGAAAAGGCTTAAATGGCTTTTTTGACCTAAGTTTGAGGATTGCGCTCAAATCAAATGTCCAATAACCAAATTTCCACATGTAACTACTAGATTGTGATACAATACACTAATGGGTGAAGTTTGGTTGACTTCTGCGCAGCGGTTTGGGAGTTAACATCAAAATTACATTTCTCGGCCATATCGCATAGATCTCACTGTGAAAAGGCTTAAATGACTTTTTTAATTAAGTTTGATGATTGCGCTCAAACAAAATTTCCTGAAAAAAAATTTTCAAATGTAACTACTAGATTGTGATACAATACACTATTGGGTGAAGTTTGGTTGACTTCTGCGCAGCGGTTTGGGAGTTAACATCAAAATTACATTTCTCGGCCATATCGCATAGATCTCACTGTGAAAAGGCTTAAATGACTTTTTTAATTAAGTTTGATGATTGCGTTCAAACAAAATGTCCTAGAACAAAATTTTCAAATGTAACTACTAGATTGTGATACAATACACTATTGGGTGAAGTTTGGTTGACTTCTGCGCAGCGGTTTGGGAGTTAACATCAAAATTACATTTCTCGGCCATATCGCATAGATCTCACTGTGAAAAGGCTTAAATGGCTTTTTTGACCTAAGTTTGAGGATTGCGCTCAAATCAAATGTCCAATAACCAAATTTCCACATGTAACTACTAGATTGTGATACAATACACTAATGGGTGAAGTTTGGTTGACTTCTGCGCAGCGGTTTGGGAGTTAACATCAAAATTACATTTCTCGGCCATATCGCATAGATCTCACTGTGAAAAGGCTTAAATGACTTTTTTAATTAAGTTTGATGATTGCGCTCAAACAAAATTTCCTGAAAAAAAATTTTCAAATGTAACTACTAGATTGTGATACAATACACTATTGGGTGAAGTTTGGTTGACTTCTGCGCAGCGGTTTGGGAGTTAACATCAAAATTACATTTCTCGGCCATATCGCATAGATCTCACTGTGAAAAGGCTTAAATGACTTTTTTAATTAAGTTTGATGATTGCGTTCAAACAAAATGTCCTAGAACAAAATTTTCAAATGTAACTACTAGATTGTGATACAATACACTATTGGGTGAAGTTTGGTTGACTTCTGCGCAGCGGTTTGGGAGTTAACATCAAAATTACATTTCTCGGCCATATCGCATAGATCTCACTGTGAAAAGGCTTAAATGGCTTTTTTGACCTAAGTTTGAGGATTGCGCTCAAATCAAATGTCCAATAACCAAATTTCCACATGTAACTACTAGATTGTGATACAATACACTAATGGGTGAAGTTTGGTTGACTTCTGCGCAGCGGTTTGGGAGTTAACATCAAAATTACATTTCTCGGCCATATCGCATAGATCTCACTGTGAAAAGGCTTAAATGACTTTTTTAATTAAGTTTGATGATTGCGCTCAAACAAAATTTCCTAAAAAAAAATTTTCAAATGTAACTACTAGATTGTGATACAATACACTATTGGGTGAAGTTTGGTTGACTTCTGCGCAGCGGTTTGGGAGTTAACATCAAAATTACATTTCTCGGCCATATCGCATAGATCTCACTGTGAAAAGGCTTAAATGACTTTTTTAATTAAGTTTGATGATTGCGTTCAAACAAAATGTCCTAGAACAAAATTTTCAAATGTAACTACTAGATTGTGATACAATACACTATTGGGTGAAGTTTGGTTGACTTCTGCGCAGCGGTTTGGGAGTTAACATCAAAATTACATTTCTCGGCCATATCGCATAGATCTCACTGTGAAAAGGCTTAAATGGCTTTTTTGACCTAAGTTTGAGGATTGCGCTCAAATCAAATGTCCTAGAACCAAATTTCCACATGTAACTACTAGATTGTGATACAATACACTAATGGTTGAAGTTTGGTTGACTTCTGCGCAGCGGTTTGGGAGTGAACATCAAAATTACATTTCTCGGCCATATCGCATAGATCTCACTGTGAAAAGGCTTAAATGACTTTTTTTAATTAAGTTTGAAGATTGCGCTCAAATCAAATGTCCTAGAACTAAATTTCCAAATGTAACTACTAGATTGTGATACAATACACTATTGGGTGAAGTTTGGTTGACTTCTGCGCAGCGGTTTGGGAGTTAACATCAAAATTACATTTCTCGGCCATATCGCATAGATCTCACTGTGAAAAGGCTTAAATGGCTGTTTTGACCTAAGTTTGAGGATTGCGCTCAAATCAAATGTCCTAGAACCAAATTTCCACATGTAACTACTAGATTGTGATACAATACACTAATGGGTGAAGTTTGGTTGACTTCTGCGCAGCGGTTTGGGAGTTAACATCAAAATTACATTTCTCGGCCATATCGCATAGATCTCACTGTGAAAAGGCTTAAATGACTTTTTTAATTAAGTTTGATGATTGCGCTCAAACAAAATGTCCTAGAACAAAATTTTCAAATGTAACTACTAGATTGTGATACAATACACTATTGGGTGAAGTTTGGTTGACTTCTGCGCAGCGGTTTGGGAGTTAACATCAAAATTACATTTCTCGGCCATATCGCATAGATCTCACTGTGAAAAGGCTTAAATGGCTTTTTTGACCTAAGTTTGAGGATTGCGCTCAAATCAAATGTCCTAGAACCAAATTTCCACATGTAACTACTAGATTGTGATACAATACACTAATGGGTGAAGTTTGGTTTACTTCTGCGCAGCGGTTTGGGAGTTAACATCAAAATTACATTTCTCGGCCATATCGCATAGATCTCACTGTGAAAAGGCTTAAAAGGCTTTTTTGACCTAGGTTTAATGATTGCGCTCAAACCAAATGTCCTAGAACGAAATTTTCAAATGTAACTACTAGAATGTGATACAATACACTATTGGGTGAAGTTTGGTTGACTTCTGCGCAGCGGTTTGGGAGTTAACATCAAAATTACATTTCTCGGCCATATCGCATAGATCTCACTGTGAAAAGGCTTAAATGGCTTTTTTGACCTAAGTTTGAGGATTGCGCTCAAATCAAATGTCCTATAACCAAATTTCCACATGTAACTACTAGATTGTGATACAATACACTAATGGGTGAAGTTTGGTTGACTTCTGCGCAGCGGTTTGGGAGTGAACATCAAAATTACATTTCTCGGCCATATCGCATAGATCTCACTGTGAAAAGGCTTAAATGACTTTTTTAATTAAGTTTGATGATTGCGCTCAAACAAAATTTCCTAAAACAAAATTTTCAAATGTAACTACTAGATTGTGATACAATACACTATTGGGTGAAGTTTGGTTGACTTCTGCGCAGCGGTTTGGGAGTTAACATCAAAATTACATTTCTCGGCCATATCGCATAGATCTCACTGTGAAAAGGCTTAAATGACTTTTTTAATTAATTTTGATGATTGCGTTCAAACAAAATGTCCTAGAACAAAATTTTCAAATGTAACTACCAGAATGTGATATAATACACTATTGGGTGAAGTTTAGTTGACTTCTGCGCAGCGGTTTGGGAGTTAACATCAAAATTACATTTCTCGGCCATATCGCATTGATCTCACTGTGAAAAGGCTTAAATGGCTTTTTTGACCTAAGTTTGAGGATTGCGCTCAAATCAAATGTCCTAGAACCAAATTTCCACATGTAACTACTAGATTGTGATACAATACACTAATGGGTGAAGTTTGGTTGACTTCTGCGCAGCGGTTTGGGAGTTAACATCAAAATTACATTTCTCGGCCATATCGCATAGATCTCACTGTGAAAAGGCTTAAATGACTTTTTTAATTAAGTTTGATGATTGCGTTCAAACAAAATGTCCTAGAACAAAATTTTCAAATGTAACTACTAGATTGTGATACAATACACTATTGGGTGAAGTTTGGTTGACTTCTGCGCAGCGGTTTGGGAGTTAACATCAAAATTACATTTCTCGGCCATATCGCATAGATCTCACTGTGAAAAGGCTTAAATGGCTTTTTTGACCTAAGTTTGAGGATTGCGCTTAAATCAAATGTCCTAGAACCAAATTTCCACATGTAATTACTAGATTGTGATACAATACACTAATGGGTGAAGTTTGGTTGACTTCTGCGCAGCGGTTTGGGAGTTAACATCAAAATTACATTTCTCGGCCATATCGCATAGATCTCACTGTGAAAAGGCTTAAATGGCTTTTTTGACCTAAGTTTAATAATTGCACTCAAACCAAATGTCCTTGAACGAAATTTTCAAATGTAACTACTAGAATGTGATACAATACACTATTGGGTGAAGTTTGGTTGACTTCTGCGCAGCGGTTTGGGAGTTAACATCAAAATTACATTTCTCGGCCATATCGCATAGATCTCACTGTGAAAAGGCTTAAATGGCTTTTTTGACCTAAGTTTGAGGATTGCGCTCAAATCAAATGTCCTAGAACCAAATTTCCACATGTAACTACTAGATTGTGATACAATACACTAATGGGTGAAGTTTGGTTGACTTCTGCGCAGCGGTTTGGGAGTTAACATCAAAATTACATTTCTCGGCCATATCGCATAGATCTCACTGTGAAAAGGCTTAAATGACTTTTTTTAATTAAGTTTGAAGATTGCGCTCAAATCAAATGTCCTAGAACTAAATTTCCAAATGTCACTACTAGATTGTGATAAAATACACTATTGGGTGAAGTTTGGTTGACTTCTGCGCAGCGGCTTGGGAGTTAACATCAAAATTACATTTCTCGGCCATATCGCATAGATCTCACTGTGAAAAGGCTTAAATGGCTTTTTTGACCTAAGTTTGAGGATTGCGCTCAAATCAAATGTCCTATAACCAAATTTCCACATGTAACTACTAGATTGTGATACAATACACTAATGGGTGAAGTTTGGTTGACTTCTGCGCAGCGGTTTGGGAGTTAACATCAAAATTACATTTCTCGGCCATATCGCATAGATCTCACTGTGAAAAGGCTTAAATGACTTTTTTAATTAAGTTTGATGATTGCGTTCAAACAAAATGTCCTAGAACAAAATTTTCAAATGTAACTACTAGATTGTGATACAATACACTATTGGGTGAAGTTTGGTTGACTTCTGCGCAGCGGTTTGGGAGTTAACATCAAAATTACATTTCTCGGCCATATCGCATAGATCTCACTGTGAAAAGGCTTAAATGGCTTTTTTGACCTAAGTTTGAGGATTGCGCTCAAATCAAATGTCCTAGAACCAAATTTCCACATGTAACTACTAGATTGTGATACAATACACTAATGGGTGAAGTTTGGTTGACTTCTGCGCAGCGGTTTGGGAGTTAACATCAAAATTACATTTCTCGGCCATATCGCATAGATCTCACTGTGAAAAGGCTTAAATGACTTTTTTAATTAAGTTTGATGATTGCGCTCAAACAAAATTTCCTAGAACAAAATTTTCAAATGTAACTACTAGATTGTGATACAATACACTATTGGGTGAAGTTCGGTTGACTTCTGCGCAGCGGTTTGGGAGTTAACATCACAATTACATTTCTCGGCCATATCGCATAGATCTCACTGTGAAAAAGCTTAAATGACTTTTTTAATTAAGTTTGATGATTGCGTTCAAACCAAATGTCCTAGAACAAAATTTTCAAATGTAACTACTAGATTGTGATACAATACACTATTGGGTGAAGTTTGGTTGACTTCTGCGCAGCGGTTTGGGAGTTAACATCAAAATTACATTTCTCGGCCATATCGCATTGATCTCACTGTGAAAAGGCTTAAATGGCTTTTTTGACCTAAGTTTGAGGATTGCGCTCAAATCAAATGTCCTAGAACCAAATTTCCACATGTAACTACTAGATTGTGATACAATACACTAATGGGTGAAGTTTGGTTGACTTCTGCGCAGCGGTTTGGGAGTTAACATCAAAATTACATTTCTCGGCCATATCGCATAGATCTCACTGTGAAAAGGCTTAAATGACTTTTTTAATTAAGTTTGATGATTGCGTTCAAACAAAATGTCCTAGAACAAAATTTTCAAATGTAACTACTAGATTGTGATACAATACACTATTGGATGAAGTTTGGTTGACTTCTGCGCAGCGGTTTGGGAGTTAACATCAAAATTACATTTCTCGGCCATATCGCATAGATCTCACTGTGAAAAGGCTTAAATGACTTTTTTAATTAAGTTTGATGATTGCGTTCAAACAAAATGTCCTAGAACAAAATTTTCAAATGTAACTACTAGATTGTGATACAATACACTATTGGGTGAAGTTTGGTTGACTTCTGCGCAGCGGTTTGGGAGTTAACATCAAAATTACATTTCTCGGCCATATCGCATAGATCTCACTGTGAAAAGGCTTAAATGGCTTTTTTGACCTAAGTTTAATAATTGCGCTCAAACCAAATGTCCTAGAACGAAATTTTAAAATGTAACTACTAGAATGTGATACAATACACTATTGGGTAAAGTTTGGTTGACTTCTGCGCAGCGGTTTGGGAGTTAACATCAAAATTACATTTCTCGGCCATATCGCATAGATCTCACTGTGAAAAGGCTTAAATGGCTTTTTTGACCTAAGTTTGAGGATTGCGCTCAAATCAAATGTCCTAGAACCAAATTTCCACATGTAACTACTAGATTGTGATACAATACACTAATGGGTGAAGTTTGGTTGACTTCTGCGCAGCGGTTTGGGAGTTAACATCAAAATTACATTTCTCGGCCATATCGCATAGATCTCACTGTGAAAAGGCTTAAATGACTTTTTTAATTAAGTTTGATGATTGCGCTCAAACAAAATTTCCTAGAACAAAATTTTCAAATGTAACTACTAGATTGTGATACAATACACTATTGGGTGAAGTTTGGTTGACTTCTGCGCAGCGGTTTGGGAGTTAACATCAAAATTACATTTCTCGGCCATATCGCATAGATCTCACTGTGAAAAGGCTTAAATGACTTTTTTAATTAAGTTTGATGATTGCGTTCAAACAAAATGTCCTAGAACAAAATTTTCAAATGTAACTACTAGATTGTGATACAATACACTATTGGGTGAAGTTTGGTTGACTTCTGCGCAGCGGTTTGGGAGTTAACATCAAAATTACATTTCTCGGCCATATCGCATAGATCTCACTGTGAAAAGGCTTAAATGGCTTTTTTGACCTAAGTTTGAGGATTGCGCTCAAATCAAATGTCCAATAACCAAATTTCCACATGTAACTACTAGATTGTGATACAATACACTAATGGGTGAAGTTTGGTTGACTTCTGCGCAGCGGTTTGGGAGTTAACATCAAAATTACATTTCTCGGCCATATCGCATAGATCTCACTGTGAAAAGGCTTAAATGACTTTTTTAATTAAGTTTGATGATTGCGCTCAAACAAAATTTCCTAAAAAAAAATTTTCAAATGTAACTACTAGATTGTGATACAATACACTATTGGGTGAAGTTTGGTTGACTTCTGCGCAGCGGTTTGGGAGTTAACATCAAAATTACATTTCTCGGCCATATCGCATAGATCTCACTGTGAAAAGGCTTAAATGACTTTTTTAATTAAGTTTGATGATTGCGTTCAAACAAAATGTCCTAGAACAAAATTTTCAAATGTAACTACTAGATTGTGATACAATACACTATTGGGTGAAGTTTGGTTGACTTCTGCGCAGCGGTTTGGGAGTTAACATCAAAATTACATTTCTCGGCCATATCGCATAGATCTCACTGTGAAAAGGCTTAAATGGCTTTTTTGACCTAAGTTTGAGGATTGCGCTCAAATCAAATGTCCAATAACCAAATTTCCACATGTAACTACTAGATTGTGATACAATACACTAATGGGTGAAGTTTGGTTGACTTCTGCGCAGCGGTTTGGGAGTTAACATCAAAATTACATTTCTCGGCCATATCGCATAGATCTCACTGTGAAAAGGCTTAAATGACTTTTTTAATTAAGTTTGATGATTGCGCTCAAACAAAATTTCCTAAAAAAAAATTTTCAAATGTAACTACTAGATTGTGATACAATACACTATTGGGTGAAGTTTGGTTGACTTCTGCGCAGCGGTTTGGGAGTTAACATCAAAATTACATTTCTCGGCCATATCGCATAGATCTCACTGTGAAAAGGCTTAAATGACTTTTTTAATTAAGTTTGATGATTGCGTTCAAACAAAATGTCCTAGAACAAAATTTTCAAATGTAACTACTAGATTGTGATACAATACACTATTGGGTGAAGTTTGGTTGACTTCTGCGCAGCGGTTTGGGAGTTAACATCAAAATTACATTTCTCGGCCATATCGCATAGATCTCACTGTGAAAAGGCTTAAATGGCTTTTTTGACCTAAGTTTGAGGATTGCGCTCAAATCAAATGTCCTAGAACCAAATTTCCACATGTAACTACTAGATTGTGATACAATACACTAATGGTTGAAGTTTGGTTGACTTCTGCGCAGCGGTTTGGGAGTGAACATCAAAATTACATTTCTCGGCCATATCGCATAGATCTCACTGTGAAAAGGCTTAAATGACTTTTTTTAATTAAGTTTTAAGATTGCGCTCAAATCAAATGTCCTAGAACTAAATTTCCAAATGTAACTACTAGATTGTGATACAATACACTATTGGGTGAAGTTTGGTTGACTTCTGCGCAGCGGTTTGGGAGTTAACATCAAAATTACATTTCTCGGCCATATCGCATAGATCTCACTGTGAAAAGGCTTAAATGGCTGTTTTGACCTAAGTTTGAGGATTGCGCTCAAATCAAATGTCCTAGAACCAAATTTCCACATGTAACTACTAGATTGTGATACAATACACTAATGGGTGAAGTTTGGTTGACTTCTGCGCAGCGGTTTGGGAGTTAACATCAAAATTACATTTCTCGGCCATATTGCATAGATCTCACTGTGAAAAGGCTTAAATGACTTTTTTAATTAAGTTTGATGATTGCGCTCAAACAAAATGTCCTAGAACAAAATTTTCAAATGTAACTACTAGATTGTGATACAATACACTATTGGGTGAAGTTTGGTTGACTTCTGCGCAGCGGTTTGGGAGTTAACATCAAAATTACATTTCTCGGCCATATCGCATAGATCTCACTGTGAAAAGGCTTAAATGGCTTTTTTACCTAAGTTTGAGGATTGCGCTCAAATCAAATGTCCTAGAACCAAATTTCCACATGTAACTACTAGATTGTGATACAATACACTAATGGTTGAAGTTTGGTTGACTTCTGCGCAGCGGTTTGGGAGTGAACATCAAAATTACATTTCTCGGCCATATCGCATAGATCTCACTGTGAAAAGGCTTAAATGACTTTTTTTAATTAAGTTTGAAGATTGCGCTCAAATCAAATGTCCTAGAACCAAATTTCCACATGTAACTACTAGATTGTGATACAATACACTAATGGGTGAAGTTTGGTTGACTTCTGCGCAGCGGTTTGGGAGTTAACATCAAAATTACATTTCTCGGCCATATCGCATAGATCTCACTGTGAAAAGGCTTAAATGGCTGTTTTGACCTAAGTTTGAGGATTGCGCTCAAATCAAATGTCCTATAACCAAATTTCCACATGTAACTACTAGATTGTGATACAATACACTAATGGGTGAAGTTTGGTTGACTTCTGCGCAGCGGTTTGGGAGTTAACATCAAAATTACATTTCTCGGCCATATCGCATAGATCTCACTGTGAAAAGGCTTAAATGACTTTTTTAATTAAGTTTGATGATTGCGTTCAAACAAAATGTCCTAGAACAAAATTTTTAAATGTAACTACTAGAGTGTGATACAATACACTATTGGGTGAATTTTGGTTGACTTCTGCGCAGCGGTTTGGGAGTTAACATCAAAATTACATTTCTCGGCCATATCGCATAGATCTCACTGTGAAAAGGCTTAAATGGCTTTTTTGACCTAAGTTTGAGGATTGCGCTCAAATCAAATGTCCTATAACCAAATTTCCACATGTAACTACTAGATTGTGATACAATACACTAATGGGTGAAGTTTGGTTGACTTCTGCGCAGCGGTTTGGGAGTTAACATCAAAATTACATTTCTCGGCCATATCGCATAGATCTCACTGTGAAAAGGCTTAAATGACTTTTTTAATTAAGTTTGATGATTGCGTTCAAACAAAATGTCCTAGAACAAAATTTTCAAATGTAACTACTAGATTGTGATACAATACACTATTGGGTGAAGTTTGGTTGACTTCTGCGCAGCGGTTTGGGAGTTAACATCAAAATTACATTTCTCGGCCATATCGCATAGATCTCACTGTGAAAAGGCTTAAATGGCTTTTTTGACCTAAGTTTGAGGATTGCGCTCAAATCAAATGTCCTAGAACCAAATTTCCACATGTAACTACTAGATTGTGATACAATACACTAATGGGTGAAGTTTGGTTGACTTCTGCGCAGCGGTTTGGGAGTGAACATCAAAATTACATTTCTCGGCCATATCGCATAGATCTCACTGTGAAAAGGCTTAAATGACTTTTTTAATTAAGTTTGATGATTGCGCTCAAACAAAATTTCCTAAAACAAAATTTTCAAATGTAACTACTAGATTGTGATACAATACACTATTGGGTGAAGTTTGGTTGACTTCTGCGCAGCGGTTTGGGAGTTAACATCAAAATTACATTTCTCGGCCATATCGCATAGATCTCACTGTGAAAAGGCTTAAATGACTTTTTTAATTAAGTTTGATGATTGCGTTCAAACAAAATGTCCTAGAACAAAATTTTCAAATGTAACTACTAGAATGTGATATAATACACTATTGGGTGAAGTTTAGTTGACTTCTGCGCAGCGGTTTGGGAGTTAACATCAAAATTACATTTCTCGGCCATATCGCATTGATCTCACTGTGAAAAGGCTTAAATGGCTTTTTTGACCTAAGTTTGAGGATTGCGCTCAAATCAAATGTCCTAGAACCAAATTTCCACATGTAACTACTAGATTGTGATACAATACACTAATGGGTGAAGTTTGGTTGACTTCTGCGCAGCGGTTTGGGAGTTAACATCAAAATTACATTTCTCGGCCATATCGCATAGATCTCACTGTGAAAAGGCTTAAATGACTTTTTTAATTAAGTTTGATGATTGCGTTCAAACAAAATGTCCTAGAACAAAATTTTCAAATGTAACTACTAGATTGTGATACAATACACTATTGGGTGAAGTTTGGTTGACTTCTGCGCAGCGGTTTGGGAGTTAACATCAAAATTACATTTCTCGGCCATATCGCATAGATCTCACTGTGAAAAGGCTTAAATGGCTTTTTTGACCTAAGTTTGAGGATTGCGCTTAAATCAAATGTCCTAGAACCAAATTTCCACATGTAATTACTAGATTGTGATACAATACACTAATGGGTGAAGTTTGGTTGACTTCTGCGCAGCGGTTTGGGAGTTAACATCAAAATTACATTTCTCGGCCATATCGCATAGATCTCACTGTGAAAAGGCTTAAATGGCTTTTTTGACCTAAGTTTAATAATTGCACTCAAACCAAATGTCCTTGAACGAAATTTTCAAATGTAACTACTAGAATGTGATACAATACACTATTGGGTGAAGTTTGGTTGACTTCTGCGCAGCGGTTTGGGAGTTAACATCAAAATTACATTTCTCGGCCATATCGCATAGATCTCACTGTGAAAAGGCTTAAATGGCTTTTTTGACCTAAGTTTGAGGATTGCGCTCAAATCAAATGTCCTAGAACCAAATTTCCACATGTAACTACTAGATTGTGATACAATACACTAATGGGTGAAGTTTGGTTGACTTCTGCGCAGCGGTTTGGGAGTTAACATCAAAATTACATTTCTCGGCCATATCGCATAGATCTCACTGTGAAAAGGCTTAAATGACTTTTTTAATTAAGTTTGATGATTGCGCTCAAACAAAATGTCCTAGAACAAAATTTTCAAATGTAACTACTAGATTGTGATACAATACACTATTGGGTGAAGTTTGGTTGACTTCTGCGCAGCGGTTTGGGAGTTAACATCAAAATTACATTTCTCGGCCATATCGCATAGATCTCACTGTGAAAAGGCTTAAATGGCTTTTTTGACCTAAGTTTGAGGATTGCGCTCAAATCAAATGTCCTAGAACCAAATTTCCACATGTAACTACTAGATTGTGATACAATACACTAATGGGTGAAGTTTGGTTGACTTCTGCGCAGCGGTTTGGGAGTTAACATCAAAATTACATTTCTCGGCCATATCGCATAGATCTCACTGTGAAAAGGCTTAAATGACTTTTTTTAATTAAGTTTGAAGATTGCGCTCAAATCAAATGTCCTAGAACTAAATTTCCAAATGTAACTACTAGATTGTGATAAAATACACTATTGGGTGAAGTTTGGTTGACTTCTGCGCAGCGGCTTGGGAGTTAACATCAAAATTACATTTCTCGGCCATATCGCATAGATCTCACTGTGAAAAGGCTTAAATGGCTTTTTTGACCTAAGTTTGAGGATTGCGCTCAAATCAAATGTCCTATAACCAAATTTCCACATGTAACTACTAGATTGTGATACAATACACTAATGGGTGAAGTTTGGTTGACTTCTGCGCAGCGGTTTGGGAGTTAACATCAAAATTACATTTCTCGGCCATATCGCATAGATCTCACTGTGAAAAGGCTTAAATGACTTTTTTAATTAAGTTTGATGATTGCGTTCAAACAAAATGTCCTAGAACAAAATTTTCAAATGTAACTACTAGATTGTGATACAATACACTATTGGGTGAAGTTTGGTTGACTTCTGCGCAGCGGTTTGGGAGTTAACATCAAAATTACATTTCTCGGCCATATCGCATAGATCTCACTGTGAAAAGGCTTAAATGGCTTTTTTGACCTAAGTTTGAGGATTGCGCTCAAATCAAATGTCCTAGAACCAAATTTCCACATGTAACTACTAGATTGTGATACAATACACTAATGGGTGAAGTTTGGTTGACTTCTGCGCAGCGGTTTGGGAGTTAACATCAAAATTACATTTCTCGGCCATATCGCATAGATCTCACTGTGAAAAGGCTTAAATGACTTTTTTAATTAAGTTTGATGATTGCGCTCAAACAAAATTTCCTAGAACAAAATTTTCAAATGTAACTACTAGATTGTGATACAATACACTATTGGGTGAAGTTCGGTTGACTTCTGCGCAGCGGTTTGGGAGTTAACATCACAATTACATTTCTCGGCCATATCGCATAGATCTCACTGTGAAAAAGCTTAAATGACTTTTTTAATTAAGTTTGATGATTGCGTTCAAACAAAATGTCCTAGAACAAAATTTTCAAATGTAACTACTAGATTGTGATACAATACACTATTGGGTGAAGTTTGGTTGACTTCTGCGCAGCGGTTTGGGAGTTAACATCAAAATTACATTTCTCGGCCATATCGCATTGATCTCACTGTGAAAAGGCTTAAATGGCTTTTTTGACCTAAGTTTGAGGATTGCGCTCAAATCAAATGTCCTAGAACCAAATTTCCACATGTAACTACTAGATTGTGATACAATACACTAATGGGTGAAGTTTGGTTGACTTCTGCGCAGCGGTTTGGGAGTTAACATCAAAATTACATTTCTCGGCCATATCGCATAGATCTCACTGTGAAAAGGCTTAAATGACTTTTTTAATTAAGTTTGATGATTGCGTTCAAACAAAATGTCCTAGAACAAAATTTTCAAATGTAACTACTAGATTGTGATACAATACACTATTGGATGAAGTTTGGTTGACTTCTGCGCAGCGGTTTGGGAGTTAACATCAAAATTACATTTCTCGGCCATATCGCATAGATCTCACTGTGAAAAGGCTTAAATGACTTTTTTAATTAAGTTTAATGATTGCGCTCAAACCAAATGTCCTAGAACGAAATTTTCAAATGTAACTACTAGAATGTGATAAAATACACTATTGGGTGAAGTTTAGTTGACTTCTGCGCAGCGGTTTGGGAGTTGACATCAAAATTACATTTCTCGGCCATATCGCATAGATCTCACTGTGAAAAGGCTTAAATGGCTTTTTTGACCTAAGTTTAATGATTGCGCTCAAACCAAATGTCCTAGAACGAAATTTTCAAATGTAACTACTAGAATGTGATACAATACACTATTGGGTGAAGTTTTGTTGACTTCTGCGCAGCGGTTTGGGAGTTAATATCGAAATTACATTTCTCGGCCATATCGCATAGATCTCACTGTGAAAAGGCTTAAATGGCTTTTTTGACCTAAGTTTGAGGATTGCGCTCAAACAAAATGTCCTAGAACAAAATTTTCAAATGTAACTACTAGATTGTGATACAATACACTATTGGGTGAAGTTTGGTTGACTTCTGCGCAGCGGTTTGGGAGTTAACATCAAAATTACATTTCTCGGCCATATCGCATAGATCTCACTGTGAAAAGGCTTAAATGACTTTTTTAATTAAGTTTGATGATTGCGTTCAAACAAAATGTCCTAGAACAAAATTTTCAAATGTAACTACTAGATTGTGATACAATACACTATTGGGTGAAGTTTGGTTGACTTCTGCGCAGCGGTTTGGGAGTTAACATCAAAATTACATTTCTCGGCCATATCGCATAGATCTCACTGTGAAAAGGCTTAAATGGCTTTTTTGACCTAAGTTTAATAATTGCGCTCAAACCAAATGTCCTAGAACGAAATTTTAAAATGTAACTACTAGAATGTGATACAATACACTATTGGGTAAAGTTTGGTTGACTTCTGCGCAGCGGTTTGGGAGTTAACATCAAAATTACATTTCTCGGCCATATCGCATAGATCTCACTGTGAAAAGGCTTAAATGGCTTTTTTGACCTAAGTTTGAGGATTGCGCTCAAATCAAATGTCCTAGAACCAAATTTCCACATGTAACTACTAGATTGTGATACAATACACTAATGGGTGAAGTTTGGTTGACTTCTGCGCAGCGGTTTGGGAGTTAACATCAAAATTACATTTCTCGGCCATATCGCATAGATCTCACTGTGAAAAGGCTTAAATGACTTTTTTAATTAAGTTTGATGATTGCGCTCAAACAAAATTTCCTAGAACAAAATTTTCAAATGTAACTACTAGATTGTGATACAATACACTATTGGGTGAAGTTTGGTTGACTTCTGCGCAGCGGTTTGGGAGTTAACATCAAAATTACATTTCTCGGCCATATCGCATAGATCTCACTGTGAAAAGGCTTAAATGACTTTTTTAATTAAGTTTGATGATTGCGTTCAAACAAAATGTCCTAGAACAAAATTTTCAAATGTAACTACTAGATTGTGATACAATACACTATTGGGTGAAGTTTGGTTGACTTCTGCGCAGCGGTTTGGGAGTTAACATCAAAATTACATTTCTCGGCCATATCGCATAGATCTCACTGTGAAAAGGCTTAAATGGCTTTTTTGACCTAAGTTTGAGGATTGCGCTCAAATCAAATGTCCAATAACCAAATTTCCACATGTAACTACTAGATTGTGATACAATACACTAATGGGTGAAGTTTGGTTGACTTCTGCGCAGCGGTTTGGGAGTTAACATCAAAATTACATTTCTCGGCCATATCGCATAGATCTCACTGTGAAAAGGCTTAAATGACTTTTTTAATTAAGTTTGATGATTGCGCTCAAACAAAATTTCCTAAAAAAAAATTTTCAAATGTAACTACTAGATTGTGATACAATACACTATTGGGTGAAGTTTGGTTGACTTCTGCGCAGCGGTTTGGGAGTTAACATCAAAATTACATTTCTCGGCCATATCGCATAGATCTCACTGTGAAAAGGCTTAAATGACTTTTTTAATTAAGTTTGATGATTGCGTTCAAACAAAATGTCCTAGAACAAAATTTTCAAATGTAACTACTAGATTGTGATACAATACACTATTGGGTGAAGTTTGGTTGACTTCTGCGCAGCGGTTTGGGAGTTAACATCAAAATTACATTTCTCGGCCATATCGCATAGATCTCACTGTGAAAAGGCTTAAATGGCTTTTTTGACCTAAGTTTGAGGATTGCGCTCAAATCAAATGTCCTAGAACCAAATTTCCACATGTAACTACTAGATTGTGATACAATACACTAATGGTTGAAGTTTGGTTGACTTCTGCGCAGCGGTTTGGGAGTGAACATCAAAATTACATTTCTCGGCCATATCGCATAGATCTCACTGTGAAAAGGCTTAAATGACTTTTTTTAATTAAGTTTGAAGATTGCGCTCAAATCAAATGTCCTAGAACTAAATTTCCAAATGTAACTACTAGATTGTGATAAAATACACTATTGGGTGAAGTTTGGTTGACTTCTGCGCAGCGGTTTGGGAGTTAACATCAAAATTACATTTCTCGGCCATATCGCATAGATCTCACTGTGAAAAGGCTTAAATGGCTGTTTTGACCTAAGTTTGAGGATTGCGCTCAAATCAAATGTCCTAGAACCAAATTTCCACATGTAACTACTAGATTGTGATACAATACACTAATGGGTGAAGTTTGGTTGACTTCTGCGCAGCGGTTTGGGAGTTAACATCAAAATTACATTTCTCGGCCATATCGCATAGATCTCACTGTGAAAAGGCTTAAATGACTTTTTTAATTAAGTTTGATGATTGCGCTCAAACAAAATGTCCTAGAACAAAATTTTCAAATGTAACTACTAGATTGTGATACAATACACTATTGGGTGAAGTTTGGTTGACTTCTGCGCAGCGGTTTGGGAGTTAACATCAAAATTACATTTCTCGGCCATATCGCATAGATCTCACTGTGAAAAGGCTTAAATGGCTTTTTTGACCTAAGTTTGAGGATTGCGCTCAAATCAAATGTCCTAGAACCAAATTTCCACATGTAACTACTAGATTGTGATACAATACACTAATGGTTGAAGTTTGGTTGACTTCTGCGCAGCGGTTTGGGAGTGAACATCAAAATTACATTTCTCGGCCATATCGCATAGATCTCACTGTGAAAAGGCTTAAATGACTTTTTTTAATTAAGTTTGAAGATTGCGCTCAAATCAAATGTCCTAGAACCAAATTTCCACATGTAACTACTAGATTGTGATACAATACACTAATGGGTGAAGTTTGGTTGACTTCTGCGCAGCGGTTTGGGAGTTAACATCAAAATTACATTTCTCGGCCATATCGCATAGATCTCACTGTGAAAAGGCTTAAATGGCTGTTTTGACCTAAGTTTGAGGATTGCGCTCAAATCAAATGTCCTATAACCAAATTTCCACATGTAACTACTAGATTGTGATACAATACACTAATGGGTGAAGTTTGGTTGACTTCTGCGCAGCGGTTTGGGAGTTAACATCAAAATTACATTTCTCGGCCATATCGCATAGATCTCACTGTGAAAAGGCTTAAATGACTTTTTTAATTAAGTTTGATGATTGCGTTCAAACAAAATGTCCTAGAACAAAATTTTTAAATGTAACTACTAGAGTGTGATACAATACACTATTGGGTGAAGTTTGGTTGACTTCTGCGCAGCGGTTTGGGAGTTAACATCAAAATTACATTTCTCGGCCATATCGCATAGATCTCACTGTGAAAAGGCTTAAATGGCTTTTTTGACCTAAGTTTGAGGATTGCGCTCAAATCAAATGTCCTATAACCAAATTTCCACATGTAACTACTAGATTGTGATACAATACACTAATGGGTGAAGTTTGGTTGACTTCTGCGCAGCGGTTTGGGAGTTAACATCAAAATTACATTTCTCGGCCATATCGCATAGATCTCACTGTGAAAAGGCTTAAATGACTTTTTTAATTAAGTTTGATGATTGCGTTCAAACAAAATGTCCTAGAACAAAATTTTCAAATGTAACTACTAGATTGTGATACAATACACTATTGGGTGAAGTTTGGTTGACTTCTGCGCAGCGGTTTGGGAGTTAACATCAAAATTACATTTCTCGGCCATATCGCATAGATCTCACTGTGAAAAGGCTTAAATGGCTTTTTTGACCTAAGTTTGAGGATTGCGCTCAAATCAAATGTCCTAGAACCAAATTTCCACATGTAACTACTAGATTGTGATACAATACACTAATGGGTGAAGTTTGGTTTACTTCTGCGCAGCGGTTTGGGAGTTAACATCAAAATTACATTTCTCGGCCATATCGCATAGATCTCACTGTGAAAAGGCTTAAAAGGCTTTTTTGACCTAAGTTTAATGATTGCGCTCAAACCAAATGTCCTAGAACGAAATTTTCAAATGTAACTACTAGAATGTGATACAATACACTATTGGGTGAAGTTTGGTTGACTTCTGCGCAGCGGTTTGGGAGTTAACATCAAAATTACATTTCTCGGCCATATCGCATAGATCTCACTGTGAAAAGGCTTAAATGGCTTTTTTGACCTAAGTTTGAGGATTGCGCTCAGACAAAATGTCCTAGAACAAAATTTTCAAATGTAACTACTAGATTGTGATACAATACACTATTGGGTGAAGTTTGGTTGACTTCTGCGCAGCGGTTTGGGAGTTAACATCAAAATTACATTTCTCGGCCATATCGCATAGATCTCACTGTGAAAAGGCTTAAATGGCTTTTTTGACCTAAGTTTGAGGATTGCGCTCAAATCAAATGTCCTATAACCAAATTTCCACATGTAACTACTAGATTGTGATACAATACACTAATGGGTGAAGTTTGGTTGACTTCTGCGCAGCGGTTTGGGAGTGAACATCAAAATTACATTTCTCGGCCATATCGCATAGATCTCACTGTGAAAAGGCTTAAATGACTTTTTTAATTAAGTTTGATGATTGCGCTCAAACAAAATTTCCTAAAACAAAATTTTCAAATGTAACTACTAGATTGTGATACAATACACTATTGGGTGAAGTTTGGTTGACTTCTGCGCAGCGGTTTGGGAGTTAACATCAAAATTACATTTCTCGGCCATATCGCATAGATCTCACTGTGAAAAGGCTTAAATGACTTTTTTAATTAAGTTTGATGATTGCGTTCAAACAAAATGTCCTAGAAAAAAATTTTCAAATGTAACTACTAGAATGTGATATAATACACTATTGGGTGAAGTTTAGTTGACTTCTGCGCAGCGGTTTGGGAGTTAACATCAAAATTACATTTCTCGGCCATATCGCATTGATCTCACTGTGAAAAGGCTTAAATGGCTTTTTTGACCTAAGTTTGAGGATTGCGCTCAAATCAAATGTCCTAGAACCAAATTTCCACATGTAACTACTAGATTGTGATACAATACACTAATGGGTGAAGTTTGGTTGACTTCTGCGCAGCGGTTTGGGAGTTAACATCAAAATTACATTTCTCGGCCATATCGCATAGATCTCACTGTGAAAAGGCTTAAATGACTTTTTTAATTAAGTTTGATGATTGCGTTCAAACAAAATGTCCTAGAACAAAATTTTCAAATGTAACTACTAGATTGTGATACAATACACTATTGGGTGAAGTTTGGTTGACTTCTGCGCAGCGGTTTGGGAGTTAACATCAAAATTACATTTCTCGGCCATATCGCATAGATCTCACTGTGAAAAGGCTTAAATGGCTTTTTTGACCTAAGTTTGAGGATTGCGCTCAAATCAAATGTCCTAGAACCAAATTTCCACATGTAATTACTAGATTGTGATACAATACACTAATGGGTGAAGTTTGGTTGACTTCTGCGCAGCGGTTTGGGAGTTAACATCAAAATTACATTTCTCGGCCATATCGCATAGATCTCACTGTGAAAAGGCTTAAATGGCTTTTTTGACCTACGTTTAATAATTGCACTCAAACCAAATGTCCTTGAACGAAATTTTCAAATGTAACTACTAGAATGTGATACAATACACTATTGGGTGAAGTTTGGTTGACTTCTGCGCAGCGGTTTGGGAGTTAACATCAAAATTACATTTCTCGGCCATATCGCATAGATCTCACTGTGAAAAGGCTTAAATGGCTTTTTTGACCTAAGTTTGAGGATTGCGCTCAAATCAAATGTCCTAGAACCAAATTTCCACATGTAACTACTAGATTGTGATACAATACACTAATGGGTGAAGTTTGGTTGACTTCTGCGCAGCGGTTTGGGAGTTAACATCAAAATTACATTTCTCGGCCATATCGCATAGATCTCACTGTGAAAAGGCTTAAATGACTTTTTTAATTAAGTTTGATGATTGCGCTCAAACAAAATGTCCTAGAACAAAATTTTCAAATGTAACTACTAGATTGTGATACAATACACTATTGGGTGAAGTTTGGTTGACTTCTGCGCAGCGGTTTGGGAGTTAACATCAAAATTACATTTCTCGGCCATATCGCATAGATCTCACTGTGAAAAGGCTTAAATGGCTTTTTTGACCTAAGTTTGAGGATTGCGCTCAAATCAAATGTCCTAGAACCAAATTTCCACATGTAACTACTAGATTGTGATACAATACACTAATGGGTGAAGTTTGGTTGACTTCTGCGCAGCGGTTTGGGAGTTAACATCAAAATTACATTTCTCGGCCATATCGCATAGATCTCACTGTGAAAAGGCTTAAATGACTTTTTTTAATTAAGTTTGAAGATTGCGCTCAAATCAAATGTCCTAGAACTAAATTTCCAAATGTAACTACTAGATTGTGATAAAATACACTATTGGGTGAAGTTTGGTTGACTTCTGCGCAGCGGCTTGGGAGTTAACATCAAAATTACATTTCTCGGCCATATCGCATAGATCTCACTGTGAAAAGGCTTAAATGACTTTTTTAATTAAGTTTGATGATTGCGTTCAAACAAAATGTCCTAGAACAAAATTTTCAAATGTAACTACTAGATTGTGATACAATACACTATTGGGTGAAGTTTGGTTGACTTCTGCGCAGCGGTTTGGGAGTTAACATCAAAATTACATTTCTCGGCCATATCGCATAGATCTCACTGTGAAAAGGCTTAAATGGCTTTTTTGACCTAAGTTTGAGGATTGCGCTCAAATCAAATGTCCTAGAACCAAATTTCCACATGTAACTACTAGATTGTGATACAATACACTAATGGGTGAAGTTTGGTTGACTTCTGCGCAGCGGTTTGGGAGTTAACATCAAAATTACATTTCTCGGCCATATCGCATAGATCTCACTGTGAAAAGGCTTAAATGGCTTTTTTGACCTAAGTTTGAGGATTGCGCTCAAATCAAATGTCCAATAACCAAATTTCCACATGTAACTACTAGATTGTATTACAATACACTAATGGGTGAAGTTTGGTTGACTTCTGCGCAGCGGTTTGGGAGTTAACATCAAAATTACATTTCTCGGCCATATCGCATAGATCTCACTGTGAAAAGGCTTAAATGACTTTTTTAATTAAGTTTGATGATTGCGTTCAAACAAAATGTCCTAGAACAAAATTTTCAAATGTAACTACTAGATTGTGATACAATACACTATTGGGTGAAGTTTGGTTGACTTCTGCGCAGCGGTTTGGGAGTTAACATCAAAATTACATTTCTCGGCCATATCGCATAGATCTCACTGTGAAAAGGCTTAAATGGCTTTTTTGACCTAAGTTTGAGGATTGCGCTCAAATCAAATGTCCTAGAACCAAATTTCCACATTTAATTACTAGATTGTGATACAATACACTAATGGGTGAAGTTTGGTTGACTTCTGCGCAGCGGTTTGGGAGTTAACATCAAAATTACATTTCTCGGCCATATCGCATAGATCTCACTGTGAAAAGGCTTAAATGACTTTTTTAATTAAGTTTAATGATTGCGCTCAAACCAAATGTCCTAGAACGAAATTTTCAAATGTAACTACTAGAATGTGATACAATACACTATTGGGTGAAGTTTAGTTGACTTCTGCGCAGCGGTTTGGGAGTTAACATCAAAATTACATTTCTCGGCCATATCGCATAGATCTCACTGTGAAAAGGCTTAAATGGCTTTTTTGACCTAAGTTTGAGGATTGCGCTCAAACCAAATGTCCTAGAACGAAATTTTCAAATGTAACTACTAGAATGTGATACAATACACTATTGGGTGAAGTTTGGTTGACTTCTGCGCAGCGGTTTGGGAGTTAACATCAAAATTACATTTCTCGGCCATATCGCATAGATCTCACTGTGAAAAGGCTTAAATGGCTTTTTTGACCTAAGTTTGAGGATTGCGCTCAAATCAAATGTCCTAGAACCAAATTTCCACATGTAACTACTAGATTGTGATACAATACACTAATGGGTGAAGTTTGGTTGACTTCTGCGCAGCGGTTTGGGAGTTAACATCAAAATTACATTTCTCGGCCATATCGCATAGATCTCACTGTGAAAAGGCTTAAATGACTTTTTTAATTAAGTTTGATGATTGCGTTCAAACAAAATGTCCTAGAACAAAATTTTCAAATGTAACTACTAGATTGTGATACAATACACTATTGGGTGAAGTTTGGTTGACTTCTGCGCAGCGGTTTGGGAGTTAACATCAAAATTACATTTCTCGGCCATATCGCATAGATCTCACTGTGAAAAGGCTTAAATGGCTTTTTTGACCTAAGTTTGAGGATTGCGCTCAAATCAAATGTCCTAGAACCAAATTTCCACATGTAACTACTAGATTGTGATACAATACACTAATGGGTGAAGTTTGGTTGACTTCTGCGCAGCGGTTTGGGAGTTAACATCAAAATTACATTTCTCGGCCATATCGCATAGATCTCACTGTGAAAAGGCTTAAATGACTTTTTTAATTAAGTTTGATGATTGCGCTCAAACAAAATGTCCTAGAACAAAATTTTCAAATGTAACTACTAGATTGTGATACAATACACTATTGGGTGAAGTTTGGTTGACTTCTGCGCAGCGGTTTGGGAGTGAACATCAAAATTACATTTCTCTGCCATATCGCATAGATCTCACTGTGAAAAGGCTTAAATGACTTTTTTTAATTAAGTTTGAAGATTGCGCTCAAATCAAATGTCCTAGAACTAAATTTCCAAATGTAACTACTAGATTGTGATAAAATACACTATTGGGTGAAGTTTGGTTGACTTCTGCGCAGCGGTTTGGGAGTGAACATCAAAATTACATTTCTCGGCCATATCGCATAGATCTCACTGTGAAAAGGCTTAAATGACTTTTTTAATTAAGTTTGATGATTGCGCTCAAACAAAATTTCCTAAAACAAAATTTTCAAATGTAACTACTAGATTGTGATACAATACACTATTGGGTGAAGTTTGGTTGACTTCTGCGCAGCGGTTTGGGAGTTAACATCAAAATTACATTTCTCGGCCATATCGCATAGATCTCACTGTGAAAAGGCTTAAATGGCTTTTTTGACCTAAGTTTGAGGATTGCGCTCAAATCAAATGTCCTATAACCAAATTTCCACATGTAACTACTAGATTGTGATACAATACACTAATGGGTGAAGTTTGGTTGACTTCTGCGCAGCGGTTTGGGAGTTAACATCAAAATTACATTTCTCGGCCATATCGCATAGATCTCACTGTGAAAAGGCTTAAATGACTTTTTTAATTAAGTTTGATGATTGCGTTCAAACAAAATGTCCTAGAACAAAATTTTCAAATGTAACTACTAGATTGTGATACAATACACTATTGGGTGAAGTTTGGTTGACTTCTGCGCAGCGGTTTGGGAGTTAACATCAAAATGACATTTCTCGGCCATATCGCATAGATCTCACTGTGAAAAGGCTTAAATGGCTTTTTTGACCTAAGTTTGAGGATTGCGCTCAAATCAAATGTCCTAGAACCAAATTTCCACATGTAACTACTAGATTGTGATACAATACACTAATGGGTGAAGTTTGGTTTACTTCTGCGCAGCGGTTTGGGAGTTAACATCAAAATTACATTTCTCGGCCATATCGCATAGATCTCACTGTGAAAAGGCTTAAATGGCTTTTTTGACCTAAGTTTAATGATTGCGCTCAAACCAAATGTCCTAGAACGAAATTTTCAAATGTAACTACTAGAATGTGATACAATACACTATTGGGTGAAGTTTGGTTGACTTCTGCGCAGCGGTTTGGGAGTTAACATCAAAATTACATTTCTCGGCCATATCGCATAGATCTCACTGTGAAAAGGCTTAAATGGCTTTTTTGACCTAAGTTTGAGGATTGCGCTCAAATCAAATGTCCTATAACCAAATTTCCACATGTAACTACTAGATTGTGATACAATACACTAATGGGTGAAGTTTGGTTGACTTCTGCGCAGCGGTTTGGGAGTTAACATCAAAATTACATTTCTCGGCCATATCGCATAGATCTCACTGTGAAAAGGCTTAAATGACTTTTTTAATTAAGTTTGATGATTGCGTTCAAACAAAATGTCCTAGAACAAAATTTTCAAATGTAACTACTAGATTGTGATACAATACACTATTGGGTGAAGTTTGGTTGACTTCTGCGCAGCGGTTTGGGAGTTAACATCAAAATTACATTTCTCGGCCATATCGCATAGATCTCACTGTGAAAAGGCTTAAATGGCTTTTTTGACCTAAGTTTGAGGATTGCGCTCAAATCAAATGTCCTAGAACCAAATTTCCACATGTAACTACTAGATTGTGATACAATACACTAATGGGTGAAGTTTGGTTGACTTCTGCGCAGCGGTTTGGGAGTTAACATCAAAATTACATTTCTCGGCCATATCGCATAGATCTCACTGTGAAAAGGCTTAAATGGCTTTTTTGACCTAAGTTTGAGGATTGCGCTCAAATCAAATGTCCAATAACCAAATTTCCACATGTAACTACTAGATTGTATTACAATACACTAATGGGTGAAGTTTGGTTGACTTCTGCGCAGCGGTTTGGGAGTTAACATCAAAATTACATTTCTCGGCCATATCGCATAGATCTCACTGTGAAAAGGCTTAAATGACTTTTTTAATTAAGTTTAATGATTGCGCTCAAACCAAATGTCCTAGAACCAAATTTCCACATGTAACTACTAGATTGTGATACAATACACTAATGGGTGAAGTTTAGTTGACTTCTGCGCAGCGGTTTGGGAGTTAACATCAAAATTACATTTCTCGGCCATATCGCATAGATCTCACTGTGAAAAGGCTTAAATGACTTTTTTAATTAAGTTTGATGATTGCGCTCAAACAAAATGTCCTAGAACAAAATTTTCAAATGTAACTACTAGATTGTGATACAATACACTATTGGGTGAAGTTTGGTTGACTTCTGCGCAGCGGTTTGGGAGTTAACATCAAAATTACATTTCTCGGCCATATCGCATAGATCTCACTGTGAAAAGGCTTAAATGGCTTTTTTGACCTAAGTTTGAGGATTGCGCTCAAATCAAATGTCCTAGAACCAAATTTCCACATGTAACTACTAGATTGTGATACAATACACTAATGGGTGAAGTTTGGTTGACTTCTGCGCAGCGGTTTGGGAGTTAACATCAAAATTACATTTCTCGGCCATATCGCATAGATCTCACTGTGAAAAGGCTTAAATGGCTTTTTTGACCTAAGTTTGAGGATTGCGCTCAAATCAAATGTCCAATAACCAAATTTCCACATGTAACTACTAGATTGTGATACAATACACTAATGGGTAAAGTTTGGTTGACTTCTGCGCAGCGGTTTGGGAGTTAACATCAAAATTACATTTCTCGGCCATATCGCATAGATCTCACTGTGAAAAGGCTTAAATGGCTTTTTTGACCTAAGTTTGAGGATTGCGCTCAAATCAAATGTCCTATAACCAAATTTCCACATGTAACTACTAGACTGTGATACAATACACTAATGGGTGAAGTTTGGTTGACTTCTGCGCAGCGGTTTGGGAGTTAACATCAAAATTACATTTCTCGGCCATATCGCATTGATCTCACTGTGAAAAGGCTTAAATGGCTTTTTTGACCTAAGTTTGAGGATTGCGCTCAAATCAAATGTCCTAGAACCAAATTTCCACATGTAACTACTAGATTGTGATACAATACACTAATGGGTGAAGTTTGGTTGACTTCTGCGCAGCGGTTTGGGAGTTAACATCAAAATTACATTTCTCGGCCATATCGCATAGATCTCACTGTGAAAAGGCTTAAATGGCTTTTTTGACCTAAGTTTGAGGATTGCGCTCAAATCAAATGTCCAATAACCAAATTTCCACATGTAATTACTAGATTGTGATACAATACACTAATGGGTAAAGTTTGGTTGACTTCTGCGCAGCGGTTTGGGAGTTAACATCAAAATTACATTTCTCGGCCATATCGCATAGATCTCACTGTGAAAAGGCTTAAATGACTTTTTTAATTAAGTTTGATGATTGCGTTCAAACAAAATGTCCTAGAACAAAATTTTCAAATGTAACTACTAGATTGTGATACAATACACTATTGGGTGAAGTTTGGTTGACTTCTGCGCAGCGGTTTGGGAGTTAACATCAAAATTACATTTCTCGGCCATATCGCATAGATCTCACTGTGAAAAGGCTTAAATGGCTTTTTTGACCTAAGTTTGAGGATTGCGCTCAAATCAAATGTCCTAGAACCAAATTTCCACATGTAATTACTAGATTGTGATACAATACACTAATGGGTGAAGTTTGGTTGACTTCTGCGCAGCGGTTTGGGAGTTAACATCAAAATTACATTTCTCGGCCATATCGCATAGATCTCACTGTGAAAAGGCTTAAATGACTTTTTTAATTAAGTTTAATGATTGCGCTCAAACCAAATGTCCTAGAACGAAATTTTCAAATGTAACTACTAGAATGTGATACAATACACTATTGGGTGAAGTTTAGTTGACTTCTGCGCAGCGGTTTGGGAGTGAACATCAAAATTACATTTCTCGGCCATATCGCATAGATCTCACTGTGAAAAGGCTTAAATGACTTTTTTTAATTAAGTTTGAAGATTGCGCTCAAATCAAATGTCCTAGAACTAAATTTCCAAATGTAACTACTAGATTGTGATAAAATACACTATTGGGTGAAGTTTGGTTGACTTCTGCGCAGCGGTTTGGGAGTTAACATCAAAATTACATTTCTCGGCCATATCGCATAGATCTCACTGTGAAAAGGCTTAAATGGCTTTTTTGACCTAAGTTTGAGGATTGCGCTCAAATCAAATGTCCTATAACCAAATTTCCACATGTAACTACTAGATTGTGATACAATACACTAATGGGTGAAGTTTGGTTGACTTCTGCGCAGCGGTTTGGGAGTTAACATCAAAATTACATTTCTCGGCCATATCGCATAGATCTCACTGTGAAAAGGCTTAAATGACTTTTTTAATTATGTTTGATGATTGCGTTCAAACAAAATGTCCTAGAACAAAATTTTCAAATGTAACTACTAGATTGTGATACAATACACTATTGGGTGAAATTTGGTTGACTTCTGCGCAGCGGTTTGGGAGTTAACATCAAAATTACATTTCTCGGCCATATCGCATAGATCTCACTGTGAAAAGGCTTAAATGGCTTTTTTGACCTAAGTTTGAGGATTGCGCTCAAATCAAATGTCCTATAACCAAATTTCCACATGTAACTACTAGATTGTGATACAATACACTAATGGGTGAAGTTTGGTTGACTTCTGCGCAGCGGTTTGGGAGTTAACATCAAAATTACATTTCTCGGCCATATCGCATAGATCTCACTGTGAAAAGGCTTAAATGACTTTTTTAATTAAGTTTGATGATTGCGTTCAAACAAAATGTCCTAGAACAAAATTTTCAAATGTAACTACTAGATTGTGATACAATACACTATTGGGTGAAGTTTGGTTGACTTCTGCGCAGCGGTTTGGGAGTTAACATCAAAATTACATTTCTCGGCCATATCGCATAGATCTCACTGAGAAAAGGCTTAAATGGCTTTTTTGACCTAAGTTTGAGGATTGCGCTCAAATCAAATGTCCTAGAACCAAATTTCCACATGTAACTACTAGATTGTGATACAATACACTAATGGGTGAAGTTTGGTTGACTTCTGCGCAGCGGTTTGGGAGTTAACATCAAAATTACATTTCTCGGCCATATCGCATAGATCTCACTGTGAAAAGGCTTAAATGGCTTTTTTGACCTAAGTTTAATGATTGCGCTCAAATCAAATGTCCTAGAACCAAATTTCCACATGTAACTACTAGATTGTGATACAATACACTAATGGGTGAAGTTTGGTTGACTTCTGCGCAGCGGTTTGGGAGTTAACATCAAAATTACATTTCTCGGCCATATCGCATAGATCTCACTGTGAAAAGGCTTAAATGGCTTTTTTGACCTAAGTTTAATGATTGCGCTCAAACCAAATGTCCTAGAACGAAATTTTCAAATGTAACTACTAGAATGTGATACAATACACTATTGGGTGAAGTTTGGTTGACTTCTGCGCAGCGGTTTGGGAGTTAACATCAAAATTACATTTCTCGGCCATATCGCATAGATCTCACTGTGAAAAGGCTTAAATGGCTTTTTTGACCTAAGTTTGAGGATTGCGCTCAAACAAAATGTCCTAGAACAAAATTTTCAAATGTAACTACTAGATTGTGATACAATACACTATTGGGTGAAGTTTGGTTGACTTCTGCGCAGCGGTTTGGGAGTTAACATCAAAATTACATTTCTCGTCCATATCGCATAGATCTCACTGTGAAAAGGCTTAAATGACTTTTTTAATTAAGTTTGATGATTGCGTTCAAACAAAATGTCCTAGAACAAAATTTTAAAATGTAACTACTAGAATGTGATACAATACACTATTGGGTGAAGTTTGGTTGACTTCTGCGCAGCGGTTTGGGAGTTAACATCAAAATTACATTTCTCGGCCATATCGCATAGATCTCACTGTGAAAAGGCTTAAATGGCTTTTTTGACCTAAGTTTGAGGATTGCGCTCAAATCAAATGTCCTAGAACCAAATTTCCACATGTAACTACTAGATTGTGATACAATACACTAATGGGTGAAGTTTGGTTGACTTCTGCGCAGCGGTTTGGGAGTTAACATCAAAATTACATTTCTCGGCCATATCGCATAGATCTCACTGTGAAAAGGCTTAAATGACTTTTTTAATTAAGTTTGATGATTGCGCTCAAACAAAATGTCCTAGAACAAAATTTTCAAATGTAACTACTAGATTGTGATACAATACACTATTGGGTGAAGTTTGGTTGACTTCTGCGCAGCGGTTTGGGAGTGAACATCAAAATTACATTTCTCGGCCATATCGCATAGATCTCACTGTGAAAAGGCTTAAATGACTTTTTTTAATTAAGTTTGAAGATTGCGCTCAAATCAAATGTCCTAGAACTAAATTTCCAAATGTAACTACTAGATTGTGATAAAATACACTATTGGGTGAAGTTTGGTTGACTTCTGCGCAGCGGTTTGGGAGTGAACATCAAAATTACATTTCTCGGCCATATCGCATAGATCTCACTGTGAAAAGGCTTAAATGACTTTTTTAATTAAGTTTGATGATTGCGCTCAAACAAAATTTCCTAAAACAAAATTTTCAAATGTAACTACTAGATTGTGATACAATACACTATTGGGTGAAGTTTGGTTGACTTCTGCGCAGCGGTTTGGGAGTTAACATCAAAATTACATTTCTCGGCCATATCGCATAGATCTCACTGTGAAAAGGCTTAAATGGCTTTTTTGACCTAAGTTTGAGGATTGCGCTCAAATCAAATGTCCTATAACCAAATTTCCACATGTAACTACTAGATTGTGATACAATACACTAATGGGTGAAGTTTGGTTGACTTCTGCGCAGCGGTTTGGGAGTTAACATCAAAATTACATTTCTCGGCCATATCGCATAGATCTCACTGTGAAAAGGCTTAAATGACTTTTTTAATTAAGTTTGATGATTGCGTTCAAACAAAATGTCCTAGAACAAAATTTTCAAATGTAACTACTAGATTGTGATACAATACACTATTGGGTGAAGTTTGGTTGACTTCTGCGCAGCGGTTTGGGATTTAACATCAAAATTACATTTCTCGGCCATATCGCATAGATCTCACTGTGAAAAGGCTTAAATGGCTTTTTTGACCTAAGTTTGAGGATTGCGCTCAAATCAAATGTCCTAGAACCAAATTTCCACATGTAACTACTAGATTGTGATACAATACACTAATGGGTGAAGTTTGGTTTACTTCTGCGCAGCGGTTTGGGAGTTAACATCAAAATTACATTTCTCGGCCATATCGCATAGATCTCACTGTGAAAAGGCTTAAATGGCTTTTTTGACCTAAGTTTAATGATTGCGCTCAAACCAAATGTCCTAGAACGAAATTTTCAAATGTAACTACTAGAATGTGATACAATACACTATTGGGTGAAGTTTGGTTGACTTCTGCGCAGCGGTTTGGGAGTTAACATCAAAATTACATTTCTCGGCCATATCGCATAGATCTCACTGTGAAAAGGCTTAAATGGCTTTTTTGACCTAAGTTTGAGGATTGCGCTCAAACAAAATGTCCTAGAACAAAATTTTCAAATGTAACTACTAGATTGTGATACAATACACTATTGGGTGAAGTTTGGTTGACTTCTGCGCAGCGGTTTGGGAGTTAACATCAAAATTACATTTCTCGGCCATATCGCATAGATCTCACTGTGAAAAGGCTTAAATGACTTTTTTAATTAAGTTTGATGATTGCGTTCAAACAAAATGTCCTAGAACAAAATTTTAAAATGTAACTACTAGAATGTGATACAATACACTATTGGGTGAAGTTTGGTTGACTTCTGCGCAGCGGTTTGGGAGTTAACATCAAAATTACATTTCTCGGCCATATCGCATAGATCTCACTGTGAAAAGGCTTAAATGGCTTTTTTGACCTAAGTTTGAGGATTGCGCTCAAATCAAATGTCCTAGAACCAAATTTCCACATGTAACTACTAGATTGTGATACAATACACTAATGGGTGAAGTTTGGTTGACTTCTGCGCAGCGGTTTGGGAGTTAACATCAAAATTACATTTCTCGGCCATATCGCATAGATCTCACTGTGAAAAGGCTTAAATGACTTTTTTAATTAAGTTTGATGATTGCGCTCAAACAAAATGTCCTAGAACAAAATTTTCAAATGTAACTACTAGATTGTGATACAATACACTATTGGGTGAAGTTTGGTTGACTTCTGCGCAGCGGTTTGGGAGTGAACATCAAAATTACATTTCTCGGCCATATCGCATAGATCTCACTGTGAAAAGGCTTAAATGACTTTTTTTAATTAAGTTTGAAGATTGCGCTCAAACAAAATTTCCTAAAACAAAATTTTCAAATGTAACTACTAGATTGTGATACAATACACTATTGGGTGAAGTTTGGTTGACTTCTGCGCAGCGGTTTGGGAGTTAACATCAAAATTACATTTCTCGGCCATATCGCATAGATCTCACTGTGAAAAGGCTTAAATGGCTTTTTTGACCTAAGTTTAATAATTGCACTCAAACCAAATGTCCTTGAACGAAATTTTCAAATGTAACTACTAGAATGTGATACAATACACTATTGGGTGAAGTTTGGTTGACTTCTGCGCAGCGGTTTGGGAGTTAACATCAAAATTACATTTCTCGGCCATATCGCATAGATCTCACTGTGAAAAGGCTTAAATGGCTTTTTTGACCTAAGTTTGAGGATTGCGCTCAAATCAAATGTCCTAGAACCAAATTTCCACATGTAACTACTAGATTGTGATACAATACACTAATGGGTGAAGTTTGGTTGACTTCTGCGCAGCGGTTTGGGAGTTAACATCAAAATTACATTTCTCGGCCATATCGCATAGATCTCACTGTGAAAAGGCTTAAATGACTTTTTTAATTAAGTTTGATGATTGCGCTCAAACAAAATGTCCTAGAACAAAATTTTCAAATGTAACTACTAGATTGTGATACAATACACTATTGGGTGAAGTTTGGTTGACTTCTGCGCAGCGGTTTGGGAGTTAACATCAAAATTACATTTCTCGGCCATATCGCATAGATCTCACTGTGAAAAGGCTTAAATGGCTTTTTTGACCTAAGTTTGAGGATTGCGCTCAAATCAAATGTCCTAGAACCAAATTTCCACATGTAACTACTAGATTGTGATACAATACACTAATGGGTGAAGTTTGGTTGACTTCTGCGCAGCGGTTTGGGAGTTAACATCAAAATTACATTTCTCGGCCATATCGCATAGATCTCACTGTGAAAAGGCTTAAATGACTTTTTTTAATTAAGTTTGAAGATTGCGCTCAAATCAAATGTCCTAGAACTAAATTTCCAAATGTAACTACTAGATTGTGATAAAATACACTATTGGGTGAAGTTTGGTTGACTTCTGCGCAGCGGTTTGGGAGTTAACATCAAAATTACATTTCTCGGCCATATCGCATAGATCTCACTGTGAAAAGGCTTAAATGGCTTTTTTGACCTAAGTTTGAGGATTGCGCTCAAACCAAATGTCCTATAACCAAATTTCCACATGTAACTACTAGATTGTGATACAATACACTAATGGGTGAAGTTTGGTTGACTTCTGCGCAGCGGTTTGGGAGTTAACATCAAAATTACATTTCTCGGCCATATCGCATAGATCTCACTGTGAAAAGGCTTAAATGACTTTTTTAATTAAGTTTGATGATTGCGTTCAAACAAAATGTCCTAGAACAAAATTTTCAAATGTAACTACTAGATTGTGATACAATACACTATTGGGTGAAGTTTGGTTGACTTCTGCGCAGCGGTTTGGGAGTTAACATCAAAATTACATTTCTCGGCCATATCGCATAGATCTCACTGTGAAAAGGCTTAAATGGCTTTTTTGACCTAAGTTTGAGGATTGCGCTCAAACAAAATGTCCTAGAACAAAATTTTCAAATGTAACTACTAGATTGTGATACAATACACTATTGGGTGAAGTTTGGTTGACTTCTGCGCAGCGGTTTGGGAGTTAACATCAAAATTACATTTCTCGGCCATATCGCATAGATCTCACTGTGAAAAGGCTTAAATGGCTTTTTTGACCTAAGTTTGAGGATTGCGCTCAAATCAAATGTCCTAGAACCAAATTTCCACATGTAACTACTAGATTGTGATACAATACACTAATGGGTGAAGTTTGGTTGACTTCTGCGAAGCGGTTTGGGAGTTAACATCAAAATTACATTTCTCGGCCATATCGCATAGATCTCACTGTGAAAAGGCTTAAATGACTTTTTTAATTAAGTTTAATGATTGCGCTCAAACCAAATGTCCTAGAACGAAATTTTCAAATGTAACTACTAGAATGTGATACAATACACTATTGGGTGAAGTTTAGTTGACTTCTGCGCAGCGGTTGGGGAGTTAACATCAAAATTACATTTCTCGGCCATATCGCATAGATCTCACTGTGAAAAGGCTTAAATGACTTTTTTAATTAAGTTTGATGATTGCGTTCAAACAAAATGTCCTAGAACAAAATTTTCAAATGTAACTACTAGATTGTGATACAATACACTATTGGGTGAAGTTTGGTTGACTTCTGCGCAGCGGTTTGGGAGTTAACATCAAAATTACATTTCTCGGCCATATCGCATAGATCTCACTGTGAAAAGGCTTAAATGGCTTTTTTGACCTAAGTTTGAGGATTGCGCTCAAATCAAATGTCCTAGAACCAAATTTCCACATGTAACTACTAGATTGTGATACAATACACTAATGGGTGAAGTTTGGTTGACTTCTGCGCAGCGGTTTGGGAGTTAACATCAAAATTACATTTCTCGGCCATATCGCATAGATCTCACTGTGAAAAGGCTTAAATGACTTTTTTAATTAAGTTTAATGATTGCGCTCAAACCAAATGTCCTAGAACGAAATTTTCAAATGTAACTACTAGAATGTGATACAATACACTATTGGGTGAAGTTTAGTTGACTTCTGCGCAGCGGTTTGGGAGTTAACATCAAAATTACATTTCTCGGCCATATCGCATAGATCTCACTGTGAAAAGGCTTAAATGGCTTTTTTGACCTAAGTTTAATGATTGCGCTCAAACCAAATGTCCTAGAACGAAATTTTCAAATGTAACTACTAGAATGTGATACAATACACTATTGGGTGAAGTTTGGTTGACTTCTGCGCAGCGGTTTGGGAGTTAACATCAAAATTACATTTCTCGGCCATATCGCATAGATCTCACTGTGAAAAGGATTAAATGGCTTTTTTGACCTAAGTTTGAGGATTGCGCTCAAATCAAATGTCCTAGAACCAAATTTCCACATGTAACTACTAGATTGTGATACAATACACTAATGGGTGAAGTTTGGTTGACTTCTGCGCAGCGGTTTGGGAGTTAACATCAAAATTACATTTCTCGGCCATATCGCATAGATCTCACTGTGAAAAGGCTTAAATGACTTTTTTAATTAAGTTTGATGATTGCGCTCAAACAAAATGTCCTAGAACAAAATTTTCAAATGTAACTACTAGATTGTGATACAATACACTATTGGGTGAAGTTTGGTTGACTTCTGCGCAGCGGTTTGGGAGTTAACATCAAAATTACATTTCTCGGCCATATCGCATAGATCTCACTGTGAAAAGGCTTAAATGGCTTTTTTGACCTAAGTTTGAGGATTGCGCTCAAATCAAATGTCCTAGAACCAAATTTCCACATGTAACTACTAGATTGTGATACAATACACTAATGGGTGAAGTTTGGTTGACTTCTGCGCAGCGGTTTGGGAGTGAACATCAAAATTACATTTCTCGGCCATATCGCATAGATCTCACTGTGAAAAGGCTTAAATGACTTTTTTAATTAAGTTTAATGATTGCGCTCAAACCAAATGTCCTAGAACGAAATTTTCAAATGTAACTACTAGAATGTGATACAATACACTATTGGGTGAAGTTTAGTTGACTTCTGCGCAGCGGTTTGGGAGTGAACATCAAAATTACATTTCTCGGCCATATCGCATAGATCTCACTGTGAAAAGGCTTAAATGACTTTTTTTAATTAAGTTTGAAGATTGCGCTCAAATCAAATGTCCTAGAACTAAATTTCCAAATGTAACTACTAGATTGTGATAAAATACACTATTGGGTGAAGTTTGGTTGACTTCTGCGCAGCGGTTTGGGAGTTAACATCAAAATTACATTTCTCGGCCATATCGCATAGATCTCACTGTGAAAAGGCTTAAATGGCTTTTTTGACCTAAGTTTGAGGATTGCGCTCAAATCAAATGTCCTATAACCAAATTTCCACATGTAACTACTAGATTGTGATACAATACACTAATGGGTGAAGTTTGGTTGACTTCTGCGCAGCGGTTTGGGAGTTAACATCAAAATTACATTTCTCGGCCATATCGCATAGATCTCACTGTGAAAAGGCTTAAATGACTTTTTTAATTAAGTTTGATGATTGCGTTCAAACAAAATGTCCTAGAACAAAATTTTCAAATGTAACTACTAGATTGTGATACAATACACTATTGGGTGAAATTTGGTTGACTTCTGCGCAGCGGTTTGGGAGTTAACATCAAAATTACATTTCTCGGCCATATCGCATAGATCTCACTGTGAAAAGGCTTAAATGGCTTTTTTGACCTAAGTTTGAGGATTGCGCTCAAATCAAATGTCCTATAACCAAATTTCCACATGTAACTACTAGATTGTGATACAATACACTAATGGGTGAAGTTTGGTTGACTTCTGCGCAGCGGTTTGGGAGTTAACATCAAAATTACATTTCTCGGCCATATCGCATAGATCTCACTGTGAAAAGGCTTAAATGACTTTTTTAATTAAGTTTGATGATTGCGTTCAAACAAAATGTCCTAGAACAAAATTTTCAAATGTAACTACTAGATTGTGATACAATACACTATTGGGTGAAGTTTGGTTGACTTCTGCGCAGCGGTTTGGGAGTTAACATCAAAATTACATTTCTCGGCCATATCGCATAGATCTCACTGTGAAAAGGCTTAAATGGCTTTTTTGACCTAAGTTTGAGGATTGCGCTCAAATCAAATGTCCTAGAACCAAATTTCCACATGTAACTACTAGATTGTGATACAATACACTAATGGGTGAAGTTTGGTTGACTTCTGCGCAGCGGTTTGGGAGTTAACATCAAAATTACATTTCTCGGCCATATCGCATAGATCTCACTGTGAAAAGGCTTAAATGGCTTTTTTGACCTAAGTTTAATGATTGCGCTCAAATCAAATGTCCTAGAACCAAATTTCCACATGTAACTACTAGATTGTGATACAATACACTAATGGGTGAAGTTTGGTTGACTTCTGCGCAGCGGTTTGGGAGTTAACATCAAAATTACATTTCTCGGCCATATCGCATAGATCTCACTGTGAAAAGGCTTAAATGGCTTTTTTGACCTAAGTTTAATGATTGCGCTCAAACCAAATGTCCTAGAACGAAATTTTCAAATGTAACTACTAGAATGTGATACAATACACTATTGGGTGAAGTTTGGTTGACTTCTGCGCAGCGGTTTGGGAGTTAACATCAAAATTACATTTCTCGGCCATATCGCATAGATCTCACTGTGAAAAGGCTTAAATGGCTTTTTTGACCTAAGTTTGAGGATTGCGCTCAAACAAAATGTCCTAGAACAAAATTTTCAAATGTAACTACTAGATTGTGATACAATACACTATTGGGTGAAGTTTGGTTGACTTCTGCGCAGCGGTTTGGGAGTTAACATCAAAATTACATTTCTCGGCCATATCGCATAGATCTCACTGTGAAAAGGCTTAAATGACTTTTTTAATTAAGTTTGATGATTGCGTTCAAACAAAATGTCCTAGAACAAAATTTTAAAATGTAACTACTAGAATGTGATACAATACACTATTGGGTGAAGTTTGGTTGACTTCTGCGCAGCGGTTTGGGAGTTAACATCAAAATTACATTTCTCGGCCATATCGCATAGATCTCACTGTGAAAAGGCTTAAATGGCTTTTTTGACCTAAGTTTGAGGATTGCGCTCAAATCAAATGTCCTAGAACCAAATTTCCACATGTAACTACTAGATTGTGATACAATACACTAATGGGTGAAGTTTGGTTGACTTCTGCGCAGCGGTTTGGGAGTTAACATCAAAATTACATTTCTCGGCCATATCGCATAGATCTCACTGTGAAAAGGCTTAAATGACTTTTTTAATTAAGTTTGATGATTGCGCTCAAACAAAATGTCCTAGAACAAAATTTTCAAATGTAACTACTAGATTGTGATACAATACACTATTGGGTGAAGTTTGGTTGACTTCTGCGCAGCGGTTTGGGAGTGAACATCAAAATTACATTTCTCGGCCATATCGCATAGATCTCACTGTGAAAAGGCTTAAATGACTTTTTTTAATTAAGTTTGAAGATTGCGCTCAAATCAAATGTCCTAGAACTAAATTTCCAAATGTAACTACTAGATTGTGATAAAATACACTATTGGGTGAAGTTTGGTTGACTTCTGCGCAGCGGTTTGGGAGTGAACATCAAAATTACATTTCTCGGCCATATCGCATAGATCTCACTGTGAAAAGGCTTAAATGACTTTTTTAATTAAGTTTGATGATTGCGCTCAAACAAAATTTCCTAAAACAAAATTTTCAAATGTAACTACTAGATTGTGATACAATACACTATTGGGTGAAGTTTGGTTGACTTCTGCGCAGCGGTTTGGGAGTTAACATCAAAATTACATTTCTCGGCCATATCGCATAGATCTCACTGTGAAAAGGCTTAAATGGCTTTTTTGACCTAAGTTTGAGGATTGCGCTCAAATCAAATGTCCTATAACCAAATTTCCACATGTAACTACTAGATTGTGATACAATACACTAATGGGTGAAGTTTGGTTGACTTCTGCGCAGCGGTTTGGGAGTTAACATCAAAATTACATTTCTCGGCCATATCGCATAGATCTCACTGTGAAAAGGCTTAAATGACTTTTTTAATTAAGTTTGATGATTGCGTTCAAACAAAATGTCCTAGAACAAAATTTTCAAATGTAACTACTAGATTGTGATACAATACACTATTGGGTGAAGTTTGGTTGACTTCTGCGCAGCGGTTTGGGAGTTAACATCAAAATTACATTTCTCGGCCATATCGCATAGATCTCACTGTGAAAAGGCTTAAATGGCTTTTTTGACCTAAGTTTGAGGATTGCGCTCAAATCAAATGTCCTAGAACCAAATTTCCACATGTAACTACTAGATTGTGATACAATACACTAATGGGTGAAGTTTGGTTGACTTCTGCGCAGCGGTTTGGGAGTTAACATCAAAATTACATTTCTCGGCCATATCGCATAGATCTCACTGTGAAAAGGCTTAAATGGCTTTTTTGACCTAAGTTTAATGATTGCGCTCAAACCAAATGTCCTAGAACGAAATTTTCAAATGTAACTACTAGAATGTGATACAATACACTATTGGGTGAAGTTTGGTTGACTTCTGCGCAGCGGTTTGGGAGTTAACATCAAAATTACATTTCTCGGCCATATCGCATAGATCTCACTGTGAAAAGGCTTAAATGGCTTTTTTGACCTAAGTTTGAGGATTGCGCTCAAACAAAATGTCCTAGAACAAAATTTTCAAATGTAACTACTAGATTGTGATACAATACACTATTGGGTGAAGTTTGGTTGACTTCTGCGCAGCGGTTTGGGAGTTAACATCAAAATTACATTTCTCGGCCATATCGCATAGATCTCACTGTGAAAAGGCTTAAATGACTTTTTTAATTAAGTTTGATGATTGCGTTCAAACAAAATGTCCTAGAACAAAATTTTAAAATGTAACTACTAGAATGTGATACAATACACTATTGGGTGAAGTTTGGTTGACTTCTGCGCAGCGGTTTGGGAGTTAACATCAAAATTACATTTCTCGGCCATATCGCATAGATCTCACTGTGAAAAGGCTTAAATGGCTTTTTTGACCTAAGTTTGAGGATTGCGCTCAAATCAAATGTCCTAGAACCAAATTTCCACATGTAACTACTAGATTGTGATACAATACACTAATGGGTGAAGTTTGGTTGACTTCTGCGCAGCGGTTTGGGAGTTAACATCAAAATTACATTTCTCGGCCATATCGCATAGATCTCACTGTGAAAAGGCTTAAATGACTTTTTTAATTAAGTTTGATGATTGCGCTCAAACAAAATGTCCTAGAACAAAATTTTCAAATGTAACTACTAGATTGTGATACAATACACTATTGGGTGAAGTTTGGTTGACTTCTGCGCAGCGGTTTGGGAGTGAACATCAAAATTAAATTTCTCGGCCATATCGCATAGATCTCACTGTGAAAAGGCTTAAATGACTTTTTTTAATTAAGTTTGAAGATTGCGCTCAAACAAAATTTCCTAAAACAAAATTTTCAAATGTAACTACTAGATTGTGATACAATACACTATTGGGTGAAGTTTGGTTGACTTCTGCGCAGCGGTTTGGGAGTTAACATCAAAATTACATTTCTCGGCCATATCGCATAGATCTCACTGTGAAAAGGCTTAAATGGCTTTTTTGACCTAAGTTTAATAATTGCACTCAAACCAAATGTCCTTGAACGAAATTTTCAAATGTAACTACTAGAATGTGATACAATACACTATTGGGTGAAGTTTGGTTGACTTCTGCGCAGCGGTTTGGGAGTTAACATCAAAATTACATTTCTCGGCCATATCGCATAGATCTCACTGTGAAAAGGCTTAAATGGCTTTTTTGACCTAAGTTTGAGGATTGCGCTCAAATCAAATGTCCTAGAACCAAATTTCCACATGTAACTACTAGATTGTGATACAATACACTAATGGGTGAAGTTTGGTTGACTTCTGCGCAGCGGTTTGGGAGTTAACATCAAAATTACATTTCTCGGCCATATCGCATAGATCTCACTGTGAAAAGGCTTAAATGACTTTTTTAATTAAGTTTGATGATTGCGCTCAAACAAAATGTCCTAGAACAAAATTTTCAAATGTAACTACTAGATTGTGATACAATACACTATTGGGTGAAGTTTGGTTGACTTCTGCGCAGCGGTTTGGGAGTTAACATCAAAATTACATTTCTCGGCCATATCGCATAGATCTCACTGTGAAAAGGCTTAAATGGCTTTTTTGACCTAAGTTTGAGGATTGCGCTCAAATCAAATGTCCTAGAACCAAATTTCCACATGTAACTACTAGATTGTGATACAATACACTAATGGGTGAAGTTTGGTTGACTTCTGCGCAGCGGTTTGGGAGTTAACATCAAAATTACATTTCTCGGCCATATCGCATAGATCTCACTGTGAAAAGGCTTAAATGACTTTTTTTAATTAAGTTTGAAGATTGCGCTCAAATCAAATGTCCTAGAACTAAATTTCCAAATGTAACTACTAGATTGTGATAAAATACACTATTGGGTGAAGTTTGGTTGACTTCTGCGCAGCGGTTTGGGAGTTAACATCAAAATTACATTTCTCGGCCATATCGCATAGATCTCACTGTGAAAAGGCTTAAATGGCTTTTTTGACCTAAGTTTGAGGATTGCGCTCAAACCAAATGTCCTATAACCAAATTTCCACATGTAACTACTAGATTGTGATACAATACACTAATGGGTGAAGTTTGGTTGACTTCTGCGCAGCGGTTTGGGAGTTAACATCAAAATTACATTTCTCGGCCATATCGCATAGATCTCACTGTGAAAAGGCTTAAATGACTTTTTTAATTAAGTTTGATGATTGCGTTCAAACAAAATGTCCTAGAACAAAATTTTCAAATGTAACTACTAGATTGTGATACAATACACTATTGGGTGAAGTTTGGTTGACTTCTGCGCAGCGGTTTGGGAGTTAACATCAAAATTACATTTCTCGGCCATATCGCATAGATCTCACTGTGAAAAGGCTTAAATGGCTTTTTTGACCTAAGTTTGAGGATTGCGCTCAAACAAAATGTCCTAGAACAAAATTTTCAAATGTAACTACTAGATTGTGATACAATACACTATTGGGTGAAGTTTGGTTGACTTCTGCGCAGCGGTTTGGGAGTTAACATCAAAATTACATTTCTCGGCCATATCGCATAGATCTCACTGTGAAAAGGCTTAAATGGCTTTTTTGACCTAAGTTTGAGGATTGCGCTCAAATCAAATGTCCTAGAACCAAATTTCCACATGTAACTACTAGATTGTGATACAATACACTAATGGGTGAAGTTTGGTTGACTTCTGCGAAGCGGTTTGGGAGTTAACATCAAAATTACATTTCTCGGCCATATCGCATAGATCTCACTGTGAAAAGGCTTAAATGACTTTTTTAATTAAGTTTAATGATTGCGCTCAAACCAAATGTCCTAGAACGAAATTTTCAAATGTAACTACTAGAATGTGATACAATACACTATTGGGTGAAGTTTAGTTGACTTCTGCGCAGCGGTTGGGGAGTTAACATCAAAATTACATTTCTCGGCCATATCGCATAGATCTCACTGTGAAAAGGCTTAAATGACTTTTTTAATTAAGTTTGATGATTGCGTTCAAACAAAATGTCCTAGAACAAAATTTTCAAATGTAACTACTAGATTGTGATACAATACACTATTGGGTGAAGTTTGGTTGACTTCTGCGCAGCGGTTTGGGAGTTAACATCAAAATTACATTTCTCGGCCATATCGCATAGATCTCACTGTGAAAAGGCTTAAATGGCTTTTTTGACCTAAGTTTGAGGATTGCGCTCAAATCAAATGTCCTAGAACCAAATTTCCACATGTAACTACTAGATTGTGATACAATACACTAATGGGTGAAGTTTGGTTGACTTCTGCGCAGCGGTTTGGGAGTTAACATCAAAATTACATTTCTCGGCCATATCGCATAGATCTCACTGTGAAAAGGCTTAAATGACTTTTTTAATTAAGTTTAATGATTGCGCTCAAACCAAATGTCCTAGAACGAAATTTTCAAATGTAACTACTAGAATGTGATACAATACACTATTGGGTGAAGTTTAGTTGACTTCTGCGCAGCGGTTTGGGAGTTAACATCAAAATTACATTTCTCGGCCATATCGCATAGATCTCACTGTGAAAAGGCTTAAATGGCTTTTTTGACCTAAGTTTAATGATTGCGCTCAAACCAAATGTCCTAGAACGAAATTTTCAAATGTAACTACTAGAATGTGATACAATACACTATTGGGTGAAGTTTGGTTGACTTCTGCGCAGCGGTTTGGGAGTTAACATCAAAATTACATTTCTCGGCCATATCGCATAGATCTCACTGTGAAAAGGATTAAATGGCTTTTTTGACCTAAGTTTGAGGATTGCGCTCAAATCAAATGTCCTAGAACCAAATTTCCACATGTAACTACTAGATTGTGATACAATACACTAATGGGTGAAGTTTGGTTGACTTCTGCGCAGCGGTTTGGGAGTTAACATCAAAATTACATTTCTCGGCCATATCGCATAGATCTCACTGTGAAAAGGCTTAAATGACTTTTTTAATTAAGTTTGATGATTGCGCTCAAACAAAATGTCCTAGAACAAAATTTTCAAATGTAACTACTAGATTGTGATACAATACACTATTGGGTGAAGTTTGGTTGACTTCTGCGCAGCGGTTTGGGAGTTAACATCAAAATTACATTTCTCGGCCATATCGCATAGATCTCACTGTGAAAAGGCTTAAATGGCTTTTTTGACCTAAGTTTGAGGATTGCGCTCAAATCAAATGTCCTAGAACCAAATTTCCACATGTAACTACTAGATTGTGATACAATACACTAATGGGTGAAGTTTGGTTGACTTCTGCGCAGCGGTTTGGGAGTGAACATCAAAATTACATTTCTCGGCCATATCGCATAGATCTCACTGTGAAAAGGCTTAAATGGCTTTTTTGACCTAAGTTTAATGATTGCGCTCAAACCAAATGTCCTAGAACGAAATTTTCAAATGTAACTACTAGAATGTGATACAATACACTATTGGGTGAAGTTTGGTTGACTTCTGCGCAGCGGTTTGGGAGTTAACATCAAAATTACATTTCTCGGCCATATCGCATAGATCTCACTGTGAAAAGGCTTAAATGGCTTTTTTGACCTAAGTTTGAGGATTGCGCTCAAACAAAATGTCCTAGAACAAAATTTTCAAATGTAACTACTAGATTGTGATACAATACACTATTGGGTGAAGTTTGGTTGACTTCTGCGCAGCGGTTTGGGAGTTAACATCAAAATTACATTTCTCGGCCATATCGCATAGATCTCACTGTGAAAAGGCTTAAATGACTTTTTTAATTAAGTTTGATGATTGCGTTCAAACAAAATGTCCTAGAACAAAATTTTAAAATGTAACTACTAGAATGTGATACAATACACTATTGGGTGAAGTTTGGTTGACTTCTGCGCAGCGGTTTGGGAGTTAACATCAAAATTACATTTCTCGGCCATATCGCATAGATCTCACTGTGAAAAGGCTTAAATGGCTTTTTTGACCTAAGTTTGAGGATTGCGCTCAAATCAAATGTCCTAGAACCAAATTTCCACATGTAACTACTAGATTGTGATACAATACACTAATGGGTGAAGTTTGGTTGACTTCTGCGCAGCGGTTTGGGAGTTAACATCAAAATTACATTTCTCGGCCATATCGCATAGATCTCACTGTGAAAAGGCTTAAATGACTTTTTTAATTAAGTTTGATGATTGCGCTCAAACAAAATGTCCTAGAACAAAATTTTCAAATGTAACTACTAGATTGTGATACAATACACTATTGGGTGAAGTTTGGTTGACTTCTGCGCAGCGGTTTGGGAGTGAACATCAAAATTACATTTCTCGGCCATATCGCATAGATCTCACTGTGAAAAGGCTTAAATGACTTTTTTTAATTAAGTTTGAAGATTGCGCTCAAATCAAATGTCCTAGAACTAAATTTCCAAATGTAACTACTAGATTGTGATAAAATACACTATTGGGTGAAGTTTGGTTGACTTCTGCGCAGCGGTTTGGGAGTTAACATCAAAATTACATTTCTCGGCCATATCGCATAGATCTCACTGTGAAAAGGCTTAAATGGCTTTTTTGACCTAAGTTTGAGGATTGCGCTCAAATCAAATGTCCTATAACCAAATTTCCACATGTAACTACTAGATTGTGATACAATACACTAATGGGTGAAGTTTGGTTGACTTCTGCGCAGCGGTTTGGGAGTTAACATCAAAATTACATTTCTCGGCCATATCGCATAGATCTCACTGTGAAAAGGCTTAAATGGCTTTTTTGACCTAAGTTTGAGGATTGCGCTCAAATCAAATGTCCTAGAACCAAATTGTCACATTCTGTTGCTGGTTAGATTTTGTTTTCCATTACAGAGCCGGCGGTGTGGGCGTTCCCATCATCGCACCTGCGGCTAATTCCAGCAACTCAACAGTTGTATATAACGCCGGCGACCCAAGCCAACGTTGCCGAGATATTTGCTTGCTGTTTGCCATTCTATACCAGTACTTTCGAGGCTCATTGTATTTGCTAGTTTATGCGTCAGCTGTTTTTTCGTTTGGTGATTCCTCTACCTTGTGCAGGTATTGAGTGTGATTACTTTTGTTATCTTGTTGGCTCGCTGCCCACCGCTTAGTTTAGTGTTATTTGATCCCCGTCGACCTCTTGTCACGGACTCCTTTTGTTATTCTCCCTTTTTCCGCGATCGCGTGTTTTTTAGTTGTATTAAAAACCCCTTTTACTATTCCCTCTGTCTCTTGTCTGCTCTTTGGTCCAATCTTGTTTTCCGCGTTCGCGGATCGTAACAGAATATCTCGGCCAAGATGGACCATGCAGACAATGAGCCATTAGCCCAGGCGTTTTCCGACCCGAGGGAGCACGCAAATCCGCTCGATCGTGTGCTCCATGAAATTAGTTCGACGATTAACAAACTTACTGTCAACATGCGCTCTCTTGATGCACGGGTGGACCAGGTTTGCGCTCGTCGTCTCGTTTCCGCCACAGCCATGGCTCCAACGCATGTCCACCTTGCCGCACAAGCTGCCCCGGCTTCCTCTCCATTGCGTGAGCCCAATATCCCACACCCGCCACGCTACGGTGGGGAAACCGGCTCGTGTGGGCAGTTTTTGCATCAATGTTCCTTAGTTTTTGACCAACAACCCCTCACGTATTCTACCGATAGATCCCGGGTCGCGTTTGTCATGAGCCTTCTCTCCGGTAAGGCAGCATCTTGGTCCATGGCAATCAGCAAACAGCACCCCGAGATACGTAACTCTTTTTTTGAATTCGTTGAGGAGATGAAGAGGGTTTTCGACCACCCCTTTCGGGGCAAAGAGGCTGGTAGTCGCCTGCTAGACTTGACTCAGGGCAAACTGTCTGTCGCTGACTATTCGGTCTCCTTCCGCATCCTCGCAGCAGAGAGTGGTTTTGGTGACGCTGCTTTACGTAGCATTTTTCGGAGGGGGCTGCACCCATTAGTGAAGGACGAACTAGCTGCCCGCGACGAAGCAAAAGACTTGGAAGAATTAATTTTTTTATCTATTCGTTTGGACAATCGACTTCTTGAGCGGGAACGAGAGAGAGGGGCGGAGCGGCTTGGTCGGTCGACGAGTGCGGTCGTCGGGAGAGCTTCATCAGCTTTTGCAGCAGGCTCTTTTCCCTCGCCTGGCGGGTATTGGCGGTCTACTACTGACGAGGGGACGATGCAGCTCGGAGGGAAGAGACTCGACACAAGGGAACGCCACCGGCGCATGGCTGAGCAGCTCTGTCTGTACTGCGGTGACCCTGGCCATCGGGTCGCTTCCTGTCCGGTGAATCCTCGTGCTGCTGGCAGAAACCATCCTCTCCTGGTCCCGACGTCAGACAGCTCCACCACAGCGAGTGACTCTCCCAGAGGCACTCCACCACGACACGGAGGGTCACCACCTATGGTCGCAAAGTCTACAAAGCGGCTCGAAAGCACCAGGCTGCAATTACCTGGGATTATTACCGGGAACGGTAACAGCTATAAGGTAACAGTTTTGGTCGATTCGGGGGCTGATGACTGCTTCGTGGACCACTCAATCGCAGAAGTACTCGGTGGGGCCTTGATTGAATTGAAGGAGCCCCGGGAAGTACGGGACCTTAACGGTGACCTGATTTTCACAATTTCTCATGTAACTGAAAGCCTCCAGTTAGTTGTGTCTGGTAATCACTGTGAGCAGAGACCGTTTTTTGTCATGCCGACAAAGTTGGCACCCGTGGTACTAGGTTTGACGTGGCTAAAGCGACACAACCCCGACATAGACTGGGGGGCCCCCAGGATAACAAATTGGAGTATTTATTGTCATTCTCATTGTTTACGCGCTGCCCCGTCCCCCTCCGGGCCCACAGTACCACGTGAGCCGGAACATATCGATTTGTCTTTGGTACCCCCTGAATATCATGACCTCAAGTTGGTCTTCAGTAAAGACCTAGCAACATCACTGCCACCACATCGACCGTACGACTGCTCCATTGATTTGGTTCCGAATTCGCCGTTGCCCTCCTCTAAACTCTATCCGGTATCGAAACCCGAGCAGGGGGCCTTGAATGAATATATATCGTCTTCCCTCGCGGCCGGGCTAATTCGACCGTCAAAGTCCCCTGTTGGGGCCGGGTTCTTTTTTATTGACAAAAAAGATAAGTCCCTCCGGCCATGCGTCGATTATAGAGGCCTTAACGACATCACAGTTAAAAATAAGTACCCCCTGCCTTTGCTGGACTCCGCTTTTGCACCGTTGCAGTCCGCGTGTATTTTTACTACGCTTGACTTGCGCAACGCCTACCACTTGGTGAGAATGAGGGAGGGTGATGAATGGAAGACCGCATTTAACACTCCCATAGGTCACTTCGAATACTTAGTCATGCCGTTCGGACTTACTAATGCACCAGCAGTTTTCCAGAACCTTGTTAACGATGTGCTTCGGGACATGATAGGCCGGTTTTGTTTTATTTATTTGGACGACATCCTTATATTTTCTAGAAGCCTCGAGGAACATAGACAGCATGTCCGGCTGGTTTTGCAAAGGCTGCTCGAGAACCGGTTGTATGTCAAGGCAGAGAAATGCAGGTTCCATACCAGTTCGGTCCAGTTTCTGGGGTTTGTTGTGGAGAAGGGCCAGCTGAGAGCAGATCCAGCCAAGATACAGGCTGTGGTCGAGTGGCCTTCTCCTACATCAAGGAAGCCATTGCAAAGGTTCCTCGGGTTTGCTAACTTCTATAGGCGCTTCATTCGCAACTACAGCCAGAAGGCTGAACCTTTGACAAGGCTTACATCTACAAAAGTACCATTTAAATGGACCCCAGAGGCTGAGGCTGCGTTTGTGGCTCTTAAACGGTCGTTTACGTGTGCCCCTGTCCTTGCTCACCCTAATACCGATGTGCCATTTATTGTAGAAGTGGATGCCTCAGATTCAGGAGTGGGGGCAGTCCTGTCTCAACGTTCCCCAGTCGATCAGAGGGTTCACCCCTGCGCCTTCTTCTCACGTCGCCTCAGTCCTGCTGAACGAAATTACGACGTTGGAAACCGTGAGCTGCTGGCCATCGTTCTGGCGCTGCAAGAGTGGAGACATTGGTTGGAAGGGACACCAGAGCCTTTCGAGATCTTCACCGACCACAAGAACCTGGCATACATTAGGGCAGCCAAAAGACTGAATCCCCGTCAAGCGCGTTGGGCTCTTTTTCTTACACGTTTTAATTACACAATCACGTACCGCCCTGGTTCTCGCAACACTAAGCCAGATGCCTTATCCAGGGTCTTCAGCCCAGCCCTCTGCGAGTCTGGTCCAGAGCCCATTGTGCCAGAGGCCCGTGTGGTGGGGGCCCTTCAGTGGGAAGTGGAGGGTAAGGTCGCCAACTCACTGCAAGGTGTGAACATTCCGACGGGGTGCCCCAAGGACAAGCTATTTGTTCCCCAAGAACACAGATCGGACGTGCTGCAATGGGGGCACGCCTCGAAGGTGGCCTGCCATCCGGGGACCTCCCGGACACAGTTTTTAGTATCCCAGAAGTTCTGGTGGCCTGGAATGAATGATGACATCCAAGAGTTTGTGCGGGCTTGCTCTGTATGCGCCCGCAACAAGTCGTCGCACAATGCTCCTGCTGGTCTCCTGCGCCCGCTGCCAGTTCCATCACGTCCATGGTCCCACATTGCTGTGGATTTCGTCTCCGGCCTTCCCAAGTCCCAGGGAAATACGGTAGTGCTGACAGTTGTTGACCGGTTCTCAAAGATGGCACATTTCATTCCGCTCCCAAAGTTGCCATCATCGCTGGAAACCGCAAACATCCTCGTGAGTCAAGTCTTCCGCATTCACGGCATACCCATTGATCTGGTATCCGACAGGGGCCCCCAATTCATATCTCGAGTTTGGAAGATGTTCTGCAAGGCCATGGGGGCCACAGCAAGTATGTCGTCGGGCTACCACCCCCAGACCAACGGCCAGACGGAGCGGGCCAACCAAGACCTTGCAGCAGCCCTCCGGTGTGTCTGCCACCAGCACCCTGCGTCCTGGTCGTCTCATATCCCTTGGGTGGAGTATGCCCATAATACACTTGTCAGTGCAGCCACAGGTATGTCACCCTTTAAGACTGCATACGGCTACCAGCCTCCTGTATTCCCGTCCCAGGAGTCAGACGTCTGCATACCCTCAGTGCAACAACACCTGCGGCGGGCACACAGAGTCTGGCGGGACGCCCGTGCAGCGCTTTCACGGACAGCAGCACGCAACCAGATGTTGGCTGACCGTCACCGGAGACCGGCTCCTCTGTACAGGCCGGGCCAGAAAGTCTGGCTGTCTACAAGGGACCTGCATCTTGCCGGGGTCTCCAAGAAGTTGGGTCCCCGTTTCATTGGGCCTTTCAAGGTGGAAAAGGTGGTGAACCCTGTAGCCGTGAGGCTCACGCTCCCACGTTCCCTCAGCATCCATCCAGTGTTCCATGTCTCCCTGTTGAAACCAGTTTCCTCCAGCCCGCTATGCCCTCCGGAAGCACCCCCACCACCTCCACGCTTGATCGACGGTGACCCGGTCTACACCGTGAGGTCTATTTTGGACTCGAGGAGGAGGGGCAGGGGTGTACAGTATCTGGTCGACTGGGAGGGCTACGGTCCTGAAGAACGCCAATGGGTCCCCCGCTCCTGGATCCTGGATCCTTCGGTCATCCGCGACTTTCACGCGCGCTGTCCCGGGAAGCCAGGTGGGTCGCCAAGGGGCTCTCCTTGAAGGGGGGGTACTGTCACATTCTGTTGCTGGTTAGATTTTGTTTTCCATTACAGAGCCGGCGGTGTGGGCGTTCCCATCATCGCACCTGCGGCTAATTCCAGCAACTCAACAGTTGTATATAACGCCGGCGACCCAAGCCAACGTTGCCGAGATATTTGCTTGCTGTTTGCCATTCTATACCAGTACTTTCGAGGCTCATTGTATTTGCTAGTTTATGCGTCAGCTGTTTTTTCGTTTGGTGATTCCTCTACCTTGTGCAGGTATTGAGTGTGATTACTTTTGTTATCTTGTTGGCTCGCTGCCCACCGCTTAGTTTAGTGTTATTTGATCCCCGTCGACCTCTTGTCACGGACTCCTTTTGTTATTCTCCCTTTTTCCGCGATCGCGTGTTTTTTAGTTGTATTAAAAACCCCTTTTACTATTCCCTCTGTCTCTTGTCTGCTCTTTGGTCCAATCTTGTTTTCCGCGTTCGCGGATCGTAACACAAATTTCCACATGTAACTACTAGATTGTGATACAATACACTAATGGGTGAAGTTTGGTTGACTTCTGCGCAGCGGTTTGGGAGTTAACATCAAAATTACATTTCTCGGCCATATCGCATAGATCTCACTGTGAAAAGGCTTAAATGACTTTTTTAATTAAGTTTGATGATTGCGCTCAAACAAAATGTCCTAGAACAAAATTTTCAAATGTAACTACTAGATTGTGATACAATACACTATTGGGTGAAGTTTGGTTGACTTCTGCGCAGCGGTTTGGGAGTTAACATCAAAATTACATTTCTCGGCCATATCGCATAGATCTCACTGTGAAAAGGCTTAAATGGCTTTTTTGACCTAAGTTTGAGGATTGCGCTCAAATCAAATGTCCTAGAACCAAATTTCCACATGTAACTACTAGATTGTGATACAATACACTATTGGGTGAAGTTTGGTTGACTTCTGCGAAGCGGTTTGGGAGTTAACATCAAAATTACATTTCTCGGCCATATCGCATAGATCTCACTGTGAAAAGGCTTAAATGACTTTTTTAATTAAGTTTAATGATTGCGCTCAAACCAAATGTCCTAGAACGAAATTTTCAAATGTAACTACTAGAATGTGATACAATACACTATTGGGTGAAGTTTAGTTGACTTCTGCGCAGCGGTTGGGGAGTTAACATCAAAATTACATTTCTCGGCCATATCGCATAGATCTCACTGTGAAAAGGCTTAAATGACTTTTTTAATTAAGTTTGATGATTGCGTTCAAACAAAATGTCCTAGAACAAAATTTTCAAATGTAACTACTAGATTGTGATACAATACACTATTGGGTGAAGTTTGGTTGACTTCTGCGCAGCGGTTTGGGAGTTAACATCAAAATTACATTTCTCGGCCATATCGCATAGATCTCACTGTGAAAAGGCTTAAATGGCTTTTTTGACCTAAGTTTGAGGATTGCGCTCAAATCAAATGTCCAATAACCAAATTTCCACATGTAATTACTAGATTGTGATACAATACACTAATGGGTGAAGTTTGGTTGACTTCTGCGCAGCGGTTTGGGAGTTAACATCAAAATTACATTTCTCGGCCATATCGCATAGATCTCACTGTGAAAAGGCTTAAATGACTTTTTTAATTAAGTTTAATGATTGCGCTCAAACCAAATGTCCTAGAACGAAATTTTCAAATGTAACTACTAGAATGTGATACAATACACTATTGGGTGAAGTTTAGTTGACTTCTGCGCAGCGGTTTGGGAGTTAACATCAAAATTACATTTCTTTGCCATATCGCATAGATCTCACTGTGAAAAGGCTTAAATGGCTTTTTTGACCTAAGTTTAATGATTGCGCTCAAACCAAATGTCCTAGAACGAAATTTTCAAATGTAACTACTAGAATGTGATACAATACACTATTGGGTGAAGTTTGGTTGACTTCTGCGCAGCGGTTTGGGAGTTAACATCAAAATTACATTTCTCGGCCATATCGCATAGATCTCACTGTGAAAAGGCTTAAATGGCTTTTTTGACCTAAGTTTGAGGATTGCGCTCAAATCAAATGTCCTAGAACCAAATTTCCACATGTAACTACTAGATTGTGATACAATACACTAATGGGTGAAGTTTGGTTGACTTCTGCGCAGCGATTTTGGAGTTAACATCAAAATTACATTTCTCGGCCATATCGCATAGATCTCACTGTGAAAAGGCTTAAATGACTTTTTTAATTAAGTTTGATGATTGCGCTCAAACAAAATGTCCTAGAACAAAATTTTCAAATGTAACTACTAGATTGTGATACAATACACTATTGGGTGAAGTTTGGTTGACTTCTGCGCAGCGGTTTGGGAGTTAACATCAAAATTACATTTCTCGGCCATATCGCATAGATCTCACTGTGAAAAGGCTTAAATGACTTTTTTAATTAAGTTTGATGATTGCGTTCAAACAAAATGTCCTAGAACAAAATTTTCAAATGTAACTACTAGATTGTGATACAATACACTATTGGGTGAAGTTTGGTTGACTTCTGCGCAGCGGTTTGGGAGTTAACATCAAAATTACATTTCTCGGCCATATCGCATAGATCTCACTGTGAAAAGGCTTAAATGGCTTTTTTGACCTAAGTTTGAGGATTGCGCTCAAATCAAATGTCCTAGAACCAAATTTCCACATGTAACTACTAGATTGTGATACAATACACTAATGGGTGAAGTTTGGTTGACTTCTGCGCAGCGGTTTGGGAGTTAACATCAAAATTACATTTCTCGGCCATATCGCATAGATCTCACTGTGAAAAGGCTTAAATGACTTTTTTAATTAAGTTTAATGATTGCGCTCAAACCAAATGTCCTAGAACGAAATTTTCAAATGTAACTACTAGAATGTGATACAATACACTATTGGGTGAAGTTTAGTTGACTTCTGCGCAGCGGTTTGGGAGTTAACATCAAAATTACATTTCTCGGCCATATCGCATAGATCTCACTGTGAAAAGGCTTAAATGGCTTTTTTGACCTAAGTTTAATGATTGCGCTCAAACCAAATGTCCTAGAACGAAATTTTCAAATGTAACTACTAGAATGTGATACAATACACTATTGGGTGAAGTTTGGTTGACTTCTGCGCAGCGGTTTGGGAGTTAACATCAAAATTACATTTCTCGGCCATATCGCATAGATCTCACTGTGAAAAGGATTAAATGGCTTTTTTGACCTAAGTTTGAGGATTGCGCTCAAATCAAATGTCCTAGAACCAAATTTCCACATGTAACTACTAGATTGTGATACAATACACTAATGGGTGAAGTTTGGTTGACTTCTGCGCAGCGGTTTGGGAGTTAACATCAAAATTACATTTCTCGGCCATATCGCATAGATCTCACTGTGAAAAGGCTTAAATGACTTTTTTAATTAAGTTTGATGATTGCGCTCAAACAAAATGTCCTAGAACAAAATTTTCAAATGTAACTACTAGATTGTGATACAATACACTATTGGGTGAAGTTTGGTTGACTTCTGCGCAGCGGTTTGGGAGTTAACATCAAAATTACATTTCTCGGCCATATCGCATAGATCTCACTGTGAAAAGGCTTAAATGGCTTTTTTGACCTAAGTTTGAGGATTGCGCTCAAATCAAATGTCCTAGAACCAAATTTCCACATGTAACTACTAGATTGTGATACAATACACTAATGGGTGAAGTTTGGTTGACTTCTGCGCAGCGGTTTGGGAGTGAACATCAAAATTACATTTCTCGGCCATATCGCATAGATCTCACTGTGAAAAGGCTTAAATGGCTTTTTTGACCTAAGTTTAATGATTGCGCTCAAACCAAATGTCCTAGAACGAAATTTTCAAATGTAACTACTAGAATGTGATACAATACACTATTGGGTGAAGTTTGGTTGACTTCTGCGCAGCGGTTTGGGAGTTAACATCAAAATTACATTTCTCGGCCATATCGCATAGATCTCACTGTGAAAAGGCTTAAATGGCTTTTTTGACCTAAGTTTGAGGATTGCGCTCAAACAAAATGTCCTAGAACAAAATTTTCAAATGTAACTACTAGATTGTGATACAATACACTATTGGGTGAAGTTTGGTTGACTTCTGCGCAGCGGTTTGGGAGTTAACATCAAAATTACATTTCTCGGCCATATCGCATAGATCTCACTGTGAAAAGGCTTAAATGACTTTTTTAATTAAGTTTGATGATTGCGTTCAAACAAAATGTCCTAGAACAAAATTTTAAAATGTAACTACTAGAATGTGATACAATACACTATTGGGTGAAGTTTGGTTGACTTCTGCGCAGCGGTTTGGGAGTTAACATCAAAATTACATTTCTCGGCCATATCGCATAGATCTCACTGTGAAAAGGCTTAAATGGCTTTTTTGACCTAAGTTTGAGGATTGCGCTCAAATCAAATGTCCTAGAACCAAATTTCCACATGTAACTACTAGATTGTGATACAATACACTAATGGGTGAAGTTTGGTTGACTTCTGCGCAGCGGTTTGGGAGTTAACATCAAAATTACATTTCTCGGCCATATCGCATAGATCTCACTGTGAAAAGGCTTAAATGACTTTTTTAATTAAGTTTGATGATTGCGCTCAAACAAAATGTCCTAGAACAAAATTTTCAAATGTAACTACTAGATTGTGATACAATACACTATTGGGTGAAGTTTGGTTGACTTCTGCGCAGCGGTTTGGGAGTGAACATCAAAATTACATTTCTCGGCCATATCGCATAGATCTCACTGTGAAAAGGCTTAAATGACTTTTTTTAATTAAGTTTGAAGATTGCGCTCAAATCAAATGTCCTAGAACTAAATTTCCAAATGTAACTACTAGATTCTGATAAAATACACTATTGGGTGAAGTTTGGTTGACTTCTGCGCAGCGGTTTGGGAGTTAACATCAAAATTACATTTCTCGGCCATATCGCATAGATCTCACTGTGAAAAGGCTTAAATGGCTTTTTTGACCTAAGTTTGAGGATTGCGCTCAAATCAAATGTCCTATAACCAAATTTCCACATGTAACTACTAGATTGTGATACAATACACTAATGGGTGAAGTTTGGTTGACTTCTGCGCAGCGGTTTGGGAGTTAACATCAAAATTACATTTCTCGGCCATATCGCATAGATCTCACTGTGAAAAGGCTTAAATGGCTTTTTTGACCTAAGTTTGAGGATTGCGCTCAAATCAAATGTCCTAGAACCAAATTTCCACATGTAACTACTAGATTGTGATACAATACACTAATGGGTGAAGTTTGGTTGACTTCTGCGCAGCGGTTTGGGAGTTAACATCAAAATTACATTTCTCGGCCATATCGCATAGATCTCACTGTGAAAAGGCTTAAATGACTTTTTTAATTAAGTTTGATGATTGCGCTCAAACAAAATGTCCTAGAACAAAATTTTCAAATGTAACTACTAGATTGTGATACAATACACTATTGGGTGAAGTTTGGTTGACTTCTGCGCAGCGGTTTGGGAGTTAACATCAAAATTACATTTCTCGGCCATATCGCATAGATCTCACTGTGAAAAGGCTTAAATGGCTTTTTTGACCTAAGTTTGAGGATTGCGCTCAAATCAAATGTCCTAGAACCAAATTTCCACATGTAACTACTAGATTGTGATACAATACACTATTGGGTGAAGTTTGGTTGACTTCTGCGAAGCGGTTTGGGAGTTAACATCAAAATTACATTTCTCGGCCATATCGCATAGATCTCACTGTGAAAAGGCTTAAATGACTTTTTTAATTAAGTTTAATGATTGCGCTCAAACCAAATGTCCTAGAACGAAATTTTCAAATGTAACTACTAGAATGTGATACAATACACTATTGGGTGAAGTTTAGTTGACTTCTGCGCAGCGGTTGGGGAGTTAACATCAAAATTACATTTCTCGGCCATATCGCATAGATCTCACTGTGAAAAGGCTTAAATGACTTTTTTAATTAAGTTTGATGATTGCGTTCAAACAAAATGTCCTAGAACAAAATTTTCAAATGTAACTACTAGATTGTGATACAATACACTATTGGGTGAAGTTTGGTTGACTTCTGCGCAGCGGTTTGGGAGTTAACATCAAAATTACATTTCTCGGCCATATCGCATAGATCTCACTGTGAAAAGGCTTAAATGGCTTTTTTGACCTAAGTTTGAGGATTGCGCTCAAATCAAATGTCCAATAACCAAATTTCCACATGTAATTACTAGATTGTGATACAATACACTAATGGGTGAAGTTTGGTTGACTTCTGCGCAGCGGTTTGGGAGTTAACATCAAAATTACATTTCTCGGCCATATCGCATAGATCTCACTGTGAAAAGGCTTAAATGACTTTTTTAATTAAGTTTAATGATTGCGCTCAAACCAAATGTCCTAGAACGAAATTTTCAAATGTAACTACTAGAATGTGATACAATACACTATTGGGTGAAGTTTAGTTGACTTCTGCGCAGCGGTTTGGGAGTTAACATCAAAATTACATTTCTTTGCCATATCGCATAGATCTCACTGTGAAAAGGCTTAAATGGCTTTTTTGACCTAAGTTTAATGATTGCGCTCAAACCAAATGTCCTAGAACGAAATTTTCAAATGTAACTACTAGAATGTGATACAATACACTATTGGGTGAAGTTTGGTTGACTTCTGCGCAGCGGTTTGGGAGTTAACATCAAAATTACATTTCTCGGCCATATCGCATAGATCTCACTGTGAAAAGGCTTAAATGGCTTTTTTGACCTAAGTTTGAGGATTGCGCTCAAATCAAATGTCCTAGAACCAAATTTCCACATGTAACTACTAGATTGTGATACAATACACTAATGGGTGAAGTTTGGTTGACTTCTGCGCAGCGATTTTGGAGTTAACATCAAAATTACATTTCTCGGCCATATCGCATAGATCTCACTGTGAAAAGGCTTAAATGACTTTTTTAATTAAGTTTGATGATTGCGCTCAAACAAAATGTCCTAGAACAAAATTTTCAAATGTAACTACTAGATTGTGATACAATACACTATTGGGTGAAGTTTGGTTGACTTCTGCGCAGCGGTTTGGGAGTTAACATCAAAATTACATTTCTCGGCCATATCGCATAGATCTCACTGTGAAAAGGCTTAAATGACTTTTTTAATTAAGTTTGATGATTGCGTTCAAACAAAATGTCCTAGAACAAAATTTTCAAATGTAACTACTAGATTGTGATACAATACACTATTGGGTGAAGTTTGGTTGACTTCTGCGCAGCGGTTTGGGAGTTAACATCAAAATTACATTTCTCGGCCATATCGCATAGATCTCACTGTGAAAAGGCTTAAATGGCTTTTTTGACCTAAGTTTGAGGATTGCGCTCAAATCAAATGTCCTAGAACCAAATTTCCACATGTAACTACTAGATTGTGATACAATACACTAATGGGTGAAGTTTGGTTGACTTCTGCGCAGCGGTTTGGGAGTTAACATCAAAATTACATTTCTCGGCCATATCGCATAGATCTCACTGTGAAAAGGCTTAAATGACTTTTTTAATTAAGTTTAATGATTGCGCTCAAACCAAATGTCCTAGAACGAAATTTTCAAATGTAACTACTAGAATGTGATACAATACACTATTGGGTGAAGTTTAGTTGACTTCTGCGCAGCGGTTTGGGAGTTAACATCAAAATTACATTTCTCGGCCATATCGCATAGATCTCACTGTGAAAAGGCTTAAATGGCTTTTTTGACCTAAGTTTAATGATTGCGCTCAAACCAAATGTCCTAGAACGAAATTTTCAAATGTAACTACTAGAATGTGATACAATACACTATTGGGTGAAGTTTGGTTGACTTCTGCGCAGCGGTTTGGGAGTTAACATCAAAATTACATTTCTCGGCCATATCGCATAGATCTCACTGTGAAAAGGATTAAATGGCTTTTTTGACCTAAGTTTGAGGATTGCGCTCAAATCAAATGTCCTAGAACCAAATTTCCACATGTAACTACTAGATTGTGATACAATACACTAATGGGTGAAGTTTGGTTGACTTCTGCGCAGCGGTTTGGGAGTTAACATCAAAATTACATTTCTCGGCCATATCGCATAGATCTCACTGTGAAAAGGCTTAAATGACTTTTTTAATTAAGTTTGATGATTGCGCTCAAACAAAATGTCCTAGAACAAAATTTTCAAATGTAACTACTAGATTGTGATACAATACACTATTGGGTGAAGTTTGGTTGACTTCTGCGCAGCGGTTTGGGAGTTAACATCAAAATTACATTTCTCGGCCATATCGCATAGATCTCACTGTGAAAAGGCTTAAATGGCTTTTTTGACCTAAGTTTGAGGATTGCGCTCAAATCAAATGTCCTAGAACCAAATTTCCACATGTAACTACTAGATTGTGATACAATACACTAATGGGTGAAGTTTGGTTGACTTCTGCGCAGCGGTTTGGGAGTGAACATCAAAATTACATTTCTCGGCCATATCGCATAGATCTCACTGTGAAAAGGCTTAAATGGCTTTTTTGACCTAAGTTTAATGATTGCGCTCAAACCAAATGTCCTAGAACGAAATTTTCAAATGTAACTACTAGAATGTGATACAATACACTATTGGGTGAAGTTTGGTTGACTTCTGCGCAGCGGTTTGGGAGTTAACATCAAAATTACATTTCTCGGCCATATCGCATAGATCTCACTGTGAAAAGGCTTAAATGGCTTTTTTGACCTAAGTTTGAGGATTGCGCTCAAACAAAATGTCCTAGAACAAAATTTTCAAATGTAACTACTAGATTGTGATACAATACACTATTGGGTGAAGTTTGGTTGACTTCTGCGCAGCGGTTTGGGAGTTAACATCAAAATTACATTTCTCGGCCATATCGCATAGATCTCACTGTGAAAAGGCTTAAATGACTTTTTTAATTAAGTTTGATGATTGCGTTCAAACAAAATGTCCTAGAACAAAATTTTAAAATGTAACTACTAGAATGTGATACAATACACTATTGGGTGAAGTTTGGTTGACTTCTGCGCAGCGGTTTGGGAGTTAACATCAAAATTACATTTCTCGGCCATATCGCATAGATCTCACTGTGAAAAGGCTTAAATGGCTTTTTTGACCTAAGTTTGAGGATTGCGCTCAAATCAAATGTCCTAGAACCAAATTTCCACATGTAACTACTAGATTGTGATACAATACACTAATGGGTGAAGTTTGGTTGACTTCTGCGCAGCGGTTTGGGAGTTAACATCAAAATTACATTTCTCGGCCATATCGCATAGATCTCACTGTGAAAAGGCTTAAATGACTTTTTTAATTAAGTTTGATGATTGCGCTCAAACAAAATGTCCTAGAACAAAATTTTCAAATGTAACTACTAGATTGTGATACAATACACTATTGGGTGAAGTTTGGTTGACTTCTGCGCAGCGGTTTGGGAGTGAACATCAAAATTACATTTCTCGGCCATATCGCATAGATCTCACTGTGAAAAGGCTTAAATGACTTTTTTTAATTAAGTTTGAAGATTGCGCTCAAATCAAATGTCCTAGAACTAAATTTCCAAATGTAACTACTAGATTCTGATAAAATACACTATTGGGTGAAGTTTGGTTGACTTCTGCGCAGCGGTTTGGGAGTTAACATCAAAATTACATTTCTCGGCCATATCGCATAGATCTCACTGTGAAAAGGCTTAAATGGCTTTTTTGACCTAAGTTTGAGGATTGCGCTCAAATCAAATGTCCTATAACCAAATTTCCACATGTAACTACTAGATTGTGATACAATACACTAATGGGTGAAGTTTGGTTGACTTCTGCGCAGCGGTTTGGGAGTTAACATCAAAATTACATTTCTCGGCCATATCGCATAGATCTCACTGTGAAAAGGCTTAAATGGCTTTTTTGACCTAAGTTTGAGGATTGCGCTCAAATCAAATGTCCTAGAACCAAATTTCCACATGTAACTACTAGATTGTGATACAATACACTAATGGGTGAAGTTTGGTTGACTTCTGCGCAGCGGTTTGGGAGTTAACATCAAAATTACATTTCTCGGCCATATCGCATAGATCTCACTGTGAAAAGGCTTAAATGACTTTTTTAATTAAGTTTGATGATTGCGCTCAAACAAAATGTCCTAGAACAAAATTTTCAAATGTAACTACTAGATTGTGATACAATACACTATTGGGTGAAGTTTGGTTGACTTCTGCGCAGCGGTTTGGGAGTTAACATCAAAATTACATTTCTCGGCCATATCGCATAGATCTCACTGTGAAAAGGCTTAAATGGCTTTTTTGACCTAAGTTTGAGGATTGCGCTCAAATCAAATGTCCTAGAACCAAATTTCCACATGTAACTACTAGATTGTGATACAATACACTATTGGGTGAAGTTTGGTTGACTTCTGCGAAGCGGTTTGGGAGTTAACATCAAAATTACATTTCTCGGCCATATCGCATAGATCTCACTGTGAAAAGGCTTAAATGACTTTTTTAATTAAGTTTAATGATTGCGCTCAAACCAAATGTCCTAGAACGAAATTTTCAAATGTAACTACTAGAATGTGATACAATACACTATTGGGTGAAGTTTAGTTGACTTCTGCGCAGCGGTTGGGGAGTTAACATCAAAATTACATTTCTCGGCCATATCGCATAGATCTCACTGTGAAAAGGCTTAAATGACTTTTTTAATTAAGTTTGATGATTGCGTTCAAACAAAATGTCCTAGAACAAAATTTTCAAATGTAACTACTAGATTGTGATACAATACACTATTGGGTGAAGTTTGGTTGACTTCTGCGCAGCGGTTTGGGAGTTAACATCAAAATTACATTTCTCGGCCATATCGCATAGATCTCACTGTGAAAAGGCTTAAATGGCTTTTTTGACCTAAGTTTGAGGATTGCGCTCAAATCAAATGTCCAATAACCAAATTTCCACATGTAATTACTAGATTGTGATACAATACACTAATGGGTGAAGTTTGGTTGACTTCTGCGCAGCGGTTTGGGAGTTAACATCAAAATTACATTTCTCGGCCATATCGCATAGATCTCACTGTGAAAAGGCTTAAATGACTTTTTTAATTAAGTTTAATGATTGCGCTCAAACCAAATGTCCTAGAACGAAATTTTCAAATGTAACTACTAGAATGTGATACAATACACTATTGGGTGAAGTTTAGTTGACTTCTGCGCAGCGGTTTGGGAGTTAACATCAAAATTACATTTCTTTGCCATATCGCATAGATCTCACTGTGAAAAGGCTTAAATGGCTTTTTTGACCTAAGTTTAATGATTGCGCTCAAACCAAATGTCCTAGAACGAAATTTTCAAATGTAACTACTAGAATGTGATACAATACACTATTGGGTGAAGTTTGGTTGACTTCTGCGCAGCGGTTTGGGAGTTAACATCAAAATTACATTTCTCGGCCATATCGCATAGATCTCACTGTGAAAAGGCTTAAATGGCTTTTTTGACCTAAGTTTGAGGATTGCGCTCAAATCAAATGTCCTAGAACCAAATTTCCACATGTAACTACTAGATTGTGATACAATACACTAATGGGTGAAGTTTGGTTGACTTCTGCGCAGCGATTTTGGAGTTAACATCAAAATTACATTTCTCGGCCATATCGCATAGATCTCACTGTGAAAAGGCTTAAATGACTTTTTTAATTAAGTTTGATGATTGCGCTCAAACAAAATGTCCTAGAACAAAATTTTCAAATGTAACTACTAGATTGTGATACAATACACTATTGGGTGAAGTTTGGTTGACTTCTGCGCAGCGGTTTGGGAGTTAACATCAAAATTACATTTCTCGGCCATATCGCATAGATCTCACTGTGAAAAGGCTTAAATGGCTTTTTTGACCTAAGTTTGAGGATTGCGCTCAAATCAAATGTCCTAGAACCAAATTTCCACATGTAACTACTAGATTGTGATACAATACACTAATGGGTGAAGTTTGGTTGACTTCTGCGCAGCGGTTTGGGAGTTAACATCAAAATTACATTTCTCGGCCATATCGCATAGATCTCACTGTGAAAAGGCTTAAATGGCTTTTTTGACCTAAGTTTGAGGATTGCGCTCAAATCATATGTCCAATAACCAAATTTCCACATGTAACTACTAGATTGTGATACAATACACTAATGGGTGAAGTTTGGTTGACTTCTGCGCAGCGGTTTGGGAGTTAACATCAAAATTACATTTCTCGGCCATATCGCATAGATCTCACTGTGAAAAGGCTTAAATGACTTTTTTAATTAAGTTTGATGATTGCGTTCAAACAAAATGTCCTAGAACAAAATTTTAAAATGTAACTACTAGAATGTGATACAATACACTATTGGGTGAAGTTTGGTTGACTTCTGCGCAGCGGTTTGGGAGTTAACATCAAAATTACATTTCTCGGCCATATCGCATAGATCTCACTGTGAAAAGGCTTAAATGGCTTTTTTGACCTAAGTTTGAGGATTGCGCTCAAATCAAATGTCCTAGAACCAAATTTCCACATGTAACTACTAGATTGTGATACAATACACTAATGGGTGAAGTTTGGTTGACTTCTGCGCAGCGGTTTGGGAGTTAACATCAAAATTACATTTCTCGGCCATATCGCATAGATCTCACTGTGAAAAGGCTTAAATGACTTTTTTAATTAAGTTTGATGATTGCGCTCAAACAAAATGTCCTAGAACAAAATTTTCAAATGTAACTACTAGATTGTGATACAATACACTATTGGGTGAAGTTTGGTTGACTTCTGCGCAGCGGTTTGGGAGTGAACATCAAAATTACATTTCTCGGCCATATCGCATAGATCTCACTGTGAAAAGGCTTAAATGACTTTTTTTAATTAAGTTTGAAGATTGCGCTCAAATCAAATGTCCTAGAACTAAATTTCCAAATGTAACTACTAGATTGTGATAAAATACACTATTGGGTGAAGTTTGGTTGACTTCTGCGCAGCGGTTTGGGAGTTAACATCAAAATTACATTTCTCGGCCATATCGCATAGATCTCACTGTGAAAAGGCTTAAATGGCTTTTTTGACCTAAGTTTGAGGATTGCGCTCAAATCAAATGTCCTATAACCAAATTTCCACATGTAACTACTAGATTGTGATACAATACACTAATGGGTGAAGTTTGGTTGACTTCTGCGCAGCGGTTTGGGAGTTAACATCAAAATTACATTTCTCGGCCATATCGCATAGATCTCACTGTGAAAAGGCTTAAATGGCTTTTTTGACCTAAGTTTGAGGATTGCGCTCAAATCAAATGTCCTAGAACCAAATTTCCACATGTAACTACTAGATTGTGATACAATACACTAATGGGTGAAGTTTGGTTGACTTCTGCGCAGCGGTTTGGGAGTTAACATCAAAATTACATTTCTCGGCCATATCGCATAGATCTCACTGTGAAAAGGCTTAAATGACTTTTTTAATTAAGTTTGATGATTGCGCTCAAACAAAATGTCCTAGAACAAAATTTTCAAATGTAACTACTAGATTGTGATACAATACACTATTGGGTGAAGTTTGGTTGACTTCTGCGCAGCGGTTTGGGAGTGAACATCAAAATTACATTTCTCGGCCATATCGCATAGATCTCACTGTGAAAAGGCTTAAATGACTTTTTTTAATTAAGTTTGAAGATTGCGCTCAAATCAAATGTCCTAGAACTAAATTTCCAAATGTAACTACTAGATTGTGATAAAATACACTATTGGGTGAAGTTTGGTTGACTTCTGCGCAGCGGTTTGGGAGTTAACATCAAAATTACATTTCTCGGCCATATCGCATAGATCTCACTGTGAAAAGGCTTAAATGGCTTTTTTGACCTAAGTTTGAGGATTGCGCTCAAATCAAATGTCCTATAACCAAATTTCCACATGTAACTACTAGATTGTGATACAATACACTAATGGGTGAAGTTTGGTTGACTTCTGCGCAGCGGTTTGGGAGTTAACATCAAAATTACATTTCTCGGCCATATCGCATAGATCTCACTGTGAAAAGGCTTAAATGGCTTTTTTGACCTAAGTTTGAGGATTGCGCTCAAATCAAATGTCCTAGAACCAAATTTCCACATGTAACTACTAGATTGTGATACAATACACTAATGGGTGAAGTTTGGTTGACTTCTGCGCAGCGGTTTGGGAGTTAACATCAAAATTACATTTCTCGGCCATATCGCATAGATCTCACTGTGAAAAGGCTTAAATGACTTTTTTAATTAAGTTTGATGATTGCGCTCAAACAAAATGTCCTAGAACAAAATTTTCAAATGTAACTACTAGATTGTGATACAATACACTATTGGGTGAAGTTTGGTTGACTTCTGCGCAGCGGTTTGGGAGTTAACATCAAAATTACATTTCTCGGCCATATCGCATAGATCTCACTGTGAAAAGGCTTAAATGGCTTTTTTGACCTAAGTTTGAGGATTGCGCTCAAATCAAATGTCCTAGAACCAAATTTCCACATGTAACTACTAGATTGTGATACAATACACTATTGGGTGAAGTTTGGTTGACTTCTGCGAAGCGGTTTGGGAGTTAACATCAAAATTACATTTCTCGGCCATATCGCATAGATCTCACTGTGAAAAGGCTTAAATGACTTTTTTAATTAAGTTTAATGATTGCGCTCAAACCAAATGTCCTAGAACGAAATTTTCAAATGTAACTACTAGAATGTGATACAATACACTATTGGGTGAAGTTTAGTTGACTTCTGCGCAGCGGTTGGGGAGTTAACATCAAAATTACATTTCTCGGCCATATCGCATAGATCTCACTGTGAAAAGGCTTAAATGACTTTTTTAATTAAGTTTGATGATTGCGTTCAAACAAAATGTCCTAGAACAAAATTTTCAAATGTAACTACTAGATTGTGATACAATACACTATTGGGTGAAGTTTGGTTGACTTCTGCGCAGCGGTTTGGGAGTTAACATCAAAATTACATTTCTCGGCCATATCGCATAGATCTCACTGTGAAAAGGCTTAAATGGCTTTTTTGACCTAAGTTTGAGGATTGCGCTCAAATCAAATGTCCAATAACCAAATTTCCACATGTAATTACTAGATTGTGATACAATACACTAATGGGTGAAGTTTGGTTGACTTCTGCGCAGCGGTTTGGGAGTTAACATCAAAATTACATTTCTCGGCCATATCGCATAGATCTCACTGTGAAAAGGCTTAAATGACTTTTTTAATTAAGTTTAATGATTGCGCTCAAACCAAATGTCCTAGAACGAAATTTTCAAATGTAACTACTAGAATGTGATACAATACACTATTGGGTGAAGTTTAGTTGACTTCTGCGCAGCGGTTTGGGAGTTAACATCAAAATTACATTTCTTTGCCATATCGCATAGATCTCACTGTGAAAAGGCTTAAATGGCTTTTTTGACCTAAGTTTAATGATTGCGCTCAAACCAAATGTCCTAGAACGAAATTTTCAAATGTAACTACTAGAATGTGATACAATACACTATTGGGTGAAGTTTGGTTGACTTCTGCGCAGCGGTTTGGGAGTTAACATCAAAATTACATTTCTCGGCCATATCGCATAGATCTCACTGTGAAAAGGCTTAAATGGCTTTTTTGACCTAAGTTTGAGGATTGCGCTCAAATCAAATGTCCTAGAACCAAATTTCCACATGTAACTACTAGATTGTGATACAATACACTAATGGGTGAAGTTTGGTTGACTTCTGCGCAGCGATTTTGGAGTTAACATCAAAATTACATTTCTCGGCCATATCGCATAGATCTCACTGTGAAAAGGCTTAAATGACTTTTTTAATTAAGTTTGATGATTGCGCTCAAACAAAATGTCCTAGAACAAAATTTTCAAATGTAACTACTAGATTGTGATACAATACACTATTGGGTGAAGTTTGGTTGACTTCTGCGCAGCGGTTTGGGAGTTAACATCAAAATTACATTTCTCGGCCATATCGCATAGATCTCACTGTGAAAAGGCTTAAATGACTTTTTTAATTAAGTTTGATGATAGCGTTCAAACAAAATGTCCTAGAACAAAATTTTCAAATGTAACTACTAGATTGTGATACAATACACTATTGGGTGAAGTTTGGTTGACTTCTGCGCAGCGGTTTGGGAGTTAACATCAAAATTACATTTCTCGGCCATATCGCATAGATCTCACTGTGAAAAGGCTTAAATGGCTTTTTTGACCTAAGTTTGAGGATTGCGCTCAAATCAAATGTCCTAGAACCAAATTTCCACATGTAACTACTAGATTGTGATACAATACACTAATGGGTGAAGTTTGGTTGACTTCTGCGCAGCGGTTTGGGAGTTAACATCAAAATTACATTTCTCGGCCATATCGCATAGATCTCACTGTGAAAAGGCTTAAATGACTTTTTTAATTAAGTTTAATGATTGCGCTCAAACCAAATGTCCTAGAACGAAATTTTCAAATGTAACTACTAGAATGTGATACAATACACTATTGGGTGAAGTTTAGTTGACTTCTGCGCAGCGGTTTGGGAGTTAACATCAAAATTACATTTCTCGGCCATATCGCATAGATCTCACTGTGAAAAGGCTTAAATGGCTTTTTTGACCTAAGTTTAATGATTGCGCTCAAACCAAATGTCCTAGAACGAAATTTTCAAATGTAACTACTAGAATGTGATACAATACACTATTGGGTGAAGTTTGGTTGACTTCTGCGCAGCGGTTTGGGAGTTAACATCAAAATTACATTTCTCGGCCATATCGCATAGATCTCACTGTGAAAAGGATTAAATGGCTTTTTTGACCTAAGTTTGAGGATTGCGCTCAAATCAAATGTCCTAGAACCAAATTTCCACATGTAACTACTAGATTGTGATACAATACACTAATGGGTGAAGTTTGGTTGACTTCTGCGCAGCGGTTTGGGAGTTAACATCAAAATTACATTTCTCGGCCATATCGCATAGATCTCACTGTGAAAAGGCTTAAATGACTTTTTTAATTAAGTTTGATGATTGCGCTCAAACAAAATGTCCTAGAACAAAATTTTCAAATGTAACTACTAGATTGTGATACAATACACTATTGGGTGAAGTTTGGTTGACTTCTGCGCAGCGGTTTGGGAGTTAACATCAAAATTACATTTCTCGGCCATATCGCATAGATCTCACTGTGAAAAGGCTTAAATGGCTTTTTTGACCTAAGTTTGAGGATTGCGCTCAAATCAAATGTCCTAGAACCAAATTTCCACATGTAACTACTAGATTGTGATACAATACACTAATGGGTGAAGTTTGGTTGACTTCTGCGCAGCGGTTTGGGAGTGAACATCAAAATTACATTTCTCGGCCATATCGCATAGATCTCACTGTGAAAAGGCTTAAATGGCTTTTTTGACCTAAGTTTAATGATTGCGCTCAAACCAAATGTCCTAGAACGAAATTTTCAAATGTAACTACTAGAATGTGATACAATACACTATTGGGTGAAGTTTGGTTGACTTCTGCGCAGCGGTTTGGGAGTTAACATCAAAATTACATTTCTCGGCCATATCGCATAGATCTCACTGTGAAAAGGCTTAAATGGCTTTTTTGACCTAAGTTTGAGGATTGCGCTCAAACAAAATGTCCTAGAACAAAATTTTCAAATGTAACTACTAGATTGTGATACAATACACTATTGGGTGAAGTTTGGTTGACTTCTGCGCAGCGGTTTGGGAGTTAACATCAAAATTACATTTCTCGGCCATATCGCATAGATCTCACTGTGAAAAGGCTTAAATGACTTTTTTAATTAAGTTTGATGATTGCGTTCAAACAAAATGTCCTAGAACAAAATTTTAAAATGTAACTACTAGAATGTGATACAATACACTATTGGGTGAAGTTTGGTTGACTTCTGCGCAGCGGTTTGGGAGTTAACATCAAAATTACATTTCTCGGCCATATCGCATAGATCTCACTGTGAAAAGGCTTAAATGGCTTTTTTGACCTAAGTTTGAGGATTGCGCTCAAATCAAATGTCCTAGAACCAAATTTCCACATGTAACTACTAGATTGTGATACAATACACTAATGGGTGAAGTTTGGTTGACTTCTGCGCAGCGGTTTGGGAGTTAACATCAAAATTACATTTCTCGGCCATATCGCATAGATCTCACTGTGAAAAGGCTTAAATGACTTTTTTAATTAAGTTTGATGATTGCGCTCAAACAAAATGTCCTAGAACAAAATTTTCAAATGTAACTACTAGATTGTGATACAATACACTATTGGGTGAAGTTTGGTTGACTTCTGCGCAGCGGTTTGGGAGTGAACATCAAAATTACATTTCTCGGCCATATCGCATAGATCTCACTGTGAAAAGGCTTAAATGGCTTTTTTGACCTAAGTTTGAGGATTGCGCTCAAATCAAATGTCCAATAACCAAATTTCCACATGTAATTACTAGATTGTGATACAATACACTAATGGGTGAAGTTTGGTTGACTTCTGCGCAGCGGTTTGGGAGTTAACATCAAAATTACATTTCTCGGCCATATCGCATAGATCTCACTGTGAAAAGGCTTAAATGACTTTTTTAATTAAGTTTGATGATTGCGCTCAAACAAAATGTCCTAGAACAAAATTTTCAAATGTAACTACTAGATTGTGATACAATACACTATTGGGTGAAGTTTGGTTGACTTCTGCGCAGCGGTTTGGGAGTTAACATCAAAATTACATTTCTCGGCCATATCGCATAGATCTCACTGTGAAAAGGCTTAAATGGCTTTTTTGACCTAAGTTTGAGGATTGCGCTCAAATCAAATGTCCTAGAACCAAATTTCCACATGTAACTACTAGATTGTGATACAATACACTATTGGGTGAAGTTTGGTTGACTTCTGCGAAGCGGTTTGGGAGTTAACATCAAAATTACATTTCTCGGCCATATCGCATAGATCTCACTGTGAAAAGGCTTAAATGACTTTTTTAATTAAGTTTAATGATTGCGCTCAAACCAAATGTCCTAGAACGAAATTTTCAAATGTAACTACTAGAATGTGATACAATACACTATTGGGTGAAGTTTAGTTGACTTCTGCGCAGCGGTTGGGGAGTTAACATCAAAATTACATTTCTCGGCCATATCGCATAGATCTCACTGTGAAAAGGCTTAAATGACTTTTTTAATTAAGTTTGATGATTGCGTTCAAACAAAATGTCCTAGAACAAAATTTTCAAATGTAACTACTAGATTGTGATACAATACACTATTGGGTGAAGTTTGGTTGACTTCTGCGCAGCGGTTTGGGAGTTAACATCAAAATTACATTTCTCGGCCATATCGCATAGATCTCACTGTGAAAAGGCTTAAATGGCTTTTTTGACCTAAGTTTGAGGATTGCGCTCAAATCAAATGTCCAATAACCAAATTTCCACATGTAATTACTAGATTGTGATACAATACACTAATGGGTGAAGTTTGGTTGACTTCTGCGCAGCGGTTTGGGAGTTAACATCAAAATTACATTTCTCGGCCATATCGCATAGATCTCACTGTGAAAAGGCTTAAATGACTTTTTTAATTAAGTTTAATGATTGCGCTCAAACCAAATGTCCTAGAACGAAATTTTCAAATGTAACTACTAGAATGTGATACAATACACTATTGGGTGAAGTTTAGTTGACTTCTGCGCAGCGGTTTGGGAGTTAACATCAAAATTACATTTCTTTGCCATATCGCATAGATCTCACTGTGAAAAGGCTTAAATGGCTTTTTTGACCTAAGTTTAATGATTGCGCTCAAACCAAATGTCCTAGAACGAAATTTTCAAATGTAACTACTAGAATGTGATACAATACACTATTGGGTGAAGTTTGGTTGACTTCTGCGCAGCGGTTTGGGAGTTAACATCAAAATTACATTTCTCGGCCATATCGCATAGATCTCACTGTGAAAAGGCTTAAATGGCTTTTTTGACCTAAGTTTGAGGATTGCGCTCAAATCAAATGTCCTAGAACCAAATTTCCACATGTAACTACTAGATTGTGATACAATACACTAATGGGTGAAGTTTGGTTGACTTCTGCGCAGCGATTTTGGAGTTAACATCAAAATTACATTTCTCGGCCATATCGCATAGATCTCACTGTGAAAAGGCTTAAATGACTTTTTTAATTAAGTTTGATGATTGCGCTCAAACAAAATGTCCTAGAACAAAATTTTCAAATGTAACTACTAGATTGTGATACAATACACTATTGGGTGAAGTTTGGTTGACTTCTGCGCAGCGGTTTGGGAGTTAACATCAAAATTACATTTCTCGGCCATATCGCATAGATCTCACTGTGAAAAGGCTTAAATGGCTTTTTTGACCTAAGTTTGAGGATTGCGCTCAAATCAAATGTCCTAGAACCAAATTTCCACATGTAACTACTAGATTGTGATACAATACACTAATGGGTGAAGTTTGGTTGACTTCTGCGCAGCGGTTTGGGAGTTAACATCAAAATTACATTTCTCGGCCATATCGCATAGATCTCACTGTGAAAAGGCTTAAATGGCTTTTTTGACCTAAGTTTGAGGATTGCGCTCAAATCATATGTCCAATAACCAAATTTCCACATGTAACTACTAGATTGTGATACAATACACTAATGGGTGAAGTTTGGTTGACTTCTGCGCAGCGGTTTGGGAGTTAACATCAAAATTACATTTCTCGGCCATATCGCATAGATCTCACTGTGAAAAGGCTTAAATGACTTTTTTAATTAAGTTTGATGATTGCGTTCAAACAAAATGTCCTAGAACAAAATTTTCAAATGTAACTACTAGATTGTGATACAATACACTATTGGGTGAAGTTTGGTTGACTTCTGCGCAGCGGTTTGGGAGTTAACATCAAAATTACATTTCTCGGCCATATCGCATAGATCTCACTGTGAAAAGGCTTAAATGGCTTTTTTGACCTAAGTTTGAGGATTGCGCTCAAATCAAATGTCCTAGAACCAAATTTCCACATGTAATTACTAGATTGTGATACAATACACTAATGGGTGAAGTTTGGTTGACTTCTGCGCAGCGGTTTGGGAGTTAACATCAAAATTACATTTCTCGGCCATATCGCATAGATCTCACTGTGAAAAGGCTTAAATGACTTTTTTAATTAAGTTTAATGATTGCGCTCAAACCAAATGTCCTAGAACGAAATTTTCAAATGTAACTACTAGAATGTGATACAATACACTATTGGGTGAAGTTTAGTTGACTTCTGCGCAGCGGTTTGGGAGTTAACATCAAAATTACATTTCTCGGCCATATCGCATAGATCTCACTGTGAAAAGGCTTAAATGGCTTTTTTGACCTAAGTTTAATGATTGCGCTCAAACCAAATGTCCTAGAACGAAATTTTCAAATGTAACTACTAGAATGTGATACAATACACTATTGGGTGAAGTTTGGTTGACTTCTGCGCAGCGGTTTGGGAGTTAACATCAAAATTACATTTCTCGGCCATATCGCATAGATCTCACTGTGAAAAGGATTAAATGGCTTTTTTGACCTAAGTTTGAGGATTGCGCTCAAATCAAATGTCCTAGAACCAAATTTCCACATGTAACTACTAGATTGTGATACAATACACTAATGGGTGAAGTTTGGTTGACTTCTGCGCAGCGGTTTGGGAGTTAACATCAAAATTACATTTCTCGGCCATATCGCATAGATCTCACTGTGAAAAGGCTTAAATGACTTTTTTAATTAAGTTTGATGATTGCGCTCAAACAAAATGTCCTAGAACAAAATTTTCAAATGTAACTACTAGATTGTGATACAATACACTATTGGGTGAAGTTTGGTTGACTTCTGCGCAGCGGTTTGGGAGTTAACATCAAAATTACATTTCTCGGCCATATCGCATAGATCTCACTGTGAAAAGGCTTAAATGGCTTTTTTGACCTAAGTTTGAGGATTGCGCTCAAATCAAATGTCCTAGAACCAAATTTCCACATGTAACTACTAGATTGTGATACAATACACTAATGGGTGAAGTTTGGTTGACTTCTGCGCAGCGGTTTGGGAGTGAACATCAAAATTACATTTCTCGGCCATATCGCATAGATCTCACTGTGAAAAGGCTTAAATGGCTTTTTTGACCTAAGTTTAATGATTGCGCTCAAACCAAATGTCCTAGAACGAAATTTTCAAATGTAACTACTAGAATGTGATACAATACACTATTGGGTGAAGTATGGTTGACTTCTGCGCAGCGGTTTGGGAGTTAACATCAAAATTACATTTCTCGGCCATATCGCATAGATCTCACTGTGAAAAGGCTTAAATGGCTTTTTTGACCTAAGTTTGAGGATTGCGCTCAAACAAAATGTCCTAGAACAAAATTTTCAAATGTAACTACTAGATTGTGATACAATACACTATTGGGTGAAGTTTGGTTGACTTCTGCGCAGCGGTTTGGGAGTTAACATCAAAATTACATTTCTCGGCCATATCGCATAGATCTCACTGTGAAAAGGCTTAAATGACTTTTTTAATTAAGTTTGATGATTGCGTTCAAACAAAATGTCCTAGAACAAAATTTTAAAATGTAACTACTAGAATGTGATACAATACACTATTGGGTGAAGTTTGGTTGACTTCTGCGCAGCGGTTTGGGAGTTAACATCAAAATTACATTTCTCGGCCATATCGCATAGATCTCACTGTGAAAAGGCTTAAATGGCTTTTTTGACCTAAGTTTGAGGATTGCGCTCAAATCAAATGTCCTAGAACCAAATTTCCACATGTAACTACTAGATTGTGATACAATACACTAATGGGTGAAGTTTGGTTGACTTCTGCGCAGCGGTTTGGGAGTTAACATCAAAATTACATTTCTCGGCCATATCGCATAGATCTCACTGTGAAAAGGCTTAAATGACTTTTTTAATTAAGTTTGATGATTGCGCTCAAACAAAATGTCCTAGAACAAAATTTTCAAATGTAACTACTAGATTGTGATACAATACACTATTGGGTGAAGTTTGGTTGACTTCTGCGCAGCGGTTTGGGAGTGAACATCAAAATTACATTTCTCGGCCATATCGCATAGATCTCACTGTGAAAAGGCTTAAATGACTTTTTTTAATTAAGTTTGAAGATTGCGCTCAAATCAAATGTCCTAGAACTAAATTTCCAAATGTAACTACTAGATTGTGATAAAATACACTATTGGGTGAAGTTTGGTTGACTTCTGCGCAGCGGTTTGGGAGTTAACATCAAAATTACATTTCTCGGCCATATCGCATAGATCTCACTGTGAAAAGGCTTAAATGGCTTTTTTGACCTAAGTTTGAGGATTGCGCTCAAATCATATGTCCTAGAACCAAATTTCCACATGTAACTACTAGATTGTGATACAATACACTAATGGGTGAAGTTTGGTTGACTTCTGTGCAGCGGTTTGGGAGTTAACATCAAAATTACATTTCTCGGCCATATCGCATAGATCTCACTGTGAAAAGGCTTAAATGACTTTTTTAATTAAGTTTGATGATTGCGCTCAAACAAAATGTCCTAGAACAAAATTTTCAAATGTAACTACTAGATTGTGATACAATACACTATTGGGTGAAGTTTGGTTGACTTCTGCGCAGCGGTTTGGGAGTTAACATCAAAATTACATTTCTCGGCCATATCGCATAGATCTCACTGTGAAAAGGCTTAAATGGCTTTTTTGACCTAAGTTTGAGGATTGCGCTCAAATCAAATGTCCTAGAACCAAATTTCCACATGTAATTACTAGATTGTGATACAATACACTAATGGGTGAAGTTTGGTTGACTTCTGCGCAGCGGTTTGGGAGTTAACATCAAAATTACATTTCTCGGCCATATCGCATAGATCTCACTGTGAAAAGGCTTAAATGACTTTTTTAATTAAGTTTAATGATTGCGCTCAAACCAAATGTCCTAGAACGAAATTTTCAAATGTAACTACTAGAATGTGATACAATACACTATTGGGTGAAGTTTAGTTGACTTCTGCGCAGCGGTTTGGGAGTGAACATCAAAATTACATTTCTCGGCCATATCGCATAGATCTCACTGTGAAAAGGCTTAAATGACTTTTTTAATTAAGTTTGATGATTGCGCTCAAACAAAATTTCCTAGAACAAAATTTTCAAATGTAACTACTAGATTGTGATACAATACACTATTGGGTGAAGTTTGGTTGACTTCTGCGCAGCGGTTTGGGAGTGAACATCAAAATTACATTTCTCGGCCATATCGCATAGATCTCACTGTGAAAAGGCTTAAATGACTTTTTTTAATTAAGTTTGAAGATTGCGCTCAAATCAAATGTCCTAGAACTAAATTTCCAAATGTAACTACTAGATTGTGATAAAATACACTATTGGGTGAAGTTTGGTTGACTTCTGCGCAGCGGTTTGGGAGTTAACATCAAAATTACATTTCTCGGCCATATCGCATAGATCTCACTGTGAAAAGGCTTAAATGGCTTTTTTGACCTAAGTTTGAGGATTGCGCTCAAATAAAATGTCCTATAACCAAATTTCCACATGTAACTACTAGATTGTGATACAATACACTAATGGGTGAAGTTTGGTTGACTTCTGCGCAGCGGTTTGGGAGTTAACATCAAAATTACATTTCTCGGCCATATCGCATAGATCTCACTGTGAAAAGGCTTAAATGGCTTTTTTGACCTAAGTTTGAGGATTGCGCTCAAATCAAATGTCCTAGAACCAAATTTCCACATGTAACTACTAGATTGTGATACAATACACTAATGGGTGAAGTTTGGTTGACTTCTGCGCAGCGGTTTGGGAGTTAACATCAAAATTACATTTCTCGGCCATATCGCATAGATCTCACTGTGAAAAGGCTTAAATGACTTTTTTAATTAAGTTTGATGATTGCGCTCAAACAAAATGTCCTAGAACAAAATTTTCAAATGTAACTACTAGATTGTGATACAATACACTATTGGGTGAAGTTTGGTTGACTTCTGCGCAGCGGTTTGGGAGTTAACATCAAAATTACATTTCTCGGCCATATCGCATAGATCTCACTGTGAAAAGGCTTAAATGGCTTTTTTGACCTAAGTTTGAGGATTGCGCTCAAATCAAATGTCCTAGAACCAAATTTCCACATGTAACTACTAGATTGTGATACAATACACTATTGGGTGAAGTTTGGTTGACTTCTGCGAAGCGGTTTGGGAGTTAACATCAAAATTACATTTCTCGGCCATATCGCATAGATCTCACTGTGAAAAGGCTTAAATGACTTTTTTAATTAAGTTTAATGATTGCGCTCAAACCAAATGTCCTAGAACGAAATTTTCAAATGTAACTACTAGAATGTGATACAATACACTATTGGGTGAAGTTTAGTTGACTTCTGCGCAGCGGTTGGGGAGTTAACATCAAAATTACATTTCTCGGCCATATCGCATAGATCTCACTGTGAAAAGGCTTAAATGACTTTTTTAATTAAGTTTGATGATTGCGTTCAAACAAAATGTCCTAGAACAAAATTTTCAAATGTAACTACTAGATTGTGATACAATACACTATTGGGTGAAGTTTGGTTGACTTCTGCGCAGCGGTTTGGGAGTTAACATCAAAATTACATTTCTCGGCCATATCGCATAGATCTCACTGTGAAAAGGCTTAAATGGCTTTTTTGACCTAAGTTTGAGGATTGCGCTCAAATCAAATGTCCAATAACCAAATTTCCACATGTAATTACTAGATTGTGATACAATACACTAATGGGTGAAGTTTGGTTGACTTCTGCGCAGCGGTTTGGGAGTTAACATCAAAATTACATTTCTCGGCCATATCGCATAGATCTCACTGTGAAAAGGCTTAAATGACTTTTTTAATTAAGTTTAATGATTGCGCTCAAACCAAATGTCCTAGAACGAAATTTTCAAATGTAACTACTAGAATGTGATACAATACACTATTGGGTGAAGTTTAGTTGACTTCTGCGCAGCGGTTTGGGAGTGAACATCAAAATTACATTTCTCGGCCATATCGCATAGATCTCACTGTGAAAAGGCTTAAATGACTTTTTTTAATTAAGTTTGAAGATTGCGCTCAAATCAAATGTCCTAGAACTAAATTTCCAAATGTAACTACTAGATTGTGATAAAATACACTATTGGGTGAAGTTTGGTTGACTTCTGCGCAGCGGTTTGGGAGTTAACATCAAAATTACATTTCTCGGCCATATCGCATAGATCTCACTGTGAAAAGGCTTAAATGGCTTTTTTGACCTAAGTTTGAGGATTGCGCTCAAATCAAATGTCCTAGAACCAAATTTCCACATGTAACTACTAGATTGTGATACAATACACTAATGGGTGAAGTTTGGTTGACTTCTGCGCAGCGGTTTGGGAGTTAACATCAAAATTACATTTCTCGGCCATATCGCATAGATCTCACTGTGAAAAGGCTTAAATGACTTTTTTAATTAAGTTTGATGATTGCGTTCAAACAAAATGTCCTAGAACAAAATTTTCAAATGTAACTACTAGATTGTGATACAATACACTATTGGGTGAAGTTTGGTTGACTTCTGCGCAGCGGTTTGGGAGTTAACATCAAAATTACATTTCTCGGCCATATCGCATAGATCTCACTGTGAAAAGGCTTAAATGGCTTTTTTGACCTAAGTTTGAGGATTGCGCTCAAATCAAATGTCCTATAACCAAATTTCCACATGTAACTACTAGATTGTGATACAATACACTAATGGGTGAAGTTTGGTTGACTTCTGCGCAGCGGTTTGGGAGTTAACATCAAAATTACATTTCTTTGCCATATCGCATAGATATCACTGTGAAAAGGCTTAAATGGCTTTTTTGACCTAAGTTTAATGATTGCGCTCAAACCAAATGTCCTAGAACGAAATTTTCAAATGTAACTACTAGAATGTGATACAATACACTATTGGGTGAAGTTTGGTTGACTTCTGCGCAGCGGTTTGGGAGTTAACATCAAAATTACATTTCTCGGCCATATCGCATAGATCTCACTGTGAAAAGGCTTAAATGGCTTTTTTGACCTAAGTTTGAGGATTGCGCTCAAATCAAATGTCCTAGAACCAAATTTCCACATGTAACTACTAGATTGTGATACAATACACTAATGGGTGAAGTTTGGTTGACTTCTGCGCAGCGGTTTGGGAGTTAACATCAAAATTACATTTCTCGGCCATATCGCATAGATCTCACTGTGAAAAGGCTTAAATGACTTTTTTAATTAAGTTTGATGATTGCGCTCAAACAAAATGTCCTAGAACAAAATTTTCAAATGTAACTACTAGATTGTGATACAATACACTATTGGGTGAAGTTTGGTTGACTTCTGCGCAGCGGTTTGGGAGTTAACATCAAAATTACATTTCTCGGCCATATCGCATAGATCTCACTGTGAAAAGGCTTAAATGGCTTTTTTGACCTAAGTTTGAGGATTGCGCTCAAATCAAATGTCCTAGAACCAAATTTCCACATGTAACTACTAGATTGTGATACAATACACTAATGGGTGAAGTTTGGTTGACTTCTGCGCAGCGGTTTGGGAGTTAACATCAAAATTACATTTCTTTGCCATATCGCATAGATATCACTGTGAAAAGGCTTAAATGACTTTTTTAATTAAGTTTGATGATTGCGTTCAAACAAAATGTCCTAGAACAAAATTTTCAAATGTAACTACTAGATTGTGATACAATACACTATTGGGTGAAGTTTGGTTGACTTCTGCGCAGCGGTTTGGGAGTTAACATCAAAATTACATTTCTCGGCCATATCGCATAGATATCACTGTGAAAAGGCTTAAATGGCTTTTTTGACCTAAGTTTGAGGATTGCGCTCAAACCAAATGTCCTATAACCAAATTTCCACATGTAACTACTAGATTGTGATACAATACACTAATGGGTGAAGTTTGGTTGACTTCTGCGCAGCGGTTTGGGAGTTAACATCAAAATTACATTTCTCGGCCATATCGCATAGATCTCACTGTGAAAAGGCTTAAATGACTTTTTTAATTAAGTTTGATGATTGCGTTCAAACAAAATGTCCTAGAACAAAATTTTCAAATGTAACTACTAGATTGTGATACAATACACTATTGGGTGAAGTTTGGTTGACTTCTGCGCAGCGGTTTGGGAGTTAACATCAAAATTACATTTCTTTGCCATATCGCATAGATATCACTGTGAAAAGGCTTAAATGGCTTTTTTGACCTAAGTTTAATGATTGCGCTCAAACCAAATGTCCTAGAACGAAATTTTCAAATGTAACTACTAGAATGTGATACAATACACTATTGGGTGAAGTTTGGTTGACTTCTGCGCAGCGGTTTGGGAGTTAACATCAAAATTACATTTCTCGGCCATATCGCATAGATCTCACTGTGAAAAGGCTTAAATGGCTTTTTTGACCTAAGTTTGAGGATTGCGCTCAAATCAAATGTCCTAGAACCAAATTTCCACATGTAACTACTAGATTGTGATACAATACACTAATGGGTGAAGTTTGGTTGACTTCTGCGCAGCGATTTTGGAGTTAACATCAAAATTACATTTCTCGGCCATATCGCATAGATCTCACTGTGAAAAGGCTTAAATGACTTTTTTAATTAAGTTTGATGATTGCGCTCAAACAAAATGTCCTAGAACAAAATTTTCAAATGTAACTACTAGATTGTGATACAATACACTATTGGGTGAAGTTTGGTTGACTTCTGCGCAGCGGTTTGGGAGTTAACATCAAAATTACATTTCTCGGCCATATCGCATAGATCTCACTGTGAAAAGGCTTAAATGGCTTTTTTGACCTAAGTTTGAGGATTGCGCTCAAATCAAATGTCCTAGAACCAAATTTCCACATGTAACTACTAGATTGTGATACAATACACTATTGGGTGAAGTTTGGTTGACTTCTGCGAAGCGGTTTGGGAGTTAACATCAAAATTACATTTCTCGGCCATATCGCATAGATCTCACTGTGAAAAGGCTTAAATGACTTTTTTAATTAAGTTTAATGATTGCGCTCAAACCAAATGTCCTAGAACGAAATTTTCAAATGTAACTACTAGAATGTGATACAATACACTATTGGGTGAAGTTTAGTTGACTTCTGCGCAGCGGTTGGGGAGTTAACATCAAAATTACATTTCTCGGCCATATCGCATAGATCTCACTGTGAAAAGGCTTAAATGACTTTTTTAATTAAGTTTGATGATTGCGTTCAAACAAAATGTCCTAGAACAAAATTTTCAAATGTAACTACTAGATTGTGATACAATACACTATTGGGTGAAGTTTGGTTGACTTCTGCGCAGCGGTTTGGGAGTTAACATCAAAATTACATTTCTCGGCCATATCGCATAGATCTCACTGTGAAAAGGCTTAAATGGCTTTTTTGACCTAAGTTTGAGGATTGCGCTCAAATCAAATGTCCAATAACCAAATTTCCACATGTAATTACTAGATTGTGATACAATACACTAATGGGTGAAGTTTGGTTGACTTCTGCGCAGCGGTTTGGGAGTTAACATCAAAATTACATTTCTCGGCCATATCGCATAGATCTCACTGTGAAAAGGCTTAAATGACTTTTTTAATTAAGTTTAATGATTGCGCTCAAACCAAATGTCCTAGAACGAAATTTTCAAATGTAACTACTAGAATGTGATACAATACACTATTGGGTGAAGTTTAGTTGACTTCTGCGCAGCGGTTTGGGAGTGAACATCAAAATTACATTTCTCGGCCATATCGCATAGATCTCACTGTGAAAAGGCTTAAATGACTTTTTTTAATTAAGTTTGAAGATTGCGCTCAAATCAAATGTCCTAGAACTAAATTTCCAAATGTAACTACTAGATTGTGATAAAATACACTATTGGGTGAAGTTTGGTTGACTTCTGCGCAGCGGTTTGGGAGTTAACATCAAAATTACATTTCTCGGCCATATCGCATAGATCTCACTGTGAAAAGGCTTAAATGGCTTTTTTGACCTAAGTTTGAGGATTGCGCTCAAATCAAATGTCCTAGAACCAAATTTCCACATGTAACTACTAGATTGTGATACAATACACTAATGGGTGAAGTTTGGTTGACTTCTGCGCAGCGGTTTGGGAGTTAACATCAAAATTACATTTCTCGGCCATATCGCATAGATCTCACTGTGAAAAGGCTTAAATGACTTTTTTAATTAAGTTTGATGATTGCGTTCAAACAAAATGTCCTAGAACAAAATTTTCAAATGTAACTACTAGATTGTGATACAATACACTATTGGGTGAAGTTTGGTTGACTTCTGCGCAGCGGTTTGGGAGTTAACATCAAAATTACATTTCTCGGCCATATCGCATAGATCTCACTGTGAAAAGGCTTAAATGGCTTTTTTGACCTAAGTTTGAGGATTGCGCTCAAATCAAATGTCCTATAACCAAATTTCCACATGTAACTACTAGATTGTGATACAATACACTAATGGGTGAAGTTTGGTTGACTTCTGCGCAGCGGTTTGGGAGTTAACATCAAAATTACATTTCTTTGCCATATCGCATAGATATCACTGTGAAAAGGCTTAAATGGCTTTTTTGACCTAAGTTTAATGATTGCGCTCAAACCAAATGTCCTAGAACGAAATTTTCAAATGTAACTACTAGAATGTGATACAATACACTATTGGGTGAAGTTTGGTTGACTTCTGCGCAGCGGTTTGGGAGTTAACATCAAAATTACATTTCTCGGCCATATCGCATAGATCTCACTGTGAAAAGGCTTAAATGGCTTTTTTGACCTAAGTTTGAGGATTGCGCTCAAATCAAATGTCCTAGAACCAAATTTCCACATGTAACTACTAGATTGTGATACAATACACTAATGGGTGAAGTTTGGTTGACTTCTGCGCAGCGGTTTGGGAGTTAACATCAAAATTACATTTCTCGGCCATATCGCATAGATCTCACTGTGAAAAGGCTTAAATGACTTTTTTAATTAAGTTTGATGATTGCGCTCAAACAAAATGTCCTAGAACAAAATTTTCAAATGTAACTACTAGATTGTGATACAATACACTATTGGGTGAAGTTTGGTTGACTTCTGCGCAGCGGTTTGGGAGTTAACATCAAAATTACATTTCTCGGCCATATCGCATAGATCTCACTGTGAAAAGGCTTAAATGGCTTTTTTGACCTAAGTTTGAGGATTGCGCTCAAATCAAATGTCCTAGAACCAAATTTCCACATGTAACTACTAGATTGTGATACAATACACTAATGGGTGAAGTTTGGTTGACTTCTGCGCAGCGGTTTGGGAGTTAACATCAAAATTACATTTCTTTGCCATATCGCATAGATATCACTGTGAAAAGGCTTAAATGACTTTTTTAATTAAGTTTGATGATTGCGTTCAAACAAAATGTCCTAGAACAAAATTTTCAAATGTAACTACTAGATTGTGATACAATACACTATTGGGTGAAGTTTGGTTGACTTCTGCGCAGCGGTTTGGGAGTTAACATCAAAATTACATTTCTCGGCCATATCGCATAGATATCACTGTGAAAAGGCTTAAATGGCTTTTTTGACCTAAGTTTGAGGATTGCGCTCAAACCAAATGTCCTATAACCAAATTTCCACATGTAACTACTAGATTGTGATACAATACACTAATGGGTGAAGTTTGGTTGACTTCTGCGCAGCGGTTTGGGAGTTAACATCAAAATTACATTTCTCGGCCATATCGCATAGATCTCACTGTGAAAAGGCTTAAATGACTTTTTTAATTAAGTTTGATGATTGCGTTCAAACAAAATGTCCTAGAACAAAATTTTCAAATGTAACTACTAGATTGTGATACAATACACTATTGGGTGAAGTTTGGTTGACTTCTGCGCAGCGGTTTGGGAGTTAACATCAAAATTACATTTCTTTGCCATATCGCATAGATATCACTGTGAAAAGGCTTAAATGGCTTTTTTGACCTAAGTTTAATGATTGCGCTCAAACCAAATGTCCTAGAACGAAATTTTCAAATGTAACTACTAGAATGTGATACAATACACTATTGGGTGAAGTTTGGTTGACTTCTGCGCAGCGGTTTGGGAGTTAACATCAAAATTACATTTCTCGGCCATATCGCATAGATCTCACTGTGAAAAGGCTTAAATGGCTTTTTTGACCTAAGTTTGAGGATTGCGCTCAAATCAAATGTCCTAGAACCAAATTTCCACATGTAACTACTAGATTGTGATACAATACACTAATGGGTGAAGTTTGGTTGACTTCTGCGCAGCGATTTTGGAGTTAACATCAAAATTACATTTCTCGGCCATATCGCATAGATCTCACTGTGAAAAGGCTTAAATGACTTTTTTAATTAAGTTTGATGATTGCGCTCAAACAAAATGTCCTAGAACAAAATTTTCAAATGTAACTACTAGATTGTGATACAATACACTATTGGGTGAAGTTTGGTTGACTTCTGCGCAGCGGTTTGGGAGTTAACATCAAAATTACATTTCTCGGCCATATCGCATAGATCTCACTGTGAAAAGGCTTAAATGGCTTTTTTGACCTAAGTTTGAGGATTGCGCTCAAATCAAATGTCCTAGAACCAAATTTCCACATGTAACTACTAGATTGTGATACAATACACTAATGGGTGAAGTTTGGTTGACTTCTGCGCAGCGGTTTGGGAGTTAACATCAAAATTACATTTCTCGGCCATATCGCATAGATCTCACTGTGAAAAGGCTTAAATGGCTTTTTTGACCTAAGTTTGAGGATTGCGCTCAAATCATATGTCCAATAACCAAATTTCCACATGTAACTACTAGATTGTGATACAATACACTAATGGGTGAAGTTTGGTTGACTTCTGCGCAGCGGTTTGGGAGTTAACATCAAAATTACATTTCTCGGCCATATCGCATAGATCTCACTGTGAAAAGGCTTAAATGACTTTTTTAATTAAGTTTGATGATTGCGTTCAAACAAAATGTCCTAGAACAAAATTTTCAAATGTAACTACTAGATTGTGATACAATACACTATTGGGTGAAGTTTGGTTGACTTCTGCGCAGCGGTTTGGGAGTTAACATCAAAATTACATTTCTCGGCCATATCGCATAGATCTCACTGTGAAAAGGCTTAAATGGCTTTTTTGACCTAAGTTTGAGGATTGCGCTCAAATCAAATGTCCTAGAACCAAATTTCCACATGTAATTACTAGATTGTGATACAATACACTAATGGGTGAAGTTTGGTTGACTTCTGCGCAGCGGTTTGGGAGTTAACATCAAAATTACATTTCTCGGCCATATCGCATAGATCTCACTGTGAAAAGGCTTAAATGACTTTTTTAATTAAGTTTAATGATTGCGCTCAAACCAAATGTCCTAGAACGAAATTTTCAAATGTAACTACTAGAATGTGATACAATACACTATTGGGTGAAGTTTAGTTGACTTCTGCGCAGCGGTTTGGGAGTTAACATCAAAATTACATTTCTCGGCCATATCGCATAGATCTCACTGTGAAAAGGCTTAAATGGCTTTTTTGACCTAAGTTTAATGATTGCGCTCAAACCAAATGTCCTAGAACGAAATTTTCAAATGTAACTACTAGAATGTGATACAATACACTATTGGGTGAAGTTTGGTTGACTTCTGCGCAGCGGTTTGGGAGTTAACATCAAAATTACATTTCTCGGCCATATCGCATAGATCTCACTGTGAAAAGGATTAAATGGCTTTTTTGACCTAAGTTTGAGGATTGCGCTCAAATCAAATGTCCTAGAACCAAATTTCCACATGTAACTACTAGATTGTGATACAATACACTAATGGGTGAAGTTTGGTTGACTTCTGCGCAGCGGTTTGGGAGTTAACATCAAAATTACATTTCTCGGCCATATCGCATAGATCTCACTGTGAAAAGGCTTAAATGACTTTTTTAATTAAGTTTGATGATTGCGCTCAAACAAAATGTCCTAGAACAAAATTTTCAAATGTAACTACTACATTGTGATACAATACACTATTGGGTGAAGTTTGGTTGACTTCTGCGCAGCGGTTTGGGAGTTAACATCAAAATTACATTTCTCGGCCATATCGCATAGATCTCACTGTGAAAAGGCTTAAATGGCTTTTTTGACCTAAGTTTGAGGATTGCGCTCAAATCAAATGTCCTAGAACCAAATTTCCACATGTAACTACTAGATTGTGATACAATACACTAATGGGTGAAGTTTGGTTGACTTCTGCGCAGCGGTTTGGGAGTGAACATCAAAATTACATTTCTCGGCCATATCGCATAGATCTCACTGTGAAAAGGCTTAAATGGCTTTTTTGACCTAAGTTTAATGATTGCGCTCAAACCAAATGTCCTAGAACGAAATTTTCAAATGTAACTACTAGAATGTGATACAATACACTATTGGGTGAAGTTTGGTTGACTTCTGCGCAGCGGTTTGGGAGTTAACATCAAAATTACATTTCTCGGCCATATCGCATAGATCTCACTGTGAAAAGGCTTAAATGGCTTTTTTGACCTAAGTTTGAGGATTGCGCTCAAACAAAATGTCCTAGAACAAAATTTTCAAATGTAACTACTAGATTGTGATACAATACACTATTGGGTGAAGTTTGGTTGACTTCTGCGCAGCGGTTTGGGAGTTAACATCAAAATTACATTTCTCGGCCATATCGCATAGATCTCACTGTGAAAAGGCTTAAATGACTTTTTTAATTAAGTTTGATGATTGCGTTCAAACAAAATGTCCTAGAACAAAATTTTAAAATGTAACTACTAGAATGTGATACAATACACTATTGGGTGAAGTTTGGTTGACTTCTGCGCAGCGGTTTGGGAGTTATCATCAAAATTACATTTCTCGGCCATATCGCATAGATCTCACTGTGAAAAGGCTTAAATGGCTTTTTTGACCTAAGTTTGAGGATTGCGCTCAAATCAAATGTCCTAGAACCAAATTTCCACATGTAACTACTAGATTGTGATACAATACACTAATGGGTGAAGTTTGGTTGACTTCTGCGCAGCGGTTTGGGAGTTAACATCAAAATTACATTTCTCGGCCATATCGCATAGATCTCACTGTGAAAAGGCTTAAATGACTTTTTTAATTAAGTTTGATGATTGCGCTCAAACAAAATGTCCTAGAACAAAATTTTCAAATGTAACTACTAGATTGTGATACAATACACTATTGGGTGAAGTTTGGTTGACTTCTGCGCAGCGGTTTGGGAGTGAACATCAAAATTACATTTCTCGGCCATATCGCATAGATCTCACTGTGAAAAGGCTTAAATGACTTTTTTTAATTAAGTTTGAAGATTGCGCTCAAATCAAATGTCCTAGAACTAAATTTCCAAATGTAACTACTAGATTGTGATAAAATACACTATTGGGTGAAGTTTGGTTGACTTCTGCGCAGCGGTTTGGGAGTTAACATCAAAATTACATTTCTCGGCCATATCGCATAGATCTCACTGTGAAAAGGCTTAAATGGCTTTTTTGACCTAAGTTTGAGGATTGCGCTCAAATCAAATGTCCTATAACCAAATTTCCACATGTAACTACTAGATTGTGATACAATACACTAATGGGTGAAGTTTGGTTGACTTCTGCGCAGCGGTTTGGGAGTTAACATCAAAATTACATTTCTCGGCCATATCGCATAGATCTCACTGTGAAAAGGCTTAAATGGCTTTTTTGACCTAAGTTTGAGGATTGCGCTCAAATCATATGTCCTAGAACCAAATTTCCACATGTAACTACTAGATTGTGATACAATACACTAATGGGTGAAGTTTGGTTGACTTCTGTGCAGCGGTTTGGGAGTTAACATCAAAATTACATTTCTCGGCCATATCGCATAGATCTCACTGTGAAAAGGCTTAAATGACTTTTTTAATTAAGTTTGATGATTGCGCTCAAACAAAATGTCCTAGAACAAAATTTTCAAATGTAACTACTAGACTGTGATACAATACACTATTGGGTGAAGTTTGGTTGACTTCTGCGCAGCGGTTTGGGAGTTAACATCAAAATTACATTTCTCGGCCATATCGCATAGATCTCACTGTGAAAAGGCTTAAATGGCTTTTTTGACCTAAGTTTGAGGATTGCGCTCAAATCAAATGTCCTAGAACCAAATTTCCACATGTAATTACTAGATTGTGATACAATACACTAATGGGTGAAGTTTGGTTGACTTCTGCGCAGCGGTTTGGGAGTTAACATCAAAATTACATTTCTCGGCCATATCGCATAGATCTCACTGTGAAAAGGCTTAAATGACTTTTTTAATTAAGTTTAATGATTGCGCTCAAACCAAATGTCCTAGAACGAAATTTTCAAATGTAACTACTAGAATGTGATACAATACACTATTGGGTGAAGTTTAGTTGACTTCTGCGCAGCGGTTTGGGAGTGAACATCAAAATTACATTTCTCGGCCATATCGCATAGATCTCACTGTGAAAAGGCTTAAATGACTTTTTTTAATTAAGTTTGAAGATTGCGCTCAAATCAAATGTCCTAGAACTAAATTTCCAAATGTAACTACTAGATTGTGATAAAATACACTATTGGGTGAAGTTTGGTTGACTTCTGCGCAGCGGTTTGGGAGTTAACATCAAAATTACATTTCTCGGCCATATCGCATAGATCTCACTGTGAAAAGGCTTAAATGGCTTTTTTGACCTAAGTTTGAGGATTGCGCTCAAATCAAATGTCCTAGAACCAAATTTCCACATGTAACTACTAGATTGTGATACAATACACTAATGGGTGAAGTTTGGTTGACTTCTGCGCAGCGGTTTGGGAGTTAACATCAAAATTACATTTCTTTGCCATATCGCATAGATATCACTGTGAAAAGGCTTAAATGGCTTTTTTGACCTAAGTTTAATGATTGCGCTCAAACCAAATGTCCTAGAACGAAATTTTCAAATGTAACTACTAGAATGTGATACAATACACTATTGGGTGAAGTTTGGTTGACTTCTGCGCAGCGGTTTGGGAGTTAACATCAAAATTACATTTCTCGGCCATATCGCATAGATCTCACTGTGAAAAGGCTTAAATGGCTTTTTTGACCTAAGTTTGAGGATTGCGCTCAAATCAAATGTCCTAGAACCAAATTTCCACATGTAACTACTAGATTGTGATACAATACACTAATGGGTGAAGTTTGGTTGACTTCTGCGCAGCGGTTTGGGAGTTAACATCAAAATTACATTTCTCGGCCATATCGCATAGATCTCACTGTGAAAAGGCTTAAATGACTTTTTTAATTAAGTTTGATGATTGCGCTCAAACAAAATGTCCTAGAACAAAATTTTCAAATGTAACTACTAGATTGTGATACAATACACTATTGGGTGAAGTTTGGTTGACTTCTGCGCAGCGGTTTGGGAGTTAACATCAAAATTACATTTCTCGGCCATATCGCATAGATCTCACTGTGAAAAGGCTTAAATGGCTTTTTTGACCTAAGTTTGAGGATTGCGCTCAAATCAAATGTCCTAGAACCAAATTTCCACATGTAACTACTAGATTGTGATACAATACACTAATGGGTGAAGTTTGGTTGACTTCTGCGCAGCGGTTTGGGAGTTAACATCAAAATTACATTTCTTTGCCATATCGCATAGATATCACTGTGAAAAGGCTTAAATGACTTTTTTAATTAAGTTTGATGATTGCGTTCAAACAAAATGTCCTAGAACAAAATTTTCAAATGTAACTACTAGATTGTGATACAATACACTATTGGGTGAAGTTTGGTTGACTTCTGCGCAGCGGTTTGGGAGTTAACATCAAAATTACATTTCTCGGCCATATCGCATAGATATCACTGTGAAAAGGATTAAATGGCTTTTTTGACCTAAGTTTGAGGATTGCGCTCAAATCAAATGTCCTAGAACCAAATTTCCACATGTAACTACTAGATTGTGATACAATACACTAATGGGTGAAGTTTGGTTGACTTCTGCGCAGCGGTTTGGGAGTTAACATCAAAATTACATTTCTCGGCCATATCGCATAGATCTCACTGTGAAAAGGCTTAAATGACTTTTTTAATTAAGTTTGATGATTGCGCTCAAACAAAATGTCCTAGAACAAAATTTTCAAATGTAACTACTACATTGTGATACAATACACTATTGGGTGAAGTTTGGTTGACTTCTGCGCAGCGGTTTGGGAGTTAACATCAAAATTACATTTCTCGGCCATATCGCATAGATCTCACTGTGAAAAGGCTTAAATGGCTTTTTTGACCTAAGTTTGAGGATTGCGCTCAAATCAAATGTCCTAGAACCAAATTTCCACATGTAACTACTAGATTGTGATACAATACACTAATGGGTGAAGTTTGGTTGACTTCTGCGCAGCGGTTTGGGAGTGAACATCAAAATTACATTTCTCGGCCATATCGCATAGATCTCACTGTGAAAAGGCTTAAATGGCTTTTTTGACCTAAGTTTAATGATTGCGCTCAAACCAAATGTCCTAGAACGAAATTTTCAAATGTAACTACTAGAATGTGATACAATACACTATTGGGTGAAGTTTGGTTGACTTCTGCGCAGCGGTTTGGGAGTTAACATCAAAATTACATTTCTCGGCCATATCGCATAGATCTCACTGTGAAAAGGCTTAAATGGCTTTTTTGACCTAAGTTTGAGGATTGCGCTCAAACAAAATGTCCTAGAACAAAATTTTCAAATGTAACTACTAGATTGTGATACAATACACTATTGGGTGAAGTTTGGTTGACTTCTGCGCAGCGGTTTGGGAGTTAACATCAAAATTACATTTCTCGGCCATATCGCATAGATCTCACTGTGAAAAGGCTTAAATGACTTTTTTAATTAAGTTTGATGATTGCGTTCAAACAAAATGTCCTAGAACAAAATTTTAAAATGTAACTACTAGAATGTGATACAATACACTATTGGGTGAAGTTTGGTTGACTTCTGCGCAGCGGTTTGGGAGTTATCATCAAAATTACATTTCTCGGCCATATCGCATAGATCTCACTGTGAAAAGGCTTAAATGGCTTTTTTGACCTAAGTTTGAGGATTGCGCTCAAATCAAATGTCCTAGAACCAAATTTCCACATGTAACTACTAGATTGTGATACAATACACTAATGGGTGAAGTTTGGTTGACTTCTGCGCAGCGGTTTGGGAGTTAACATCAAAATTACATTTCTCGGCCATATCGCATAGATCTCACTGTGAAAAGGCTTAAATGACTTTTTTAATTAAGTTTGATGATTGCGCTCAAACAAAATGTCCTAGAACAAAATTTTCAAATGTAACTACTAGATTGTGATACAATACACTATTGGGTGAAGTTTGGTTGACTTCTGCGCAGCGGTTTGGGAGTGAACATCAAAATTACATTTCTCGGCCATATCGCATAGATCTCACTGTGAAAAGGCTTAAATGACTTTTTTTAATTAAGTTTGAAGATTGCGCTCAAATCAAATGTCCTAGAACTAAATTTCCAAATGTAACTACTAGATTGTGATAAAATACACTATTGGGTGAAGTTTGGTTGACTTCTGCGCAGCGGTTTGGGAGTTAACATCAAAATTACATTTCTCGGCCATATCGCATAGATCTCACTGTGAAAAGGCTTAAATGGCTTTTTTGACCTAAGTTTGAGGATTGCGCTCAAATCAAATGTCCTATAACCAAATTTCCACATGTAACTACTAGATTGTGATACAATACACTAATGGGTGAAGTTTGGTTGACTTCTGCGCAGCGGTTTGGGAGTTAACATCAAAATTACATTTCTCGGCCATATCGCATAGATCTCACTGTGAAAAGGCTTAAATGGCTTTTTTGACCTAAGTTTGAGGATTGCGCTCAAATCATATGTCCTAGAACCAAATTTCCACATGTAACTACTAGATTGTGATACAATACACTAATGGGTGAAGTTTGGTTGACTTCTGTGCAGCGGTTTGGGAGTTAACATCAAAATTACATTTCTCGGCCATATCGCATAGATCTCACTGTGAAAAGGCTTAAATGACTTTTTTAATTAAGTTTGATGATTGCGCTCAAACAAAATGTCCTAGAACAAAATTTTCAAATGTAACTACTAGACTGTGATACAATACACTATTGGGTGAAGTTTGGTTGACTTCTGCGCAGCGGTTTGGGAGTTAACATCAAAATTACATTTCTCGGCCATATCGCATAGATCTCACTGTGAAAAGGCTTAAATGGCTTTTTTGACCTAAGTTTGAGGATTGCGCTCAAATCAAATGTCCTAGAACCAAATTTCCACATGTAATTACTAGATTGTGATACAATACACTAATGGGTGAAGTTTGGTTGACTTCTGCGCAGCGGTTTGGGAGTTAACATCAAAATTACATTTCTCGGCCATATCGCATAGATCTCACTGTGAAAAGGCTTAAATGACTTTTTTAATTAAGTTTAATGATTGCGCTCAAACCAAATGTCCTAGAACGAAATTTTCAAATGTAACTACTAGAATGTGATACAATACACTATTGGGTGAAGTTTAGTTGACTTCTGCGCAGCGGTTTGGGAGTGAACATCAAAATTACATTTCTCGGCCATATCGCATAGATCTCACTGTGAAAAGGCTTAAATGACTTTTTTTAATTAAGTTTGAAGATTGCGCTCAAATCAAATGTCCTAGAACTAAATTTCCAAATGTAACTACTAGATTGTGATAAAATACACTATTGGGTGAAGTTTGGTTGACTTCTGCGCAGCGGTTTGGGAGTTAACATCAAAATTACATTTCTCGGCCATATCGCATAGATCTCACTGTGAAAAGGCTTAAATGGCTTTTTTGACCTAAGTTTGAGGATTGCGCTCAAATCAAATGTCCTAGAACCAAATTTCCACATGTAACTACTAGATTGTGATACAATACACTAATGGGTGAAGTTTGGTTGACTTCTGCGCAGCGGTTTGGGAGTTAACATCAAAATTACATTTCTTTGCCATATCGCATAGATATCACTGTGAAAAGGCTTAAATGGCTTTTTTGACCTAAGTTTAATGATTGCGCTCAAACCAAATGTCCTAGAACGAAATTTTCAAATGTAACTACTAGAATGTGATACAATACACTATTGGGTGAAGTTTGGTTGACTTCTGCGCAGCGGTTTGGGAGTTAACATCAAAATTACATTTCTCGGCCATATCGCATAGATCTCACTGTGAAAAGGCTTAAATGGCTTTTTTGACCTAAGTTTGAGGATTGCGCTCAAATCAAATGTCCTAGAACCAAATTTCCACATGTAACTACTAGATTGTGATACAATACACTAATGGGTGAAGTTTGGTTGACTTCTGCGCAGCGGTTTGGGAGTTAACATCAAAATTACATTTCTCGGCCATATCGCATAGATCTCACTGTGAAAAGGCTTAAATGACTTTTTTAATTAAGTTTGATGATTGCGCTCAAACAAAATGTCCTAGAACAAAATTTTCAAATGTAACTACTAGATTGTGATACAATACACTATTGGGTGAAGTTTGGTTGACTTCTGCGCAGCGGTTTGGGAGTTAACATCAAAATTACATTTCTCGGCCATATCGCATAGATCTCACTGTGAAAAGGCTTAAATGGCTTTTTTGACCTAAGTTTGAGGATTGCGCTCAAATCAAATGTCCTAGAACCAAATTTCCACATGTAACTACTAGATTGTGATACAATACACTAATGGGTGAAGTTTGGTTGACTTCTGCGCAGCGGTTTGGGAGTTAACATCAAAATTACATTTCTTTGCCATATCGCATAGATATCACTGTGAAAAGGCTTAAATGACTTTTTTAATTAAGTTTGATGATTGCGTTCAAACAAAATGTCCTAGAACAAAATTTTCAAATGTAACTACTAGATTGTGATACAATACACTATTGGGTGAAGTTTGGTTGACTTCTGCGCAGCGGTTTGGGAGTTAACATCAAAATTACATTTCTCGGCCATATCGCATAGATATCACTGTGAAAAGGCTTAAATGGCTTTTTTGACCTAAGTTTGAGGATTGCGCTCAAACCAAATGTCCTATAACCAAATTTCCACATGTAACTACTAGATTGTGATACAATACACTAATGGGTGAAGTTTGGTTGACTTCTGCGCAGCGGTTTGGGAGTTAACATCAAAATTACATTTCTCGGCCATATCGCATAGATCTCACTGTGAAAAGGCTTAAATGACTTTTTTAATTAAGTTTGATGATTGCGTTCAAACAAAATGTCCTAGAACAAAATTTTCAAATGTAACTACTAGATTGTGATACAATACACTATTGGGTGAAGTTTGGTTGACTTCTGCGCAGCGGTTTGGGAGTTAACATCAAAATTACATTTCTTTGCCATATCGCATAGATATCACTGTGAAAAGGCTTAAATGGCTTTTTTGACCTAAGTTTAATGATTGCGCTCAAACCAAATGTCCTAGAACGAAATTTTCAAATGTAACTACTAGAATGTGATACAATACACTATTGGGTGAAGTTTGGTTGACTTCTGCGCAGCGGTTTGGGAGTTAACATCAAAATTACATTTCTCGGCCATATCGCATAGATCTCACTGTGAAAAGGCTTAAATGGCTTTTTTGACCTAAGTTTGAGGATTGCGCTCAAATCAAATGTCCTAGAACCAAATTTCCACATGTAACTACTAGATTGTGATACAATACACTAATGGGTGAAGTTTGGTTGACTTCTGCGCAGCGGTTTGGGAGTTAACATCAAAATTACATTTCTCGGCCATATCGCATAGATCTCACTGTGAAAAGGCTTAAATGACTTTTTTAATTAAGTTTGATGATTGCGCTCAAACAAAATGTCCTAGAACAAAATTTTCAAATGTAACTACTAGATTGTGATACAATACACTATTGGGTGAAGTTTGGTTGACTTCTGCGCAGCGGTTTGGGAGTTAACATCAAAATTACATTTCTCGGCCATATCGCATAGATCTCACTGTGAAAAGGCTTAAATGGCTTTTTTGACCTAAGTTTGAGGATTGCGCTCAAATCAAATGTCCTAGAACCAAATTTCCACATGTAACTACTAGATTGTGATACAATACACTAATGGGTGAAGTTTGGTTGACTTCTGCGCAGCGGTTTGGGAGTTAACATCAAAATTACATTTCTCGGCCATATCGCATAGATCTCACTGTGAAAAGGCTTAAATGGCTTTTTTGACCTAAGTTTGAGGATTGCGCTCAAATCATATGTCCAATAACCAAATTTCCACATGTAACTACTAGATTGTGATACAATACACTAATGGGTGAAGTTTGGTTGACTTCTGCGCAGCGGTTTGGGAGTTAACATCAAAATTACATTTCTCGGCCATATCGCATATATCTCACTGTGAAAAGGCTTAAATGGCTTTTTTGACCTAAGTTTGAGGATTGCGCTCAAATCATATGTCCAATAACCAAATTTCCACATGTAACTACTAGATTGTGATACAATACACTAATGGGTGAAGTTTGGTTGACTTCTGCGCAGCGGTTTGGGAGTTAACATCAAAATTACATTTCTCGGCCATATCGCATCGATCTCACTGTGAAAAGGCTTAAATGACTTTTTTAATTAAGTTTGATGATTGCGTTCAAACAAAATGTCCTAGAACAAAATTTTCAAATGTAACTACTAGATTGTGATACAATACACTATTGGGTGAAGTTTGGTTGACTTCTGCGCAGCGGTTTGGGAGTTAACATCAAAATTACATTTCTCGGCCATATCGCATAGATCTCACTGTGAAAAGGCTTAAATGGCTTTTTTGACCTAAGTTTGAGGATTGCGCTCAAATCAAATGTCCTAGAACCAAATTTCCACATGTAATTACTAGATTGTGATACAATACACTAATGGGTGAAGTTTGGTTGACTTCTGCGCAGCGGTTTGGGAGTTAACATCAAAATTACATTTCTCGGCCATATCGCATAGATCTCACTGTGAAAAGGCTTAAATGACTTTTTTAATTAAGTTTAATGATTGCGCTCAAACCAAATGTCCTAGAACGAAATTTTCAAATGTAACTACTAGAATGTGATACAATACACTATTGGGTGAAGTTTAGTTGACTTCTGCGCAGCGGTTTGGGAGTTAACATCAAAATTACATTTCTCGGCCATATCGCATAGATCTCACTGTGAAAAGGCTTAAATGGCTTTTTTGACCTAAGTTTAATGATTGCGCTCAAACCAAATGTCCTAGAACGAAATTTTCAAATGTAACTACTAGAATGTGATACAATACACTATTGGGTGAAGTTTGGTTGACTTCTGCGCAGCGGTTTGGGAGTTAACATCAAAATTACATTTCTCGGCCATATCGCATAGATCTCACTGTGAAAAGGATTAAATGGCTTTTTTGACCTAAGTTTGAGGATTGCGCTCAAATCAAATGTCCTAGAACCAAATTTCCACATGTAACTACTAGATTGTGATACAATACACTAATGGGTGAAGTTTGGTTGACTTCTGCGCAGCGGTTTGGGAGTTAACATCAAAATTACATTTCTCGGCCATATCGCATAGATCTCACTGTGAAAAGGCTTAAATGGCTTTTTTGACCTAAGTTTAATGATTGCGTTCAAACAAAATGTCCTAGAACAAAATTTTCAAATGTAACTACTAGATTGTGATACAATACACTATTGGGTGAAGTTTGGTTGACTTCTGCGCAGCGGTTTGGGAGTTAACATCAAAATTACATTTCTCGGCCATATCGCATAGATCTCACTGTGAAAAGGCTTAAATGGCTTTTTTGACCTAAGTTTGAGGATTGCGCTCAAATCAAATGTCCTATAACCAAATTTCCACATGTAACTACTAGATTGTGATACAATACACTAATGGGTGAAGTTTGGTTGACTTCTGCGCAGCGGTTTGGGAGTTAACATCAAAATTACATTTCTCGGCCATATCGCATAGATCTCACTGTGAAAAGGCTTAAATGACTTTTTTAATTAAGTTTGATGATTGCGTTCAAACAAAATGTCCTAGAACAAAATTTTCAAATGTAACTACTAGATTGTGATACAATACATTATTGGGTGAAGTTTGGTTGACTTCTGCGCAGCGGTTTGGGAGTTAACATCAAAATTACATTTCTCGGCCATATCGCATAGATCTCACTGTGAAAAGGCTTAAATGGCTTTTTTGACCTAAGTTTGAGGATTGCGCTCAAATCAAATGTCCTAGAACCAAATTTCCACATGTAACTACTAGATTGTGATACAATACACTAATGGGTGAAGTTTGGTTGACTTCAGCGCAGCGGTTTGGGAGTTAACATCAAAATTACATTTCTCTGCCATATCGCATAGATCTCACTGTGAAAAGGCTTAAATGGCTTTTTTGACCTAAGTTTGAGGATTGCGCTCAAATCAAATGTCCTATAACCAAATTTCCACATGTAACTACTAGATTGTGATACAATACACTAATGGGTGAAGTTTGGTTGACTTCTGCGCAGCGGTTTGGGAGTTAACATCAAAATTACATTTCTCGGCCATATCGCATAGATCTCACTGTGAAAAGGCTTAAATGACTTTTTTAATTAAGTTTGATGATTGCGTTCAAACAAAATGTCCTAGAACAAAATTTTCAAATGTAACTACTAGATTGTGATACAATACACTATTGGGTGAAGTTTGGTTGACTTCTGCGCAGCGGTTTGGGAGTTAACATCAAAATTACATTTCTCGGCCATATCGCATAGATCTCACTGTGAAAAGGCTTAAATGGCTTTTTTGACCTAAGTTTGAGGATTGCGCTCAAATCAAATGTCCTATAACCAAATTTCCACATGTAACTACTAGATTGTGATACAATACACTAATGGGTGAAGTTTGGTTGACTTCTGCGCAGCGGTTTGGGAGTTAACATCAAAATTACATTTCTCGGCCATATCGCATAGATCTCACTGTGAAAAGGCTTAAATGGCTTTTTTGACCTAAGTTTGAGGATTGCGCTCAAATCAAATGTCCTAGAACCAAATTTCCACATGTAATTACTAGATTGTGATACAATACACTAATGGGTGAAGTTTGGTTGACTTCTGCGCAGCGGTTTGGGAGTTAACATCAAAATTACATTTCTCGGCCATATCGCATAGATCTCACTGTGAAAAGGCTTAAATGACTTTTTTAATTAAGTTTAATGATTGCGCTCAAACCAAATGTCCTAGAACGAAATTTTCAAATGTAACTACTAGAATGTGATACAATACACTATTGGGTGAAGTTTAGTTGACTTCTGCGCAGCGGTTTGGGAGTGAACATCAAAATTACATTTCTCGGCCATATCGCATAGATCTCACTGTGAAAAGGCTTAAATGACTTTTTTTAATTAAGTTTGAAGATTGCGCTCAAATCAAATGTCCTAGAACTAAATTTCCAAATGTAACTACTAGATTGTGATAAAATACACTATTGGGTGAAGTTTGGTTGACTTCTGCGCAGCGGTTTGGGAGTTAACATCAAAATTACATTTCTCGGCCATATCGCATAGATCTCACTGTGAAAAGGCTTAAATGGCTTTTTTGACCTAAGTTTGAGGATTGCGCTCAAATCAAATGTCCTAGAACCAAATTTCCACATGTAACTACTAGATTGTGATACAATACACTAATGGGTGAAGTTTGGTTGACTTCTGCGCAGCGGTTTGGGAGTTAACATCAAAATTACATTTCTCGGCCATATCGCATAGATCTCACTGTGAAAAGGCTTAAATGACTTTTTTAATTAAGTTTGATGATTGCGTTCAAACAAAATGTCCTAGAACAAAATTTTCAAATGTAACTACTAGATTGTGATACAATACACTATTGGGTGAAGTTTGGTTGACTTCTGCGCAGCGGTTTGGGAGTTAACATCAAAATTACATTTCTCGGCCATATCGCATAGATATCACTGTGAAAAGGCTTAAATGGCTTTTTTGACCTAAGTTTGAGGATTGCGCTCAAACCAAATGTCCTATAACCAAATTTCCACATGTAACTACTAGATTGTGATACAATACACTAATGGGTGAAGTTTGGTTGACTTCTGCGCAGCGGTTTGGGAGTTAACATCAAAATTACATTTCTCGGCCATATCGCATAGATCTCACTGTGAAAAGGCTTAAATGACTTTTTTAATTAAGTTTGATGATTGCGTTCAAACAAAATGTCCTAGAACAAAATTTTCAAATGTAACTACTAGATTGTGATACAATACACTATTGGGTGAAGTTTGGTTGACTTCTGCGCAGCGGTTTGGGAGTTAACATCAAAATTACATTTCTTTGCCATATCGCATAGATATCACTGTGAAAAGGCTTAAATGGCTTTTTTGACCTAAGTTTAATGATTGCGCTCAAACCAAATGTCCTAGAACGAAATTTTCAAATGTAACTACTAGAATGTGATACAATACACTATTGGGTGAAGTTTGGTTGACTTCTGCGCAGCGGTTTGGGAGTTAACATCAAAATTACATTTCTCGGCCATATCGCATAGATCTCACTGTGAAAAGGCTTAAATGGCTTTTTTGACCTAAGTTTGAGGATTGCGCTCAAATCAAATGTCCTAGAACCAAATTTCCACATGTAACTACTAGATTGTGATACAATACACTAATGGGTGAAGTTTGGTTTACTTCTGCGCAGCGGTTTGGGAGTTAACATCAAAATTACATTTCTCGGCCATATCGCATAGATCTCACTGTGAAAAGGCTTAAATGGCTTTTTTGACCTAAGTTTAATGATTGCGTTCAAACAAAATGTCCTAGAACAAAATTTTCAAATGTAACTACTAGATTGTGATACAATACACTATTGGGTGAAGTTTGGTTGACTTCTGCGCAGCGGTTTGGGAGTTAACATCAAAATTACATTTCTCGGCCATATCGCATAGATCTCACTGTGAAAAGGCTTAAATGGCTTTTTTGACCTAAGTTTGAGGATTGCGCTCAAATCAAATGTCCTATAACCAAATTTCCACATGTAACTACTAGATTGTGATACAATACACTAATGGGTGAAGTTTGGTTGACTTCTGCGCAGCGGTTTGGGAGTTAACATCAAAATTACATTTCTCGGCCATATCGCATAGATCTCACTGTGAAAAGGCTTAAATGACTTTTTTAATTAAGTTTGATGATTGCGTTCAAACAAAATGTCCTAGAACAAAATTTTCAAATGTAACTACTAGATTGTGATACAATACATTATTGGGTGAAGTTTGGTTGACTTCTGCGCAGCGGTTTGGGAGTTAACATCAAAATTACATTTCTCGGCCATATCGCATAGATCTCACTGTGAAAAGGCTTAAATGGCTTTTTTGACCTAAGTTTGAGGATTGCGCTCAAATCAAATGTCCTAGAACCAAATTTCCACATGTAACTACTAGATTGTGATACAATACACTAATGGGTGAAGTTTGGTTTACTTCTGCGCAGCGGTTTGGGAGTTAACATCAAAATTACATTTCTCGGCCATATCGCATAGATCTCACTGTGAAAAGGCTTAAATGGCTTTTTTGACCTAAGTTTAATGATTGCGCTCAAACCAAATGTCCTAGAACGAAATTTTCAAATGTAACTACTAGAATGTGATACAATACACTATTGGGTGAAGTTTGGTTGACTTCTGCGCAGCGGTTTGGGAGTTAACATCAAAATTACATTTCTCGGCCATATCGCATAGATCTCACTGTGAAAAGGCTTAAATGGCTTTTTTGACCTAAGTTTGAGGATTGCGCTCAAACAAAATGTCCTAGAACAAAATTTTCAAATGTAACTACTAGATTGTGATACAATACACTATTGGGTGAAGTTTGGTTGACTTCTGCGCAGCGGTTTGGGAGTTAACATCAAAATTACATTTCTCGGCCATATCGCATAGATCTCACTGTGAAAAGGCTTAAATGACTTTTTTAATTAAGTTTGATGATTGCGTTCAAACAAAATGTCCTAGAACAAAATTTTCAAATGTAACTACTAGAATGTGATACAATACACTATTGGGTGAAGTTTGGTTGACTTCTGCGCAGCGGTTTGGGAGTTAACATCAAAATTACATTTCTCGGCCATATCGCATAGATCTCACTGTGAAAAGGCTTAAATGGCTTTTTTGACCTAAGTTTGAGGATTGCGCTCAAATCAAATGTCCTAGAACCAAATTTCCACATGTAACTACTAGATTGTGATACAATACACTAATGGGTGAAGTTTGGTTGACTTCTGCGCAGCGGTTTGGGAGTTAACATCAAAATTACATTTCTCGGCCATATCGCATAGATCTCACTGTGAAAAGGCTTAAATGACTTTTTTAATTAAGTTTGATGATTGCGCTCAAACAAAATGTCCTAGAACAAAATTTTCAAATGTAACTACTAGATTGTGATACAATACACTATTGGGTGAAGTTTGGTTGACTTCTGCGCAGCGGTTTGGGAGTGAACATTAAAATTACATTTCTCGGCCATATCGCATAGATCTCACTGTGAAAAGGCTTAAATGACTTTTTTTAATTAAGTTTGAAGATTGCGCTCAAATCAAATATCTTAGAACTAAATTTCCAAATGTAACTACTAGATTGTGATAAAATACACTATTGGGTGAAGTTTGGTTGACTTCTGCGCAGCGGTTTGGGAGTTAACATCAAAATTACATTTCTCGGCCATATCGCATAGATCTCACTGTGAAAAGGCTTAAATGGCTTTTTTGACCTAAGTTTGAGGATTGCGCTCAAATCAAATGTCCTATAACCAAATTTCCACATGTAACTACTAGATTGTGATACAATACACTAATGGGTGAAGTTTGGTTGACTTCTGCGCAGCGGTTTGGGAGTGAACATCAAAATTACATTTCTCGGCCATATCGCATAGATCTCACTGTGAAAAAGCTTAAATCACTTTTTTAATTAAGTTTGATGATTGCGCTCAAACAAAATTTCCTAAAACAAAATTTTCAAATGTAACTACTAGATTGTGATACAATACACTATTGGGTGAAGTTTGGTTGACTTCTGCGCAGCGGTTTGGGAGTTAACATCAAAATTACATTTCTCGGCCATATCGCATAGATCTCACTGTGAAAAGGCTTAAATGGCTTTTTTGACCTAAGTTTAATAATTGCGCTCAAATCAAATGTCCTAGAACCAAATTTCCACATGTAACTACTAGATTGTGATACAATACACTAATGGGTGAAGTTTGGTTGACTTCTGCGCAGCGGTTTGGGAGTTAACATCAAAATTACATTTCTCGGCCATATCGCATAGATCTCACTGTGAAAAGGCTTAAATGACTTTTTTAATTAAGTTTGATGATTGCGCTCAAACAAAATGTCCTAGAACAAAATTTTCAAATGTAACTACTAGATTGTGATACAATACACTATTGGGTGAAGTTTGGTTGACTTCTGCGCAGCGGTTTGGGAGTTAACATCAAAATTACATTTCTCGGCCATATCGCATAGATCTCACTGTGAAAAGGCTTAAATGGCTTTTTTGACCTAAGTTTGAGGATTGCGCTCAAATCAAATGTCCTAGAACCAAATTTCCACATGTAACTACTAGATTGTGATACAATACACTAATGGGTGAAGTTTGGTTGACTTCTGCGCAGCGGTTTGGGAGTTAACATCAAAATTACATTTCTCGGCCATATCGCATAGATCTCACTGTGAAAAGGCTTAAATGACTTTTTTAATTAAGTTTGATGATTGCGTTCAAACAAAATGTCCTAGAACAAAATTTTCAAATGTAACTACTAGATTGTGATACAATACACTATTGGGTGAAGTTTGGTTGACTTCTGCGCAGCGGTTTGGGAGTTAACATCAAAATTACATTTCTCGGCCATATCGCATAGATCTCACTGTGAAAAGGCTTAAATGGCTTTTTTGACCTAAGTTTGAGGATTGCGCTCAAATCAAATGTCCTATAACCAAATTTCCACATGTAACTACTAGATTGTGATACAATACACTAATGGGTGAAGTTTGGTTGACTTCTGCGCAGCGGTTTGGGAGTTAACATCAAAATTACATTTCTCGGCCATATCGCATAGATCTCACTGTGAAAAGGCTTAAATGGCTTTTTTGACCTAAGTTTGAGGATTGCGCTCAAATCAAATGTCCTAGAACCAAATTTCCACATGTAATTACTAGATTGTGATACAATACACTAATGGGTGAAGTTTGGTTGACTTCTGCGCAGCGGTTTGGGAGTTAACATCAAAATTACATTTCTCGGCCATATCGCATAGATCTCACTGTGAAAAGGCTTAAATGACTTTTTTAATTAAGTTTAATGATTGCGCTCAAACCAAATGTCCTAGAACGAAATTTTCAAATGTAACTACTAGAATGTGATACAATACACTATTGGGTGAAGTTTAGTTGACTTCTGCGCAGCGGTTTGGGAGTGAACATCAAAATTACATTTCTCGGCCATATCGCATAGATCTCACTGTGAAAAGGCTTAAATGACTTTTTTTAATTAAGTTTGAAGATTGCGCTCAAATCAAATGTCCTAGAACTAAATTTCCAAATGTAACTACTAGATTGTGATAAAATACACTATTGGGTGAAGTTTGGTTGACTTCTGCGCAGCGGTTTGGGAGTTAACATCAAAATTACATTTCTCGGCCATATCGCATAGATCTCACTGTGAAAAGGCTTAAATGGCTTTTTTGACCTAAGTTTGAGGATTGCGCTCAAATCAAATGTCCTAGAACCAAATTTCCACATGTAACTACTAGATTGTGATACAATACACTAATGGGTGAAGTTTGGTTGACTTCTGCGCAGCGGTTTGGGAGTTAACATCAAAATTACATTTCTCGGCCATATCGCATAGATCTCACTGTGAAAAGGCTTAAATGACTTTTTTAATTAAGTTTGATGATTGCGTTCAAACAAAATGTCCTAGAACAAAATTTTCAAATGTAACTACTAGATTGTGATACAATACACTATTGGGTGAAGTTTGGTTGACTTCTGCGCAGCGGTTTGGGAGTTAACATCAAAATTACATTTCTCGGCCATATCGCATAGATATCACTGTGAAAAGGCTTAAATGGCTTTTTTGACCTAAGTTTGAGGATTGCGCTCAAACCAAATGTCCTATAACCAAATTTCCACATGTAACTACTAGATTGTGATACAATACACTAATGGGTGAAGTTTGGTTGACTTCTGCGCAGCGGTTTGGGAGTTAACATCAAAATTACATTTCTCGGCCATATCGCATAGATCTCACTGTGAAAAGGCTTAAATGACTTTTTTAATTAAGTTTGATGATTGCGTTCAAACAAAATGTCCTAGAACAAAATTTTCAAATGTAACTACTAGATTGTGATACAATACACTATTGGGTGAAGTTTGGTTGACTTCTGCGCAGCGGTTTGGGAGTTAACATCAAAATTACATTTCTTTGCCATATCGCATAGATATCACTGTGAAAAGGCTTAAATGGCTTTTTTGACCTAAGTTTAATGATTGCGCTCAAACCAAATGTCCTAGAACGAAATTTTCAAATGTAACTACTAGAATGTGATACAATACACTATTGGGTGAAGTTTGGTTGACTTCTGCGCAGCGGTTTGGGAGTTAACATCAAAATTACATTTCTCGGCCATATCGCATAGATCTCACTGTGAAAAGGCTTAAATGGCTTTTTTGACCTAAGTTTGAGGATTGCGCTCAAATCAAATGTCCTAGAACCAAATTTCCACATGTAACTACTAGATTGTGATACAATACACTAATGGGTGAAGTTTGGTTGACTTCTGCGCAGCGGTTTGGGAGTTAACATCAAAATTACATTTCTCGGCCATATCGCATAGATCTCACTGTGAAAAGGCTTAAATGACTTTTTTAATTAAGTTTGATGATTGCGCTCAAACAAAATGTCCTAGAACAAAATTTTCAAATGTAACTACTAGATTGTGATACAATACACTATTGGGTGAAGTTTGGTTGACTTCTGCGCAGCGGTTTGGGAGTTAACATCAAAATTACATTTCTCGGCCATATCGCATAGATCTCACTGTGAAAAGGCTTAAATGGCTTTTTTGACCTAAGTTTGAGGATTGCGCTCAAATCAAATGTCCTAGAACCAAATTTCCACATGTAACTACTAGATTGTGATACAATACACTAATGGGTGAAGTTTGGTTGACTTCTGCGCAGCGGTTTGGGAGTTAACATCAAAATTACATTTCTCGGCCATATCGCATAGATCTCACTGTGAAAAGGCTTAAATGACTTTTTTAATTAAGTTTGATGATTGCGTTCAAACAAAATGTCCTAGAACAAAATTTTCAAATGTAACTACTAGATTGTGATACAATACACTATTGGGTGAAGTTTGGTTGACTTCTGCGCAGCGGTTTGGGAGTTAACATCAAAATTACATTTCTCGGCCATATCGCATAGATCTCACTGTGAAAAGGCTTAAATGGCTTTTTTGACCTAAGTTTGAGGATTGCGCTCAAATCAAATGTCCTAGAACCAAATTTCCACATGTAACTACTAGATTGTGATACAATACACTAATGGGTGAAGTTTGGTTTACTTCTGCGCAGCGGTTTGGGAGTTAACATCAAAATTACATTTCTCGGCCATATCGCATAGATCTCACTGTGAAAAGGCTTAAATGGCTTTTTTGACCTAAGTTTAATGATTGCGTTCAAACAAAATGTCCTAGAACAAAATTTTCAAATGTAACTACTAGATTGTGATACAATACACTATTGGGTGAAGTTTGGTTGACTTCTGCGCAGCGGTTTGGGAGTTAACATCAAAATTACATTTCTCGGCCATATCGCATAGATCTCACTGTGAAAAGGCTTAAATGGCTTTTTTGACCTAAGTTTGAGGATTGCGCTCAAATCAAATGTCCTATAACCAAATTTCCACATGTAACTACTAGATTGTGATACAATACACTAATGGGTGAAGTTTGGTTGACTTCTGCGCAGCGGTTTGGGAGTTAACATCAAAATTACATTTCTCGGCCATATCGCATAGATCTCACTGTGAAAAGGCTTAAATGACTTTTTTAATTAAGTTTGATGATTGCGTTCAAACAAAATGTCCTAGAACAAAATTTTCAAATGTAACTACTAGATTGTGATACAATACATTATTGGGTGAAGTTTGGTTGACTTCTGCGCAGCGGTTTGGGAGTTAACATCAAAATTACATTTCTCGGCCATATCGCATAGATCTCACTGTGAAAAGGCTTAAATGGCTTTTTTGACCTAAGTTTGAGGATTGCGCTCAAATCAAATGTCCTAGAACCAAATTTCCACATGTAACTACTAGATTGTGATACAATACACTAATGGGTGAAGTTTGGTTTACTTCTGCGCAGCGGTTTGGGAGTTAACATCAAAATTACATTTCTCGGCCATATCGCATAGATCTCACTGTGAAAAGGCTTAAATGGCTTTTTTGACCTAAGTTTAATGATTGCGCTCAAACCAAATGTCCTAGAACGAAATTTTCAAATGTAACTACTAGAATGTGATACAATACACTATTGGGTGAAGTTTGGTTGACTTCTGCGCAGCGGTTTGGGAGTTAACATCAAAATTACATTTCTCGGCCATATCGCATAGATCTCACTGTGAAAAGGCTTAAATGGCTTTTTTGACCTAAGTTTGAGGATTGCGCTCAAACAAAATGTCCTAGAACAAAATTTTCAAATGTAACTACTAGATTGTGATACAATACACTATTGGGTGAAGTTTGGTTGACTTCTGCGCAGCGGTTTGGGAGTTAACATCAAAATTACATTTCTCGGCCATATCGCATAGATCTCACTGTGAAAAGGCTTAAATGACTTTTTTAATTAAGTTTGATGATTGCGTTCAAACAAAATGTCCTAGAACAAAATTTTCAAATGTAACTACTAGAATGTGATACAATACACTATTGGGTGAAGTTTGGTTGACTTCTGCGCAGCGGTTTGGGAGTTAACATCAAAATTACATTTCTCGGCCATATCGCATAGATCTCACTGTGAAAAGGCTTAAATGGCTTTTTTGACCTAAGTTTGAGGATTGCGCTCAAATCAAATGTCCTAGAACCAAATTTCCACATGTAACTACTAGATTGTGATACAATACACTAATGGGTGAAGTTTGGTTGACTTCTGCGCAGCGGTTTGGGAGTTAACATCAAAATTACATTTCTCGGCCATATCGCATAGATCTCACTGTGAAAAGGCTTAAATGACTTTTTTAATTAAGTTTGATGATTGCGCTCAAACAAAATGTCCTAGAACAAAATTTTCAAATGTAACTACTAGATTGTGATACAATACACTATTGGGTGAAGTTTGGTTGACTTCTGCGCAGCGGTTTGGGAGTGAACATTAAAATTACATTTCTCGGCCATATCGCATAGATCTCACTGTGAAAAGGCTTAAATGACTTTTTTTAATTAAGTTTGAAGATTGCGCTCAAATCAAATATCTTAGAACTAAATTTCCAAATGTAACTACTAGATTGTGATAAAATACACTATTGGGTGAAGTTTGGTTGACTTCTGCGCAGCGGTTTGGGAGTTAACATCAAAATTACATTTCTCGGCCATATCGCATAGATCTCACTGTGAAAAGGCTTAAATGGCTTTTTTGACCTAAGTTTGAGGATTGCGCTCAAATCAAATGTCCTATAACCAAATTTCCACATGTAACTACTAGATTGTGATACAATACACTAATGGGTGAAGTTTGGTTGACTTCTGCGCAGCGGTTTGGGAGTGAACATCAAAATTACATTTCTCGGCCATATCGCATAGATCTCACTGTGAAAAAGCTTAAATCACTTTTTTAATTAAGTTTGATGATTGCGCTCAAACAAAATTTCCTAAAACAAAATTTTCAAATGTAACTACTAGATTGTGATACAATACACTATTGGGTGAAGTTTGGTTGACTTCTGCGCAGCGGTTTGGGAGTTAACATCAAAATTACATTTCTCGGCCATATCGCATAGATCTCACTGTGAAAAGGCTTAAATGGCTTTTTTGACCTAAGTTTAATAATTGCGCTCAAATCAAATGTCCTAGAACCAAATTTCCACATGTAACTACTAGATTGTGATACAATACACTAATGGGTGAAGTTTGGTTGACTTCTGCGCAGCGGTTTGGGAGTTAACATCAAAATTACATTTCTCGGCCATATCGCATAGATCTCACTGTGAAAAGGCTTAAATGACTTTTTTAATTAAGTTTGATGATTGCGCTCAAACAAAATGTCCTAGAACAAAATTTTCAAATGTAACTACTAGATTGTGATACAATACACTATTGGGTGAAGTTTGGTTGACTTCTGCGCAGCGGTTTGGGAGTTAACATCAAAATTACATTTCTCGGCCATATCGCATAGATCTCACTGTGAAAAGGCTTAAATGGCTTTTTTGACCTAAGTTTGAGGATTGCGCTCAAATCAAATGTCCTAGAACCAAATTTCCACATGTAACTACTAGATTGTGATACAATACACTAATGGGTGAAGTTTGGTTGACTTCTGCGCAGCGGTTTGGGAGTTAACATCAAAATTACATTTCTCGGCCATATCGCATAGATCTCACTGTGAAAAGGCTTAAATGACTTTTTTTAATTAAGTTTGAAGATTGCGCTCAAATCAAATGTCCTAGAACTAAATTTCCAAATGTAACTACTAGATTGTGATAAAATACACTATTGGGTGAAGTTTGGTTGACTTCTGCGCAGCGGTTTGGGAGTTAACATCAAAATTACATTTCTCGGCCATATCGCATAGATATCACTGTGAAAAGGCTTAAATGGCTTTTTTGACCTAAGTTTGAGGATTGCGCTCAAACCAAATGTCCTATAACCAAATTTCCACATGTAACTACTAGATTGTGATACAATACACTAATGGGTGAAGTTTGGTTGACTTCTGCGCAGCGGTTTGGGAGTTAACATCAAAATTACATTTCTCGGCCATATCGCATAGATCTCACTGTGAAAAGGCTTAAATGACTTTTTTAATTAAGTTTGATGATTGCGTTCAAACAAAATGTCCTAGAACAAAATTTTCAAATGTAACTACTAGATTGTGATACAATACACTATTTGGTGAAGTTTGGTTGACTTCTGCGCAGCGGTTTGGGAGTTAACATCAAAATTACATTTCTCGGCCATATCGCATAGATCTCACTGTGAAAAGGCTTAAATGGCTTTTTTGACCTAAGTTTGAGGATTGCGCTCAAATCAAATGTCCAATAACCAAATTTCCACATGTAATTACTAGATTGTGATACAATACACTAATGGGTGAAGTTTGGTTGACTTCTGCGCAGCGGTTTGGGAGTTAACATCAAAATTACATTTCTCGGCCATATCGCATAGATCTCACTGTGAAAAGGCTTAAATGACTTTTTTAATTAAGTTTAATGATTGCGCTCAAACCAAATGTCCTAGAACGAAATTTTCAAATGTAACTACTAGAATGTGATACAATACACTATTGGGTGAAGTTTAGTTGACTTCTGCGCAGCGGTTTGGGAGTTAACATCAAAATTACATTTCTTTGCCATATCGCATAGATCTCACTGTGAAAAGGCTTAAATGGCTTTTTTGACCTAAGTTTAATGATTGCGCTCAAACCAAATGTCCTAGAACGAAATTTTCAAATGTAACTACTAGAATGTGATACAATACACTATTGGGTGAAGTTTGGTTGACTTCTGCGCAGCGGTTTGGGAGTTAACATCAAAATTACATTTCTCGGCCATATCGCATAGATCTCACTGTGAAAAGGCTTAAATGGCTTTTTTGACCTAAGTTTGAGGATTGCGCTCAAATCAAATGTCCTAGAACCAAATTTCCACATGTAACTACTAGATTGTGATACAATACACTAATGGGTGAAGTTTGGTTGACTTCTGCGCAGCGATTTTGGAGTTAACATCAAAATTACATTTCTCGGCCATATCGCATAGATCTCACTGTGAAAAGGCTTAAATGACTTTTTTAATTAAGTTTGATGATTGCGCTCAAACAAAATGTCCTAGAACAAAATTTTCAAATGTAACTACTAGATTGTGATACAATACACTATTGGGTGAAGTTTGGTTGACTTCTGCGCAGCGGTTTGGGAGTTAACATCAAAATTACATTTCTCGGCCATATCGCATAGATCTCACTGTGAAAAGGCTTAAATGGCTTTTTTGACCTAAGTTTGAGGATTGCGCTCAAATCAAATGTCCTAGAACCAAATTTCCACATGTAACTACTAGATTGTGATACAATACACTAATGGGTGAAGTTTGGTTGACTTCTGCGCAGCGGTTTGGGAGTTAACATCAAAATTACATTTCTCGGCCATATCGCATAGATCTCACTGTGAAAAGGCTTAAATGGCTTTTTTGACCTAAGTTTGAGGATTGCGCTCAAATCATATGTCCAATAACCAAATTTCCACATGTAACTACTAGATTGTGATACAATACACTAATGGGTGAAGTTTGGTTGACTTCTGCGCAGCGGTTTGGGAGTTAACATCAAAATTACATTTCTCGGCCATATCGCATAGATCTCACTGTGAAAAGGCTTAAATGACTTTTTTAATTAAGTTTGATGATTGCGTTCAAACAAAATGTCCTAGAACAAAATTTTCAAATGTAACTACTAGATTGTGATACAATACACTATTGGGTGAAGTTTGGTTGACTTCTGCGCAGCGGTTTGGGAGTTAACATCAAAATTACATTTCTCGGCCATATCGCATAGATCTCACTGTGAAAAGGCTTAAATGGCTGTTTTGACCTAAGTTTGAGGATTGCGCTCAAATCATATGTCCAATAACCAAATTTCCACATGTAACTACTAGATTGTGATACAATACACTAATGGGTGAAGTTTGGTTGACTTCTGCGCAGCGGTTTGGGAGTTAACATCAAAATTACATTTCTCGGCCATATCGCATAGATCTCACTGTGAAAAGGCTTAAATGACTTTTTTAATTAAGTTTGATGATTGCGCTCAAACCAAATGTCCTAGAACGAAATTTTCAAATGTAACTACTAGAATGTGATACAATACACTATTGGGTGAAGTTTAGTTGACTTCTGCGCAGCGGTTTGGGAGTTAACATCAAAATTACATTTCTCGGCCATATCGCATAGATCTCACTGTGAAAAGGCTTAAATGGCTTTTTTGACCTAAGTTTAATGATTGCGCACAAACCAAATGTCCTAGAACGAAATTTTCAAATGTAACTACTAGAATGTGATACAATACACTATTGGGTGAAGTTTGGTTGACTTCTGCGCAGCGGTTTGGGAGTTAACATCAAAATTACATTTCTCGGCCATATCGCATAGATCTCACTGTGAAAAGGATTAAATGGCTTTTTTGACCTAAGTTTGAGGATTGCGCTCAAATCAAATGTCCTAGAACCAAATTTCCACATGTAACTACTAGATTGTGATACAATACACTAATGGGTGAAGTTTGGTTGACTTCTGCGCAGCGGTTTGGGAGTTAACATCAAAATTACATTTCTCGGCCATATCGCATAGATCTCACTGTGAAAAGGCTTAAATGACTTTTTTAATTAAGTTTGATGATTGCGCTCAAACAAAATGTCCTAGAACAAAATTTTCAAATGTAACTACTAGATTGTGATACAATACACTATTGGGTGAAGTTTGGTTGACTTCTGCGCAGCGGTTTGGGAGTTAACATCAAAATTACATTTCTCGGCCATATCGCATAGATCTCACTGTGAAAAGGCTTAAATGGCTTTTTTGACCTAAGTTTGAGGATTGCGCTCAAATCAAATGTCCTAGAACCAAATTTCCACATGTAACTACTAGATTGTGATACAATACACTAATGGGTGAAGTTTGGTTGACTTCTGCGCAGCGGTTTGGGAGTGAACATCAAAATTACATTTCTCGGCCATATCGCATAGATCTCACTGTGAAAAGGCTTAAATGGCTTTTTTGACCTAAGTTTAATGATTGCGCTCAAACCAAATGTCCTAGAATGAAATTTTCAAATGTAACTACTAGAATGTGATACAATACACTATTGGGTGAAGTTTGGTTGACTTCTGCGCAGCGGTTTGGGAGTTAACATCAAAATTACATTTCTCGGCCATATCGCATAGATCTCACTGTGAAAAGGCTTAAATGGCTTTTTTGACCTAAGTTTGAGGATTGCGCTCAAACAAAATGTCCTAGAACAAAATTTTCAAATGTAACTACTAGATTGTGATACAATACACTATTGGGTGAAGTTTGGTTGACTTCTGCGCAGCGGTTTGGGAGTTAACATCAAAATTACATTTCTCGGCCATATCGCATAGATCTCACTGTGAAAAGGCTTAAATGACTTTTTTAATTAAGTTTGATGATTGCGTTCAAACAAAATGTCCTAGAACAAAATTTTAAAATGTAACTACTAGAATGTGATACAATACACTATTGGGTGAAGTTTGGTTGACTTCTGCGCAGCGGTTTGGGAGTTAACATCAAAATTACATTTCTCGGCCATATCGCATAGATCTCACTGTGAAAAGGCTTAAATGGCTTTTTTGACCTAAGTTTGAGGATTGCGCTCAAATCAAATGTCCTAGAACCAAATTTCCACATGTAACTACTAGATTGTGATACAATACACTAATGGGTGAAGTTTGGTTGACTTCTGCGCAGCGGTTTGGGAGTTAACATCAAAATTACATTTCTCGGCCATATCGCATAGATCTCACTGTGAAAAGGCTTAAATGACTTTTTTAATTAAGTTTGATGATTGCGCTCAAACAAAATGTCCTAGAACAAAATTTTCAAATGTAACTACTAGATTGTGATACAATACACTATTGGGTGAAGTTTGGTTGACTTCTGCGCAGCGGTTTGGGAGTGAACATCAAAATTACATTTCTCGGCCATATCGCATAGATCTCACTGTGAAAAGGCTTAAATGACTTTTTTTAATTAAGTTTGAAGATTGCGCTCAAATCAAATGTCCTAGAACTAAATTTCCAAATGTAACTACTAGATTGTGATAAAATACACTATTGGGTGAAGTTTGGTTGACTTCTGCGCAGCGGTTTGGGAGTTAACATCAAAATTACATTTCTCGGCCATATCGCATAGATCTCACTGTGAAAAGGCTTAAATGGCTTTTTTGACCTAAGTTTGAGGATTGCGCTCAAATCAAATGTCCTATAACCAAATTTCCACATGTAACTACTAGATTGTGATACAATACACTAATGGGTGAAGTTTGGTTGACTTCTGCGCAGCGGTTTGGGAGTTAACATCAAAATTACATTTCTCGGCCATATCGCATAGATCTCACTGTGAAAAGGCTTAAATGGCTTTTTTGACCTAAGTTTGAGGATTGCGCTCAAATCAAATGTCCTAGAACCAAATTTCCACATGTAACTACTAGATTGTGATACAATACACTAATGGGTGAAGTTTGGTTGACTTCTGCGCAGCGGTTTGGGAGTTAACATCAAAATTACATTTCTCGGCCATATCGCATAGATCTCACTGTGAAAAGGCTTAAATGACTTTTTTAATTAAGTTTGATGATTGCGCTCAAACAAAATGTCCTAGAACAACATTTTCAAATGTAACTACTAGATTGTGATACAATACACTATTGGGTGAAGTTTGGTTGACTTCTGCGCAGCGGTTTGGGAGTTAACATCAAAATTACATTTCTCGGCCATATCGCATAGATCTCACTGTGAAAAGGCTTAAATGGCTTTTTTGACCTAAGTTTGAGGATTGCGCTCAAATCAAATGTCCTAGAACCAAATTTCCACATGTAACTACTAGATTGTGATACAATACACTATTGGGTGAAGTTTGGTTGACTTCTGCGAAGCGGTTTGGGAGTTAACATCAAAATTACATTTCTCGGCCATATCGCATAGATCTCACTGTGAAAAGGCTTAAATGACTTTTTTAATTAAGTTTAATGATTGCGCTCAAACCAAATGTCCTAGAACGAAATTTTCAAATGTAACTACTAGAATGTGATACAATACACTATTGGGTGAAGTTTAGTTGACTTCTGCGCAGCGGTTGGGGAGTTAACATCAAAATTACATTTCTCGGCCATATCGCATAGATCTCACTGTGAAAAGGCTTAAATGACTTTTTTAATTAAGTTTGATGATTGCGTTCAAACAAAATGTCCTAGAACAAAATTTTCAAATGTAACTACTAGATTGTGATACAATACACTATTGGGTGAAGTTTGGTTGACTTCTGCGCAGCGGTTTGGGAGTTAACATCAAAATTACATTTCTCGGCCATATCGCATAGATCTCACTGTGAAAAGGCTTAAATGGCTTTTTTGACCTAAGTTTGAGGATTGCGCTCAAATCAAATGTCCAATAACCAAATTTCCACATGTAATTACTAGATTGTGATACAATACACTAATGGGTGAAGTTTGGTTGACTTCTGCGCAGCGGTTTGGGAGTTAACATCAAAATTACATTTCTCGGCCATATCGCATAGATCTCACTGTGAAAAGGCTTAAATGACTTTTTTAATTAAGTTTGATGATTGCGTTCAAACAAAATGTCCTAGAACAAAATTTTCAAATGTAACTACTAGATTGTGATACAATACACTATTGGGTGAAGTTTGGTTGACTTCTGCGCAGCGGTTTGGGAGTTAACATCAAAATTACATTTCTCGGCCATATCGCATAGATCTCACTGTGAAAAGGCTTAAATGGCTTTTTTGACCTAAGTTTGAGGATTGCGCTCAAATCAAATGTCCTAGAACCAAATTTCCACATGTAACTACTAGATTGTGATACAATACACTAATGGGTGAAGTTTGGTTGACTTCTGCGTAGCGGTTTGGGAGTTAACATCAAAATTACATTTCTCGGCCATATCGCATAGATCTCACTGTGAAAAGGCTTAAATGGCTTTTTTGACCTAAGTTTAATGATTGCGTTCAAACAAAATGTCCTAGAACAAAATTTTCAAATGTAACTACTAGATTGTGATACAATACACTATTGGGTGAAGTTTGGTTGACTTCTGCGCAGCGGTTTGGGAGTTAACATCAAAATTACATTTCTCAGCCATATCGCATAGATCTCACTGTGAAAAGGCTTAAATGGCTTTTTTGACCTAAGTTTGAGGATTGCGCTCAAATCAAATGTCCTATAACCAAATTTCCACATGTAACTACTAGATTGTGATACAATACACTAATGGGTGAAGTTTGGTTGACTTCTGCGCAGCGGTTTGGGAGTTAACATCAAAATTACATTTCTCGGCCATATCGCATAGATCTCACTGTGAAAAGGCTTAAATGACTTTTTTAATTAAGTTTGATGATTGCGTTCAAACAAAATGTCCTAGAACAAAATTTTCAAATGTAACTACTAGATTGTGATACAATACACTATTGGGTGAAGTTTGGTTGACTTCTGCGCAGCGGTTTGGGAGTTAACATCAAAATTACATTTCTCGGCCATATCGCATAGATCTCACTGTGAAAAGGCTTAAATGGCTTTTTTGACCTAAGTTTGAGGATTGCGCTCAAATCAAATGTCCTAGAACCAAATTTCCACATGTAACTACTAGATTGTGATACAATACACTAATGGGTGAAGTTTGGTTTACTTCTGCGCAGCGGTTTGGGAGTTAACATCAAAATTACATTTCTCGGCCATATCGCATAGATCTCACTGTGAAAAGGCTTAAATGGCTTTTTTGACCTAAGTTTAATGATTGCGCTCAAACCAAATGTCCTAGAACGAAATTTTCAAATGTAACTACTAGAATGTGATACAATACACTATTGGGTGAAGTTTGGTTGACTTCTGCGCAGCGGTTTGGGAGTTAACATCAAAATTACATTTCTCGGCCATATCGCATAGATCTCACTGTGAAAAGGCTTAAATGGCTTTTTTGACCTAAGTTTGAGGATTGCGCTCAAACAAAATGTCTAGAACAAAATTTTCAAATGTAACTACTAGATTGTGATACAATACACTATTGGGTGAAGTTTGGTTGACTTCTGCGCAGCGGTTTGGGAGTTAACATCAAAATTACATTTCTCGGCCATATCGCATAGATCTCACTGTGAAAAGGCTTAAATGACTTTTTTAATTAAGTTTGATGATTGCGTTCAAACAAAATGTCCTAGAACAAAATTTTAAAATGTAACTACTAGAATGTGATACAATACACTATTGGGTGAAGTTTGGTTGACTTCTGCGCAGCGGTTTGGGAGTTAACATCAAAATTACATTTCTCGGCCATATCGCATAGATCTCACTGTGAAAAGGCTTAAATGGCTTTTTTGACCTAAGTTTGAGGATTGCGCTCAAATCAAATGTCCTAGAACCAAATTTCCACATGTAACTACTAGATTGTGATACAATACACTAATGGGTGAAGTTTGGTTGACTTCTGCGCAGCGGTTTGGGAGTTAACATCAAAATTACATTTCTTTGCCATATCGCATAGATATCACTGTGAAAAGGCTTAAATGGCTTTTTTGACCTAAGTTTAATGATTGCGCTCAAACCAAATGTCCTAGAACGAAATTTTCAAATGTAACTACTAGAATGTGATACAATACACTATTGGGTGAAGTTTGGTTGACTTCTGCGCAGCGGTTTAGGAGTTAACATCAAAATTACATTTCTCGGCCATATCGCATAGATCTCACTGTGAAAAGGCTTAAATGGCTTTTTTGACCTAAGTTTGAGGATTGCGCTCAAATCAAATGTCCTATAACCAAATGTCCACATGTAACTACTAGATTGTGATACAATACACTAATGGGTGAAGTTTGGTTGACTTCTGCGCAGCGGTTTGGGAGTTAACATCAAAATTACATTTCTCGGCCATATCGCATAGATCTCACTGTGAAAAGGCTTAAATGACTTTTTTAATTAAGTTTGATGATTGCGCTCAAACAAAATGTCCTAGAACAAAATTTTCAAATGTAACTACTAGATTGTGATACAATACACTATTGGGTGAAGTTTGGTTGACTTCTGCGCAGCGGTTTGGGAGTTAACATCAAAATTACATTTCTCGGCCATATCGCATAGATCTCACTGTGAAAAGGCTTAAATGGCTTTTTTGACCTAAGTTTGAGGATTGCGCTCAAATCAAATGTCCTATAACCAAATTTCCACATGTAACTACTAGATTGTGATACAATACACTAATGGGTGAAGTTTGGTTGACTTCTGCGCAGCGGTTTGGGAGTTAACATCAAAATTACATTTCTCGGCCATATCGCATAGATCTCACTGTGAAAAGGCTTAAATGACTTTTTTAATTAAGTTTGATGATTGCGTTCAAACAAAATGTCCTAGAACAAAATTTTCAAATGTAACTACTAGATTGTGATACAATACACTATTGGGTGAAGTTTGGTTGACTTCTGCGCAGCGGTTTGGGAGTTAACATCAAAATTACATTTCTCGGCCATATCGCATAGATCTCACTGTGAAAAGGCTTAAATGGCTTTTTTGACCTAAGTTTGAGGATTGCGCTCAAATCAAATGTCCTAGAACCAAATTTCCACATGTAACTACTAGATTGTGATACAATACACTAATGGGTGAAGTTTGGTTTACTTCTGCGCAGCGGTTTGGGAGTTAACATCAAAATTACATTTCTCGGCCATATCGCATAGATCTCACTGTGAAAAGGCTTAAATGGCTTTTTTGACCTAAGTTTAATGATTGCGTTCAAACAAAATGTCCTAGAACAAAATTTTCAAATGTAACTACTAGATTGTGATACAATACACTATTGGGTGAAGTTTGGTTGACTTCTGCGCAGCGGTTTGGGAGTTAACATCAAAATTACATTTCTCGGCCATATCGCATAGTTCTCACTGTGAAAAGGCTTAAATGGCTTTTTTGACCTAAGTTTGAGGATTGCGCTCAAATCAAATGTCCTATAACCAAATTTCCACATGTAACTACTAGATTGTGATACAATACACTAATGGGTGAAGTTTGGTTGACTTCTGCGCAGCGGTTTGGGAGTAAACATCAAAATTACATTTCTCGGCCATATCGCATAGATCTCACTGTGAAAAGGCTTAAATGACTTTTTTAATTAAGTTTGATGATTGCGTTCAAACAAAATGTCCTAGAACAAAATTTTCAAATGTAACTACTAGATTGTGATACAATACATTATTGGGTGAAGTTTGGTTGACTTCTGCGCAGCGGTTTGGGAGTTAACATCAAAATTACATTTCTCGGCCATATCGCATAGATCTCACTGTGAAAAGGCTTAAATGGCTTTTTTGACCTAAGTTTGAGGATTGCGCTCAAATCAAATGTCCTAGAACCAAATTTCCACATGTAACTACTAGATTGTGATACAATACACTAATGGGTGAAGTTTGGTTTACTTCTGCGCAGCGGTTTGGGAGTTAACATCAAAATTACATTTCTCGGCCATATCGCATAGATCTCACTGTGAAAAGGCTTAAATGGCTTTTTTGACCTAAGTTTAATGATTGCGCTCAAACCAAATGTCCTAGAACGAAATTTTCAAATGTAACTACTAGAATGTGATACAATACACTATTGGGTGAAGTTTGGTTGACTTCTGCGCAGCGGTTTGGGAGTTAACATCAAAATTACATTTCTCGGCCATATCGCATAGATCTCACTGTGAAAAGGCTTAAATGGCTTTTTTGACCTAAGTTTGAGGATTGCGCTCAAACAAAATGTCCTAGAACAAAATTTTCAAATGTAACTACTAGATTGTGATACAATACACTATTGGGTGAAGTTTGGTTGACTTCTGCGCAGCGGTTTGGGAGTTAACATCAAAATTACATTTCTCGGCCATATCGCATAGATCTCACTGTGAAAAGGCTTAAATGACTTTTTTAATTAAGTTGGATGATTGCGTTCAAACAAAATGTCCTAGAACAAAATTTTAAAATGTAACTACTAGATTGTGATACAATACACTATTGGGTGAAGTTTGGTTGACTTCTGCGCAGCGGTTTGGGAGTTAACATCAAAATTACATTTCTCGGCCATATCGCATAGATCTCACTGTGAAAAGGCTTAAATGGCTTTTTTGACCTAAGTTTGAGGATTGCGCTCAAATCAAATGTCCTAGAACCAAATTTCCACATGTAACTACTAGATTGTGATACAATACACTAATGGGTGAAGTTTGGTTGACTTCTGCGCAGCGGTTTGGGAGTTAACATCAAAATTACATTTCTCGGCCATATCGCATAGATCTCACTGTGAAAAGGCTTAAATGACTTTTTTAATTAAGTTTGATGATTGCGCTCAAACAAAATGTCCTAGAACAAAATTTTCAAATGTAACTACTAGATTGTGATACAATACACTATTGGGTGAAGTTTGGTTGACTTCTGCGCAGCGGTTTGGGAGTGAACATCAAAATTACATTTCTCGGCCATATCGCATAGATCTCACTGTGAAAAGGCTTAAATGACTTTTTTTAATTAAGTTTGAAGATTGCGCTCAAATCAAATGTCCTAGAACTAAATTTCCAAATGTAACTACTAGATTGTGATAAAATACACTATTGGGTGAAGTTTGGTTGACCTCTGCGCAGCGGTTTGGGAGTTAACATCAAAATTACATTTCTCGGCCATATCGCATAGATCTCACTGTGAAAAGGCTTAAATGGCTTTTTTGACCTAAGTTTGAGGATTGCGCTCAAATCAAATGTCCTATAACCAAATTTCCACATGTAACTACTAGATTGTGATACAATACACTAATGGGTGAAGTTTGGTTGACTTCTGCGCAGCGGTTTGGGAGTGAACATCAAAATTACATTTCTCGGCCATATCGCATAGATCTCACTGTGAAAAAGCTTAAATGACTTTTTTAAATAAGTTTGATGATTGCGCTCAAACAAAATTTCCTAAAACAAAATTTTCAAATGTAACTACTAGATTGTGATACAATACACTATTGGGTGAAGTTTGGTTGACTTCTGCGCAGCGGTTTGGGAGTTAACATCAAAATTACATTTCTCGGCCATATCGCATAGATCTCACTGTGAAAAGGCTTAAATGGCTTTTTTGACCTAAGTTTAATAATTGCGCTCAAATCAAATGTCCTAGAACCAAATTTCCACATGTAACTACTAGATTGTGATACAATACACTAATGGGTGAAGTTTGGTTGACTTCTGCGCAGCGGTTTGGGAGTTAACATCAAAATTACATTTCTCGGCCATATCGCATAGATCTCACTGTGAAAAGGCTTAAATGACTTTTTTAATTAAGTTTGATGATTGCGCTCAAACAAAATGTCCTAGAACAAAATTTTCAAATGTAACTACTAGATTGTGATACAATACACTATTGGGTGAAGTTTGGTTGACTTCTGCGCAGCGGTTTGGGAGTTAACATCAAAATTACATTTCTCGGCCATATCGCATAGATCTCACTGTGAAAAGGCTTAAATGGCTTTTTTGACCTAAGTTTGAGGATTGCGCTCAAATCAAATGTCCTAGAACCAAATTTCCACATGTAACTACTAGATTGTGATACAATACACTAATGGGTGAAGTTTGGTTGACTTCTGCGCAGCGGTTTGGGAGTTAACATCAAAATTACATTTCTCGGCCATATCGCATAGATCTCACTGTGAAAAGGCTTAAATGACTTTTTTTAATTAAGTTTGAAGATTGCGCTCAAATCAAATGTCCTAGAACTAAATTTCCAAATGTAACTACTAGATTGTGATAAAATACACTATTGGGTGAAGTTTGGTTGACTTCTGCGCAGCGGTTTGGGAGTTAACATCAAAATTACATTTCTCGGCCATATCGCATAGATATCACTGTGAAAAGGCTTAAATGGCTTTTTTGACCTAAGTTTGAGGATTGCGCTCAAACCAAATGTCCTATAACCAAATTTCCACATGTAACTACTAGATTGTGATACAATACACTAATGGGTGAAGTTTGGTTGACTTCTGCGCAGCGGTTTGGGAGTTAACATCAAAATTACATTTCTCGGCCATATCGCATAGATCTCACTGTGAAAAGGCTTAAATGGCTTTTTTGACCTAAGTTTAATGATTGCGCTCAAACCAAATGTCCTAGAACGAAATTTTCAAATGTAACTACTAGAATGTGATACAATACACTATTGGGTGAAGTTTGGTTGACTTCTGCGCAGCGGTTTGGGAGTTAACATCAAAATTACATTTCTCGGCCATATCGCATAGATCTCACTGTGAAAAGGCTTAAATGGCTTTTTTGACCTAAGTTTGAGGATTGCGCTCAAACAAAATGTCCTAGAACAAAATTTTCAAATGTAACTACTAGATTGTGATACAATACACTATTGGGTGAAGTTTGGTTGACTTCTGCGCAGCGGTTTGGGAGTTAACATCAAAATTACATTTCTCGGCCATATCGCATAGATCTCACTGTGAAAAGGCTTAAATGACTTTTTTAATTAAGTTGGATGATTGCGTTCAAACAAAATGTCCTAGAACAAAATTTTAAAATGTAACTACTAGATTGTGATACAATACACTATTGGGTGAAGTTTGGTTGACTTCTGCGCAGCGGTTTGGGAGTTAACATCAAAATTACATTTCTCGGCCATATCGCATAGATCTCACTGTGAAAAGGCTTAAATGGCTTTTTTGACCTAAGTTTGAGGATTGCGCTCAAATCAAATGTCCTAGAACCAAATTTCCACATGTAACTACTAGATTGTGATACAATACACTAATGGGTGAAGTTTGGTTGACTTCTGCGCAGCGGTTTGGGAGTTAACATCAAAATTACATTTCTCGGCCATATCGCATAGATCTCACTGTGAAAAGGCTTAAATGACTTTTTTAATTAAGTTTGATGATTGCGCTCAAACAAAATGTCCTAGAACAAAATTTTCAAATGTAACTACTAGATTGTGATACAATACACTATTGGGTGAAGTTTGGTTGACTTCTGCGCAGCGGTTTGGGAGTGAACATCAAAATTACATTTCTCGGCCATATCGCATAGATCTCACTGTGAAAAGGCTTAAATGACTTTTTTTAATTAAGTTTGAAGATTGCGCTCAAATCAAATGTCCTAGAACTAAATTTCCAAATGTAACTACTAGATTGTGATAAAATACACTATTGGGTGAAGTTTGGTTGACTTCTGCGCAGCGGTTTGGGAGTTAACATCAAAATTACATTTCTCGGCCATATCGCATAGATCTCACTGTGAAAAGGCTTAAATGGCTTTTTTGACCTAAGTTTGAGGATTGCGCTCAAATCAAATGTCCTATAACCAAATTTCCACATGTAACTACTAGATTGTGATACAATACACTAATGGGTGAAGTTTGGTTGACTTCTGCGCAGCGGTTTGGGAGTGAACATCAAAATTACATTTCTCGGCCATATCGCATAGATCTCACTGTGAAAAAGCTTAAATGACTTTTTTAATTAAGTTTGATGATTGCGCTCAAACAAAATTTCCTAAAACAAAATTTTCAAATGTAACTACTAGATTGTGATACAATACACTATTGGGTGAAGTTTGGTTGACTTCTGCGCAGCGGTTTGGGAGTTAACATCAAAATTACATTTCTCGGCCATATCGCATAGATCTCACTGTGAAAAGGCTTAAATGGCTTTTTTGACCTAAGTTTAATAATTGCGCTCAAATCAAATGTCCTAGAACCAAATTTCCACATGTAACTACTAGATTGTGATACAATACACTAATGGGTGAAGTTTGGTTGACTTCTGCGCAGCGGTTTGGGAGTGAACATCAAAATTACATTTCTCGGCCATATCGCATAGATCTCACTGTGAAAAAGCTTAAATGACTTTTTTAATTAAGTTTGATGATTGCGCTCAAACAAAATTTCCTAAAACAAAATTTTCAAATGTAACTACTAGATTGTGATACAATACACTATTGGGTGAAGTTTGGTTGACTTCTGCGCAGCGGTTTGGGAGTTAACATCAAAATTACATTTCTCGGCCATATCGCATAGATCTCACTGTGAAAAGGCTTAAATGACTTTTTTAATTAAGTTGGATGATTGCGTTCAAACAAAATGTCCTAGAACAAAATTTTAAAATGTAACTACTAGATTGTGATACAATACACTATTGGGTGAAGTTTGGTTGACTTCTGCGCAGCGGTTTGGGAGTTAACATCAAAATTACATTTCTCGGCCATATCGCATAGATCTCACTGTGAAAAGGCTTAAATGGCTTTTTTGACCTAAGTTTGAGGATTGCGCTCAAATCAAATGTCCTAGAACCAAATTTCCACATGTAACTACTAGATTGTGATACAATACACTAATGGGTGAAGTTTGGTTGACTTCTGCGCAGCGGTTTGGGAGTTAACATCAAAATTACATTTCTCGGCCATATCGCATAGATCTCACTGTGAAAAGGCTTAAATGACTTTTTTAATTAAGTTTGATGATTGCGCTCAAACAAAATGTCCTAGAACAAAATTTTCAAATGTAACTACTAGATTGTGATACAATACACTATTGGGTGAAGTTTGGTTGACTTCTGCGCAGCGGTTTGGGAGTGAACATCAAAATTACATTTCTCGGCCATATCGCATAGATCTCACTGTGAAAAGGCTTAAATGACTTTTTTTAATTAAGTTTGAAGATTGCGCTCAAATCAAATGTCCTAGAACTAAATTTCCAAATGTAACTACTAGATTGTGATAAAATACACTATTGGGTGAAGTTTGGTTGACTTCTGCGCAGCGGTTTGGGAGTTAACATCAAAATTACATTTCTCGGCCATATCGCATAGATCTCACTGTGAAAAGGCTTAAATGGCTTTTTTGACCTAAGTTTGAGGATTGCGCTCAAATCAAATGTCCTATAACCAAATTTCCACATGTAACTACTAGATTGTGATACAATACACTAATGGGTGAAGTTTGGTTGACTTCTGCGCAGCGGTTTGGGAGTGAACATCAAAATTACATTTCTCGGCCATATCGCATAGATCTCACTGTGAAAAAGCTTAAATGACTTTTTTAATTAAGTTTGATGATTGCGCTCAAACAAAATTTCCTAAAACAAAATTTTCAAATGTAACTACTAGATTGTGATACAATACACTATTGGGTGAAGTTTGGTTGACTTCTGCGCAGCGGTTTGGGAGTTAACATCAAAATTACATTTCTCGGCCATATCGCATAGATCTCACTGTGAAAAGGCTTAAATGGCTTTTTTGACCTAAGTTTAATAATTGCGCTCAAATCAAATGTCCTAGAACCAAATTTCCACATGTAACTACTAGATTGTGATACAATACACTAATGGGTGAAGTTTGGTTGACTTCTGCGCAGCGGTTTGGGAGTTAACATCAAAATTACATTTCTCGGCCATATCGCATAGATCTCACTGTGAAAAGGCTTAAATGACTTTTTTAATTAAGTTTGATGATTGCGCTCAAACAAAATGTCCTAGAACAAAATTTTCAAATGTAACTACTAGATTGTGATACAATACACTATTGGGTGAAGTTTGGTTGACTTCTGCGCAGCGGTTTGGGAGTTAACATCAAAATTACATTTCTCGGCCATATCGCATAGATCTCACTGTGAAAAGGCTTAAATGGCTTTTTTGACCTAAGTTTGAGGATTGCGCTCAAATCAAATGTCCTAGAACCAAATTTCCACATGTAACTACTAGATTGTGATACAATACACTAATGGGTGAAGTTTGGTTGACTTCTGCGCAGCGGTTTGGGAGTTAACATCAAAATTACATTTCTCGGCCATATCGCATAGATCTCACTGTGAAAAGGCTTAAATGACTTTTTTTAATTAAGTTTGAAGATTGCGCTCAAATCAAATGTCCTAGAACTAAATTTCCAAATGTAACTACTAGATTGTGATAAAATACACTATTGGGTGAAGTTTGGTTGACTTCTGCGCAGCGGTTTGGGAGTTAACATCAAAATTACATTTCTCGGCCATATCGCATAGATATCACTGTGAAAAGGCTTAAATGGCTTTTTTGACCTAAGTTTGAGGATTGCGCTCAAACCAAATGTCCTATAACCAAATTTCCACATGTAACTACTAGATTGTGATACAATACACTAATGGGTGAAGTTTGGTTGACTTCTGCGCAGCGGTTTGGGAGTTAACATCAAAATTACATTTCTCGGCCATATCGCATAGATCTCACTGTGAAAAGGCTTAAATGACTTTTTTAATTAAGTTTGATGATTGCGTTCAAACAAAATGTCCTAGAACAAAATTTTCAAATGTAACTACTAGATTGTGATACAATACACTATTGGGTGAAGTTTGGTTGACTTCTGCGCAGCGGTTTGGGAGTTAACATCAAAATTACATTTCTTTGCCATATCGCATAGATATCACTGTGAAAAGGCTTAAATGGCTTTTTTGACCTAAGTTTAATGATTGCGCTCAAACCAAATGTCCTAGAACGAAATTTTCAAATGTAACTACTAGAATGTGATACAATACACTATTGGGTGAAGTTTGGTTGACTTCTGCGCAGCGGTTTGGGAGTTAACATCAAAATTACATTTCTCGGCCATATCGCATAGATCTCACTGTGAAAAGGCTTAAATGGCTTTTTTGACCTAAGTTTGAGGATTGCGCTCAAATCAAATGTCCTAGAACCAAATTTCCACATGTAACTACTAGATTGTGATACAATACACTAATGGGTGAAGTTTGGTTGACTTCTGCGCAGCGGTTTGGGAGTTAACATCAAAATTACATTTCTCGGCCATATCGCATAGATCTCACTGTGAAAAGGCTTAAATGATTTTTTTAATTAAGTTTGATGATTGCGCTCAAACAAAATGTCCTAGAACAAAATTTTCAAATGTAACTACTAGATTGTGATACAATACACTATTGGGTGAAGTTTGGTTGACTTCTGCGCAGCGGTTTGGGAGTTAACATCAAAATTACATTTCTCGGCCATATCGCATAGATCTCACTGTGAAAAGGCTTAAATGGCTTTTTTGACCTAAGTTTGAGGATTGCGCTCAAATCAAATGTCCTATAACCAAATTTCCACATGTAACTACTAGATTGTGATACAATACACTAATGGGTGAAGTTTGGTTGACTTCTGCGCAGCGGTTTGGGAGTTAACATCAAAATTACATTTCTCGGCCATATCGCATAGATCTCACTGTGAAAAGGCTTAAATGACTTTTTTAATTAAGTTTGATGATTGCGTTCAAACAAAATGTCCTAGAACAAAATTTTCAAATGTAACTACTAGATTGTGATACAATACACTATTGGGTGAAGGTTGGTTGACTTCTGCGCAGCGGTTTGGGAGTTAACATCAAAATTACATTTCTCGGCCATATCGCATAGATCTCACTGTGAAAAGGCTTAAATGACTTTTTTAATTAAGTTTGATGATTGCGCTCAAATCAAATGTCCTAGAACCAAATTTCCACATGTAACTACTAGATTGTGATACAATACACTAATGGGTGAAGTTTGGTTTACTTCTGCGCAGCGGTTTGGGAGTTAACATCAAAATTACATTTCTCGGCCATATCGCATAGATCTCACTGTGAAAAGGCTTAAATGGCTTTTTTGACCTAAGTTTGAGGATTGCGCTCAAATCAAATGTCCTATAACCAAATTTCCACATGTAACTACTAGATTGTGATACAATACACTAATGGGTGAAGTTTGGTTGACTTCTGCGCAGCGGTTTGGGAGTTAACATCAAAATTACATTTCTCGGCCATATCGCATAGATCTCACTGTGAAAAGGCTTAAATGACTTTTTTAATTAAGTTTGATGATTGCGTTCAAACAAAATGTCCTAGAACAAAATTTTCAAATGTAACTACTAGATTGTGATACAATACACTATTGGGTGAAGTTTGGTTGACTTCTGCGCAGCGGTTTGGGAGTTAACATCAAAATTACATTTCTCGGCCATATCGCATAGATCTCACTGTGAAAAGGCTTAAATGGCTTTTTTGACCTAAGTTTGAGGATTGCGCTCAAATCAAATGTCCTAGAACCAAATTTCCACATGTAACTACTAGATTGTGATACAATACACTAATGGGTGAAGTTTGGTTTACTTCTGCGCAGCGGTTTGGGAGTTAACATCAAAATTACATTTCTCGGCCATATCGCATAGATCTCACTGTGAAAAGGCTTAAATGGCTTTTTTGACCTAAGTTTAATGATTGCGCTCAAACCAAATGTCCTAGAACGAAATTTTCAAATGTAACTACTAGAATGTGATACAATACACTATTGGGTGAAGTTTGGTTGACTTCTGCGCAGCGGTTTGGGAGTTAACATCAAAATTACATTTCTCGGCCATATCGCATAGATCTCACTGTGAAAAGGCTTAAATGGCTTTTTTGACCTAAGTTTGAGGATTGCGCTCAAACAAAATGTCCTAGAACAAAATTTTCAAATGTAACTACTAGATTGTGATACAATACACTATTGGGTGAAGTTTGGTTGACTTCTGCGCAGCGGTTTGGGAGTTAACATCAAAATTACATTTCTCGGCCATATCGCATAGATCTCACTGTGAAAAGGCTTAAATGACTTTTTTAATTAAGTTTGATGATTGCGTTCAAACAAAATGTCCTAGAACAAAATTTTAAAATGTAACTACTAGAATGTGATACAATACACTATTGGGTGAAGTTTGGTTGACTTCTGCGCAGCGGTTTGGGAGTTAACATCAAAATTACATTTCTCGGCCATATCGCATAGATCTCACTGTGAAAAGGCTTAAATGGCTTTTTTAATTAAGTTTGATGATTGCGCTCAAACAAAATGTCCTAGAACAAAATTTTCAAATGTAACTACTAGATTGTGATACAATACACTATTGGGTGAAGTTTGGTTGACTTCTGCGCAGCGGTTTGGGAGTGAACATCAAAATTACATTTCTCGGCCATATCGCATAGATCTCACTGTGAAAAGGCTTAAATGACTTTTTTTAATTAAGTTTGAAGATTGCGCTCAAATCAAATGTCCTAGAACTAAATTTCCAAATGTAACTACTAGATTGTGATAAAATACACTATTGGGTGAAGTTTGGTTGACTTCTGCGCAGCGGTTTGGGAGTTAACATCAAAATTACATTTCTCGGCCATATCGCATAGATCTCACTGTGAAAAGGCTTAAATGGCTTTTTTGACCTAAGTTTGAGGATTGCGCTCAAATCAAATGTCCTATAACCAAATTTCCACATGTAACTACTAGATTGTGATACAATACACTAATGGGTGAAGTTTGGTTGACTTCTGCGCAGCGGTTTGGGAGTGAACATCAAAATTACATTTCTCGGCCATATCGCATAGATCTCACTGTGAAAAAGCTTAAATGACTTTTTTAATTAAGTTTGATGATTGCGCTCAAACAAAATTTCCTAAAACAAAATTTTCAAATGTAACTACTAGATTGTGATACAATACACTATTGGGTGAAGTTTGGTTGACTTCTGCGCAGCGGTTTGGGAGTTAACATCAAAATTACATTTCTCGGCCATATCGCATAGATCTCACTGTGAAAAGGCTTAAATGGCTTTTTTGACCTAAGTTTAATAATTGCACTCAAACCAAATGTCCTTGAACGAAATTTTCAAATGTAACTACTAGAATGTGATACAATACACTATTGGGTGAAGTTTGGTTGACTTCTGCGCAGCGGTTTGGGAGTTAACATCAAAATTACATTTCTCGGCCATATCGCATAGATCTCACTGTGAAAAGGCTTAAATGGCTTTTTTGACCTAAGTTTGAGGATTGCGCTCAAATCAAATGTCCTAGAACCAAATTTCCACATGTAACTACTAGATTGTGATACAATACACTAATGGGTGAAGTTTGGTTGACTTCTGCGCAGCGGTTTGGGAGTTAACATCAAAATTACATTTCTCGGCCATATCGCATAGATCTCACTGTGAAAAGGCTTAAATGACTTTTTTAATTAAGTTTGATGATTGCGCTCAAACAAAATGTCCTAGAACAAAATTTTCAAATGTAACTACTAGATTGTGATACAATACACTATTGGGTGAAGTTTGGTTGACTTCTGCGCAGCGGTTTGGGAGTTAACATCAAAATTACATTTCTCGGCCATATCGCATAGATCTCACTGTGAAAAGGCTTAAATGGCTTTTTTGACCTAAGTTTGAGGATTGCGCTCAAATCAAATGTCCTAGAACCAAATTTCCACATGTAACTACTAGATTGTGATACAATACACTAATGGGTGAAGTTTGGTTGACTTCTGCGCAGCGGTTTGGGAGTTAACATCAAAATTACATTTCTCGGCCATATCGCATAGATCTCACTGTGAAAAGGCTTAAATGACTTTTTTTAATTAAGTTTGAAGATTGCGCTCAAATCAAATGTCCTAGAACTAAATTTCCAAATGTAACTACTAGATTGTGATAAAATACACTATTGGGTGAAGTTTGGTTGACTTCTGCGCAGCGGTTTGGGAGTTAACATCAAAATTACATTTCTCGGCCATATCGCATAGATATCACTGTGAAAAGGCTTAAATGGCTTTTTTGACCTAAGTTTGAGGATTGCGCTCAAACCAAATGTCCTATAACCAAATTTCCACATGTAACTACTAGATTGTGATACAATACACTAATGGGTGAAGTTTGGTTGACTTCTGCGCAGCGGTTTGGGAGTTAACATCAAAATTACATTTCTCGGCCATATCGCATAGATCTCACTGTGAAAAGGCTTAAATGACTTTTTTAATTAAGTTTGATGATTGCGTTCAAACAAAATGTCCTAGAACAAAATTTTCAAATGTAACTACTAGATTGTGATACAATACACTATTGAGTGAAGTTTGGTTGACTTCTGCGCAGCGGTTTGGGAGTTAACATCAAAATTACATTTCTCGGCCATATCGCATAGATCTCACTGTGAAAAGGCTTAAATGGCTTTTTTGACCTAAGTTTGAGGATTGCGCTCAAATCAAATGTCCTAGAACCAAATTTCCACATGTAACTACTAGATTGTGATACAATACACTAATGGGTGAAGTTTGGTTGACTTCTGCGAAGCGGTTTGGGAGTTAACATCAAAATTACATTTCTCGGCCATATCGCATAGATCTCACTGTGAAAAGGCTTAAATGACTTTTTTAATTAAGTTTAATGATTGCGCTCAAACCAAATGTCCTAGAACGAAATTTTCAAATGTAACTACTAGAATGTGATACAATACACTATTGGGTGAAGTTTAGTTGACTTCTGCGCAGCGGTTGGGGAGTTAACATCAAAATTACATTTCTCGGCCATATCGCATAGATCTCACTGTGAAAAGGCTTAAATGACTTTTTTAATTAAGTTTGATGATTGCGTTCAAACAAAATGTCCTAGAACAAAATTTTCAAATGTAACTACTAGATTGTGATACAATACACTATTGGGTGAAGTTTGGTTGACTTCTGCGCAGCGGTTTGGGAGTTAACATCAAAATTACATTTCTCGGCCATATCGCATAGATCTCACTGTGAAAAGGCTTAAATGGCTTTTTTGACCTAAGTTTGAGGATTGCGCTCAAATCAAAAGTCCTAGAACCAAATTTCCACATGTAATTACTAGATTGTGATACAATACACTAATGGGTGAAGTTTGGTTGACTTCTGCGCAGCGGTTTGGGAGTTAACATCAAAATTACATTTCTCGGCCATATCGCATAGATCTCACTGTGAAAAGGCTTAAATGACTTTTTTAATTAAGTTTAATGATTGCGCTCAAACCAAATGTCCTAGAACGAAATTTTCAAATGTAACTACTAGAATGTGATACAATACACTATTGGGTGAAGTTTAGTTGACTTCTGCGCAGCGGTTTGGGAGTTAACATCAAAATTACATTTCTTTGCCATATCGCATAGATATCACTGTGAAAAGGCTTGAATGGCTTTTTTGACCTAAGTTTAATGATTGCGCTCAAACCAAATGTCCTAGAACGAAATTTTCAAATGTAACTACTAGAATGTGATACAATACACTATTGGGTGAAGTTTGGTTGACTTCTGCGCAGCGGTTTGGGAGTTAACATCAAAATTACATTTCTCGGCCATATCGCATAGATCTCACTGTGAAAAGGCTTAAATGGCTTTTTTGACCTAAGTTTGAGGATTGCGCTCAAATCAAATGTCCTAGAACCAAATTTCCACATGTAACTACTAGATTGTGATACAATACACTAATGGGTGAAGTTTGGTTGACTTCTGCGCAGCGGTTTGGGAGTTAACATCAAAATTACATTTCTCGGCCATATCGCATAGATCTCACTGTGAAAAGGCTTAAATGACTTTTTTAATTAAGTTTGATGATTGCGCTCAAACAAAATGTCCTAGAACAAAATTTTCAAATGTAACTACTAGATTGTGATACAATACACTATTGGGTGAAGTTTGGTTGACTTCTGCGCAGCGGTTTGGGAGTTAACATCAAAATTACATTTCTCGGCCATATCGCATAGATCTCACTGTGAAAAGGCTTAAATGGCTTTTTTGACCTAAGTTTGAGGATTGCGCTCAAATCAAATGTCCTAGAACCAAATTTCCACATGTAACTACTAGATTGTGATACAATACACTAATGGGTGAAGTTTGGTTGACTTCTGCGCAGCGGTTTGGGAGTTAACATCAAAATTACATTTCTCGGCCATATCGCATAGATCTCACTGTGAAAAGGCTTAAATGGCTTTTTTGACCTAAGTTTAATAATTGCACTCAAACCAAATGTCCTTGAACGAAATTTTCAAATGTAACTACTAGAATGTGATACAATACACTATTGGGTGAAGTTTGGTTGACTTCTGCGCAGCGGTTTGGGAGTTAACATCAAAATTACATTTCTCGGCCATATCGCATAGATCTCACTGTGAAAAGGCTTAAATGGCTTTTTTGACCTACGTTTGAGGATTGCGCTCAAATCAAATGTCCTAGAACCAAATTTCCACATGTAACTACTAGATTGTGATACAATACACTAATGGGTGAAGTTTGGTTGACTTCTGCGCAGCGGTTTGGGAGTTAACATCAAAATTACATTTCTCGGCCATATCGCATAGATCTCACTGTGAAAAGGCTTAAATGACTTTTTTAATTAAGTTTGATGATTGCGCTCAAACAAAATGTCCTAGAACAAAATTTTCAAATGTAACTACTAGATTGTGATACAATACACTATTGGGTGAAGTTTGGTTGACTTCTGCGCAGCGGTTTGGGAGTTAACATCAAAATTACATTTCTCGGCCATATCGCATAGATCTCACTGTGAAAAGGCTTAAATGGCTTTTTTGACCTAAGTTTGAGGATTGCGCTCAAATCAAAATGTCCTAGAACCAAATTTCCACATGTAACTACTAGATTGTGATACAATACACTAATGGGTGAAGTTTGGTTGACTTCTGCGCAGCGGTTTGGGAGTTAACATCAAAATTACATTTCTCGGCCATATCGCATAGATCTCACTGTGAAAAGGCTTAAATGACTTTTTTTAATTAAGTTTGAAGATTGCGCTCAAATCAAATGTCCTAGAACTAAATTTCCAAATGTAACTACTAGATTGTGATAAAATACACTATTGGGTGAAGTTTGGTTGACTTCTGCGCAGCGGTTTGGGAGTTAACATCAAAATTACATTTCTCGGCCATATCGCATAGATATCACTGTGAAAAGGCTTAAATGGCTTTTTTGACCTAAGTTTGAGGATTGCGCTCAAACCAAATGTCCTATAACCAAATTTCCACATGTAACTACTAGATTGTGATACAATACACTAATGGGTGAAGTTTGGTTGACTTCTGCGCAGCGGTTTGGGAGTTAACATCAAAATTACATTTCTCGGCCATATCGCATAGATCTCACTGTGAAAAGGCTTAAATGACTTTTTTAATTAAGTTTGATGATTGCGTTCAAACAAAATGTCCTAGAACAAAATTTTCAAATGTAACTACTAGATTGTGATACAATACACTATTGAGTGAAGTTTGGTTGACTTCTGCGCAGCGGTTTGGGAGTTAACATCAAAATTACATTTCTCGGCCATATCGCATAGATCTCACTGTGAAAAGGCTTAAATGGCTTTTTTGACCTAAGTTTGAGGATTGCGCTCAAATCAAATGTCCTAGAACCAAATTTCCACATGTAACTACTAGATTGTGATACAATACACTAATGGGTGAAGTTTGGTTGACTTCTGCGAAGCGGTTTGGGAGTTAACATCAAAATTACATTTCTCGGCCATATCGCATAGATCTCACTGTGAAAAGGCTTAAATGACTTTTTTAATTAAGTTTAATGATTGCGCTCAAACCAAATGTCCTAGAACGAAATTTTCAAATGTAACTACTAGAATGTGATACAATACACTATTGGGTGAAGTTTAGTTGACTTCTGCGCAGCGGTTGGGGAGTTAACATCAAAATTACATTTCTCGGCCATATCGCATAGATCTCACTGTGAAAAGGCTTAAATGACTTTTTTAATTAAGTTTGATGATTGCGTTCAAACAAAATGTCCTAGAACAAAATTTTCAAATGTAACTACTAGATTGTGATAAAATACACTATTGGGTGAATTTTGGTTGACTTCTGCGCAGCGGTTTGGGAGTTAACATCAAAATTACATTTCTCGGCCATATCGCATAGATCTCACTGTGAAAAGGCTTAAATGGCTTTTTTGACCTAAGTTTGAGGATTGCGCTCAAATCAAAAGTCCTAGAACCAAATTTCCACATGTAATTACTAGATTGTGATACAATACACTAATGGGTGAAGTTTGGTTGACTTCTGCGCAGCGGTTTGGGAGTTAACATCAAAATTACATTTCTCGGCCATATCGCATAGATCTCACTGTGAAAAGGCTTAAATGACTTTTTTAATTAAGTTTAATGATTGCGCTCAAACCAAATGTCCTAGAACGAAATTTTCAAATGTAACTACTAGAATGTGATACAATACACTATTGGGTGAAGTTTAGTTGACTTCTGCGCAGCGGTTTGGGAGTTAACATCAAAATTACATTTCTTTGCCATATCGCATAGATATCACTGTGAAAAGGCTTAAATGGCTTTTTTGACCTAAGTTTAATGATTGCGCTCAAACCAAATGTCCTAGAACGAAATTTTCAAATGTAACTACTAGAATGTGATACAATACACTATTGGGTGAAGTTTGGTTGACTTCTGCGCAGCGGTTTGGGAGTTAACATCAAAATTACATTTCTCGGCCATATCGCATAGATCTCACTGTGAAAAGGCTTAAATGGCTTTTTTGACCTAAGTTTGAGGATTGCGCTCAAACAAAATGTCCTAGAACAAAGTTTTCAAATGTAACTACTAGATTGTGATACAATACACTATTGGGTGAAGTTTGGTTGACTTCTGCGCAGCGGTTTGGGAGTTAACATCAAAATTACATTTCTCGGCCATATCGCATAGATCTCACTGTGAAAAGGCTTAAATGACTTTTTTAATTAAGTTTGATGATTGCGCTCAAACAAAATGTCCTAGAACAAAATTTTCAAATGTAACTACTAGAATGTGATACAATACACTATTGGGTGAAGTTTGGTTGACTTCTGCGCAGCGGTTTGGGAGTTAACATCAAAATTACATTTCTCGGCCATATCGCATAGATCTCACTGTGAAAAGGCTTAAATGGCTTTTTTGACCTAAGTTTAATAATTGCACTCAAACCAAATGTCCTTGAACGAAATTTTCAAATGTAACTACTAGAATGTGATACAATACACTATTGGGTGAAGTTTGGTTGACTTCTGCGCAGCGGTTTGGGAGTTAACATCAAAATTACATTTCTCGGCCATATCGCATAGATCTCACTGTGAAAAGGCTTAAATGGCTTTTTTGACCTAAGTTTGAGGATTGCGCTCAAATCAAATGTCCTAGAACCAAATTTCCACATGTAACTACTAGATTGTGATACAATACACTAATGGGTGAAGTTTGGTTGACTTCTGCGCAGCGGTTTGGGAGTTAACATCAAAATTACATTTCTCGGCCATATCGCATAGATCTCACTGTGAAAAGGCTTAAATGACTTTTTTAATTAAGTTTGATGATTGCGCTCAAACAAAATGTCCTAGAACAAAATTTTCAAATGTAACTACTAGATTGTGATACAATACACTATTGGGTGAAGTTTGGTTGACTTCTGCGCAGCGGTTTGGGAGTTAACATCAAAATTACATTTCTCGGCCATATCGCATAGATCTCACTGTGAAAAGGCTTAAATGGCTTTTTTGACCTAAGTTTGAGGATTGCGCTCAAATCAAATGTCCTAGAACCAAATTTCCACATGTAACTACTAGATTGTGATACAATACACTAATGGGTGAAGTTTGGTTGACTTCTGCGCAGCGGTTTGGGAGTTAACATCAAAATTACATTTCTCGGCCATATCGCATAGATCTCACTGTGAAAAGGCTTAAATGACTTTTTTAATTAAGTTTAATGATTGCGCTCAAACCAAATGTCCTAGAACTAAATTTTCAAATGTAACTACTAGAATGTGATACAATACACTATTGGGTGAAGTTTAGTTGACTTCTGCGCAGCGGTTTGGGAGTTAACATCAAAATTACATTTCTTTGCCATATCGCATAGATATCACTGTGAAAAGGCTTAAATGGCTTTTTTGACCTAAGTTTAATGATTGCGCTCAAACCAAATGTCCTAGAACGAAATTTTCAAATGTAACTACTAGAATGTGATACAATACACTATTGGGTGAAGTTTGGTTGACTTCTGCGCAGCGGTTTGGGAGTTAACATCAAAATTACATTTCTCGGCCATATCGCATAGATCTCACTGTGAAAAGGCTTAAATGGCTTTTTTGACCTAAGTTTGAGGATTGCGCTCAAATCAAATGTCCTAGAACCAAATTTCCACATGTAACTACTAGATTGTGATACAATACACTAATGGGTGAAGTTTGGTTGACTTCTGCGCAGCGGTTTGGGAGTTAACATCAAAATTACATTTCTCGGCCATATCGCATAGATCTCACTGTGAAAAGGCTTAAATGACTTTTTTAATTAAGTTTGATGATTGCGCTCAAACAAAATGTCCTAGAACAAAATTTTCAAATGTAACTACTAGATTGTGATACAATACACTATTGGGTGAAGTTTGGTTGACTTCTGCGCAGCGGTTTGGGAGTTAACATCAAAATTACATTTCTCGGCCATATCGCATAGATCTCACTGTGAAAAGGCTTAAATGGCTTTTTTGACCTAAGTTTGAGGATTGCGCTCAAATCAAATGTCCTATAACCAAATTTCCACATGTAACTACTAGATTGTGATACAATACACTAATGGGTGATGTTTGGTTGACTTCTGCGCAGCGGTTTGGGAGTTCACATCAAAATTACATTTCTCGGCCATATCGCATAGATCTCACTGTGAAAAGGCTTAAATGACTTTTTTAATTAAGTTTGATGATTGCGTTCAAACAAAATGTCCTAGAACAAAATTTTCAAATGTAACTACTAGATTGTGATACAATACACTATTGGGTGAAGTTTGGTTGACTTCTGCGCAGCGGTTTGGGAGTTAACATCAAAATTACATTTCTCGGCCATATCGCATAGATCTCACTGTGAAAAGGCTTAAATGGCTTTTTTGACCTAAGTTTGAGGATTGCGCTCAAATCAAATGTCCTAGAACCAAATTTCCACATGTAACTACTAGATTGTGATACAATAAACTAATGGGTGAAGTTTGGTTTACTTCTGCGCAGCGGTTTGGGAGTTAACATCAAAATTACATTTCTCGGCCATATCGCATAGATCTCACTGTGAAAAGGCTTAAATGGCTTTTTTGACCTAAGTTTAATGATTGCGCTCAAACCAAATGTCCTAGAACGAAATTTTCAAATGTAACTACTAGAATGTGATACAATACACTATTGGGTGAAGTTTGGTTGACTTCTGCGCAGCGGTTTGGGAGTTAACATCAAAATTACATTTCTCGGCCATATCGCATAGATCTCACTGTGAAAAGGCTTAAATGGCTTTTTTGACCTAAGTTTGAGGATTGCGCTCAAACAAAATGTCCTAGAACAAAATTTTCAAATGTAACTACTAGATTGTGATACAATACACTATTGGGTGAAGTTTGGTTGACTTCTGCGCAGCGGTTTGGGAGTTAACATCAAAATTACATTTCTCGGCCATATCGCATAGATCTCACTGTGAAAAGGCTTAAATGACTTTTTTAATTAAGTTTGATGATTGCGTTCAAACAAAATGTCCTAGAACAAAATTTTAAAATGTAACTACTAGAATGTGATACAATACACTATTGGGTGAAGTTTGGTTGACTTCTGCGCAGCGGTTTGGGAGTTAACATCAAAATTACATTTCTCGGCCATATCGCATAGATCTCACTGTGAAAAGGCTTAAATGGCTTTTTTGACCTAAGTTTGAGGATTGCGCTCAAACAAAATGTCCTAGAACAAAATTTTCAAATGTAACTACTAGATTGTGATACAATACACTATTGGGTGAAGTTTGGTTGACTTCTGCGCAGCGGTTTGGGAGTTAACATCAAAATTACATTTCTCGGCCATATCGCATAGATCTCACTGTGAAAAGGCTTAAATGGCTTTTTTAATTAAGTTTGATGATTGCGCTCAAACAAAATGTCCTAGAACAAAATTTTCAAATGTAACTACTAGATTGTGATACAATACACTATTGGGTGAAGTTTGGTTGACTTCTGCGCAGCGGTTTGGGAGTGAACATCAAAATTACATTTCTCGGCCATATCGCATAGATCTCACTGTGAAAAGGCTTAAATGACTTTTTTTAATTAAGTTTGAAGATTGCGCTCAAATCAAATGTCCTAGAACTAAATTTCCAAATGTAACTACTAGATTGTGATAAAATACACTATTGGGTGAAGTTTGGTTGACTTCTGCGCAGCGGTTTGGGAGTTAACATCAAAATTACATTTCTCGGCCATATCGCATAGATCTCACTGTGAAAAGGCTTAAATGGCTTTTTTGACCTAAGTTTGAGGATTGCGCTCAAATCAAATGTCCTATAACCAAATTTCCACATGTAACTACTAGATTGTGATACAATACACTAATGGGTGAAGTTTGGTTGACTTCTGCGCAGCGGTTTGGGAGTGAACATCAAAATTACATTTCTCGGCCATATCGCATAGATCTCACTGTGAAAAAGCTTAAATGACTTTTTTAATTAAGTTTGATGATTGCGCTCAAACAAAATTTCCTAAAACAAAATTTTCAAATGTAACTACTAGATTGTGATACAATACACTATTGGGTGAAGTTTGGTTGACTTCTGCGCAGCGGTTTGGGAGTTAACATCAAAATTACATTTCTCGGCCATATCGCATAGATCTCACTGTGAAAAGGCTTAAATGGCTTTTTTGACCTAAGTTTAATAATTGCACTCAAACCAAATGTCCTTGAACGAAATTTTCAAATGTAACTACTAGAATGTGATACAATACACTATTGGGTGAAGTTTGGTTGACTTCTGCGCAGCGGTTTGGGAGTTAACATCAAAATTACATTTCTCGGCCATATCGCATAGATCTCACTGTGAAAAGGCTTAAATGGCTTTTTTGACCTAAGTTTGAGGATTGCGCTCAAATCAAATGTCCTAGAACCAAATTTCCACATGTAACTACTAGATTGTGATACAATACACTAATGGGTGAAGTTTGGTTGACTTCTGCGCAGCGGTTTGGGAGTTAACATCAAAATTACATTTCTCGGCCATATCGCATAGATCTCACTGTGAAAAGGCTTAAATGACTTTTTTAATTAAGTTTGATGATTGCGCTCAAACAAAATGTCCTAGAACAAAATTTTCAAATGTAACTACTAGATTGTGATACAATACACTATTGGGTGAAGTTTGGTTGACTTCTGCGCAGCGGTTTGGGAGTTAACATCAAAATTACATTTCTCGGCCATATCGCATAGATCTCACTGTGAAAAGGCTTAAATGGCTTTTTTGACCTAAGTTTGAGGATTGCGCTCAAATCAAATGTCCTAGAACCAAATTTCCACATGTAACTACTAGATTGTGATACAATACACTAATGGGTGAAGTTTGGTTGACTTCTGCGCAGCGGTTTGGGAGTTAACATCAAAATTACATTTCTCGGCCATATCGCATAGATCTCACTGTGAAAAGGCTTAAATGAATTTTTTTAATTAAGTTTGAAGATTGCGCTCAAATCAAATGTCCTAGAACTAAATTTCCAAATGTAACTACTAGATTGTGATAAAATACACTATTGGGTGAAGTTTGGTTGACTTCTGCGCAGCGGTTTGGGAGTTAACATCAAAATTACATTTCTCGGCCATATCGCATAGATCTCACTGTGAAAAGGCTTAAATGGCTTTTTTGACCTAAGTTTAATAATTGCACTCAAACCAAATGTCCTTGAACGAAATTTTCAAATGTAACTACTAGAATGTGATACAATACACTATTGGGTGAAGTTTGGTTGACTTCTGCGCAGCGGTTTGGGAGTTAACATCAAAATTACATTTCTCGGCCATATCGCATAGATCTCACTGTGAAAAGGCTTAAATGGCTTTTTTGACCTACGTTTGAGGATTGCGCTCAAATCAAATGTCCTAGAACCAAATTTCCACATGTAACTACTAGATTGTGATACAATACACTAATGGGTGAAGTTTGGTTGACTTCTGCGCAGCGGTTTGGGAGTTAACATCAAAATTACATTTCTCGGCCATATCGCATAGATCTCACTGTGAAAAGGCTTAAATGACTTTTTTAATTAAGTTTGATGATTGCGCTCAAACAAAATGTCCTAGAACAAAATTTTCAAATGTAACTACTAGATTGTGATACAATACACTATTGGGTGAAGTTTGGTTGACTTCTGCGCAGCGGTTTGGGAGTTAACATCAAAATTACATTTCTCGGCCATATCGCATAGATCTCACTGTGAAAAGGCTTAAATGGCTTTTTTGACCTAAGTTTGAGGATTGCGCTCAAATCAAATGTCCTAGAACCAAATTTCCACATGTAACTACTAGATTGTGATACAATACACTAATGGGTGAAGTTTGGTTGACTTCTGCGCAGCGGTTTGGGAGTTAACATCAAAATTACATTTCTCGGCCATATCGCATAGATCTCACTGTGAAAAGGCTTAAATGACTTTTTTTAATTAAGTTTGAAGATTGCGCTCAAATCAAATGTCCTAGAACTAAATTTCCAAATGTAACTACTAGATTGTGATAAAATACACTATTGGGTGAAGTTTGGTTGACTTCTGCGCAGCGGTTTGGGAGTTAACATCAAAATTACATTTCTCGGCCATATCGCATAGATATCACTGTGAAAAGGCTTAAATGGCTTTTTTGACCTAAGTTTGAGGATTGCGCTCAAACCAAATGTCCTATAACCAAATTTCCACATGTAACTACTAGATTGTGATACAATACACTAATGGGTGAAGTTTGGTTGACTTCTGCGCAGCGGTTTGGGAGTTAACATCAAAATTACATTTCTCGGCCATATCGCATAGATCTCACTGTGAAAAGGCTTAAATGACTTTTTTAATTAAGTTTGATGATTGTGTTCAAACAAAATGTCCTAGAACAAAATTTTCAAATGTAACTACTAGATTGTGATACAATACACTATTGAGTGAAGTTTGGTTGACTTCTGCGCAGCGGTTTGGGAGTTAACATCAAAATTACATTTCTCGGCCATATCGCATAGATCTCACTGTGAAAAGGCTTAAATGGCTTTTTTGACCTAAGTTTGAGGATTGCGCTCAAATCAAATGTCCTAGAACCAAATTTCCACATGTAACTACTAGATTGTGATACAATACACTAATGGGTGAAGTTTGGTTGACTTCTGCGAAGCGGTTTGGGAGTTAACATCAAAATTACATTTCTCGGCCATATCGCATAGATCTCACTGTGAAAAGGCTTAAATGACTTTTTTAATTAAGTTTAATGATTGCGCTCAAACCAAATGTCCTAGAACGAAATTTTCAAATGTAACTACTAGAATGTGATACAATACACTATTGGGTGAAGTTTAGTTGACTTCTGCGCAGCGGTTGGGGAGTTAACATCAAAATTACATTTCTCGGCCATATCGCATAGATCTCACTGTGAAAAGGCTTAAATGACTTTTTTAATTAAGTTTGATGATTGCGTTCAAACAAAATGTCCTAGAACAAAATTTTCAAATGTAACTACTAGATTGTGATACAATACACTATTGGGTGAAGTTTGGTTGACTTCTGCGCAGCGGTTTGGGAGTTAACATCAAAATTACATTTCTCGGCCATATCGCATAGATCTCACTGTGAAAAGGCTTAAATGGCTTTTTTGACCTAAGTTTGAGGATTGCGCTCAAATCAAAAGTCCTAGAACCAAATTTCCACATGTAATTACTAGATTGTGATACAATACACTAATGGGTGAAGTTTGGTTGACTTCTGCGCAGCGGTTTGGGAGTTAACATCAAAATTACATTTCTCGGCCATATCGCATAGATCTCACTGTGAAAAGGCTTAAATGACTTTTTTAATTAAGTTTAATGATTGCGCTCAAACCAAATGTCCTAGAACGAAATTTTCAAATGTAACTACTAGAATGTGATACAATACACTATTGGGTGAAGTTTAGTTGACTTCTGCGCAGCGGTTTGGGAGTTAACATCAAAATTACATTTCTTTGCCATATCGCATAGATATCACTGTGAAAAGGCTTAAATGGCTTTTTTGACCTAAGTTTAATGATTGCGCTCAAACCAAATGTCCTAGAACGAAATTTTCAAATGTAACTACTAGAATGTGATACAATACACTATTGGGTGAAGTTTGGTTGACTTCTGCGCAGCGGTTTGGGAGTTAACATCAAAATTACATTTCTCGGCCATATCGCATAGATCTCACTGTGAAAAGGCTTAAATGGCTTTTTTGACCTAAGTTTGAGGATTGCGCTCAAATCAAATGTCCTAGAACCAAATTTCCACATGTAACTACTAGATTGTGATACAATACACTAATGGGTGAAGTTTGGTTGACTTCTGCGCAGCGGTTTGGGAGTTAACATCAAAATTACATTTCTCGGCCATATCGCATAGATCTCACTGTGAAAAGGCTTAAATGACTTTTTTAATTAAGTTTGATGATTGCGCTCAAACAAAATGTCCTAGAACAAAATTTTCAAATGTAACTACTAGATTGTGATACAATACACTATTGGGTGAAGTTTGGTTGACTTCTGCGCAGCGGTTTGGGAGTTAACATCAAAATTACATTTCTCGGCCATATCGCATAGATCTCACTGTGAAAAGGCTTAAATGGCTTTTTTGACCTAAGTTTGAGGATTGCGCTCAAATCAAATGTCCTAGAACCAAATTTCCACATGTAACTACTAGATTGTGATACAATACACTAATGGGTGAAGTTTGGTTGACTTCTGCGCAGCGGTTTGGGAGTTAACATCAAAATTACATTTCTCGGCCATATCGCATAGATCTCACTGTGAAAAGGCTTAAATGGCTTTTTTGACCTAAGTTTAATAATTGCACTCAAACCAAATGTCCTTGAACGAAATTTTCAAATGTAACTACTAGAATGTGATACAATACACTATTGGGTGAAGTTTGGTTGACTTCTGCGCAGCGGTTTGGGAGTTAACATCAAAATTACATTTCTCGGCCATATCGCATAGATCTCACTGTGAAAAGGCTTAAATGGCTTTTTTGACCTACGTTTGAGGATTGCGCTCAAATCAAATGTCCTAGAACCAAATTTCCACATGTAACTACTAGATTGTGATACAATACACTAATGGGTGAAGTTTGGTTGACTTCTGCGCAGCGGTTTGGGAGTTAACATCAAAATTACATTTCTCGGCCATATCGCATAGATCTCACTGTGAAAAGGCTTAAATGACTTTTTTAATTAAGTTTGATGATTGCGCTCAAACAAAATGTCCTAGAACAAAATTTTCAAATGTAACTACTAGATTGTGATACAATACACTATTGGGTGAAGTTTGGTTGACTTCTGCGCCGCGGTTTGGGAGTTAACATCAAAATTACATTTCTCGGCCATATCGCATAGATCTCACTGTGAAAAGGCTTAAATGGCTTTTTTGACCTAAGTTTGAGGATTGCGCTCAAATCAAATGTCCTAGAACCAAATTTCCACATGTAACTACTAGATTGTGATACAATACACTAATGGGTGAAGTTTGGTTGACTTCTGCGCAGCGGTTTGATAGTTAACATCAAAATTACATTTCTCGGCCATATCGCATAGATCTCACTGTGAAAAGGCTTAAATGACTTTTTTTAATTAAGTTTGAAGATTGCGCTCAAATCAAATGTCCTAGAACTAAATTTCCAAATGTAACTACTAGATTGTGATAAAATACACTATTGGGTGAAGTTTGGTTGACTTCTGCGCAGCGGTTTGGGAGTTAACATCAAAATTACATTTCTCGGCCATATCGCATAGATATCACTGTGAAAAGGCTTAAATGGCTTTTTTGACCTAAGTTTGAGGATTGCGCTCAAACCAAATGTCCTATAACCAAATTTCCACATGTAACTACTAGATTGTGATACAATACACTAATGGGTGAAGTTTGGTTGACTTCTGCGCAGCGGTTTGGGAGTTAACATCAAAATTACATTTCTCGGCCATATCGCATAGATCTCACTGTGAAAAGGCTTAAATGACTTTTTTAATTAAGTTTGATGATTGCGTTCAAACAAAATGTCCTAGAACAAAATTTTCAAATGTAACTACTAGATTGTGATACAATACACTATTGAGTGAAGTTTGGTTGACTTCTGCGCAGCGGTTTGGGAGTTAACATCAAAATTACATTTCTCGGCCATATCGCATAGATCTCACTGTGAAAAGGCTTAAATGGCTTTTTTGACCTAAGTTTGAGGATTGCGCTCAAATCAAATGTCCTAGAACCAAATTTCCACATGTAACTACTAGATTGTGATACAATACACTAATGGGTGAAGTTTGGTTGACTTCTGCGAAGCGGTTTGGGAGTTAACATCAAAATTACATTTCTCGGCCATATCGCATAGATCTCACTGTGAAAAGGCTTAAATGACTTTTTTAATTAAGTTTAATGATTGCGCTCAAACCAAATGTCCTAGAACGAAATTTTCAAATGTAACTACTAGAATGTGATACAATACACTATTGGGTGAAGTTTAGTTGACTTCTGCGCAGCGGTTGGGGAGTTAACATCAAAATTACATTTCTCGGCCATATCGCATAGATCTCACTGTGAAAAGGCTTAAATGACTTTTTTAATTAAGTTTGATGATTGCGTTCAAACAAAATGTCCTAGAACAAAATTTTCAAATGTAACTACTAGATTGTGATAAAATACACTATTGGGTGAATTTTGGTTGACTTCTGCGCAGCGGTTTGGGAGTTAACATCAAAATTACATTTCTCGGCCATATCGCATAGATCTCACTGTGAAAAGGCTTAAATGGCTTTTTTGACCTAAGTTTGAGGATTGCGCTCAAATCAAAAGTCCTAGAACCAAATTTCCACATGTAATTACTAGATTGTGATACAATACACTAATGGGTGAAGTTTGGTTGACTTCTGCGCAGCGGTTTGGGAGTTAACATCAAAATTACATTTCTCGGCCATATCGCATAGATCTCACTGTGAAAAGGCTTAAATGACTTTTTTAATTAAGTTTAATGATTGCGCTCAAACCAAATGTCCTAGAACGAAATTTTCAAATGTAACTACTAGAATGTGATACAATACACTATTGGGTGAAGTTTAGTTGACTTCTGCGCAGCGGTTTGGGAGTTAACATCAAAATTACATTTCTTTGCCATATCGCATAGATATCACTGTGAAAAGGCTTAAATGGCTTTTTTGACCTAAGTTTAATGATTGCGCTCAAACCAAATGTCCTAGAACGAAATTTTCAAATGTAACTACTAGAATGTGATACAATACACTATTGGGTGAAGTTTGGTTGACTTCTGCGCAGCGGTTTGGGAGTTAACATCAAAATTACATTTCTCGGCCATATCGCATAGATCTCACTGTGAAAAGGCTTAAATGGCTTTTTTGACCTAAGTTTGAGGATTGCGCTCAAACAAAATGTCCTAGAACAAAGTTTTCAAATGTAACTACTAGATTGTGATACAATACACTATTGGGTGAAGTTTGGTTGACTTCTGCGCAGCGGTTTGGGAGTTAACATCAAAATTACATTTCTCGGCCATATCGCATAGATCTCACTGTGAAAAGGCTTAAATGACTTTTTTAATTAAGTTTGATGATTGCGCTCAAACAAAATGTCCTAGAACAAAATTTTCAAATGTAACTACTAGAATGTGATACAATACACTATTGGGTGAAGTTTGGTTGACTTCTGCGCAGCGGTTTGGGAGTTAACATCAAAATTACATTTCTCGGCCATATCGCATAGATCTCACTGTGAAAAGGCTTAAATGGCTTTTTTGACCTAAGTTTAATAATTGCACTCAAACCAAATGTCCTTGAACGAAATTTTCAAATGTAACTACTAGAATGTGATACAATACACTATTGGGTGAAGTTTGGTTGACTTCTGCGCAGCGGTTTGGGAGTTAACATCAAAATTACATTTCTCGGCCATATCGCATAGATCTCACTGTGAAAAGGCTTAAATGGCTTTTTTGACCTAAGTTTGAGGATTGCGCTCAAATCAAATGTCCTAGAACCAAATTTCCACATGTAACTACTAGATTGTGATACAATACACTAATGGGTGAAGTTTGGTTGACTTCTGCGCAGCGGTTTGGGAGTTAACATCAAAATTACATTTCTCGGCCATATCGCATAGATCTCACTGTGAAAAGGCTTAAATGACTTTTTTAATTAAGTTTGATGATTGCGCTCAAACAAAATGTCCTAGAACAAAATTTTCAAATGTAACTACTAGATTGTGATACAATACACTATTGGGTGAAGTTTGGTTGACTTCTGCGCAGCGGTTTGGGAGTTAACATCAAAATTACATTTCTCGGCCATATCGCATAGATCTCACTGTGAAAAGGCTTAAATGGCTTTTTTGACCTAAGTTTGAGGATTGCGCTCAAATCAAATGTCCTAGAACCAAATTTCCACATGTAACTACTAGATTGTGATACAATACACTAATGGGTGAAGTTTGGTTGACTTCTGCGCAGCGGTTTGGGAGTTAACATCAAAATTACATTTCTCGGCCATATCGCATAGATCTCACTGTGAAAAGGCTTAAATGACTTTTTTAATTAAGTTTAATGATTGCGCTCAAACCAAATGTCCTAGAACTAAATTTTCAAATGTAACTACTAGAATGTGATACAATACACTATTGGGTGAAGTTTAGTTGACTTCTGCGCAGCGGTTTGGGAGTTAACATCAAAATTACATTTCTTTGCCATATCGCATAGATATCACTGTGAAAAGGCTTAAATGGCTTTTTTGACCTAAGTTTAATGATTGCGCTCAAACCAAATGTCCTAGAACGAAATTTTCAAATGTAACTACTAGAATGTGATACAATACACTATTGGGTGAAGTTTGGTTGACTTCTGCGCAGCGGTTTGGGAGTTAACATCAAAATTACATTTCTCGGCCATATCGCATAGATCTCACTGTGAAAAGGCTTAAATGGCTTTTTTGACCTAAGTTTGAGGATTGCGCTCAAATCAAATGTCCTAGAACCAAATTTCCACATGTAACTACTAGATTGTGATACAATACACTAATGGGTGAAGTTTGGTTGACTTCTGCGCAGCGGTTTGGGAGTTAACATCAAAATTACATTTCTCGGCCATATCGCATAGATCTCACTGTGAAAAGGCTTAAATGACTTTTTTAATTAAGTTTGATGATTGCGCTCAAACAAAATGTCCTAGAACAAAATTTTCAAATGTAACTACTAGATTGTGATACAATACACTATTGGGTGAAGTTTGGTTGACTTCTGCGCAGCGGTTTGGGAGTTAACATCAAAATTACATTTCTCGGCCATATCGCATAGATCTCACTGTGAAAAGGCTTAAATGGCTTTTTTGACCTAAGTTTGAGGATTGCGCTCAAATCAAATGTCCTATAACCAAATTTCCACATGTAACTACTAGATTGTGATACAATACACTAATGGGTGATGTTTGGTTGACTTCTGCGCAGCGGTTTGGGAGTTCACATCAAAATTACATTTCTCGGCCATATCGCATAGATCTCACTGTGAAAAGGCTTAAATGACTTTTTTAATTAAGTTTGATGATTGCGTTCAAACAAAATGTCCTAGAACAAAATTTTCAAATGTAACTACTAGATTGTGATACAATACACTATTGGGTGAAGTTTGGTTGACTTCTGCGCAGCGGTTTGGGAGTTAACATCAAAATTACATTTCTCGGCCATATCGCATAGATCTCACTGTGAAAAGGCTTAAATGGCTTTTTTGACCTAAGTTTGAGGATTGCGCTCAAATCAAATGTCCTAGAACCAAATTTCCACATGTAACTACTAGATTGTGATACAATAAACTAATGGGTGAAGTTTGGTTTACTTCTGCGCAGCGGTTTGGGAGTTAACATCAAAATTACATTTCTCGGCCATATCGCATAGATCTCACTGTGAAAAGGCTTAAATGGCTTTTTTGACCTAAGTTTAATGATTGCGCTCAAACCAAATGTCCTAGAACGAAATTTTCAAATGTAACTACTAGAATGTGATACAATACACTATTGGGTGAAGTTTGGTTGACTTCTGCGCAGCGGTTTGGGAGTTAACATCAAAATTACATTTCTCGGCCATATCGCATAGATCTCACTGTGAAAAGGCTTAAATGGCTTTTTTGACCTAAGTTTGAGGATTGCGCTCAAACAAAATGTCCTAGAACAAAATTTTCAAATGTAACTACTAGATTGTGATACAATACACTATTGGGTGAAGTTTGGTTGACTTCTGCGCAGCGGTTTGGGAGTTAACATCAAAATTACATTTCTCGGCCATATCGCATAGATCTCACTGTGAAAAGGCTTAAATGACTTTTTTAATTAAGTTTGATGATTGCGTTCAAACAAAATGTCCTAGAACAAAATTTTAAAATGTAACTACTAGAATGTGATACAATACACTATTGGGTGAAGTTTGGTTGACTTCTGCGCAGCGGTTTGGGAGTTAACATCAAAATTACATTTCTCGGCCATATCGCATAGATCTCACTGTGAAAAGGCTTAAATGGCTTTTTTGACCTAAGTTTGAGGATTGCGCTCAAATCAAATGTCCTAGAACCAAATTTCCACATGTAACTACTAGATTGTGATACAATACACTAATGGGTGAAGTTTGGTTGACTTCTGCGCAGCGGTTTGGGAGTTAACATCAAAATTACATTTCTCGGCCATATCGCATAGATCTCACTGTGAAAAGGCTTAAATGACTTTTTTAATTAAGTTTGATGATTGCGCTCAAACAAAATGTCCTAGAACAAAATTTTCAAATGTAACTACTAGATTGTGATACAATACACTATTGGGTGAAGTTTGGTTGACTTCTGCGCAGCGGTTTGGGAGTGAACATCAAAATTACATTTCTCGGCCATATCGCATAGATCTCACTGTGAAAAGGCTTAAATGACTTTTTTTAATTAAGTTTGAAGATTGCGCTCAAATCAAATGTCCTATAACCAAATTTCCACATGTAACTACTAGATTGTGATACAATACACTAATGGGTGAAGTTTGGTTGACTTCTGCGCAGCGGTTTGGGAGTGAACATCAAAATTACATTTCTCGGCAATATCGCATAGATCTCACTGTGAAAAAGCTTAAATGACTTTTTTAATTAAGTTTGATGATTGCGCTCAAACAAAATTTCCTAAAACAAAATTTTCAAATGTAACTACTAGATTGTGATACAATACACTATTGGGTGAAGTTTGGTTGACTTCTGCGCAGCGGTTTGGGAGTTAACATCAAAATTACATTTCTCGGCCATATCGCATAGATCTCACTGTGAAAAGGCTTAAATGGCTTTTTTGACCTAATTTTAATAATTGCACTCAAACCAAATGTCCTTGAACGAAATTTTCAAATGTAACTACTAGAATGTGATACAATACACTATTGGGTGAAGTTTGGTTGACTTCTGCGCAGCGGTTTGGGAGTTAACATCAAAATTACATTTCTCGGCCATATCGCATAGATCTCACTGTGAAAAGGCTTAAATGGCTTTTTTGACCTAAGTTTGAGGATTGCGCTCAAATCAAATGTCCTAGAACCAAATTTCCACATGTAACTACTAGATTGTGATACAATACACTAATGGGTGAAGTTTGGTTGACTTCTGCGCAGCGGTTTGGGAGTTAACATCAAAATTACATTTCTCGGCCATATCGCATAGATCTCACTGTGAAAAGGCTTAAATGACTTTTTTAATTAAGTTTGATGATTGCGCTCAAACAAAATGTCCTAGAACAAAATTTTCAAATGTAACTACTAGATTGTGATACAATACACTATTGGGTGAAGTTTGGTTGACTTCTGCGCAGCGGTTTGGGAGTTAACATCAAAATTACATTTCTCGGCCATATCGCATAGATCTCACTGTGAAAAGGCTTAAATGGCTTTTTTGACCTAAGTTTGAGGATTGCGCTCAGATCAAATGTCCTAGAACCAAATTTCCACATGTAACTACTAGATTGTGATACAATACACTAATGGGTGAAGTTTGGTTGACTTCTGCGCAGCGGTTTGGGAGTTAACATCAAAATTACATTTCTCGGCCATATCGCATAGATCTCACTGTGAAAAGGCTTAAATGACTTTTTTTAATTAAGTTTGAAGATTGCGCTCAAATCAAATGTCCTAGAACTAAATTTCCAAATGTAACTACTAGAATGTGATACAATACACTAATGGGTGAAGTTTGGTTGACTTCTGTGCAGCGGTTTGGGAGTTAACATCAAAATTACATTTCTCGGCCATATCGCATAGATCTCACTGTGAAAAGGCTTAAATGACTTTTTTAATTAAGTTTGATGATTGCGTTCAAACAAAATGTCCTAGAACAAAATTTTCAAATGTAACTACTAGATTGTGATACAATACACTATTGGGTGAAGTTTGGTTGACTTCTGCGCAGCGGTTTGGGAGTTAACATCAAAATTACATTTCTCGGCCATATCGCATAGATCTCACTGTGAAAAGGCTTAAATGACTTTTTTAATTAAGTTTGATGATTGCGTTCAAACAAAATGTCCTAGAACCAAATTTCCACATGTAACTACTAGATTGTGATACAATACACTAATGGGTGAAGTTTGGTTGACTTCTGCGCAGCGGTTTGGGAGTTAACATCAAAATTACATTTCTCGGCCATATCGCATAGATCTCACTGTGAAAAGGCTTAAATGACTTTTTTTAATTAAGTTTGAAGATTGCGCTCAAATCAAATGTCCTAGAACTAAATTTCCAAATGTAACTACTAGATTGTGATAAAATACACTATTGGGTGAAGTTTGGTTGACTTCTGCGCAGCGGTTTGGGAGTGAACATCAAAATTACATTTCTCGGCCATATCGCATAGATCTCACTGTGAAAAAGCTTAAATGACTTTTTTAATTAAGTTTGATGATTGCGCTCAAACAAAATTTCCTAAAACAAAATTTTCAAATGTAACTACTAGATTGTGATACAATACACTATTGGGTGAAGTTTGGTTGACTTCTGCGCAGCGGTTTGGGAGTTAACATCAAAATTACATTTCTCGGCCATATCGCATAGATCTCACTGTGAAAAGGCTTAAATGGCTTTTTTGACCTAAGTTTGAGGATTGCGCTCAAATCAAATGTCCTAGAACCAAATTTCCACATGTAACTACTAGATTGTGATACAATACACTAATGGGTGAAGTTTGGTTGACTTCTGCGCAGCGGTTTGGGAGTTAACATCAAAATTACATTTCTCGGCCATATCGCATAGATCTCACTGTGAAAAGGCTTAAATGACTTTTTTTAATTAAGTTTGAAGATTGCGCTCAAATCAAATGTCCTAGAACTAAATTTCCAAATGTAACTACTAGATTGTGATAAAATACACTATTGGGTGAAGTTTGGTTGACTTCTGCGCAGCGGTTTGGGAGTTAACATCAAAATTACATTTCTCGGCCATATCGCATTGATATCACTGTGAAAAGGCTTAAATGGCTTTTTTGACCTAAGTTTGAGGATTGCGCTCAAACCAAATGTCCTATAACCATATTCCACATGTAACTACTAGATTGTGATACAATACACTAATGGGTGAAGTTTGGTTGACTTCTGCGCAGCGGTTTGGGAGTTAACATCAAAATTACATTTCTCGGCCATATCGCATAGATCTCACTGTGAAAAGGCTTAAATGACTTTTTTAATTAAGTTTGATGATTGCGTTCAAACAAAATGTCCTAGAACAAAATTTTCAAATGTAACTACTAGATTGTGATACAATACACTATTGGGTGAAGTTTGGTTGACTTCTGCGCAGCGGTTTGGGAGTTAACATCAAAATTACATTTCTCGGCCATATCGCATAGATCTCACTGTGAAAAGGCTTAAATGGCTTTTTTGACCTAAGTTTGAGGATTGCGCTCAAATCAAATGTCCTAGAACCAAATTTCCACATGTAACTACTAGATTGTGATACAATACACTAATGGGTGAAGTTTGGTTGACTTCTGCGAAGCGGTTTGGGAGTTAACATCAAAATTACATTTCTCGGCCATATCGCATAGATCTCACTGTGAAAAGGCTTAAATGACTTTTTTAATTAAGTTTAATGATTGCGCTCAAACCAAATGTCCTAGAACGAAATTTTCAAATGTAACTACTAGAATGTGATACAATACACTATTGGGTGAAGTTTAGTTGACTTCTGCGCAGCGGTTGGGGAGTTAACATCAAAATTACATTTCTCGGCCATATCGCATAGATCTCACTGTGAAAAGGCTTAAATGACTTTTTTAATTAAGTTTGATGATTGCGTTCAAACAAAATGTCCTAGAACAAAATTTTCAAATGTAACTACTAGATTGTGATACAATACACTATTGGGTGAAGTTTGGTTGACTTCTGCGCAGCGGTTTGGGAGTTAACATCAAAATTACATTTCTCGGCCATATCGCATAGATCTCACTGTGAAAAGGCTTAAATGGCTTTTTTGACCTAAGTTTGAGGATTGCGCTCAAATCAAAAGTCCTAGAACCAAATTTCCACATGTAATTACTAGATTGTGATACAATACACTAATGGGTGAAGTTTGGTTGACTTCTGCGCAGCGGTTTGGGAGTTAACATCAAAATTACATTTCTCGGCCATATCGCATAGATCTCACTGTGAAAAGGCTTAAATGACTTTTTTAATTAAGTTTAATGATTGCGCTCAAACCAAATGTCCTAGAACGAAATTTTCAAATGTAACTACTAGAATGTGATACAATACACTATTGGGTGAAGTTTAGTTGACTTCTGCGCAGCGGTTTGGGAGTTAACATCAAAATTACATTTCTTTGCCATATCGCATAGATATCACTGTGAAAAGGCTTAAATGGCTTTTTTGACCTAAGTTTAATGATTGCGCTCAAACCAAATGTCCTAGAACGAAATTTTCAAATGTAACTACTAGAATGTGATACAATACACTATTGGGTGAAGTTTGGTTGACTTCTGCGCAGCGGTTTGGGAGTTAACATCAAAATTACATTTCTCGGCCATATCGCATAGATCTCACTGTGAAAAGGCTTAAATGGCTTTTTTGACCTAAGTTTGAGGATTGCGCTCAAATCAAATGTCCTAGAACCAAATTTCCACATGTAACTACTAGATTGTGATACAATACACTAATGGGTGAAGTTTGGTTGACTTCTGCGCAGCGGTTTGGGAGTTAACATCAAAATTACATTTCTCGGCCATATCGCATAGATCTCACTGTGAAAAGGCTTAAATGACTTTTTTAATTAAGTTTGATGATTGCGCTCAAACAAAATGTCCTAGAACAAAATTTTCAAATGTAACTACTAGATTGTGATACAATACACTATTGGGTGAAGTTTGGTTGACTTCTGCGCAGCGGTTTGGGAGTTAACATCAAAATTACATTTCTCGGCCATATCGCATAGATCTCACTGTGAAAAGGCTTAAATGGCTTTTTTGACCTAAGTTTGAGGATTACGCTCAAATCAAATGTCCTAGAACCAAATTTCCACATGTAACTACTAGATTGTGATACAATACACTAATGGGTGAAGTTTGGTTGACTTCTGCGCAGCGGTTTGGGAGTTAACATCAAAATTACATTTCTCGGCCATATCGCATAGATCTCACTGTGAAAAGGCTTAAATGACTTTTTTTAATTAAGTTTGAAGATTGCGCTCAAATCAAATGTCCTAGAACTAAATTTCCAAATGTAACTACTAGATTGTGATAAAATACACTATTGGGTGAAGTTTGGTTGACTTCTGCGCAGCGGTTTGGGAGTTAACATCAAAATTACATTTCTCGGCCATATCGCATTGATATCACTGTGAAAAGGCTTAAATGGCTTTTTTGACCTAAGTTTGAGGATTGCGCTCAAACCAAATGTCCTATAACCAAATTTCCACATGTAACTACTAGATTGTGATACAATACACTAATGGGTGAAGTTTGGTTGACTTCTGCGCAGCGGTTTGGGAGTTAACATCAAAATTACATTTCTCGGCCATATCGCATAGATCTCACTGTGAAAAGGCTTAAATGACTTTTTTAATTAAGTTTGATGATTGCGTTCAAACAAAATGTCCTAGAACAAAATTTTCAAATGTAACTACTAGATTGTGATACAATACACTATTGGGTGAAGTTTGGTTGACTTCTGCGCAGCGGTTTGGGAGTTAACATCAAAATTACATTTCTCGGCCATATCGCATAGATCTCACTGTGAAAAGGCTTAAATGGCTTTTTTGACCTAAGTTTGAGGATTGCGCTCAAATCAAATGTCCTAGAACCAAATTTCCACATGTAACTACTAGATTGTGATACAATACACTAATGGGTGAAGTTTGGTTGACTTCTGCGAAGCGGTTTGGGAGTTAACATCAAAATTACATTTCTCGGCCATATCGCATAGATCTCACTGTGAAAAGGCTTAAATGACTTTTTTAATTAAGTTTAATGATTGCGCTCAAACCAAATGTCCTAGAACGAAATTTTCAAATGTAACTACTAGAATGTGATACAATACACTATTGGGTGAAGTTTAGTTGACTTCTGCGCAGCGGTTGGGGAGTTAACATCAAAATTACATTTCTCGGCCATATCGCATAGATCTCACTGTGAAAAGGCTTAAATGACTTTTTTAATTAAGTTTGATGATTGCGTTCAAACAAAATGTCCTAGAACAAAATTTTCAAATGTAACTACTAGATTGTGATACAATACACTATTGGGTGAAGTTTGGTTGACTTCTGCGCAGCGGTTTGGGAGTTAACATCAAAATTACATTTCTCAGCCATATCGCATAGATCTCACTGTGAAAAGGCTTAAATGGCTTTTTTGACCTAAGTTTGAGGATTGCGCTCAAATCAAAAGTCCTAGAACCAAATTTCCACATGTAATTACTAGATTGTGATACAATACACTAATGGGTGAAGTTTGGTTGACTTCTGCGCAGCGGTTTGGGAGTTAACATCAAAATTACATTTCTCGGCCATATCGCATAGATCTCACTGTGAAAAGGCTTAAATGACTTTTTTAATTAAGTTTAATGATTGCGCTCAAACCAAATGTCCTAGAACGAAATTTTCAAATGTAACTACTAGAATGTGATACAATACACTATTGGGTGAAGTTTAGTTGACTTCTGCGCAGCGGTTTGGGAGTTAACATCAAAATTACATTTCTTTGCCATATCGCATAGATATCACTGTGAAAAGGCTTAAATGGCTTTTTTGACCTAAGTTTAATGATTGCGCTCAAACCAAATGTCCTAGAACGAAATTTTCAAATGTAACTACTAGAATGTGATACAATACACTATTGGGTGAAGTTTGGTTGACTTCTGCGCAGCGGTTTGGGAGTTAACATCAAAATTACATTTCTCGGCCATATCGCATAGATCTCACTGTGAAAAGGCTTAAATGGCTTTTTTGACCTAAGTTTGAGGATTGCGCTCAAATCAAATGTCCTAGAACCAAATTTCCACATGTAACTACTAGATTGTGATACAATACACTAATGGGTGAAGTTTGGTTGACTTCTGCGCAGCGGTTTGGGAGTTAACATCAAAATTACATTTCTCGGCCATATCGCATAGATCTCACTGTGAAAAGGCTTAAATGACTTTTTTAATTAAGTTTGATGATTGCGCTCAAACAAAATGTCCTAGAACAAAATTTTCAAATGTAACTACTAGATTGTGATACAATACACTATTGGGTGAAGTTTGGTTGACTTCTGCGCAGCGGTTTGGGAGTTAACATCAAAATTACATTTCTCGGCCATATCGCATAGATCTCACTGTGAAAAGGCTTAAATGGCTTTTTTGACCTAAGTTTGAGGATTGCGCTCAAATCAAATGTCCTAGAACCAAATTTCCACATGTAACTACTAGATTGTGATACAATACACTAATGGGTGAAGTTTGGTTGACTTCTGCGCAGCGGTTTGGGAGTTAACATCAAAATTACATTTCTCGGCCATATCGCATAGATCTCACTGTGAAAAGGCTTAAATGGCTTTTTTGACCTAAGTTTGAGGATTGCGCTCAAATCAAATGTCCTAGAACCAAATTTCCACATGTAACTACTAGATTGTGATACAATACACTAATGGGTGAAGTTTGGTTGACTTCTGCGAAGCGGTTTGGGAGTTAACATCAAAATTACATTTCTCGGCCATATCGCATAGATCTCACTGTGAAAAGGCTTAAATGACTTTTTTAATTAAGTTTAATGATTGCGCTCAAACCAAATGTCCTAGAACGAAATTTTCAAATGTAACTACTAGAATGTGATACAATACACTATTGGGTGAAGTTTAGTTGACTTCTGCGCAGCGGTTGGGGAGTTAACATCAAAATTACATTTCTCGGCCATATCGCATAGATCTCACTGTGAAAAGGCTAAAATGACTTTTTTAATTAAGTTTGATGATTGCGTTCAAACAAAATGTCCTAGAACAAAATTTTCAAATGTAACTACTAGATTGTGATACAATACACTATTGGGTGAAGTTTGGTTGACTTCTGCGCAGCGGTTTGGGAGTTAACATCAAAATTACATTTCTCGGCCATATCGCATAGATCTCACTGTGAAAAGGCTTAAATGGCTTTTTTGACCTAAGTTTGAGGATTGCGCTCAAATCAAAAGTCCTAGAACCAAATTTCCACATGTAATTACTAGATTGTGATACAATACACTAATGGGTGAAGTTTGGTTGACTTCTGCGCAGCGGTTTGGGAGTTAACATCAAAATTACATTTCTCGGCCATATCGCATAGATCTCACTGTGAAAAGGCTTAAATGACTTTTTTAATTAAGTTTAATGATTGCGCTCAAACCAAATGTCCTAGAACGAAATTTTCAAATGTAACTACTAGAATGTGATACAATACACTATTGGGTGAAGTTTAGTTGACTTCTGCGCAGCGGTTTGGGAGTTAACATCAAAATTACATTTCTTTGCCATATCGCATAGATATCACTGTGAAAAGGCTTAAATGACTTTTTTAATTAAGTTTGATGATTGCGCTCAAACCAAATGTCCTAGAACGAAATTTTCAAATGTAACTACTAGAATGTGATACAATACACTATTGGGTGAAGTTTGGTTGACTTCTGCGCAGCGGTTTGGGAGTTAACATCAAAATTACATTTCTCGGCCATATCGCATAGATCTCACTGTGAAAAGGCTTAAATGACTTTTTTAATTAAGTTTGATGATTGCGCTCAAACAAAATGTCCTAGAACAAAATTTTCAAATGTAACTACTAGATTGTGATACAATACACTATTGGGTGAAGTTTGGTTGACTTCTGCGCAGCGGTTTGGGAGTTAACATCAAAATTACATTTCTCGGCCATATCGCATAGATCTCACTGTGAAAAGGCTTAAATGGCTTTTTTGACCTAAGTTTGAGGATTGCGCTCAAATCAAATGTCCTAGAACCAAATTTCCACATGTAACTACTAGATTGTGATACAATACACTAATGGGTGAAGTTTGGTTGACTTCTGCGCAGCGGTTTGGGAGTTAACATCAAAATTACATTTCTCGGCCATATCGCATAGATCTCACTGTGAAAAGGCTTAAATGGCTTTTTTGACCTAAGTTTGAGGATTGCGCTCAAATCAAATGTCCTAGAACCAAATTTCCACATGTAACTACTAGATTGTGATACAATACACTAATGGGTGAAGTTTGGTTGACTTCTGCGAAGCGGTTTGGGAGTTAACATCAAAATTACATTTCTCGGCCATATCGCATAGATCTCACTGTGAAAAGGCTTAAATGACTTTTTTAATTAAGTTTAATGATTGCGCTCAAACCAAATGTCCTAGAACGAAATTTTCAAATGTAACTACTAGAATGTGATACAATACACTATTGGGTGAAGTTTAGTTGACTTCTGCGCAGCGGTTGGGGAGTTAACATCAAAATTACATTTCTCGGCCATATCGCATAGATCTCACTGTGAAAAGGCTTAAATGACTTTTTTAATTAAGTTTGATGATTGCGTTCAAACAAAATGTCCTAGAACAAAATTTTCAAATGTAACTACTAGATTGTGATACAATACACTATTGGGTGAAGTTTGGTTGACTTCTGCGCAGCGGTTTGGGAGTTAACATCAAAATTACATTTCTCGGCCATATCGCATAGATCTCACTGTGAAAAGGCTTAAATGGCTTTTTTGACCTAAGTTTGAGGATTGCGCTCAAATCAAAAGTCCTAGAACCAAATTTCCACATGTAATTACTAGATTGTGATACAATACACTAATGGGTGAAGTTTGGTTGACTTCTGCGCAGCGGTTTGGGAGTTAACATCAAAATTACATTTCTCGGCCATATCGCATAGATCTCACTGTGAAAAGGCTTAAATGACTTTTTTAATTAAGTTTAATGATTGCGCTCAAACCAAATGTCCTAGAACGAAATTTTCAAATGTAACTACTAGAATGTGATACAATACACTATTGGGTGAAGTTTAGTTGACTTCTGCGCAGCGGTTTGGGAGTTAACATCAAAATTACATTTCTTTGCCATATCGCATAGATATCACTGTGAAAAGGCTTAAATGACTTTTTTAATTAAGTTTGATGATTGCGCTCAAACCAAATGTCCTAGAACGAAATTTTCAAATGTAACTACTAGAATGTGATACAATACACTATTGGGTGAAGTTTGGTTGACTTCTGCGCAGCGGTTTGGGAGTTAACATCAAAATTACATTTCTCGGCCATATCGCATAGATCTCACTGTGAAAAGGCTTAAATGGCTTTTTTGACCTAAGTTTGAGGATTGCGCTCAAATCAAATGTCCTAGAACCAAATTTCCACATGTAACTACTAGATTGTGATACAATACACTAATGGTTGAAGTTTGGTTGACTTCTGCGCAGCGGTTTGGGAGTGAACATCAAAATTACATTTCTCGGCCATATCGCATATATCTCACTGTGAAAAGGCTTAAATGACTTTTTTTAATTAAGTTTGAAGATTGCGCTCAAATCAAATGTCCTAGAACTAAATTTCCAAATGTAACTACTAGATTGTGATAAAATACACTATTGGGTGAAGTTTGTTTGACTTATGCGCAGCGGTTTGGGAGTTAACATCAAAATTACATTTCTCGGCCATATCGCATAGATCTTACTGTGAAAAGGCTTAAATGACTTTTTTTAATTAAGTTTGAAGATTGCGCTCAAACCAAATGTCCTAGAACCAAATTTCCACATGTAACTACTAGATTGTGATACAATACACTAATGGGTGAAGTTTGGTTGACTTCTGCGCAGCGGTTTGGGAGTTAACATCAAAATTACATTTCTCGGCCATATCGCATAGATCTCACTGTGAAAAGGCTTAAATGGCTGTTTTGACCTAAGTTTGAGGATTGCGCTCAAATCAAATGTCCTATAACCAAATTTCCACATGTAACTACTAGATTGTGATACAATACACTAATGGGTGAAGTTTGGTTGACTTCTGCGCAGCGGTTTGGGAGTTAACATCAAAATTACATTTCTCGGCCATATCGCATAGATCTCACTGTGAAAAGGCTTAAATGGCTGTTTTGACCTAAGTTTGAGGATTGCGCTCAAATCAAATGTCCTATAACCAAATTTCCACATGTAACTACTAGATTGTGATACAATACACTAATGGGTGAAGTTTGGTTGACTTCTGCGCAGCGTTTTGGGAGTTAACATCAAAATTACATTTCTCGGCCATATCGCATAGATCTCACTGTGAAAAGGCTTAAATGACTTTTTTAATTAAGTTTGATGATTGCGTTCAAACAAAATGTCCTAGAACAAAAATTTCAAATGTAACTACTAGATTGTGATACAATACACTATTGGGTGAAGTTTGGTTGACTTCTGCGCAGCGGTTTGGGAGTTAACATCAAAATTACATTTCTCGGCCATATCGCATAGATCTCACTGTGAAAAGGCTTAAATGGCTTTTTTGACCTAAGTTTGAGGATTGCGCTCAAATCAAATGTCCTAGAACCAAATTTCCACATGTAACTACTAGATTGTGATACAATACACTAATGGGTGAAGTTTGGTTTACTTCTGCGCAGCGGTTTGGGAGTTAACATCAAAATTACATTTCTCGGCCATATCGCATAGATCTCACTGTGAAAAGGCTTAAATGGCTTTTTTGACCTAAGTTTGAGGATTGCGCTCAAACAAAATGTCCTAGAACAAAATTTTCAAATGTAACTACTAGATTGTGATACAATACACTATTGGGTGAAGTTTGGTTGACTTCTGCGCAGCGGTTTGGGAGTTAACATCAAAATTACATTTCTCGGCCATATCGCATAGATCTCACTGTGAAAAGGCTTAAATGACTTTTTTAATTAAGTTTGATGATTGCGTTCAAACAAAATGTCCTAGAACAAAATTTTCAAATGAAACTACTAGATTGTGATACAATACACTATTGGGTGAAGTTTGGTTGACTTCTGCGCAGCGGTTTGGGAGTTAACATCAAAATTACATTTCTCGGCCATATCGCATAGATCTCACTGTGAAAAGGCTTAAATGGCTTTTTTGACCTAAGTTTGATGATTGCGCTCAAACCAAATGTCCTAGAACGAAATTTTAAAATGTAACTACTAGAATGTGATACAATACACCATTGGGTGAAGTTTGGTTGACTTCTGCGCAGCGGTTTGGGAGTTAACATCAAAATTACATTTCTCGGCCATATCGCATTGATCTCACTGTGAAAAGGCTTAAATGGCTTTTTTGACCTAAGTTTGAGGATTGCGCTCAAATCAAATGTCCTAGAACCAAATTTCCACATGTAACTACTAGATTGTGATACAATACACTAATGGGTGAAGTTTGGTTGACTTCTGCGCAGCGGTTTGGGAGTTAACATCAAAATTACATTTCTCGGCCATATCGCATAGATCTCACTGTGAAAAGGCTTAAATGGCTTTTTTGACCTAAGTTTGAGGATTGCGCTCAAATCAAATGTCCTATAACCAAATTTCCACATGTAACTACTAGATTGTGATACAATACACTAATGGGTGAAGTTTGGTTGACTTCTGCGCAGCGGTTTGGGAGTGAACATCAAAATTACATTTCTCGGCCATATCGCATAGATCTCACTGTGAAAAGGCTTAAATGACTTTTTTAATTAAGTTTGATGATTGCGCTCAAACAAAATTTCCTAAAACAAAATTTTCAAATGTAACTACTAGATTGTGAAACAATACACTATTGGGTGAAGTTTGGTTGACTTCTGCGCAGCGGTTTGGGAGTTAACATCAAAATTACATTTCTCGGCCATATCGCATAGATCTCACTGTGAAAAGGCTTAAATGGCTTTTTTGACCTAAGTTTGAGGATTGCGCTCAAATCAAATGTCCTAGAACCAAATTTCCACATGTAACTACTAGATTGTGATACAATACACTAATGGTTGAAGTTTGGTTGACTTCTGCGCAGCGGTTTGGGAGTGAACATCAAAATTACATTTCTCGGCCATATCGCATAGATCTCACTGTGAAAAGGCTTAAATGACTTTTTTTAATTAAGTTTGAAGATTGCGCTCAAATCAAATGTCCTAGAACTAAATTTCCAAATGTAACTACTAGATTGTGATAAAATACACTATTGGGTGAAGTTTGGTTGACTTATGCGCAGCGGTTTGGGAGTTAACATCAAAATTACATTTCTCGGCCATATCGCATAGATCTCACTGTGAAAAGGCTTAAATGGCTTTTTTGACCTAAGTTTGAGGATTGCGCTCAAATCAAATGTCCTATAACCAAATTTCCACATATAACTACTAGATTGTGATACAATACACTAATGGGTGAAGTTTGGTTGACTTCTGCGCAGCGGTTTGGGAGTTAACATCAAAATTACATTTCTCGGCCATATCGCATAGATCTCACTGTGAAAAGGCTTAAATGGCTTTTTTGACCTAAGTTTGAGGATTGCGCTCAAATCAAATGTCCTAGAACCAAATTTCCACATGTAACTACTAGATTGTGATACAATACACTAATGGTTGAAGTTTGGTTGACTTCTGCGCAGCGGTTTGGGAGTGAACATCAAAATTACATTTAACGGCCATATCGCATAGATCTCACTGTGAAAAGGCTTAAATGACTTTTTTTAATTAAGTTTGAAGATTGCGCTCAAATCAAATGTCCTAGAACTAAATTTCCAAATGTAACTACTAGATTGTGATAAAATACACTATTGGGTGAAGTTTGGTTGACTTCTGCGCAGCGGTTTGGGAGTTAACATCAAAATTCCATTTCTCGGCCATATCGCATAGATCTCACTGTGAAAAGGCTTAAATGGCTTTTTTGACCTAAGTTTGAGGATTGCGCTCAAATCAAATGTCCTATAACCAAATTTCCACATGTAACTACTAGATTGTGATACAATACACTAATGGGTGAAGTTTGGTTGACTTCTGCGCAGCGGTTTGGGAGTTAACATCAGAATTACATTTCTCGGCCATATCGCATAGATCTCACTGTGAAAAGGCTTAAATGACTTTTTTAATTAAGTTTGATGATTGCGTTCAAACAAAATGTCCTAGAACAAAATTTTTAAATGTAACTACTAGATTGTGATACAATACACTATTGGGTGAAGTTTGGTTGACTTCTGCGCAGCGGTTTGGGAGTTAACATCAAAATTACATTTCTCGGCCATATCGCATAGATCTCACTGTGAAAAGGCTTAAATGGCTTTTTTGACCTAAGTTTGAGGATTGCGCTCAAATCAAATGTCCTAGAACCAAATTTCCACATGTAACTACTAGATTGTGATACAATACACTAATGGGTGAAGTTTGGTTTACTTCTGCGCAGCGGTTTGGGAGTTAACATCAAAATTACATTTCTCGGCCATATCGCATAGATCTCACTGTGAAAAGGCTTAAATGGCTTTTTTGACCTAAGTTTAATGATTGCGCTCAAACCAAATGTCCTAGAACGAAATTTTCAAATGTAACTACTAGAATGTGATACAATACACTATTGGGTGAAGTTTGGTTGACTTCTGCGCAGCGGTTTGGGATTTAACATCAAAATTACATTTCTCGGCCATATCGCATAGATCTCACTGTGAAAAGGCTTAAATGTCTTTTTTAATTAAGTTTGATGATTGCGTTCAAACAAAATGTCCTAGAACAAAATTTTCAAATGTAACTACTAGATTGTGATACAATACACTATTGGGTGAAGTTTGGTTGACTTCTGCGCAGCGGTTTGGGAGTTAACATCAAAATTACATTTCTCGGCCATATCGCATAGATCTCACTGTGAAAAGGCTTAAATGGCTTTTTTGACCTAAGTTTGAGGATTGCGCTCAATTCAAATGTCCTAGAACCAAATTTCCACATGTAACTACTAGATTGTGATACAATACACTAATGGGTGAAGTTTGGTTTACTTCTGCGCAGCGGTTTGGGAGTTAACATCAAAATTACATTTCTCGTTCATATCGCATAGATCTCACTGTGAAAAGGCTTAAATGGCTTTTTTGACCTAAGTTTAATAATTGCGCTCAAACCAAATGTCCTAGAACGAAATTTTAAAATGTAACTACTAGAATGTGATACAATACACTACTGGGTGAAGTTTGGTTGACTTCTGCGGAGCGGTTTGGGAGTTAACATCAAAATTACATTTCTCGGCCATATCGCATAGATCTCACTGTGAAAAGGCTTAAATGGCTTTTTTGACCTAAGTTTGAGGATTGCGCTCAAATCAAATGTCCTAGAACCAAATTTCCACATGTAACTACTAGATTGTGATACAATACACTAATGGTTGAAGTTTGGTTGACTTCTGCGCAGCGGTTTGGGAGTGAACATCAAAATTACATTTCTCGGCCATATCGCATAGATCTCACTGTGAAAAGGCTTAAATGACTTTTTTTAATTAAGTTTGAAGATTGCGCTCAAATCAAATGTCCTAGAACTAAATTTCCAAATGTAACTACTAGATTGTGATAAAATACACTATTGGGTGAAGTTTTGTTGACTTCTGCGCAGCGGTTTGGGAGTTAACATCAAAATTACATTTCTCGGCCATATCGCATAGATCTCACTGTGAAAAGGCTTAAATGGCTTTTTTGACCTAAGTTTAATGATTGCGCTCAAACCAAATGTCCTAGAACCAAATTTCCACATGTAACTACTAGATTGTGATACAATACACTAATGGGTGAAGTTTGGTTGACTTCTGCGCAGCGGTTTGGGAGTTAACATCAAAATTACATTTCTCGGCCATATCGCATAGATCTCACTGTGAAAAGGCTTAAATGACTTTTTTAATTAAGTTTGATGATTGCGTTCAAACAAAATGTCCTAGAACAAAATTTTTAAATGTAACTACTAGATTGTGATACAATACACTATTGGGTGAAGTTTGGTTGACTTCTGCGCAGCGGTTTGGGAGTTAACATCAAAATTACATTTCTCGGCCATATCGCATAGATCTCACTGTGAAAAGGCTTAAATGGCTTTTTTGACCTAAGTTTGAGGATTGCGCTCAAATCAAATGTCCTAGAACCAAATTTCCACATGTAACTACTAGATTGTGATACAATACACTAATGGGTGAAGTTTGGTTTACTTCTGCGCAGCGGTTTGGGAGTTAACATCAAAATTACATTTCTCGGCCATATCGCATAGATCTCACTGTGAAAAGGCTTAAATGGCTTTTTTGACCTAAGTTTAATGATTGCGCTCAAACCAAATGTCCTAGAACGAAATTTTCAAATGTAACTACTAGAATGTGATACAATACACTATTGGGTGAAGTTTGGTTGACTTCTGCGCAGCGGTTTGGGATTTAACATCAAAATTACATTTCTCGGCCATATCGCATAGATCTCACTGTGAAAAGGCTTAAATGTCTTTTTTAATTAAGTTTGATGATTGCGTTCAAACAAAATGTCCTAGAACAAAATTTTCAAATGTAACTACTAGATTGTGATACAATACACTATTGGGTGAAGTTTGGTTGACTTCTGCGCAGCGGTTTGGGAGTTAACATCAAAATTACATTTCTCGGCCATATCGCATAGATCTCACTGTGAAAAGGCTTAAATGGCTTTTTTGACCTAAGTTTGAGGATTGCGCTCAAATCAAATGTCCTAGAACCAAATTTCCACATGTAACTACTAGATTGTGATACAATACACTAATGGGTGAAGTTTGGTTTACTTCTGCGCAGCGGTTTGGGAGTTAACATCAAAATTACATTTCTCGTTCATATCGCATAGATCTCACTGTGAAAAGGCTTAAATGGCTTTTTTGACCTAAGTTTAATAATTGCGCTCAAACCAAATGTCCTAGAACGAAATTTTAAAATGTAACTACTAGAATGTGATACAATACACTACTGGGTGAAGTTTGGTTGACTTCTGCGGAGCGGTTTGGGAGTTAACATCAAAATTACATTTCTCGGCCATATCGCATAGATCTCACTGTGAAAAGGCTTAAATGGCTTTTTTGACCTAAGTTTGAGGATTGCGCTCAAATCAAATGTCCTAGAACCAAATTTCCACATGTAACTACTAGATTGTGATACAATACACTAATGGTTGAAGTTTGGTTGACTTCTGCGCAGCGGTTTGGGAGTGAACATCAAAATTACATTTCTCGGCCATATCGCATAGATCTCACTGTGAAAAGGCTTAAATGACTTTTTTTAATTAAGTTTGAAGATTGCGCTCAAATCAAATGTCCTAGAACTAAATTTCCAAATGTAACTACTAGATTGTGATAAAATACACTATTGGGTGAAGTTTTGTTGACTTCTGCGCAGCGGTTTGGGAGTTAACATCAAAATTACATTTCTCGGCCATATCGCATAGATCTCACTGTGAAAAGGCTTAAATGGCTTTTTTGACCTAAGTTTGAGGATTGCGCTCAAATCAAATGTCCTATAACCAAATTTCCACATATAACTACTAGATTGTGATACAATACACTAATGGGTGAAGTTTGGTTGACTTCTGCGCAGCGGTTTGGGAGTTAACATCAAAATTACATTTCTCGGCCATATCGCATAGATCTCACTGTGAAAAGGCTTAAATGACTTTTTTAATTAAGTTTGATGATTGCGTTCAAACAAAATGTCCTAGAACAAAATTTTTTAAATGTAACTACTAGATTGTGATACAATACACTATTGGGTGAAGTTTGGTTGACTTCTGCGCAGCGGTTTGGGAGTTAACATCAAAATTACATTTCTCGGCCATATCGCATAGATCTCACTGTGAAAAGGCTTAAATGGCTTTTTTGACCTAAGTTTGAGGATTGCGCTCAAATCAAATGTCCTAGAACCAAATTTCCACATGTAACTACTAGATTGTGATACAATACACTAATGGGTGAAGTTTGGTTTACTTCTGCGCAGCGGTTTGGGAGTTAACATCAAAATTACATTTCTCGGCCATATCGCATAGATCTCACTGTGAAAAGGCTTAAATGACTTTTTTAATTAAGTTTGATGATTGCGCTCAAACAAAATGTTCTAGAACAAAATTTTCAAATGTAACTACTAGATTGTGATACAATACACTATTGGGTGAAGTTTGGTTGACTTCTGCGCAGCGGTTAGGGAGTTAACATCAAAATTACATTTCTCGGCCATATCGCATAGATCTCACTGTGAAAAGGCTTAAATGGCTTTTTTGACCTACGTTTGAGGATTGCGCTCAAATCAAATGTCCTAGAACCAAATTTCCACATGTAACTACTAGATTGTGATACAATACACTAATGGTTGAAGTTTGGTTGACTTCTGCGCAGCGGTTTGGGAGTGAACATCAAAATTACATTTAACGGCCATATCGCATAGATCTCACTGTGAAAAGGCTTAAATGACTTTTTTTAATTAAGTTTGAAGATTGCGCTCAAATCAAATGTCCTAGAACTAAATTTCCAAATGTAACTACTAGATTGTGATAAAATACACTATTGGGTGAAGTTTGGTTGACTTCTGCGCAGCGGTTTGGGAGTTAACATCAAAATTCCATTTCTCGGCCATATCGCATAGATCTCACTGTGAAAAGGCTTAAATGGCTTTTTTGACCTAAGTTTGAGGATTGCGCTCAAATCAAATGTCCTATAACCAAATTTCCACATGTAACTACTAGATTGTGATACAATACACTAATGGGTGAAGTTTGGTTGACTTCTGCGCAGCGGTTTGGGAGTTAACATCAGAATTACATTTCTCGGCCATATCGCATAGATCTCACTGTGAAAAGGCTTAAATGACTTTTTTAATTAAGTTTGATGATTGCGTTCAAACAAAATGTCCTAGAACAAAATTTTTAAATGTAACTACTAGATTGTGATACAATACACTATTGGGTGAAGTTTGGTTGACTTCTGCGCAGCGGTTTGGGAGTTAACATCAAAATTACATTTCTCGGCCATATCGCATAGATCTCACTGTGAAAAGGCTTAAATGGCTTTTTTGACCTAAGTTTGAGGATTGCGCTCAAATCAAATGTCCTAGAACCAAATTTCCACATGTAACTACTAGATTGTGATACAATACATTAATGGGTGAAGTTTGGTTTACTTCTGCGCAGCGGTTTGGGAGTTAACATCAAAATTACATTTCTCGGCCATATCGCATAGATCTCACTGTGAAAAGGCTTAAATGGCTTTTTTGACCTAAGTTTAATGATTGCGCTCAAACCAAATGTCCTAGAACGAAATTTTCAAATGTAACTACTAGAATGTGATACAATACACTATTGGGTGAAGTTTGGTTGACTTCTGCGCAGCGGTTTGGGATTTAACATCAAAATTACATTTCTCGGCCATATCGCATAGATCTCACTGTGAAAAGGCTTAAATGACTTTTTTAATTAAGTTTGATGATTGCGTTCAAACAAAATGTCCTAGAACAAAATTTTCAAATGTAACTACTAGATTGTGATACAATACACTATTGGGTGAAGTTTGGTTGACTTCTGCGCAGCGGTTTGGGAGTTAACATCAAAATTACATTTCTCGGCCATATCGCATAGATCTCACTGTGAAAAGGCTTAAATGGCTTTTTTGACCTAAGTTTGAGGATTGCGCTCAAATCAAATGTCCTAGAACCAAATTTCCACATGTAACTACTAGATTGTGATACAATACACTAATGGGTGAAGTTTGGTTTACTTCTGCGCAGCGGTTTGGGAGTTAACATCAAAATTACATTTCTCGGCCATATCGCATAGATCTCACTGTGAAAAGGCTTAAATGGCTTTTTTGACCTAAGTTTAATAATTGCGCTCAAACCAAATGTCCTAGAACGAAATTTTAAAATGTAACTACTAGAATGTGATACAATACACTACTGGGTGAAGTTTGGTTGACTTCTGCGGAGCGGTTTGGGAGTTAACATCAAAATTACATTTCTCGGCCATATCGCATAGATCTCACTGTGAAAAGGCTTAAATGGCTTTTTTGACCTAAGTTTGAGGATTGCGCTCAAATCAAATGTCCTAGAACCAAATTTCCACATGTAACTACTAGATTGTGATACAATACACTAATGGTTGAAGTTTGGTTGACTTCTGCGCAGCGGTTTGGGAGTGAACATCAAAATTACATTTCTCGGCCATATCGCATAGATCTCACTGTGAAAAGGCTTAAATGACTTTTTTTAATTAAGTTTGAAGATTGCGCTCAAATCAAATGTCCTAGAACTAAATTTCCAAATGTAACTACTAGATTGTGATAAAATACAATATTGGGTGAAGTTTTGTTGACTTCTGCGCAGCGGTTTGGGAGTTAACATCAAAATTACATTTCTCGGCCATATCGCATAGATCTCACTGTGAAAAGGCTTAAATGGCTTTTTTGACCTAAGTTTGAGGATTGCGCTCAAATCAAATGTCCTATAACCAAATTTCCACATATAACTACTAGATTGTGATACAATACACTAATGGGTGAAGTTTGGTTGACTTCTGCGCAGCGGTTTGGGAGTTAACATCAAAATTACATTTCTCGGCCATATCGCATAGATCTCACTGTGAAAAGGCTTAAATGACTTTTTTAATTAAGTTTGATGATTGCGTTCAAACAAAATGTCCTAGAACAAAATTTTTTAAATGTAACTACTAGATTGTGATACAATACACTATTGGGTGAAGTTTGGTTGACTTCTGCGCAGCGGTTTGGGAGTTAACATCAAAATTACATTTCTCGGCCATATCGCATAGATCTCACTGTGAAAAGGCTTAAATGGCTTTTTTGACCTAAGTTTGAGGATTGCGCTCAAATCAAATGTCCTAGAACCAAATTTCCACATGTAACTACTAGATTGTGATACAATACACTAATGGGTGAAGTTTGGTTTACTTCTGCGCAGCGGTTTGGGAGTTAACATCAAAATTACATTTCTCGGCCATATCGCATAGATCTCACTGTGAAAAGGCTTAAATGGCTTTTTTGACCTAAGTTTGAGGATTGCGCTCAAACAAAATGTCCTAGAACAAAATTTTCAAATGTAACTACTAGATTGTGATACAATACACTATTGGGTGAAGTTTGGTTGACTTCTGCGCAGCGGTTTGGGAGTTAACATCAAAATTACATTTCTCGGCCATATCGCATAGATCTCACTGTGAAAAGGCTTAAATGACTTTTTTAATTAAGTTTGATGATTGCGTTCAAACAAAATGTCCTAGAACAAAATTTTCAAATGAAACTACTAGATTGTGATACAATACACTATTGGGTGAAGTTTGGTTGACTTCTGCGCAGCGGTTTGGGAGTTAACATCAAAATTACATTTCTCGGCCATATCGCATAGATCTCACTGTGAAAAGGCTTAAATGGCTTTTTTGACCTAAGTTTGATGATTGCGCTCAAACCAAATGTCCAAGAACGAAATTTTAAAATGTAACTACTAGAATGTGATACAATACACCATTGGGTGAAGTTTGGTTGACTTCTGCGCAGCGGTTTGGGAGTTAACATCAAAATTACATTTCTCGGCCATATCGCATAGATCTCACTGTGAAAAGGCTTAAATGACTTTTTTAATTAAGTTTGATGATTGCGTTCAAACAAAATTTCCTAGAACAAAATTTTCAAATGTAACTACTAGATTGTGATACAATACACTATTGGATGAAGTTTGGTTGACTTCTGCGCAGCGGTTTGGGAGTTAACATCAAAATTACATTTCTCGGCCATATCGCATAGATCTCACTGTGAAAAGGCTTAAATGGCTTATTTGACCTAAGTTTGAGGATTGCGCTCAAATCAAATGTCCTAGAACCAAATTTCCACATGTAACTACTAGATTGTGATAAAATACACTATTGGGTGAAGTTTGGTTGACTTCTGCGCAGCGGTTTGGGAGTGAACATCAAAATTACATTTCTCGGCCATATCGCATAGATCTCACTGTGAAAAGGCTTAAATGACTTTTTTTAATTAAGTTTGAAGATTGCGCTCAAACCAAATGTCCTAGAACTAAATTTCCAAATGTAACTACTAGATTGTGATAAAATACACTATTGGGTGAAGTTTGGTTGACTTCTGCGCAGCGGTTTGGGAGTGAACATCAAAATTACATTTCTCGGCCATATCGCATAGATCTCACTTTGAAAAGGCTTAAATGACTTTTTTTAATTAAGTTTGAAGATTGCGCTCAAACCAAATGTCCTAGAACTAAATTTTTAAATGTAACTACTAGATTGTGATAAAATACACTATTGGGTGAAATTTTGTTGACTTTTGCGCAGCGGTTTGGGAGTTAACATCAAAATTACATTTCTCGGCCATATCGCATAGATCTCACTGTGAAAAGGCTTAAATGACTTTTTTAATTAAGTTTGATGATTGCGCTCAAACCAAATGTCCTAGAACAAAATTTCCACATGTAACTACTAGATTGTGATACAATACACTAATGGGTGAAGTTTGGTTGACTTCTGCGCAGCGGTTTGGGAGTGAACATCAAAATTACATTTCTCGGCCATATCGCATAGATCTCACTGTGAAAAGGCTTAAATGACTTTTTTTAATTAAGTTTGAAGATTGCGCTCAAACCAAATGTCCTAGAACTAAATTTCCAAATGTAACTACTAGATTGTGATAAAATACACTATTGGGTGAAGTTTGGTTGACTTCTGCGCAGCGGTTTGGGAGTGAACATCAAAATTACATTTCTCGGCCATATCGCATAGATCTCATTGTGAAAAGGCTTAAATGACTTTTTTAATTAAGTTTGATGATTGCGCTCAAACCAAATGTCCTAGAACTAAATTTCCAAATGTAACTACTAGATTGTGATAAAATACACTATTGGGTGAAGTTTGGTTGACTTCGGCGCAGCGGTTTGGGAGTTAACATCAAAATTACATTTCTCGGCCATATCGCATAGATCTCACTGTGAAAAGGCTTAAATGGCTTTTTTGACCTAAGTTTGAGAATTGCGCTCAAATCAAATGTCCTAGAACCAAATTTCCACATGTAACTACTAGATTGTGATACAATACACTATTGGGTGAAGTTTGGTTGACTTCTGCGCAGTGGTTTGGGAGTTAACATCAAAATTACATTTCTCAGCCATATCGCTTAGATCTCACTGTGAAAAGGCTTAAATGGCTTTTTTGACCTAAGTTTGAGGATTGCGCTCAAAACAAATGTCCTAGAACCAAATTTCCACATGTAACTACTAGATTGTGATACAATACACTATTGGGTGAAGTTTGGTTGACTTCTGCGCAGCGGTTTGGGAGTTAACATCAAAATTACATTTCTCGGCCATATCGCATAGATCTCACTGTGAAAAGGCTTAAATGGCTTTTTTGACCTAAGTTTGAGGATTGCGCTCAAATCAAATGTCCTAGAACTAAATTTCCAAATGTAACTACTAGATTGTGATAAAATACACTATTGGGTGAAGTTTGGTTGACTTCTGCGCAGCGGTTTGGGAGTTATAATCAAAATTACATTTCTCGGCCATATCGCATATATCTCACTGTGAAAAGGCTTAAATGGCTTTTTTGACCTAAGTTTGAGAATTGCGCTCAAATCAAATGTCCTAGAACCAAATTTCCACATGTATCTACTAAATTGTGATACAATACACTATTGGGTGAAGTTTGGTTGACTTCTGCGCACCGGTTTGGGAGTTAACATCAAAATTACATTTCTCGGCCATATCGCATAGATCTCACTGTGAAAAGGCTTAAATGGCTTTTTTGACCTAAGTTTGAGGATTGCGCTCAAATCAAATGTCCTAGAACCAAATTTCCACATGTAACTACTAGATTGTGATACAATGCAATATTGGGTGAAGTTTGGTTGACTTCTGCGCAGCGGTTTGGGATTGAACATCAAAATTACATTTCTCGGCCATATCGCATAGATCTCACTGTGAAAAGGCTTAAATGGCTTTTTTGACCTAAGTTTGATGATTGCGCTCAAACCAAATGTCCTAGAACTAAATTTCGAAATGTAACTACTAGATTGTGATAAAATACACTATTGGGTGAAGTTTGGTTGACTTCTGCACAGCGGTTTGGGAGTGAACATCAAAATTACATTTCTCGGCCATATCGCATAGATCTCACTGTGAAAAGGCTTAAATGGCTTTTTTGACCTAAGTTTGAGGATTGCGCTCAAATCAAATGTCCTAGAACCAAATTTCCACATGTAACTACTAGATTGTGATACAATGCACTATTGGGTGAAGTTTGGTTGACTTCTGCGCAGCGGTTTGGGAGTGAACATCAAAATTACATTTCTCGGCCATATCGCATAGATCTCACTGTGAAAAGGCTTAAATGACTTTTTTAATTAAGTTTGATGATTGCGCTCAAACCAAATGTCCTAGAACCAAATTTCCAAATGTAACTACTAGATTGTGATAAAATACACTATTGGGTGAAGTTTGGTTGACTTCTGCGCAGCAGTTTGGGAGTTAACATCAAAATTACATTTCTCGGCCATATCGCATAGATCTCACTGTGAAAAGGCTTAAATGACTTTTTTTAATTAAGTTTGAAGATTGCGCTCAAACCAAATGTCCTAGAACTAAATTTCTAAATGTAACTACTAGATTGTGATAAAATACACTATTGGGTGAAGTTTGGTTGACTTCTGCGCAGCGGTTTGGGAGTGAACATCAAAATTACATTTCTCGGCCGAATTGCGTTGATCTCACTGTCAAAAGGCTTAAGTGACTTTTTTGAACGAAGTTTGAGGATTGCGCTCAAACCAAATGTCCTAGAACCAAATTTCCAAATGTAACTACTAGATTGTGATACAATACACTATTGGGTGAAGTTTGGTTCATTGGTTCTTGGGAAGGCCTGTCTCCCTACCAGAGGCAAGCAAGTAATGTGCTTTGGCTATTAGAGAATTGGCTTGGGCTATAGGAGAATTGGCTCGGTAAGGCCAGTCTACCTGCCAGGGGCAAGCAAGGAATTTGCTGGGGCTATTACAGAATAGGCTTGGGAAGGCCTGTCTAGCTACCAGTGAGAAATAAGTCATGGGCTGAGGCGATGAGAGAATAGGCTTGGGAAGGCCTATCTACCTCCCAGGTGCAAGCAAGTAATTTGCTGGGACTATTACAGAATAGGCTTGTGAAGGCTTGTCTACCTACCAGAGGCAAGCATGTAATTTGCAGCGGCTATTACAGAATAGGCTTGGGAAGGCCTGTCTACCTACCAGGGAGAAATAAGTCATGGGCTGAGGCGATGAGAGAATAGGCTTGGGAAGGCGTGTCTAACTACCAGGGGCAAGCAAGTAATTTGCAGCGGCTATTACAGAATAGGCTTAGGAAAGCCTGTCTACCTACCAGGGGCAAGCAAGTAATGTGCAGGGGCTATTAGAGAATTGGCTTGGGAAGGCCTGTCTACCTACCAGGGGCAACCAAATAATGTGCTGGGGCTATTAGAGAATTGGCTTGGGATATAAGAGAATTGGTTCGGGAAGGCCAGTCGACCTACCAGGGAGAAGTAAGTCATGGGCTGAGGCAATGAGAGAATAGGCTTGGGAAGGGCAGTCTACCTACCAGGGGCAAGCAAGTAATTTGCTGGGGCTATTACAGAATAGGCTTGGGAGGCCTGTCTGCCGACAATGGGGCAAGCAAGTAATTTGCTGGGGCGATGAGAGAAAAGGCTTGGGAAGGACTGTCTACCCACCAGGGGCAAGAAAATAATGTGCTGGGGCTATTCGAGAATTGGCTTGGGCTATAAGAGAATTGGTTTGGGAAGGCCTGTCTACCTACCAGGGGCAAGCAAGTAATTTGCTGGGACTATTACAGAATAGGCTTGGGAAGGCCTGTCTACCTACCAGGGACAAGCAAGTAATTTGCTGGGACTATTACAGAATTGGTTTGGGAAGGCCTGTCTACCTACCAGGGGCAAGCAAGTAATTTGCTGGGACTATTACAGAATAGGCTTAGGAAGGCCTGTCTACCAACCAGGGGCAAGCAAGTAATTTGCTGGGGCTATTACAGAATAGGCTTGGGAAGGCCTGTCTACCTACCAGGGGCAAGCAAGTAATTTGCTGGGACTATTACAGAATAGGCTTAGGAAGGCCTGTCTACATACCAGGGGCAAGCAAGTAATTTGCTGGGGCTATTACAGAATAGGCTTGGGAAGGCCTGTCTACCTACCAGGGGCAAGCAAGTAATTTGCTGGGACTATTACAGAATAGGCTTGGGAAGCCCTGTCTACCACACTTGGGCAAGCAAGTAATTTGCTGGGGCTATTAAAGAATAGGCTTGGGAAGGCCTGTGAAACTACCAGGGACAAGCAAGTAATTTGCTGGGACTATTACAGAATAGGCTTGGGAAAGCCTGTCTACCTACCAGGGGCAAGCAAGTAATTTGCTGGGACTATTACAGAATAGGTTTGGGGAGGCCTGTCTACATACCAAGGGCAAGCAAGTAATGTTCTGGGGCTATTCGAGAATTGGCTTGGGCTATAGGAGAATTGGTTTGGGAAGGCCTGTCTACCGACCAGGGGCAAGCAAGGTATTTGCTGGGGCTATTACAGAATAGGCTTGGGAAGGCCTGTCTAGCTACCAGGGGCAAGCAAGTAATGTTCTGGGGCTATTCGAGAATTGGCTTGGGCTTTAAGAGAATTGGTTTGGGAAGGCCTGTCTACCTACCAGGGGCAAGCAAGTAATTTTCTGGGGCTATTACAGAATAGGCTTGGGAAGGCCTGTCTAGCTACCAGAGAGAAATAAGTCATGGGCTAAGGCGATGAGAGAATAGGCTTGGGAAGGCCTATCTACCTACCAGGGGCAAGCAAATAATATGCTGGAGCTATTCGAGAATTGGCCTGGGCTATAAGAGAATTGGTTTGGGAAGGCCTGTCTACCTACCAGGGGCAAGCAAGTAATTTGCTGGGACTATTACAGAATAGGCTTGGGAAGGCCTGTTTACCTACCAGGGATAATCAAGTCATGGGCTGAGGCGATGAAGAATAGGCTTGGGAAGGCCTATCTACCTACCAGGGGCAAGCAAGTGATTTGCTGGGACTATTACAGAATAGGCTTGGGAAGGCTTGTCTACCTACCAGGGGCAAGCAAGTAATTTGCTGGGGCTATTGCAGAATAGGCTTGGGAAAGCCTGTCTACCTACCTGGGGCAAGCAAGTAATGTGCTGGGGCTATTCGAGAATTGGCTTGGGCTATAAGAGAATTGGTTTGGGAAGGCCTGTCTACCTACCAGGGACAAGCAAGTAATTTTCTGGGGCTATTACAGAATAGGCTTGGGAAGGCCTGTCTAGCTACCAGAGAGAAATAAGTCATGGGCTAAGGCGATGAGAGAATAGGCTTGGGAAGGCCTATCTACCTACCAGGGGCAAGCAAATAATATGCTGGAGCTATTCGAGAATTGGCTTGGGCTATAAGAGAATTGGTTTGGGAAGGCCTGTCTACCTACCAGGGGCAAGCAAGTAATTTGCTGGGACTATTACAGAATAGGCTTGGGAAGGCCTGTTTACCTACCAGGGATAAATAAGTCATGGGCTGAGGCGATGAAGAATAGGCTTGGGAAGGCCTATCTACCTACCAGGGGCAAGCAAGTGATTTGCTGGGACTATTACAGAATAGGCTTGGGAAGGCTTGTCTACCTACCAGGGGCAAGCAAGTAATTTGCTGGGGCTATTGCAGAATAGGCTTGGGAAAGCCTGTCTACCTACCTGGGGCAAGCAAGTAATGTGCTGGGGCTATTCGAGAATTGGCTTGGGCTATAAGAGAATTGGTTTGGGAAGGCCTGTCTACCTACCAGGGACAAGCAAGTAATTTGCTGGGACTATTACAGAATAGGCTTGGGAAGGCCTGTCTACCTACCAGGGAGAAATAAGTCATGGGCTGAGGCGATGAGAGAATAGGCTTGGGAAGGCCTATCTACCTACCAGGGGCAAGCAAGTAATTTGCTGGGCCTATTACAGAATAGGCTTGGGAAAGCCTGTCTAACTACCAGGGGAAAGCAAGTAAAGTGCAGGGGCTATTAGAGAATTGGCTTAGGAAGGCCTGTCTACCTACCAGGGGCAAGCAAATAATATGCTGGAGCTATTCGAGAATTGGCTTGGGCTATAAGAGAATTGGTTTGGGAAGGCCTGTCTACCTACCAGGGAGAAATAAGTAATGGGCTGAGGCGATGAGAGAATAGGCTTGGGAAGGCCTATCTACCTACCAGGGGCAAGCAAGTAATTTGCTGGGACTATTACAGAATAGGCTTGGGAAAGCCTGTCTACCTGTCAGGGGCAAGCAAGTAATGTGCAGGGGCTATTAGAGAATTGGCTTGGGAAGGCCTGTCTACCTACCAGGGGCAAGCAAATAATGTGCTGGGGCTATTCGAGAATTGTCTTGGGAAGGCCTGTCTACCTACCAGGGGCAAGCAAATAATTTGCTGGGGCTATTCGAGAATTGGCTTGGGCTATAAGAGAATTGGTTTGGGAAGGCCTGTCTACCTACCAGGGGCAAGCAAGTAATTTGCTGGGACTATTACATAATAGGCTTGGGAAGCCTTGTCTACCTACCAGGGGCAAGCAAGTAATTTGCTGGGGCTATTACAGAATAGGTTTGGGAAGGCCTGTCTAGCTATCAGGGACAAGCAAGTAATTTGCTGGGACTATTACAGAATAGGCTTGTGAAGACCTGTCTACCTACCAGGGGCAAGCAAGTAATTTGCAGCGGCTATTACAGAAGAGGCTTGGGAAGGCCTGTCTACCTACCAGGGAGAAATAAGTCATGGGCTGAGGCGATGAGAGAATAGGCTTGGGAAGGCGTGTCTACCTACCAGGGGCAAGCAAGTAATTTGCAGCGGCTATTACAGAATAGGCTTGGGAAAACCTGTCTACCTAACAGGGGCAAGCAAGTAATGTGCAGGGGCTATTAGAGAATTGGCTTGGGAAGGCCTGTCTACCTACAAGCAAATAATGTGCTGGCGCTATTAGAGAATTGGCTTGGGATATAAGAGAATTGGTTCGGGAAGGCCAGTCGACCTACCAGGGAGAAGTAAGTCATGGGCTGAGGCAATGAAAGAATAGGCTTGGGAAGGGCAGTCTACCTACCAGGGGCAAGCAAGTAATTTGCTGGGGCGATGAGAGAAAAGGCTTGGGAAGGCCTGTCTACCTACCAGGGGCAAGAAAATAATGTGCTGGGGCTATTCGAGAATTGGCTTGGGCTATAAGAGAATTGGTTTGGGAAGGCCCGTCTACCTACCAGGGGCAAGCAAGTAATTTGCTGGGACTATTACAGAATAGGCTTGGGAAAGCCTGTCTACCTACCAGGGGAAAGCAAGTAAAGTGCAGGGGCTATTAGAGAATTGGCTTGGGAAGGCCTGTCTACATACCAGGGGCAAGCAAGTAATTTGCTGGGGCTATTACAGAATAGGCTTGGGAAGCCCTGTCTACCATACTTGGGCAAGCAAGTAATTTGCTAGGGCTATTAAACAATAGGCTTGGGAAGGCCTGTGAATCTACCAGGGACAAGAAGCAAGTAATTTTCTGGGACTATTACAGAATAGGCTTGGGAAAGCCTGTCTACCTACCAGGGGCAAGCAAGTAATTTGCTGGGACTATTACAGAATAGGTTTGGGGAGGCCTGTCTACCCACCAAGGGCAAGCAAGTAATGTTCTGGGGCTATTCGAGAATTGGCTTGGGCTATAGGAGAATTGGTTTGGGAAGGCCTGTCTACCGACCAGGGGCAAGCAAGGAATTTGCTGGGGCTATTACAGAATAGGCTTGGGAAGGCCTGTCTAGCTACCAGGGGCAAGCAAGTAATGTTCTGGGGCTATTCGAGAATTGGCTTGGGCTTTAAGAGAATTGGTTTGGGAAGGCCTGTCTACCTACCAGGGGCAAGCAAGTAATTTGCTGGGGCTATTACAGAATATGCTTGGGAAGGCCTGTCTACCTACCAGGGATAAATAAGTCATGGGCTGAGGCGATGAAGAATAGGCTTGGGAAGGCCTATCTACCTACCAGGGGCAAGCAAGTGATTTGCTGGGACTATTACAGAATAGGCTTGGGAAGGCTTGTCTACCTACCAGGGGCAAGCAAGTAATTTGCTGGGGCTATTGCAGAATAGGCTTGGGAAAGCCTGTCTACCTACCTGGGGCAAGCAAGTAATGTGCTGGGGCTATTCGAGAATTGGCTTGGGCTATAAGAGAATTGGTTTGGAAAGGCCTGTCTACCTACCAGGGACAAGCAAGTAATTTGCTGGGACTATTACAGAATAGGCTTGGGAAGGCCTGTCTACCTACCAGGGAGAAATAAGTCATGGGCTGAGGCGATGAGAGAATAGGCTTGGGAAGGCCTATCTACCTACCAGGGGCAAGCAAGTAATTTGCTGGGAGTATTACAGAATAGGCTTGGGAAAGCCTAACTACCAGGGGAAAGCAAGTAAAGTGCAGGGGCTATTAGAGAATTGGCTTAGGAAGGCCTGTCTACCTACCAGGGGCAAGCAAATAATAAGCTGGAGCTATTCGAGAATTGGCTTGGGCTATAAGAGAATTGGTTTGGGAAGGCCTGTCTACCTACCAGGGGCAAGCAAGTAATTTGCTGGGACTATTACAGAATAGGCTTGGAAAGGCCTGTCTACCTACCAGGGAGAAATAAGTCATGGGCTGAGGCGATGAGAGAATAGGCTTGGGAAGGCCTATCTACCTACCAGGGGCAAGCAAGTAATTTGCTGGGACTATTACAGAATAGGCTTGGGAAAGCCTGTCTACCTGTCAGGGGCAAGCAAGTAATGTGCAGGGGCTATTAGAGAATTGGCTTGGGAAGGCCTGTCTACCTACCAGGGGCAAGCAAATAATGTGCTGGGGCTATTCGAGAATTGTCTTGGGAAGGCCTGTCTACCTACCAGGGGCAAGCAAATAATTTGCTGGGGCTATTCGAGAATTGGCTTGGGCTATAAGAGAATTGGTTTGGGAAGGCCTGTCTACCTACCAGGGGCAAGCAAGTAATTTGCTGGGACTATTACATAATAGGCTTGGGAAGCCTTGTCTACCTACCAGGGGCAAGCAAGTAATTTGCTGGGGCTATTACAGAATAGGTTTGGGAAGGCCTGTCTAGCTACCAGGGACAAGCAAGTAATTTGCTGGGACTATTACAGAATAGGCTTGGGAAGACCTGTCTACCTACCAGGGGCAAGCAAGTAATTTGCAGCGGCTATTACAGAAGAGGCTTGGGAAGGCCTGTCTACCTACCAGGGAGAAATAAATCATGGGCTGAGGCGATGAGAGAATAGGCTTGGGAAGGCGTGTCTACCTACCAGGGGCAAGCAAGTAATTTGCAGCGGCTATTACAGAATAGGCTTGGGAAGGCCTGTCTACCGACCAGGGGCAAGCAAGTAATTTGCAGGTGCTATTACAGTATAGGCTTGGGAAGGCCTGTCTGCCTACCAGGGGCAAGCAAGTAATTTGCTGGGGCTATTACAGAATAGGCTTGGGAAGGCCTGTCTACCTACCAGGGGCAAGCAAGTAATTTGCAGCGGCTATTACAGAAGAGGCTTGGGAAGGCCTGTCTACCTACCAGGGAGAAATAAGTCATGGGCTGAGTCGATGAGAGAATAGGCTTGGGAAGGCGTGTCTACCTACCAGGGGCAAGCAAGTAATTTGCAGCGGCTATTACAGAATAGGCTTGGGAAAACCTGTCTACCTACCAGGGGCAAGCAAGTAATGTGCAGGGGCTATTAGAGAATTGGCTTGGGAAGGCCTGTCTACCTACAAGCAAATAATGTGCTGGCGCTATTAGAGAATTGGCTTGGGATATAAGAGAATTGGTTCGGGAAGGCCAGTCGACCTACCAGGGAGAAGTAAGTCATGGGCTGAGGCAATGAAAGAATAGGCTTGGGAAGGGCAGTCTACCTACCAGGGGCAAGCAAGTAATTTGCTGGGGCGATGAGAGAAAAGGCTTGGGAAGGCCTGTCTACCTACCAGGGGCAAGAAAATAATGTGCTGGGGCTATTCGAGAATTGGCTTGGGCTATAAGAGAATTGGTTTGGGAAGGCCTGTCTACCTACCAGGGGCAAGCAAATAATTTGCTGGGACTATTACAGAATAGGCTTGGGAAAGCCTGTCTACCTACCAGGGGCAAGCAAGTAAAGTGCAGGGGCTATTAGAGAATTGGCTTGGGAAGGCCTGTCTACCTACCAGGGGCAAGCAAATAATATGCTGGGGCTATTCGAGAATTGGCTTGGGCTATAAGAGAATTGGTTTGGGAAGGCCTGTCTACCTACCAGGGGCAAGCAAGTAATTTGCTGGGACTATTACAGAATAGGCTTAGGAAGGCCTGTCTACATACCAGGGGCAAGCAAGTAATTTGCTGGGGCTATTACAGAATAGGCTTGGGAAGGCCTGTCTACCTACCAGGGGCAAGCAAGTAATTTGCTGGGGCTATTACAGAATAGGCTTGGGAAGGCCTATCTACCTACCAGGGGCAAGCAAATAATATGCTGGAGCTATTCGAGAATTGGCTTGGGCTATAAGAGAATTGGTTTGGGAAGGCCTGTCTACCTACCAGGGGCAAGCAAGTAATTTGCTGGGACTATTACAGAATAGGCTTGGGAAGGCCTGTCTACCTACCAGGGATAAATAAGTCATGGGCTGAGGCGATGAAGAATAGGCTTGGGAAGGCCTATCTACCTACCAGGGGCAAGCAAGTGATTTGCTGGGACTATTACAGAATAGGCTTGGGAAGGCTTGTCTACCTACCAGGGGCAAGCAAGTAATTTGCTGGGGCTATTGCAGAATAGGCTTGGGAAAGCCTGTCTACCTACCTGGGGCAAGCAAGTAATGTGCTGGGGCTATTCGAGAATTGGCTTGGGCTATAAGACAATTGGTTTGGAAAGGCCTGTCTACCTACCAGGGACAAGCAAGTAATTTGCTGGGACTATTACAGAATAGGCTTGGGAAGGCCTGTCTACCTACCAGGGAGAAATAAGTCATGGGCTGAGGCGATGAGAGAATAGGCTTGGGAAGGCCTATCTACCTACCAGGGGCAAGCAAGTAATTTGCTGGGAGTATTACAGAATAGGCTTGGGAAAGCCTAACTACCAGGGGAAAGCAAGTAAAGTGCAGGGGCTATTAGAGAATTGGCTTAGGAAGGCCTGTCTACCTACCAGGGGCAAGCAAATAATATGCTGGAGCTATTCGAGAATTGGCTTGGGCTATAAGAGAATTGGTTTGGGAAGGCCTGTCTACCTACCAGGGGCAAGCAAGTAATTTGCTGGGACTATTACAGAATAGGCTTGGAAAGGCCTGTCTACCTACCAGGGATAAATAAGTCATGGGCTGAGGCGATGAGAGAATAGGCTTGGGAAGGCCTATCTACCTACCAGGGGCAAGCAAGTAATTTGCTGGGACTATTACAGAATAGGCTTGGGAAAGCCTGTCTTCCTGTCAGGGGCAAGCAAGTAATGTGCAGGGGCTATTAGAGAATTGGCTTGGGAAGGCCTGTCTACCTACCAGGGGCAAGCAAATAATGTGCTGGGGCTATTCGAGAATTGTCTTGGGAAGGCCTGTCTACCTACCAGGGGCAAGCAAATAATTTGCTGGGGCTATTCGAGAATTGGCTTGGGCTATAAGAGAATTGGTTTGGGAAGGCCTGTCTACCTACCAGGGGCAAGCAAGTAATTTGCTGGGACTATTACATAATAGGCTTGGGAAGCCTTGTCTACCTACCAGGGGCAAGCAAGTAATTTGCTGGGGCTATTACAGAATAGGTTTGGGAAGGCCTGTCTAGCTATCAGGGACAAGCAAGTAATTTGCTGGGACTATTACAGAATAGGCTTGTGAAGACCTGTCTACCTACCAGGGGCAAGCAAGTAATTTGCAGCGGCTATTACAGAAGAGGCTTGGGAAGGCCTGTCTACCTACCAGGGAGAAATAAGTCATGGGCTGAGGCGATGAGAGAATAGGCTTGGGAAGGCGTGTCTACCTACCAGGGGCAAGCAAGTAATTTGCAGCGGCTATTACAGAATAGGCTTGGGAAGGCCTGTCTACCGACCAGGGGCAAGCAAGTAATTTGCAGGTGCTATTACAGTATAGGCTTGGGAAGGCCTGTATGCCTACCAGGGGCAAGCAAGTAATTTGCTGGGGCTATTACAGAATAGGCTTGGGAAGGCCTGTCTACCTACCAGGGGCAAGCAAGTAATTTGCAGCGGCTATTACAGAAGAGGCTTGGGAAGGCCTGTCTACCTACCAGGGAGAAATAAGTCATGGGCTGAGGCGATGAGAGAATAGGCTTGGGAAGGCGTGTCTACCTACCAGGGGCAAGCAAGTAATTTGCAGCGGCTATTACAGAATAGGCTTGGGAAAACCTGTCTACCTAACAGGGGCAAGCAAGTAATGTGCAGGGGCTATTAGAGAATTGGCTTGGGAAGGCCTGTCTACCTACAAGCAAATAATGTGCTGGCGCTATTAGAGAATTGGCTTGGGATATAAGAGAATTGGTTCGGGAAGGCCAGTCGACCTACCAGGGAGAAGTAAGTCATGGGCTGAGGCAATGAAAGAATAGGCTTGGGAAGGGCAGTCTACCTACCAGGGGCAAGCAAGTAATTTGCTGGGGCGATGAGAGAAAAGGCTTGGGAAGGCCTGTCTACCTACCAGGGGCAAGAAAATAATGTGCTGGGGCTATTCGAGAATTGGCTTGGGCTATAAGAGAATTGGTTTGGGAAGGCCCGTCTACCTACCAGGGGCAAGCAAGTAATTTGCTGGGACTATTACAGAATAGGCTTGGGAAAGCCTGTCTACCTACCAGGGGAAAGCAAGTAAAGTGCAGGGGCTATTAGAGAATTGGCTTGGGAAGGCCTGTCTACATACCAGGGGCAAGCAAGTAATTTGCTGGGGCTATTACAGAATAGGCTTGGGAAGCCCTGTCTACCATACTTGGGCAAGCAAGTAATTTGCTAGGGCTATTAAACAATAGGCTTGGGAAGGCCTGTGAATCTACCAGGGACAAGAAGCAAGTAATTTGCTGGGACTATTACAGAATAGGCTTGGGAAAGCCTGTCTACCTACCAGGGGCAAGCAAGTAATTTGCTGGGACTATTACAGAATAGGTTTGGGGAGGCCTGTCTACCCACCAAGGGCAAGCAAGTAATGTTCTGGGGCTATTCGAGAATTGGCTTGGGCTATAGGAGAATTGGTTTGGGAAGGCCTGTCTACCGACCAGGGGCAAGCAAGGAATTTGCTGGGGCTATTACAGAATAGGCTTGGGAAGGCCTGTCTACCTAACAGGGGCAAGCAAGTAATGTGCAGGGGCTATTAGAGAATTGGCTTGGGAAGGCCTGTCTACCTACAAGCAAATAATGTGCTGGCGCTATTAGAGAATTGGCTTGGGATATAAGAGAATTGGTTCGGGAAGGCCAGTCGACCTACCAGGGAGAAGTAAGTCATGGGCTGAGGCAATGAAAGAATAGGCTTGGGAAGGGCAGTCTACCTACCAGGGGCAAGCAAGTAATTTGCTGGGGCGATGAGAGAAAAGGCTTGGGAAGGCCTGTCTACCTACCAGGGGCAAGAAAATAATGTGCTGGGGCTATTCGAGAATTGGCTTGGGCTATAAGAGAATTGGTTTGGGAAGGCCCGTCTACCTACCAGGGGCAAGCAAGTAATTTGCTGGGACTATTACAGAATAGGCTTGGGAAAGCCTGTCTACCTACCAGGGGAAAGCAAGTAAAGTGCAGGGGCTATTAGAGAATTGGCTTGGGAAGGCCTGTCTACATACCAGGGGCAAGCAAGTAATTTGCTGGGGCTATTACAGAATAGGCTTGGGAAGCCCTGTCTACCATACTTGGGCAAGCAAGTAATTTGCTAGGGCTATTAAACAATAGGCTTGGGAAGGCCTGTGAATCTACCAGGGACAAGAAGCAAGTAATTTTCTGGGACTATTACAGAATAGGCTTGGGAAAGCCTGTCTACCTACCAGGGGCAAGCAAGTAATTTGCTGGGACTATTACAGAATAGGTTTGGGGAGGCCTGTCTACCCACCAAGGGCAAGCAAGTAATGTTCTGGGGCTATTCGAGAATTGGCTTGGGCTATAGGAGAATTGGTTTGGGAAGGCCTGTCTACCGACCAGGGGCAAGCAAGGAATTTGCTGGGGCTATTACAGAATAGGCTTGGGAAGGCCTGTCTAGCTACCAGGGGCAAGCAAGTAATGTTCTGGGGCTATTCGAGAATTGGCTTGGGCTTTAAGAGAATTGGTTTGGGAAGGCCTGTCTACCTACCAGGGGCAAGCAAGTAATTTGCTGGGGCTATTACAGAATATGCTTGGGAAGGCCTGTCTACCTACCAGGGATAAATAAGTCATGGGCTGAGGCGATGAAGAATAGGCTTGGGAAGGCCTATCTACCTACCAGGGGCAAGCAAGTGATTTGCTGGGACTATTACAGAATAGGCTTGGGAAGGCTTGTCTACCTACCAGGGGCAAGCAAGTAATTTGCTGGGGCTATTGCAGAATAGGCTTGGGAAAGCCTGTCTACCTACCTGGGGCAAGCAAGTAATGTGCTGGGGCTATTCGAGAATTGGCTTGGGCTATAAGAGAATTGGTTTGGAAAGGCCTGTCTACCTACCAGGGACAAGCAAGTAATTTGCTGGGACTATTACAGAATAGGCTTGGGAAGGCCTGTCTACCTACCAGGGAGAAATAAGTCATGGGCTGAGGCGATGAGAGAATAGGCTTGGGAAGGCCTATCTACCTACCAGGGGCAAGCAAGTAATTTGCTTGGAGTATTACAGAATAGGCTTGGGAAAGCCTAACTACCAGGGGAAAGCAAGTAAAGTGCAGGGGCTATTAGAGAATTGGCTTAGGAAGGCCTGTCTACCTACCAGGGGCAAGCAAATAATAAGCTGGAGCTATTCGAGAATTGGCTTGGGCTATAAGAGAATTGGTTTGGGAAGGCCTGTCTACCTACCAGGGGCAAGCAAGTAATTTGCTGGGACTATTACAGAATAGGCTTGGAAAGGCCTGTCTACCTACCAGGGAGAAATAAGTCATGGGCTGAGGCGATGAGAGAATAGGCTTGGGAAGGCCTATCTACCTACCAGGGGCAAGCAAGTAATTTGCTGGGACTATTACAGAATAGGCTTGGGAAAGCCTGTCTACCTGTCAGGGGCAAGCAAGTAATGTGCAGGGGCTATTAGAGAATTGGCTTGGGAAGGCCTGTCTACCTACCAGGGGCAAGCAAATAATGTGCTGGGGCTATTCGAGAATTGTCTTGGGAAGGCCTGTCTACCTACCAGGGGCAAGCAAATAATTTGCTGGGGCTATTCGAGAATTGGCTTGGGCTATAAGAGAATTGGTTTGGGAAGGCCTGTCTACCTACCAGGGGCAAGCAAGTAATTTGCTGGGACTATTACATAATAGGCTTGGGAAGCCTTGTCTACCTACCAGGGGCAAGCAAGTAATTTGCTGGGGCTATTACAGAATAGGTTTGGGAAGGCCTGTCTAGCTACCAGGGACAAGCAAGTAATTTGCTGGGACTATTACAGAATAGGCTTGGGAAGACCTGTCTACCTACCAGGGGCAAGCAAGTAATTTGCAGCGGCTATTACAGAAGAGGCTTGGGAAGGCCTGTCTACCTACCAGGGAGAAATAAATCATGGGCTGAGGCGATGAGAGAATAGGCTTGGGAAGGCGTGTCTACCTACCAGGGGCAAGCAAGTAATTTGCAGCGGCTATTACAGAATAGGCTTGGGAAGGCCTGTCTACCGACCAGGGGCAAGCAAGTAATTTGCAGGTGCTATTACAGTATAGGCTTGGGAAGGCCTGTCTGCCTACCAGGGGCAAGCAAGTAATTTGCTGGGGCTATTACAGAATAGGCTTGGGAAGGCCTGTCTACCTACCAGGGGCAAGCAAGTAATTTGCAGCGGCTATTACAGAAGAGGCTTGGGAAGGCCTGTCTACCTACCAGGGAGAAATAAGTCATGGGCTGAGTCGATGAGAGAATAGGCTTGGGAAGGCGTGTCTACCTACCAGGGGCAAGCAAGTAATTTGCAGCGGCTATTACAGAATAGGCTTGGGAAAACCTGTCTACCTACCAGGGGCAAGCAAGTAATGTGCAGGGGCTATTAGAGAATTGGCTTGGGAAGGCCTGTCTACCTACAAGCAAATAATGTGCTGGCGCTATTAGAGAATTGGCTTGGGATATAAGAGAATTGGTTCGGGAAGGCCAGTCGACCTACCAGGGAGAAGTAAGTCATGGGCTGAGGCAATGAAAGAATAGGCTTGGGAAGGGCAGTCTACCTACCAGGGGCAAGCAAGTAATTTGCTGGGGCGATGAGAGAAAAGGCTTGGGAAGGCCTGTCTACCTACCAGGGGCAAGAAAATAATGTGCTGGGGCTATTCGAGAATTGGCTTGGGCTATAAGAGAATTGGTTTGGGAAGGCCTGTCTACCTACCAGGGGCAAGCAAATAATTTGCTGGGACTATTACAGAATAGGCTTGGGAAAGCCTGTCTACCTACCAGGGGCAAGCAAGTAAAGTGCAGGGGCTATTAGAGAATTGGCTTGGGAAGGCCTGTCTACCTACCAGGGGCAAGCAAATAATATGCTGGGGCTATTCGAGAATTGGCTTGGGCTATAAGAGAATTGGTTTGGGAAGGCCTGTCTACCTACCAGGGGCAAGCAAGTAATTTGCTGGGACTATTACAGAATAGGCTTAGGAAGGCCTGTCTACATACCAGGGGCAAGCAAGTAATTTGCTGGGGCTATTACAGAATAGGCTTGGGAAGGCCTGTCTACCTACCAGGGGCAAGCAAGTAATTTGCTGGGGCTATTACAGAATAGGCTTGGGAAGGCCTATCTACCTACCAGGGGCAAGCAAATAATATGCTGGAGCTATTCGAGAATTGGCTTGGGCTATAAGAGAATTGGTTTGGGAAGGCCTGTCTACCTACCAGGGGCAAGCAAGTAATTTGCTGGGACTATTACAGAATAGGCTTGGGAAGGCCTGTCTACCTACCAGGGATAAATAAGTCATGGGCTGAGGCGATGAAGAATAGGCTTGGGAAGGCCTATCTACCTACCAGGGGCAAGCAAGTGATTTGCTGGGACTATTACAGAATAGGCTTGGGAAGGCTTGTCTACCTACCAGGGGCAAGCAAGTAATTTGCTGGGGCTATTGCAGAATAGGCTTGGGAAAGCCTGTCTACCTACCTGGGGCAAGCAAGTAATGTGCTGGGGCTATTCGAGAATTGGCTTGGGCTATAAGACAATTGGTTTGGAAAGGCCTGTCTACCTACCAGGGACAAGCAAGTAATTTGCTGGGACTATTACAGAATAGGCTTGGGAAGGCCTGTCTACCTACCAGGGAGAAATAAGTCATGGGCTGAGGCGATGAGAGAATAGGCTTGGGAAGGCCTATCTACCTACCAGGGGCAAGCAAGTAATTTGCTGGGAGTATTACAGAATAGGCTTGGGAAAGCCTAACTACCAGGGGAAAGCAAGTAAAGTGCAGGGGCTATTAGAGAATTGGCTTAGGAAGGCCTGTCTACCTACCAGGGGCAAGCAAATAATATGCTGGAGCTATTCGAGAATTGGCTTGGGCTATAAGAGAATTGGTTTGGGAAGGCCTGTCTACCTACCAGGGGCAAGCAAGTAATTTGCTGGGACTATTACAGAATAGGCTTGGAAAGGCCTGTCTACCTACCAGGGATAAATAAGTCATGGGCTGAGGCGATGAGAGAATAGGCTTGGGAAGGCCTATCTACCTACCAGGGGCAAGCAAGTAATTTGCTGGGACTATTACAGAATAGGCTTGGGAAAGCCTGTCTTCCTGTCAGGGGCAAGCAAGTAATGTGCAGGGGCTATTAGAGAATTGGCTTGGGAAGGCCTGTCTACCTACCAGGGGCAAGCAAATAATGTGCTGGGGCTATTCGAGAATTGTCTTGGGAAGGCCTGTCTACCTACCAGGGGCAAGCAAATAATTTGCTGGGGCTATTCGAGAATTGGCTTGGGCTATAAGAGAATTGGTTTGGGAAGGCCTGTCTACCTACCAGGGGCAAGCAAGTAATTTGCTGGGACTATTACATAATAGGCTTGGGAAGCCTTGTCTACCTACCAGGGGCAAGCAAGTAATTTGCTGGGGCTATTACAGAATAGGTTTGGGAAGGCCTGTCTAGCTATCAGGGACAAGCAAGTAATTTGCTGGGACTATTACAGAATAGGCTTGGGAAAGCCTGTCTACCTACCAGGGGAAAGCAAGTAAAGTGCAGGGGCTATTAGAGAATTGGCTTGGGAAGGCCTGTCTACATACCAGGGGCAAGCAAGTAATTTGCTGGGGCTATTACAGAATAGGCTTGGGAAGCCCTGTCTACCATACTTGGGCAAGCAAGTAATTTGCTAGGGCTATTAAACAATAGGCTTGGGAAGGCCTGTGAATCTACCAGGGACAAGAAGCAAGTAATTTGCTGGGACTATTACAGAATAGGCTTGGGAAAGCCTGTCTACCTACCAGGGGCAAGCAAGTAATTTGCTGGGACTATTACAGAATAGGTTTGGGGAGGCCTGTCTACCCACCAAGGGCAAGCAAGTAATGTTCTGGGGCTATTCGAGAATTGGCTTGGGCTATAGGAGAATTGGTTTGGGAAGGCCTGTCTACCGACCAGGGGCAAGCAAGGAATTTGCTGGGGCTATTACAGAATAGGCTTGGGAAGGCCTGTCTACCTAACAGGGGCAAGCAAGTAATGTGCAGGGGCTATTAGAGAATTGGCTTGGGAAGGCCTGTCTACCTACAAGCAAATAATGTGCTGGCGCTATTAGAGAATTGGCTTGGGATATAAGAGAATTGGTTCGGGAAGGCCAGTCGACCTACCAGGGAGAAGTAAGTCATGGGCTGAGGCAATGAAAGAATAGGCTTGGGAAGGGCAGTCTACCTACCAGGGGCAAGCAAGTAATTTGCTGGGGCGATGAGAGAAAAGGCTTGGGAAGGCCTGTCTACCTACCAGGGGCAAGAAAATAATGTGCTGGGGCTATTCGAGAATTGGCTTGGGCTATAAGAGAATTGGTTTGGGAAGGCCCGTCTACCTACCAGGGGCAAGCAAGTAATTTGCTGGGACTATTACAGAATAGGCTTGGGAAAGCCTGTCTACCTACCAGGGGAAAGCAAGTAAAGTGCAGGGGCTATTAGAGAATTGGCTTGGGAAGGCCTGTCTACATACCAGGGGCAAGCAAGTAATTTGCTGGGGCTATTACAGAATAGGCTTGGGAAGCCCTGTCTACCATACTTGGGCAAGCAAGTAATTTGCTAGGGCTATTAAACAATAGGCTTGGGAAGGCCTGTGAATCTACCAGGGACAAGAAGCAAGTAATTTTCTGGGACTATTACAGAATAGGCTTGGGAAAGCCTGTCTACCTACCAGGGGCAAGCAAGTAATTTGCTGGGACTATTACAGAATAGGTTTGGGGAGGCCTGTCTACCCACCAAGGGCAAGCAAGTAATGTTCTGGGGCTATTCGAGAATTGGCTTGGGCTATAGGAGAATTGGTTTGGGAAGGCCTGTCTACCGACCAGGGGCAAGCAAGGAATTTGCTGGGGCTATTACAGAATAGGCTTGGGAAGGCCTGTCTAGCTACCAGGGGCAAGCAAGTAATGTTCTGGGGCTATTCGAGAATTGGCTTGGGCTTTAAGAGAATTGGTTTGGGAAGGCCTGTCTACCTACCAGGGGCAAGCAAGTAATTTGCTGGGGCTATTACAGAATATGCTTGGGAAGGCCTGTCTACCTACCAGGGATAAATAAGTCATGGGCTGAGGCGATGAAGAATAGGCTTGGGAAGGCCTATCTACCTACCAGGGGCAAGCAAGTGATTTGCTGGGACTATTACAGAATAGGCTTGGGAAGGCTTGTCTACCTACCAGGGGCAAGCAAGTAATTTGCTGGGGCTATTGCAGAATAGGCTTGGGAAAGCCTGTCTACCTACCTGGGGCAAGCAAGTAATGTGCTGGGGCTATTCGAGAATTGGCTTGGGCTATAAGAGAATTGGTTTGGAAAGGCCTGTCTACCTACCAGGGACAAGCAAGTAATTTGCTGGGACTATTACAGAATAGGCTTGGGAAGGCCTGTCTACCTACCAGGGAGAAATAAGTCATGGGCTGAGGCGATGAGAGAATAGGCTTGGGAAGGCCTATCTACCTACCAGGGGCAAGCAAGTAATTTGCTTGGAGTATTACAGAATAGGCTTGGGAAAGCCTAACTACCAGGGGAAAGCAAGTAAAGTGCAGGGGCTATTAGAGAATTGGCTTAGGAAGGCCTGTCTACCTACCAGGGGCAAGCAAATAATAAGCTGGAGCTATTCGAGAATTGGCTTGGGCTATAAGAGAATTGGTTTGGGAAGGCCTGTCTACCTACCAGGGGCAAGCAAGTAATTTGCTGGGACTATTACAGAATAGGCTTGGAAAGGCCTGTCTACCTACCAGGGAGAAATAAGTCATGGGCTGAGGCGATGAGAGAATAGGCTTGGGAAGGCCTATCTACCTACCAGGGGCAAGCAAATAATGTGCTGGGGCTATTCGAGAATTGTCTTGGGAAGGCCTGTCTACCTACCAGGGGCAAGCAAATAATTTGCTGGGGCTATTCGAGAATTGGCTTGGGCTATAAGAGAATTGGTTTGGGAAGGCCTGTCTACCTACCAGGGGCAAGCAAGTAATTTGCTGGGACTATTACATAATAGGCTTGGGAAGCCTTGTCTACCTACCAGGGGCAAGCAAGTAATTTGCTGGGGCTATTACAGAATAGGTTTGGGAAGGCCTGTCTAGCTACCAGGGACAAGCAAGTAATTTGCTGGGACTATTACAGAATAGGCTTGGGAAGACCTGTCTACCTACCAGGGGCAAGCAAGTAATTTGCAGCGGCTATTACAGAAGAGGCTTGGGAAGGCCTGTCTACCTACCAGGGAGAAATAAATCATGGGCTGAGGCGATGAGAGAATAGGCTTGGGAAGGCGTGTCTACCTACCAGGGGCAAGCAAGTAATTTGCAGCGGCTATTACAGAATAGGCTTGGGAAGGCCTGTCTACCGACCAGGGGCAAGCAAGTAATTTGCAGGTGCTATTACAGTATAGGCTTGGGAAGGCCTGTCTGCCTACCAGGGGCAAGCAAGTAATTTGCTGGGGCTATTACAGAATAGGCTTGGGAAGGCCTGTCTACCTACCAGGGGCAAGCAAGTAATTTGCAGCGGCTATTACAGAAGAGGCTTGGGAAGGCCTGTCTACCTACCAGGGAGAAATAAGTCATGGGCTGAGTCGATGAGAGAATAGGCTTGGGAAGGCGTGTCTACCTACCAGGGGCAAGCAAGTAATTTGCAGCGGCTATTACAGAATAGGCTTGGGAAAACCTGTCTACCTACCAGGGGCAAGCAAGTAATGTGCAGGGGCTATTAGAGAATTGGCTTGGGAAGGCCTGTCTACCTACAAGCAAATAATGTGCTGGCGCTATTAGAGAATTGGCTTGGGATATAAGAGAATTGGTTCGGGAAGGCCAGTCGACCTACCAGGGAGAAGTAAGTCATGGGCTGAGGCAATGAAAGAATAGGCTTGGGAAGGGCAGTCTACCTACCAGGGGCAAGCAAGTAATTTGCTGGGGCGATGAGAGAAAAGGCTTGGGAAGGCCTGTCTACCTACCAGGGGCAAGAAAATAATGTGCTGGGGCTATTCGAGAATTGGCTTGGGCTATAAGAGAATTGGTTTGGGAAGGCCTGTCTACCTACCAGGGGCAAGCAAATAATTTGCTGGGACTATTACAGAATAGGCTTGGGAAAGCCTGTCTACCTACCAGGGGCAAGCAAGTAAAGTGCAGGGGCTATTAGAGAATTGGCTTGGGAAGGCCTGTCTACCTACCAGGGGCAAGCAAATAATATGCTGGGGCTATTCGAGAATTGGCTTGGGCTATAAGAGAATTGGTTTGGGAAGGCCTGTCTACCTACCAGGGGCAAGCAAGTAATTTGCTGGGACTATTACAGAATAGGCTTAGGAAGGCCTGTCTACATACCAGGGGCAAGCAAGTAATTTGCTGGGGCTATTACAGAATAGGCTTGGGAAGGCCTGTCTACCTACCAGGGGCAAGCAAGTAATTTGCTGGGGCTATTACAGAATAGGCTTGGGAAGGCCTATCTACCTACCAGGGGCAAGCAAATAATATGCTGGAGCTATTCGAGAATTGGCTTGGGCTATAAGAGAATTGGTTTGGGAAGGCCTGTCTACCTACCAGGGGCAAGCAAGTAATTTGCTGGGACTATTACAGAATAGGCTTGGGAAGGCCTGTCTACCTACCAGGGATAAATAAGTCATGGGCTGAGGCGATGAAGAATAGGCTTGGGAAGGCCTATCTACCTACCAGGGGCAAGCAAGTGATTTGCTGGGACTATTACAGAATAGGCTTGGGAAGGCTTGTCTACCTACCAGGGGCAAGCAAGTAATTTGCTGGGGCTATTGCAGAATAGGCTTGGGAAAGCCTGTCTACCTACCTGGGGCAAGCAAGTAATGTGCTGGGGCTATTCGAGAATTGGCTTGGGCTATAAGACAATTGGTTTGGAAAGGCCTGTCTACCTACCAGGGACAAGCAAGTAATTTGCTGGGACTATTACAGAATAGGCTTGGGAAGGCCTGTCTACCTACCAGGGAGAAATAAGTCATGGGCTGAGGCGATGAGAGAATAGGCTTGGGAAGGCCTATCTACCTACCAGGGGCAAGCAAGTAATTTGCTGGGAGTATTACAGAATAGGCTTGGGAAAGCCTAACTACCAGGGGAAAGCAAGTAAAGTGCAGGGGCTATTAGAGAATTGGCTTAGGAAGGCCTGTCTACCTACCAGGGGCAAGCAAATAATATGCTGGAGCTATTCGAGAATTGGCTTGGGCTATAAGAGAATTGGTTTGGGAAGGCCTGTCTACCTACCAGGGGCAAGCAAGTAATTTGCTGGGACTATTACAGAATAGGCTTGGAAAGGCCTGTCTACCTACCAGGGATAAATAAGTCATGGGCTGAGGCGATGAGAGAATAGGCTTGGGAAGGCCTATCTACCTACCAGGGGCAAGCAAGTAATTTGCTGGGACTATTACAGAATAGGCTTGGGAAAGCCTGTCTTCCTGTCAGGGGCAAGCAAGTAATGTGCAGGGGCTATTAGAGAATTGGCTTGGGAAGGCCTGTCTACCTACCAGGGGCAAGCAAATAATGTGCTGGGGCTATTCGAGAATTGTCTTGGGAAGGCCTGTCTACCTACCAGGGGCAAGCAAATAATTTGCTGGGGCTATTCGAGAATTGGCTTGGGCTATAAGAGAATTGGTTTGGGAAGGCCTGTCTACCTACCAGGGGCAAGCAAGTAATTTGCTGGGACTATTACATAATAGGCTTGGGAAGCCTTGTCTACCTACCAGGGGCAAGCAAGTAATTTGCTGGGGCTATTACAGAATAGGTTTGGGAAGGCCTGTCTAGCTATCAGGGACAAGCAAGTAATTTGCTGGGACTATTACAGAATAGGCTTGTGAAGACCTGTCTACCTACCAGGGGCAAGCAAGTAATTTGCAGCGGCTATTACAGAAGAGGCTTGGGAAGGCCTGTCTACCTACCAGGGAGAAATAAGTCATGGGCTGAGGCGATGAGAGAATAGGCTTGGGAAGGCGTGTCTACCTACCAGGGGCAAGCAAGTAATTTGCAGCGGCTATTACAGAATAGGCTTGGGAAGGCCTGTCTACCGACCAGGGGCAAGCAAGTAATTTGCAGGTGCTATTACAGTATAGGCTTGGGAAGGCCTGTATGCCTACCAGGGGCAAGCAAGTAATTTGCTGGGGCTATTACAGAATAGGCTTGGGAAGGCCTGTCTACCTACCAGGGGCAAGCAAGTAATTTGCAGCGGCTATTACAGAAGAGGCTTGGGAAGGCCTGTCTACCTACCAGGGAGAAATAAGTCATGGGCTGAGGCGATGAGAGAATAGGCTTGGGAAGGCGTGTCTACCTACCAGGGGCAAGCAAGTAATTTGCAGCGGCTATTACAGAATAGGCTTGGGAAAACCTGTCTACCTAACAGGGGCAAGCAAGTAATGTGCAGGGGCTATTAGAGAATTGGCTTGGGAAGGCCTGTCTACCTACAAGCAAATAATGTGCTGGCGCTATTAGAGAATTGGCTTGGGATATAAGAGAATTGGTTCGGGAAGGCCAGTCGACCTACCAGGGAGAAGTAAGTCATGGGCTGAGGCAATGAAAGAATAGGCTTGGGAAGGGCAGTCTACCTACCAGGGGCAAGCAAGTAATTTGCTGGGGCGATGAGAGAAAAGGCTTGGGAAGGCCTGTCTACCTACCAGGGGCAAGAAAATAATGTGCTGGGGCTATTCGAGAATTGGCTTGGGCTATAAGAGAATTGGTTTGGGAAGGCCCGTCTACCTACCAGGGGCAAGCAAGTAATTTGCTGGGACTATTACAGAATAGGCTTGGGAAAGCCTGTCTACCTACCAGGGGAAAGCAAGTAAAGTGCAGGGGCTATTAGAGAATTGGCTTGGGAAGGCCTGTCTACATACCAGGGGCAAGCAAGTAATTTGCTGGGGCTATTACAGAATAGGCTTGGGAAGCCCTGTCTACCATACTTGGGCAAGCAAGTAATTTGCTAGGGCTATTAAACAATAGGCTTGGGAAGGCCTGTGAATCTACCAGGGACAAGAAGCAAGTAATTTGCTGGGACTATTACAGAATAGGCTTGGGAAAGCCTGTCTACCTACCAGGGGCAAGCAAGTAATTTGCTGGGACTATTACAGAATAGGTTTGGGGAGGCCTGTCTACCCACCAAGGGCAAGCAAGTAATGTTCTGGGGCTATTCGAGAATTGGCTTGGGCTATAGGAGAATTGGTTTGGGAAGGCCTGTCTACCGACCAGGGGCAAGCAAGGAATTTGCTGGGGCTATTACAGAATAGGCTTGGGAAGGCCTGTCTAGCTACCAGGGGCAAGCAAGTAATGTTCTGGGGCTATTCGAGAATTGGCTTGGGCTTTAAGAGAATTGGTTTGGGAAGGCCTGTCTACCTACCAGGGGCAAGCAAGTAATTTGCTGGGGCTATTACAGAATATGCTTGGGAAGGCCTGTCTACCTACCAGGGATAAATAAGTCATGGGCTGAGGCGATGAAGAATAGGCTTGGGAAGGCCTATCTACCTACCAGGGGCAAGCAAGTGATTTGCTGGGACTATTACAGAATAGGCTTGGGAAGGCTTGTCTACCTACCAGGGGCAAGCAAGTAATTTGCTGGGGCTATTGCAGAATAGGCTTGGGAAAGCCTGTCTACCTACCTGGGGCAAGCAAGTAATGTGCTGGGGCTATTCGAGAATTGGCTTGGGCTATAAGAGAATTGGTTTGGAAAGGCCTGTCTACCTACCAGGGACAAGCAAGTAATTTGCTGGGACTATTACAGAATAGGCTTGGGAAGGCCTGTCTACCTACCAGGGAGAAATAAGTCATGGGCTGAGGCGATGAGAGAATAGGCTTGGGAAGGCCTATCTACCTACCAGGGGCAAGCAAGTAATTTGCTGGGAGTATTACAGAATAGGCTTGGGAAAGCCTAACTACCAGGGGAAAGCAAGTAAAGTGCAGGGGCTATTAGAGAATTGGCTTAGGAAGGCCTGTCTACCTACCAGGGGCAAGCAAATAATAAGCTGGAGCTATTCGAGAATTGGCTTGGGCTATAAGAGAATTGGTTTGGGAAGGCCTGTCTACCTACCAGGGGCAAGCAAGTAATTTGCTGGGACTATTACAGAATAGGCTTGGAAAGGCCTGTCTACCTACCAGGGAGAAATAAGTCATGGGCTGAGGCGATGAGAGAATAGGCTTGGGAAGGCCTATCTACCTACCAGGGGCAAGCAAGTAATTTGCTGGGACTATTACAGAATAGGCTTGGGAAAGCCTGTCTACCTGTCAGGGGCAAGCAAGTAATGTGCAGGGGCTATTAGAGAATTGGCTTGGGAAGGCCTGTCTACCTACCAGGGGCAAGCAAATAATGTGCTGGGGCTATTCGAGAATTGTCTTGGGAAGGCCTGTCTACCTACCAGGGGCAAGCAAATAATTTGCTGGGGCTATTCGAGAATTGGCTTGGGCTATAAGAGAATTGGTTTGGGAAGGCCTGTCTACCTACCAGGGGCAAGCAAGTAATTTGCTGGGACTATTACATAATAGGCTTGGGAAGCCTTGTCTACCTACCAGGGGCAAGCAAGTAATTTGCTGGGGCTATTACAGAATAGGTTTGGGAAGGCCTGTCTAGCTACCAGGGACAAGCAAGTAATTTGCTGGGACTATTACAGAATAGGCTTGGGAAGACCTGTCTACCTACCAGGGGCAAGCAAGTAATTTGCAGCGGCTATTACAGAAGAGGCTTGGGAAGGCCTGTCTACCTACCAGGGAGAAATAAATCATGGGCTGAGGCGATGAGAGAATAGGCTTGGGAAGGCGTGTCTACCTACCAGGGGCAAGCAAGTAATTTGCAGCGGCTATTACAGAATAGGCTTGGGAAGGCCTGTCTACCGACCAGGGGCAAGCAAGTAATTTGCAGGTGCTATTACAGTATAGGCTTGGGAAGGCCTGTCTGCCTACCAGGGGCAAGCAAGTAATTTGCTGGGGCTATTACAGAATAGGCTTGGGAAGGCCTGTCTACCTACCAGGGGCAAGCAAGTAATTTGCAGCGGCTATTACAGAAGAGGCTTGGGAAGGCCTGTCTACCTACCAGGGAGAAATAAGTCATGGGCTGAGTCGATGAGAGAATAGGCTTGGGAAGGCGTGTCTACCTACCAGGGGCAAGCAAGTAATTTGCAGCGGCTATTACAGAATAGGCTTGGGAAAACCTGTCTACCTACCAGGGGCAAGCAAGTAATGTGCAGGGGCTATTAGAGAATTGGCTTGGGAAGGCCTGTCTACCTACAAGCAAATAATGTGCTGGCGCTATTAGAGAATTGGCTTGGGATATAAGAGAATTGGTTCGGGAAGGCCAGTCGACCTACCAGGGAGAAGTAAGTCATGGGCTGAGGCAATGAAAGAATAGGCTTGGGAAGGGCAGTCTACCTACCAGGGGCAAGCAAGTAATTTGCTGGGGCGATGAGAGAAAAGGCTTGGGAAGGCCTGTCTACCTACCAGGGGCAAGAAAATAATGTGCTGGGGCTATTCGAGAATTGGCTTGGGCTATAAGAGAATTGGTTTGGGAAGGCCTGTCTACCTACCAGGGGCAAGCAAATAATTTGCTGGGACTATTACAGAATAGGCTTGGGAAAGCCTGTCTACCTACCAGGGGCAAGCAAGTAAAGTGCAGGGGCTATTAGAGAATTGGCTTGGGAAGGCCTGTCTACCTACCAGGGGCAAGCAAATAATATGCTGGGGCTATTCGAGAATTGGCTTGGGCTATAAGAGAATTGGTTTGGGAAGGCCTGTCTACCTACCAGGGGCAAGCAAGTAATTTGCTGGGACTATTACAGAATAGGCTTAGGAAGGCCTGTCTACATACCAGGGGCAAGCAAGTAATTTGCTGGGGCTATTACAGAATAGGCTTGGGAAGGCCTGTCTACCTACCAGGGGCAAGCAAGTAATTTGCTGGGGCTATTACAGAATAGGCTTGGGAAGGCCTATCTACCTACCAGGGGCAAGCAAATAATATGCTGGAGCTATTCGAGAATTGGCTTGGGCTATAAGAGAATTGGTTTGGGAAGGCCTGTCTACCTACCAGGGGCAAGCAAGTAATTTGCTGGGACTATTACAGAATAGGCTTGGGAAGGCCTGTCTACCTACCAGGGATAAATAAGTCATGGGCTGAGGCGATGAAGAATAGGCTTGGGAAGGCCTATCTACCTACCAGGGGCAAGCAAGTGATTTGCTGGGACTATTACAGAATAGGCTTGGGAAGGCTTGTCTACCTACCAGGGGCAAGCAAGTAATTTGCTGGGGCTATTGCAGAATAGGCTTGGGAAAGCCTGTCTACCTACCTGGGGCAAGCAAGTAATGTGCTGGGGCTATTCGAGAATTGGCTTGGGCTATAAGACAATTGGTTTGGAAAGGCCTGTCTACCTACCAGGGACAAGCAAGTAATTTGCTGGGACTATTACAGAATAGGCTTGGGAAGGCCTGTCTACCTACCAGGGAGAAATAAGTCATGGGCTGAGGCGATGAGAGAATAGGCTTGGGAAGGCCTATCTACCTACCAGGGGCAAGCAAGTAATTTGCTGGGAGTATTACAGAATAGGCTTGGGAAAGCCTAACTACCAGGGGAAAGCAAGTAAAGTGCAGGGGCTATTAGAGAATTGGCTTAGGAAGGCCTGTCTACCTACCAGGGGCAAGCAAATAATATGCTGGAGCTATTCGAGAATTGGCTTGGGCTATAAGAGAATTGGTTTGGGAAGGCCTGTCTACCTACCAGGGGCAAGCAAGTAATTTGCTGGGACTATTACAGAATAGGCTTGGAAAGGCCTGTCTACCTACCAGGGATAAATAAGTCATGGGCTGAGGCGATGAGAGAATAGGCTTGGGAAGGCCTATCTACCTACCAGGGGCAAGCAAGTAATTTGCTGGGACTATTACAGAATAGGCTTGGGAAAGCCTGTCTTCCTGTCAGGGGCAAGCAAGTAATGTGCAGGGGCTATTAGAGAATTGGCTTGGGAAGGCCTGTCTACCTACCAGGGGCAAGCAAATAATGTGCTGGGGCTATTCGAGAATTGTCTTGGGAAGGCCTGTCTACCTACCAGGGGCAAGCAAATAATTTGCTGGGGCTATTCGAGAATTGGCTTGGGCTATAAGAGAATTGGTTTGGGAAGGCCTGTCTACCTACCAGGGGCAAGCAAGTAATTTGCTGGGACTATTACATAATAGGCTTGGGAAGGCCTGTCTACCTACCAGGGAGAAATATGTCATGGGCTGAGGCGATGAGAGAATAGGCTTGGGAAGGCGTGTCTACCTACCAGGGGCAAGCAAGTAATTTGCAGCGGCTATTACAGAATAGGCTTGGGAAAACCTGTCTACCTACCAGGGGCAAGCAAGTAATGTGCAGGGGCTATTAGAGAATTGGCTTGGGAAGGCCTGTCTACCTACAAGCAAATAATGTGCTGGCGCTATTAGAGAATTGGCTTGGGATATAAGAGAATTGGTTCGGGAAGGCCAGTCGACCTACCAGGGAGAAGTAAGTCATGGGCTGAGGCAATGAAAGAATAGGCTTGGGAAGGGCAGTCTACCTACCAGGGGCAAGCAAGTAATTTGCTGGGGCGATGAGAGAAAAGGCTTGGGAAGGCCTGTCTACCTACCAGGGGCAAGAAAATAATGTGCTGGGGCTATTCGAGAATTGGCTTGGGCTATAAGAGAATTGGTTTGGGAAGGCCTGTCTACCTACAAGGGGCAAGCAAATAATTTGCTGGGACTATTACAGAATAGGCTTGGGAAAGCCTGTCTACCTACCAGTGGCAAGCAAGTAAAGTGCAGGGGCTATTAGAGAATTGGCTTGGGAAGGCCTGTCTACCTACCAGGGGCAAGCAAATAATATGCTGGGGCTATTCGAGAATTGGCTTGGGCTATAAGAGAATTGGTTTGGGAAGGCCTGTCTACCTACCAGGGGCAAGCAAGTAATTTGCTGGGACTATTACAGAATAGGCTTAGGAAGGCCTGTCTACATACCAGGGGCAAGCAAGTAATTTGCTGGGGCTATTACAGAATAGGCTTGGGAAGGCCTGTCTACCTACCAGGGGCAAGCAAGTAATTTGCTGGGGCTATTACAGAATAGGCTTGGGAAGGCCTGTCTACCTACCAGGGGCAAGCAAGTAATTTGCTGGGACTATTACAGAATAGGTTTGGGAAGGCCTGTCTACCTACCAGGGGCAAGCAAGTAATGTGCAGGGGCTATGAGAGAAAAGGCTTGGAAAGAACTGTCTACCTACCTGGGGCAAGCAAGTAATTTGCTGGGGCTATTACAGAATAGGCTTGGGAAGGCCTGTCTACCTACCAGGGGCAAGCAAGTAATTTGCTGGGACTATTACAGAATAGGCTTAGGAAGGCCTGTCTACATACCAGGGGCAAGCAAGTAATTTGCTGGGGCTATTACAGAATAGGCTTGGGAAGGCCTGTCTACCTACCAGGGGCAAGCAAGTAATTTGCTGGGGCTATTACAGAATAGGCTTGGGAAGGCCTGTCTACCTACCAGGGGCAAGCAAGTAATTTGCTGGGACTATTACAGAATAGGCTTAGGAAGGCCTGTCTACATACCAGGGGCAAGCAAGTAATTTGCTGGGGCTATTACAGAATAGGCTTGGGAAGGCCTGTCTACCTACCAGGGACAAGCAAGTAATTTGCTGGGACTATTACAGAATAGGCTTGGGAAAGCCTGTCTACCTACCAGGGGCAAGCAAGTAATTTGCTGGGACTATTACAGAATAGGTTTGGGAAGGCCTGTCTACCTACCAGGGGCAAGCAAGTAATGTGCAGGGGCTATGAGAGAAAAGGCTTGGAAAGAACTGTCTACCTACCTGGGGCAAGCAAGTAATTTGCTGGGGCTATTACAGAATAGGCTTGGGAAGGCCTGTCTACCTACCAGGGGCAAGAAAATAATGTGCTGGGGCTATTCGAGAATTGGCTTGGGCTATAAGAGAATTGGTTTGGGAAGGCCTGTCTACCTACCAGGGGCTAGCAAATAATTTGCTGGGACTATTACAGAATAGGCTTGGGAAAGCCTGTCTACCTACCAGGGGCAAGCAAGTAAAGTGCAGGGGCTATTAGAGAATTGGCTTGGGAAGGCCTGTCTACCTACCAGGGGCAAGCAAATAATATGCTGGGGCTATTCGAGAATTGGCTTGGGCTATAAGAGAATTGGTTTGGGAAGGCCTGTCTACCTACCAGGGGCAAGCAAGTAATTTGCTGGGACTATTACAGAATAGGCTTAGGAAGGCCTGTCTACATACCAGGGGCAAGCAAGTAATTTGCTGGGGCTATTACAGAATAGGCTTGGGAAGGCCTGTCTACCTACCAGGGGCAAGCAAGTAATTTGCTGGGGCTATTACAGAATAGGCTTGGGAAGGCCTATCTACCTACCAGGGGCAAGCAAATAATATGCTGGAGCTATTCGAGAATTGGCTTGGGCTATAAGAGAATTGGTTTGGGAAGGCCTGTCTACCTACCAGGGGCAAGCAAGTAATTTGCTGGGACTATTACAGAATAGGCTTGGGAAGGCCTGTCTACCTACCAGGGATAAATAAGTCATGGGCTGAGGCGATGAAGAATAGGCTTGGGAAGGCCTATCTACCTACCAGGGGCAAGCAAGTGATTTGCTGGGACTATTACAGAATAGGCTTGGGAAGGCTTGTCTACCTACCAGGGGCAAGCAAGTAATTTGCTGGGGCTATTGCAGAATAGGCTTGGGAAAGCCTGTCTACCTACCTGGGGCAAGCAAGTAATGTGCTGGGGCTATTCGAGAATTGGCTTGGGCTATAAGACAATTGGTTTGGAAAGGCCTGTCTACCTACCAGGGACAAGCAAGTAATTTGCTGGGACTATTACAGAATAGGCTTGGGAAGGCCTGTCTACCTACCAGGGAGAAATAAGTCATGGGCTGAGGCGATGAGAGAATAGGCTTGGGAAGGCCTATCTACCTACCAGGGGCAAGCAAGTAATTTGCTGGGAGTATTACAGAATAGGCTTGGGAAAGCCTAACTACCAGGGGAAAGCAAGTAAAGTGCAGGGGCTATTAGAGAATTGGCTTAGGAAGGCCTGTCTACCTACCAGGGGCAAGCAAATAATATGCTGGAGCTATTCGAGAATTGGCTTGGGCTATAAGAGAATTGGTTTGGGAAGGCCTGTCTACCTACCAGGGGCAAGCAAGTAATTTGCTGGGACTATTACAGAATAGGCTTGGAAAGGCCTGTCTACCTACCAGGGATAAATAAGTCATGGGCTGAGGCGATGAGAGAATAGGCTTGGGAAGGCCTATCTACCTACCAGGGGCAAGCAAGTAATTTGCTGGGACTATTACAGAATAGGCTTGGGAAAGCCTGTCTACCTGTCAGGGGCAAGCAAGTAATGTGCAGGGGCTATTAGAGAATTGGCTTGGGAAGGCCTGTCTACCTACCAGGGGCAAGCAAATAATGTGCTGGGGCTATTCGAGAATTGTCTTGGGAAGGCCTGTCTACCTACCAGGGGCAAGCAAATAATTTGCTGGGGCTATTCGAGAATTGGCTTGGGCTATAAGAGAATTGGTTTGGGAAGGCCTGTCTACCTACCAGGGGCAAGCAAGTAATTTGCTGGGACTATTACATAATAGGCTTGGGAAGCCTTGTCTACCTACCAGGGGCAAGCAAGTAATTTGCTGGGGCTATTACAGAATAGGTTTGGGAAGGCCTGTCTAGCTACCAGGGACAAGCAAGTAATTTGCTGGGACTATTACAGAATAGGCTTGGGAAGGCCTGTCTACCTACCAGGGGCAAGCAAGTAATTTGCAGCGGCTATTACAGAAGAGGCTTGGGAAGGCCTGTCTACCTACCAGGGAGAAATAAGTCATGGGCTGAGGCGATGAGAGAATAGGCTTGGGAAGGCGTGTCTACCTACCAGGGGCAAGCAAGTAATTTGCAGCGGCTATTACAGAATAGGCTTGGGAAAACCTGTCTACCTACCAGGGGCAAGCAAGTAATGTGCAGGGGCTATTAGAGAATTGGCTTGGGAAGGCCTGTCTACCTACAAGCAAATAATGTGCTGGTGCTATTAGAGAATTGGCTTGGGATATAAGAGAATTGGTTCGGGAAGGCCAGTCGACCTACCAGGGAGAAGTAAGTCATGGGCTGAGGCAATGAAAGAATAGGCTTGGGAAGGGCAGTCTACCTACCAGGGGCAAGCAAGTAATTTGCTGGGGCGATGAGAGAAAAGGCTTGGGAAGGCCTATCTACCTACCAGGGGCAAGAAAATAATGTGCTGGGGCTATTCGAGAATTGGCTTGGGCTATAAGAGAATTGGTTTGGGAAGGCCTGTCTACCTACCAGGGGCAAGCAAATAATTTGCTGGGACTATTACAGAATAGGCTTGGGAAAGCCTGTCTACCTACCAGGGGCAAGCAAGTAAAGTGCAGGGGCTATTAGAGAATTGGCTTGGGAAGGCCTGTCTACCTACCAGGGGCAAGCAAATAATATGCTGGGGCTATTCGAGAATTGGCTTGGGCTATAAGAGAATTGGTTTGGGAAGGCCTGTCTACCTACCAGGGGCAAGCAAGTAATATGCTGGGACTATTACAGAATAGGCTTAGGAAGGCCTGTCTACATACCAGGGGCAAGCAAGTAATTTGCTGGGGCTATTACAGAATAGGCTTGGGAAGGCCTGTCTACCTACCAGGGGCAAGCAAGTAATTTGCTGGGGCTATTACAGAATAGGCTTGGGAAGGCCTGTCTACCTAACAGGGGCAAGCAAGTAATTTGCTGGGACTATTACAGAATAGGCTTAGGAAGGCCTGTCTACATACCAGGGGCAAGCAAGTAATTTGCTGGGGCTATTACAGAATAGGCTTGGGAAGGCCTGTCTACCTACCAGGGACAAGCAAGTAATTTGCTGGGACTATTACAGAATAGGCTTGGGAAAGCCTGTCTACCTACCAGGGGCAAGCAAGTAATTTGCTGGGACTATTACAGAATAGGTTTGGGAAGGCCTGTCTACCTACCAGGGGCAAGCAAGTAATGTGCAGGGGCTATGAGAGAAAAGGCTTGGGAAGAACTGTCTACCTACCTGGGGCAAGCAAGTAATTTGCTGGGGCTATTACAGAATAGGCTTGGGAAGGCCTGTCTACCTACCAGGGGCAAGAAAATAATGTGCTGGGGCTATTCGAGAATTGGCTTGGGCTATAAGAGAATTGGTTTGGGAAGGCCTGTCTACCTACCAGGGGCAAGCAAATAATTTGCTGGGACTATTACAGAATAGGCTTGGGAAAGCCTGTCTACCTACCAGGGGCAAGCAAGTAAAGTGCAGGGGCTATTAGAGAATTGGCTTGGGAAGGCCTGTCTACCTACCAGGGGCAAGCAAATAATATGCTGGGGCTATTCGAGAATTGGCTTGGGCTATAAGAGAATTCGTTTGAGAAGGCCTGTCTACCTACCAGGGGCAAGCAAGTAATTTGCTGGGACTATTACAGAATAGGCTTAGGAAGGCCTGTCTACATACCAGGGGCAAGCAAGTAATTTGCTGGGGCTATTACAGAATAGGCTTGGGAAGGCCTGTCTACCTACCAGGGGCAAGCAAGTAATTTGCTGGGGCTATTACAGAATAGGCTTGGGAAGGCCTATCTACCTACCAGGGGCAAGCAAATAATATGCTGGAGCTATTCGAGAATTGGCTTGGGCTATAAGAGAATTGGTTTGGGAAGGCCTGTCTACCTACCAGGGGCAAGCAAGTAATTTGCTGGGACTATTACAGAATAGGCTTGGGAAGGCCTGTCTACCTACCAGGGATAAATAAGTCATGGGCTGAGGCGATGAAGAATAGGCTTGGGAAGGCCTATCTACCTACCAGGGGCAAGCAAGTGATTTGCTGGGACTATTACAGAATAGGCTTGGGAAGGCTTGTCTACCTACCAGGGGCAAGCAAGTAATTTGCTGGGGCTATTGCAGAATAGGCTTGGGAAAGCCTGTCTACCTACCTGGGGCAAGCAAGTAATGTGCTGGGGCTATTCGAGAATTGGCTTGGGCTATAAGACAATTGGTTTGGAAAGGCCTGTCTACCTACCAGGGACAAGCAAGTAATTTGCTGGGACTATTACAGAATAGGCTTGGGAAGGCCTGTCTACCTACCAGGGAGAAATAAGTCATGGGCTGAGGCGATGAGAGAATAGGCTTGGGAAGGCCTATCTACCTACCAGGGGCAAGCAAGTAATTTGCTGGGAGTATTACAGAATAGGCTTGGGAAAGCCTAACTACCATGGGAAAGCAAGTAAAGTGCAGGGGCTATTAGAGAATTGGCTTAGGAAGGCCTGTCTACCTACCAGGGGCAAGCAAATAATATGCTGGAGCTATTCGAGAATTGGCTTGGGCTATAAGAGAATTGGTTTGGGAAGGCCTGTCTACCTACCAGGGGCAAGCAAGTAATTTGCTGGGACTATTACAGAATAGGCTTGGAAAGGCCTGTCTACTTACCAGGGATAAATAAGTCATGGGCTGAGGCGATGAGAGAATAGGCTTGGGAAGGCCTATCTACCTACCAGGGGCAAGCAAGTAATTTGCTGGGACTATTACAGAATAGGCTTGGGAAAGCCTGTCTACCTGTCAGGGGCAAGCAAGTAATGTGCAGGGGCTATTAGAGAATTGGCTTGGGAAGGCCTGTCTACCTACCAGGGGCAAGCAAATAATGTGCTGGGGCTATTCGAGAATTGTCTTGGGAAGGCCTGTCTACCTACCAGGGGCAAACAAATAATTTGCTGGGGCTATTCGAGAATTGGCTTGGGCTATAAGAGAATTGGTTTGGGAAGGCCTGTCTACCTACCAGGGGCAAGCAAGTAATTTGCTGGGACTATTACATAATAGGCTTGGGAAGCCTTGTCTACCTACCAGGGGCAAGCAAGTAATTTGCTGGGGCTATTACAGAATAGGTTTGGGAAGGCCTGTCTAGCTACCAGGGACAAGCAAGTAATTTGCTGGGACTATTACAGAATAGGCTTGGGAAGGCCTGTCTACCTACCAGGGGCAAGCAAGTAATTTGCAGCGGCTATTACAGAAGAGGCTTGGGAAGGCCTGTCTACCTACCAGGGAGAAATAAGTCATGGGCTGAGGCGATGAGAGAATAGGCTTGGGAAGGCGTGTCTACCTACCAGGGGCAAGCAAGTAATTTGCAGCGGCTATTACAGAATAGGCTTGGGAAAACCTGTCTACCTACCAGGGGCAAGCAAGTAATGTGCAGGGGCTATTAGAGAATTGGCTTGGGAAGGCCTGTCTACCTACAAGCAAATAATGTGCTGGTGCTATTAGAGAATTGGCTTGGGATATAAGAGAATTGGTTCGGGAAGGCCAGTCGACCTACCAGGGAGAAGTAAGTCATGGGCTGAGGCAATGAAAGAATAGGCTTGGGAAGGGCAGTCTACCTACCAGGGGCAAGCAAGTAATTTGCTGGGGCTATTAGAGAATTGGCTTGGGAAGGCCTGTCTACCTACCAGGGGCAAGCAAATAATATGCTGGGGCTATTCGAGAATTGGCTTGGGCTATAAGAGAATTGGTTTGGGAAGGCCTGTCTACCTACCAGGGGCAAGCAAGTAATTTGCTGGGACTATTACAGAATAGGCTTAGGAAGGCCTGTCTACATACCAGGGGCAAGCAAGTAATTTGCTGGGGCTATTACAGAATAGGCTTGGGAAGGCCTGTCTACCTACCAGGGGCAAGCAAGTAATTTGCTGGGGCTATTACAGAATAGGCTTGGGAAGGCCTGTCTACCTACCAGGGGCAAGCAAGTAATTTGCTGGGACTATTACAGAATAGGCTTAGGAAGGCCTGTCTACATACCAGGGGCAAGCAAGTAATTTGCTGGAGCTATTACAGAATAGGCTTGGGAAGGCCTGTCTACCTACCAGGGACAAGCAAGTAATTTGCTGGGACTATTACAGAATAGGCTTGGGAAAGCCTGTCTACCTACCAGGGGCAAGCAAGTAATTTGCTGGGACTATTACAGAATAGGTTTGGGAAGGCCTGTCTACCTACCAGGGGCAAGCAAGTAATGTGCAGGGGCTATGAGAGAAAAGGCTTGGGAAGAACTGTCTACCTACCTGGGGCAAGCAAGTAATTTGCTGGGGCTATTACAGAATAGGCTTGGGAAGGCCTGTCTACCTACCAGGGGCAAGAAAATAATGTGCTGGGGCTATTCGAGAATTGGCTTGGGCTATAAGAGAATTGGTTTGGGAAGGCCTGTCTACCTACCAGGGGCAAGCAAATAATTTGCTGGGACTATTACAGAATAGGCTTGGGAAAGCCTGTCTACCTACCAGGGGCAAGCAAGTAAAGTGCAGGGGCTATTAGAGAATTGGCTTGGGAAGGCCTGTCTACCTACCAGGGGCAAGCAAATAATATGCTGGGGCTATTCGAGAATTGGCTTGGGCTATAAGAGAATTCGTTTGAGAAGGCCTGTCTACCTACCAGGGGCAAGCAAGTAATTTGCTGGGACTATTACAGAATAGGCTTAGGAAGGCCTGTCTACATACCAGGGGCAAGCAAGTAATTTGCTGGGGCTATTACAGAATAGGCTTGGGAAGGCCTGTCTACCTACCAGGGGCAAGCAAGTAATTTGCTGGGGCTATTACAGAATAGGCTTGGGAAGGCCTATCTACCTACCAGGGGCAAGCAAATAATATGCTGGAGCTATTCGAGAATTGGCTTGGGCTATAAGAGAATTGGTTTGGGAAGGCCTGTCTACCTACCAGGGGCAAGCAAGTAATTTGCTGGGACTATTACAGAATAGGCTTGGGAAGGCCTGTCTACCTACCAGGGATAAATAAGTCATGGGCTGAGGCGATGAAGAATAGGCTTGGGAAGGCCTATCTACCTACCAGGGGCAAGCAAGTGATTTGCTGGGACTATTACAGAATAGGCTTGGGAAGGCTTGTCTACCTACCAGGGGCAAGCAAGTAATTTGCTGGGGCTATTGCAGAATAGGCTTGGGAAAGCCTGTCTACCTACCTGGGGCAAGCAAGTAATGTGCTGGGGCTATTCGAGAATTGGCTTGGGCTATAAGACAATTGGTTTGGAAAGGCCTGTCTACCTACCAGGGACAAGCAAGTAATTTGCTGGGACTATTACAGAATAGGCTTGGGAAGGCCTGTCTACCTACCAGGGAGAAATAAGTCATGGGCTGAGGCGATGAGAGAATAGGCTTGGGAAGGCCTATCTACCTACCAGGGGCAAGCAAGTAATTTGCTGGGAGTATTACAGAATAGGCTTGGGAAAGCCTAACTACCAGGGGAATGCAAGTAAAGTGCAGGGGCTATTAGAGAATTGGCTTAGGAAGGCCTGTCTACCTACCAGGGGCAAGCAAATAATATGCTGGAGCTATTCGAGAATTGGCTTGGGCTATAAGAGAATTGGTTTGGGAAGGCCTGTCTACCTACCAGGGGCAAGCAAGTAATTTGCTGGGACTATTACAGAATAGGCTTGGAAAGGCCTGTCTACCTACCAGGGATAAATAAGTCATGGGCTGAGGCGATGAGAGAATAGGCTTGGGAAGGCCTATCTACCTACCAGGGGCAAGCAAGTAATTTGCTGGGACTATTACAGAATAGGCTTGGGAAAGCCTGTCTACCTGTCAGGGGCAAGCAAGTAATGTGCAGGGGCTATTAGAGAATTGGCTTGGGAAGGCCTGTCTACCTACCAGGGGCAAGCAAATAATGTGCTGGGGCTATTCGAGAATTGTCTTGGGAAGGCCTGTCTACCTACCAGGGGCAAGCAAATAATTTGCTGGGGCTATTCGAGAATTGGCTTGGGCTATAAGAGAATTGGTTTGGGAAGGCCTGTCTACCTACCAGGGGCAAGCAAGTAATTTGCTGGGACTATTACATAATAGGCTTGGGAAGCCTTGTCTACCTACCAGGGGCAAGCAAGTAATTTGCTGGGGCTATTACAGAATAGGTTTGGGAAGGCCTGTCTAGCTACCAGGGACAAGCAAGTAATTTGCTGGGACTATTACAGAATAGGCTTGGGAAGGCCTGTCTACCTACCAGGGGCAAGCAAGTAATTTGCAGCGGCTATTACAGAAGAGGCTTGGGAAGGCCTGTCTACCTACCAGGGAGAAATAAGTCATGGGCTGAGGCGATGAGAGAATAGGCTTGGGAAGGCGTGTCTACCTACCAGGGGCAAGCAAGTAATTTGCAGCGGCTATTACAGAATAGGCTTGGGAAAACCTGTCTACCTACCAGGGGCAAGCAAGTAATGTGCAGGGGCTATTAGAGAATTGGCTTGGGAAGGCCTGTCTACCTACAAGCAAATAATGTGCTGGCGCTATTAGAGAATTGGCTTGGGATATAAGAGAATTGGTTCGGGAAGGCCAGTCGACCTACCAGGGAGAAGTAAGTCATGGGCTGAGGCAATGAAAGAATAGGCTTGGGAAGGGCAGTCTACCTACCAGGGGCAAGCAAGTAATTTGCTGGGGCGATGAAAGAAAAGGCTTGGGAAGGCCTGTCTACCTACCAGGGGCAAGAAAATAATGTGCTGGGGCTATTCGAGAATTGGCTTGGGCTATAAGAGAATTGGTTTGGGAAGGCCTGTCTACCTACCAGGGGCAAGCAAATAATTTGCTGGGACTATTACAGAATAGGCTTGGGAAAGCCTGTCTACCTACCAGGGGCAAGCAAGTAATTTGCTGGGACTATTACAGAATAGGCTTGGGAAAGCCTGTCTACCTACCAGGGGCAAGCAAGTAATTTGCTGGGACTATTACAGAATAGGTTTGGGAAGGCCTGTCTACCTACCAGGGGCAAGCAAGTAATGTGCAGGGGCTATGAGAGAAAAGGCTTGGGAAGAACTGTCTACCTACCTGGGGCAAGCAAGTAATTTGCTGGGGCTATTACAGAATAGGCTTGGGAAGGCCTGTCTACCTACAAGCAAATAATGTGCTGGCGCTATTAGAGAATTGGCTTGGGATATAAGAGAATTGGTTCGGGAAGGCCAGTCGACCTACCAGGGAGAAGTAAGTCATGGGCTGAGGCAATGAAAGAATAGGCTTGGGAAGGGCAGTCTACCTACCAGGGGTAAGAAAATAATGTGCTGGGGCTATTCGAGAATTGGCTTGAGCTATAAGAGAATTGGTTTGGGAAGGCCTGTCTACCTACCAGGGGCAAGCAAATAATTTGCTGGGACTATTACAGAATAGGCTTGGGAAAGCCTGTCTACCTACCAGGGGCAAGCAAGTAAAGTGCAGGGGCTATTAGAGAATTGGCTTGGGAAGGCCTGTCTACCTACCAGGGGCAAGCAAATAATATGCTGGGGCTATTCGAGAATTGGCTTGGGCTATAAGAGAATTGGTTTGGGAAGGCCTGTCTACCTACCAGGGAGAAATAAGTCATGGGCTGAGGCGATGAGAGAATAGGCTTGGGAAGGCGTGTCTACCTACCAGGGGCAAGCAAGTAATTTGCAGCGGCTATTACAGAATAGGCTTGGGAAGGCCTGTCTACCTACCAGGGGCAAGCAAGTAATTTGCTGGGACTATTACAGAATAGGCTTGGGAAGCCCTGTCTACCATACTTGGGCAAGCAAGTAATTTGCTGGGGCTATTACAGAATAGGCTTGGGAAAGCCTGTCTACATACCAGGGGCAAGCAAGTAATTTGCTGGGACTATTACAGAATAGGTTTGGGAAGACCTGTCTACCTACCAGGGGCAAGCAAGTAATTTGCTGGGGCGATGAGAGAAAAGGCTTGGGCTATAAGAGAATTGGTTTGGGAAGGCCTGTCTACCTACCAGGGGCAAGCAAGTAATTTGCTGGGACTATTACAGAATAGGCTTGGGAAGGCCTGTCTACCTACCAGGGGCAAGCAAGTAATTTGCTGGGGCTATTACAGAATAGGTTTGGGAAGGCCTGTCAACCTACCAGGGGCAAGAAAATAATGAGCTGGGGCTATTCGAGAATTGGCTTGGGCTATAAGAGAATTGGTTTGGGAAGGCCTGTCTACCTACCAGGGGCAAGCAAGTAATTTGCTGGGACTATTACAGAATAGGCTTGGGAAAGCCTGTCTACCTACCAGGGGCAAGCAAGTAAAGTGCAGGGGCTATTAGAGAGTTGGCTTGGGAAGGCCTGTCTAATTACCTGGGGCAAGCAAATAATGTGCTGGGGCTATTAGAGAATTGGCTTGGGCTATAAGAGAATTGGTTTGGGAAGGCCTGTCTACCTACCAGGGGCAAGCAAGTAATTTGCTGGGGCTATTACAGAATAGGTTTGGGAAGGCCTGTCAACCTACCAGGGGCAAGAAAATAATGAGCTGGGGCTATTCGAGAATTGGCTTGGGCTATAAGAGAATTGGTTTGGGAAGGCCTGTCTACCTACCAGGGGCAAGCAAGTAATTTGCTGGGACTATTACAGAATAGGCTTGGGAAAGCCTGTCTACCTACCAGGGGCAAGCAAGTAAAGTGCAGGGGCTATTAGAGAGTTGGCTTGGGAAGGCCTGTCTAATTACCTGGGGCAAGCAAATAATGTGCTGGGGCTATTAGAGAATTGGCTTGGGCTATAAGAGAATTGGTTTGGGAAGGCCTGTCTACCTACCAGGGGCAAGCAAGTAATTTGCTGGGACTATTACAGAATAGGCTTGGGAAGGCCTGTCTACCTACCAGTGGCAAGCAAGTAATTTGCTGGGGCTATTACAGAAAAGGCTTGGGAAGGCCTGTCTACCTACCAGGGGTAAGCAAGTAATTTGCTGGGACTATTACAGAATAGGCTTAGGAAGGCCTGTCTACACACCAGGGGTAAGCAAATAATTTGCTGGGGCTATTACAGAATAGGCTTGGGAAAGCCTGTCTACCTACCTGGGGCAAGCAAGTAAAGTGCAGGGGCTATTAGAGAATTGGCTTGGGAAGGCCTGTCTACCTACCAGGGCCAAGCAAATAATATGCTGGAGCTATTAGAGAATTGGCTTGGGATATAAGAGAATTGGCTCGGGAAGGCCAGTCGACCTACCAGGGAGAAGTAAGTCATGGGCTGAGGCAATGAAAGAATAGGCTTGGGAAGGGCAGTCTACCTACCAGGGGCAAGCAAGTAATTTGCTGGGGCGATGAGAGAAAAGGCTTGGGAAGGCCTGTCTACCTACCAGGGGCAAGAAAATAATGTGCTGGGGCTATTCGAGAATTGGCTTGGGCTATAAGAGAATTGGTTTGGGAAGGCCTGTCTACCTACCAGGGGCAAGCAAATAATTTGCTGGGACTATTACAGAATAGGCTTGGGAAAGCCTGTCTACCTACCAGGGGCAAGCAAGTAAAGTGCAGGGGCTATTAGAGAATTGGCTTGGGAAGGCCTGTCTACCTACCAGGGGCAAGCAAATAATATGCTGGGGCTATTCGAGAATTGGCTTGGGCTATAAGAGAATTGGTTTGGGAAGGCCTGTCTACCTACCAGGGGCAAGCAAGTAATTTGCTGGGACTATTACAGAATAGGCTTAGGAAGGCCTGTCTACATACCAGGGGCAAGCAAGTAATTTGCTGGGGCTATTACAGAATAGGCTTGGGAAGGCCTGTCTACCTACCAGGGGCAAGCAAGTAATTTGCTGGGGCTATTACAGAATAGGCTTGGGAAGGCCTGTCTACCTACCAGGGGCAAGCAAGTAATTTGCTGGGACTATTACAGAATAGGCTTAGGAAGGCCTGTCTACATACCAGGGGCAAGCAAGTAATTTGCTGGGGCTATTACAGAATAGGCTTGGGAAGGCCTGTCTACCTACCAGGGACAAGCAAGTAATTTGCTGGGACTATTACAGAATAGGCTTGGGAAAGCCTGTCTACCTACCAGGGGCAAGCAAGTAATTTGCTGGGACTATTACAGAATAGGTTTGGGAAGGCCTGTCTACCTACCAGGGGCAAGCAAGTAATGTGCAGGGGCTATGAGAGAAAAGGCTTGGGAAAACCTGTCTACCTACCTGGGGCAAGCAAGTAATTTGCTGGGGCTATTACAGAATAGGCTTGGGAAGGCCTGTCTACCTACCAGGGGCAAGCAAGTAATGTTCTTGGACTATTCGAGAATTGGCTTGGGCTATAGGAGAATTGGTTTGGGAAGGCCTGTCTACCTACCAGGGGCAAGCAAGGAATTTGCTGGGGCTATTACAGAATAGGCTTGGGGAGGCCTGTCTAGCTACCAGGGAGAAATAAGTCATGGGCTAAGGCGATGAGAGAATAGGCTTGGGAAGGCGTGTCTACCTACCAGGGGCAAGCAAGTAATTTGCAGCGGCTATTACAGAATAGGCTTGGGAAGGCCTGTCTACCTACCAGGGGCAAGCAAGTAATTTGCTGGGACTATTACAGAATAGGCTTGGGAAGCCCTGTCTACCATACTTGGGCAAGCAAGTAATTTGCTGGGGCTATTACAGAATAGGCTTGGGAAAGCCTGTCTACATACCAGGGGCAAGCAAGTAATTTGCTGGGACTATTACAGAATAGGTTTGGGAAGACCTGTCTACCTACCAGGGGCAAGCAAGTAATTTGCTGGGGCGATGAGAGAAAAGGCTTGGGCTATAAGAGAATTGGTTTGGGAAGGCCTGTCTACCTACCAGGGGCAAGAAAATAATGAGCTGGGGCTATTCGAGAATTGGCTTGGGCTATAAGAGAATTGGTTTGGGAAGGCCTGTCTACCTACCAGGGGCAAGCAAGTAATTTGCTGGGACTATTACAGAATAGGCTTGGGAAAGCCTGTCTACCTACCAGGGGCAAGCAAGTAAAGTGCAGGGGCTATTAGAGAATTGGCTTGGGAAGGCCTGTCTACCTACCAGGGGCAAGCAAATAATATGCTGGGGCTATTCGAGAATTGGCTTGGGCTATAAGAGAATTGGTTTGGGAAGGCCTGTCTACCTACCAGGGGCAAGCAAGTAATTTGCTGGGACTATTACAGAATAGGCTTAGGAAGGCCTGTCTACATACCAGGGGCAAGCAAGTAATTTGCTGGGGCTATTACAGAATAGGCTTGGGAAGGCCTGTCTACCTACCAGGGGCAAGCAAGTAATTTGCTGGGGCTATTACAGAATAGGCTTGGGAAGGCCTGTCTACCTACCAGGGGCAAGCAAGTAATTTGCTGGGACTATTACAGAATAGGCTTAGGAAGGCCTGTCTACATACCAGGGGCAAGCAAGTAATTTGCTGGGGCTATTACAGAATAGGCTTGGGAAGGCCTGTCTACCTACCAGGGACAAGCAAGTAATTTGCTGGGACTATTACAGAATAGGCTTGGGAAAGCCTGTCTACCTACCAGGGGCAAGCAAGTAATTTGCTGGGGCTATTGCAGAATAGGCTTGGGAAAGCCTGTCTACCTACCTGGGGCAAGCAAGTAATGTGCTGGGGCTATTCGAGAATTGGCTTGGGCTATAAGACAATTGGTTTGGAAAGGCCTGTCTACCTACCAGGGACAAGCAAGTAATTTGCTGGGACTATTACAGAATAGGCTTGGGAAGGCCTGTCTACCTACCAGGGAGAAATAAGTCATGGGCTGAGGCGATGAGAGAATAGGCTTGGGAAGGCCTATCTACCTACCAGGGGCAAGCAAGTAATTTGCTGGGAGTATTACAGAATAGGCTTGGGAAAGCCTAACTACCAGGGGAAAGCAAGTAAAGTGCAGGGGCTATTAGAGAATTGGCTTAGGAAGGCCTGTCTACCTACCAGGGGCAAGCAAATAATATGCTGGAGCTATTCGAGAATTGGCTTGGGCTATAAGAGAATTGGTTTGGGAAGGCCTGTCTACCTACCAGGGGCAAGCAAGTAATTTGCTGGGACTATTACAGAATAGGCTTGGAAAGGCCTGTCTACCTACCAGGGATAAATAAGTCATGGGCTGAGGCGATGAGAGAATAGGCTTGGGAAGGCCTATCTACCTACCAGGGGCAAGCAAGTAATTTGCTGGGACTATTACAGAATAGGCTTGGGAAAGCCTGTCTACCTGTCAGGGGCAAGCAAGTAATGTGCAGGGGCTATTAGAGAATTGGCTTGGGAAGGCCTGTCTACCTACCAGGGGCAAGCAAATAATGTGCTGGGGCTATTCGAGAATTGTCTTGGGAAGGCCTGTCTACCTACCAGGGGCAAGCAAATAATTTGCTGGGGCTATTCGAGAATTGGCTTGGGCTATAAGAGAATTGGTTTGGGAAGGCCTGTCTACCTACCAGGGGCAAGCAAGTAATTTGCTGGGACTATTACATAATAGGCTTGGGAAGCCTTGTCTACCTACCAGGGGCAAGCAAGTAATTTGCTGGGGCTATTACAGAATAGGTTTGGGAAGGCCTGTCTAGCTACCAGGGACAAGCAAGTAATTTGCTGGGACTATTACAGAATAGGCTTGGGAAGGCCTGTCTACCTACCAGGGGCAAGCAAGTAATTTGCAGCGGCTATTACAGAAGAGGCTTGGGAAGGCCTGTCTACCTACCAGGGAGAAATAAGTCATGGGCTGAGGCGATGAGAGAATAGGCTTGGGAAGGCGTGTCTACCTACCAGGGGCAAGCAAGTAATTTGCAGCGGCTATTACAGAATAGGCTTGGGAAAACCTGTCTACCTACCAGGGGCAAGCAAGTAATGTGCAGGGGCTATTAGAGAATTGGCTTGGGAAGGCCTGTCTACCTACAAGCAAATAATGTGCTGGCGCTATTAGAGAATTGGCTTGGGATATAAGAGAATTGGTTCGGGAAGGCCAGTCGACCTACCAGGGAGAAGTAAGTCATGGGCTGAGGCAATGAAAGAATAGGCTTGGGAAGGGCAGTCTACCTACCAGGGGCAAGCAAGTAATTTGCTGGGGCGATGAAAGAAAAGGCTTGGGAAGGCCTGTCTACCTACCAGGGGCAAGAAAATAATGTGCTGGGGCTATTCGAGAATTGGCTTGGGCTATAAGAGAATTGGTTTGGGAAGGCCTGTCTACCTACCAGGGGCAAGCAAATAATTTGCTGGGACTATTACAGAATAGGCTTGGGAAAGCCTGTCTACCTACCAGGGGCAAGCAAGTAATTTGCTGGGACTATTACAGAATAGGCTTGGGAAAGCCTGTCTACCTACCAGGGGCAAGCAAGTAATTTGCTGGGACTATTACAGAATAGGTTTGGGAAGGCCTGTCTACCTACCAGGGGCAAGCAAGTAATGTGCAGGGGCTATGAGAGAAAAGGCTTGGGAAGAACTGTCTACCTACCTGGGGCAAGCAAGTAATTTGCTGGGGCTATTACAGAATAGGCTTGGGAAGGCCTGTCTACCTACAAGCAAATAATGTGCTGGCGCTATTAGAGAATTGGCTTGGGATATAAGAGAATTGGTTCGGGAAGGCCAGTCGACCTACCAGGGAGAAGTAAGTCATGGGCTGAGGCAATGAAAGAATAGGCTTGGGAAGGGCAGTCTACCTACCAGGGGTAAGAAAATAATGTGCTGGGGCTATTCGAGAATTGGCTTGAGCTATAAGAGAATTGGTTTGGGAAGGCCTGTCTACCTACCAGGGGCAAGCAAATAATTTGCTGGGACTATTACAGAATAGGCTTGGGAAAGCCTGTCTACCTACCAGGGGCAAGCAAGTAAAGTGCAGGGGCTATTAGAGAATTGGCTTGGGAAGGCCTGTCTACCTACCAGGGGCAAGCAAATAATATGCTGGGGCTATTCGAGAATTGGCTTGGGCTATAAGAGAATTGGTTTGGGAAGGCCTGTCTACCTACCAGGGGCAAGCAAGTAATTTGCTGGGACTATTACAGAATAGGCTTAGGAAGGCCTGTCTACATACCAGGGGCAAGCAAGTAATTTGCTGGGGCTATTACAGAATAGGCTTGGGAAGGCCTGTCTACTTACCAGGGGCAAGCAAGTAATTTGCTGGGGCTATTACAGAATAGGCTTGGGAAGGCCTGTCTACCTACCAGGGGCAAGCAAGTAATTTGCTGGGACTATTACAGAATAGGCTTAGGAAGGCCTGTCTACATACCAGGGGCAAGCAAGTAATTTGCTGGGGCTATTACAGAATAGGCTTGGGAAGGCCTGTCTACCTACCAGGGACAAGCAAGTAATTTGCTGGGACTATTACAGAATAGGCTTGGGAAAGCCTGTCTACCTACCAGGGGCAAGCAAGTAATTTGCTGGGACTATTACAGAATAGGTTTGGGAAGGCCTGTCTACCTACCAGGGGCAAGCAAGTAATGTGCAGGGGCTATGAGAGAAAAGGCTTGGGAAAACCTGTCTACCTACCTGGGGCAAGCAAGTAATTTGCTGGGGCTATTACAGAATATGCTTGGGAAGGCCTGTCTACCTACCAGGGGCAAGCAAGTAATGTTCTTGGACTATTCGAGAATTGGCTTGGGCTATAGGAGAATTGGTTTGGGAAGGCCTGTCTACCTACCAGGGGCAAGCAAGGAATTTGCTGGGGCTATTACAGAATAGGCTTGGGGAGGCCTGTCTAGCTACCAGGGAGAAATAAGTCATGGGCTAAGGCGATGAGAGAATAGGCTTGGGAAGGCGTGTCTACCTACCAGGGGCAAGCAAGTAATTTGCAGCGGCTATTACAGAATAGGCTTGGGAAGGCCTGTCTACCTACCAGGGGCAAGCAAGTAATTTGCTGGGACTATTACAGAATAGGCTTGGGAAGCCCTGTCTACCATACTTGGGCAAGCAAGTAATTTGCTGGGGCTATTACAGAATAGGCTTGGGAAAGCCTGTCTACATACCAGGGGCAAGCAAGTAATTTGCTGGGACTATTACAGAATAGGTTTGGGAAGACCTGTCTACCTACCAGGGGCAAGCAAGTAATTTGCTGGGGCGATGAGAGAAAAGGCTTGGGCTATAAGAGAATTGGTTTGGGAAGGCCTGTCTACCTACCAGGGGCAAGCAAGTAATTTGCTGGGACTATTACAGAATAGGCTTGGGAAGGCCTGTCTACCTACCAGGGGCAAGCAAGTAATTTGCTGGGGCTATTACAGAATAGGTTTGGGAAGGCCTGTCAACCTACCAGGGGCAAGAAAATAATGAGCTGGGGCTATTCGAGAATTGGCTTGGGCTATAAGAGAATTGGTTTGGGAAGGCCTGTCTACCTACCAGGGGCAAGCAAGTAATTTGCTGGGACTATTACAGAATAGGCTTGGGAAAGCCTGTCTACCTACCAGGGGCAAGCAAGTAAAGTGCAGGGGCTATTAGAGAGTTGGCTTGGGAAGGCCTGTCTAATTACCTGGGGCAAGCAAATAATGTGCTGGGGCTATTAGAGAATTGGCTTGGGCTATAAGAGAATTGGTTTGGGAAGGCCTGTCTACCTACCAGGGGCAAGCAAGTAATTTGCTGGGACTATTACAGAATAGGCTTGGGAAGGCCTGTCTACCTACCAGTGGCAAGCAAGTAATTTGCTGGGGCTATTACAGAAAAGGCTTGGGAAGGCCTGTCTACCTACCAGGGGTAAGCAAGTAATTTGCTGGGACTATTACAGAATAGGCTTAGGAAGGCCTGTCTACACACCAGGGTAAGCAAATAATTTGCTGGGGCTATTACAGAATAGGCTTGGGAAAGCCTGTCTACCTACCTGGGGCAAGCAAGTAAAGTGCAGGGGCTATTAGAGAATTGGCTTGGGAAGGCCTGTCTACCTACCAGGGCCAAGCAAATAATATGCTGGAGCTATTAGAGAATTGGCTTGGGATATAAGAGAATTGGCTCGGGAAGGCCAGTCGACCTACCAGGGAGAAGTAAGTCATGGGCTGAGGCAATGAAAGAATAGGCTTGGGAAGGGCAGTCTACCTACCAGGGGCAAGCAAGTAATTTGCTGGGGCGATGAGAGAAAAGGCTTGGGAAGGCCTGTCTACCTACCAGGGGCAAGAAAATAATGTGCTGGGGCTATTCGAGAATTGGCTTGGGCTATAAGAGAATTGGTTTGGGAAGGCCTGTCTACCTACCAGGGGCAAGCAAATAATTTGCTGGGACTATTACAGAATAGGCTTGGGAAAGCCTGTCTACCTACCAGGGGCAAGCAAGTAAAGTGCAGGGGCTATTAGAGAATTGGCTTGGGAAGGCCTGTCTACCTACCAGGGGCAAGCAAATAATATGCTGGGGCTATTCGAGAATTGGCTTGGGCTATAAGAGAATTGGTTTGGGAAGGCCTGTCTACCTACCAGGGGCAAGCAAGTAATTTGCTGGGACTATTACAGAATAGGCTTAGGAAGGCCTGTCTACATACCAGGGGCAAGCAAGTAATTTGCTGGGGCTATTACAGAATAGGCTTGGGAAGGCCTGTCTACCTACCAGGGGCAAGCAAGTAATTTGCTGGGGCTATTACAGAATAGGCTTGGGAAGGCCTGTCTACCTACCAGGGGCAAGCAAGTAATTTGCTGGGACTATTACAGAATAGGCTTAGGAAGGCCTGTCTACATACCAGGGGCAAGCAAGTAATTTGCTGGGGCTATTACAGAATAGGCTTGGGAAGGCCTGTCTACCTACCAGGGACAAGCAAGTAATTTGCTGGGACTATTACAGAATAGGCTTGGGAAAGCCTGTCTACCTACCAGGGGCAAGCAAGTAATTTGCTGGGACTATTACAGAATAGGTTTGGGAAGGCCTGTCTACCTACCAGGGGCAAGCAAGTAATGTGCAGGGGCTATGAGAGAAAAGGCTTGGGAAAACCTGTCTACCTACCTGGGGCAAGCAAGTAATTTGCTGGGGCTATTACAGAATAGGCTTGGGAAGGCCTGTCTACCTACCAGGGGCAAGCAAGTAATGTTCTTGGACTATTCGAGAATTGGCTTGGGCTATAGGAGAATTGGTTTGGGAAGGCCTGTCTACCTACCAGGGGCAAGCAAGGAATTTGCTGGGGCTATTACAGAATAGGCTTGGGGAGGCCTGTCTAGCTACCAGGGAGAAATAAGTCATGGGCTAAGGCGATGAGAGAATAGGCTTGGGAAGGCGTGTCTACCTACCAGGGGCAAGCAAGTAATTTGCAGCGGCTATTACAGAATAGGCTTGGGAAGGCCTGTCTACCTACCAGGGGCAAGCAAGTAATTTGCTGGGACTATTACAGAATAGGCTTGGGAAGCCCTGTCTACCATACTTGGGCAAGCAAGTAATTTGCTGGGGCTATTACAGAATAGGCTTGGGAAAGCCTGTCTACATACCAGGGGCAAGCAAGTAATTTGCTGGGACTATTACAGAATAGGTTTGGGAAGACCTGTCTACCTACCAGGGGCAAGCAAGTAATTTGCTGGGGCGATGAGAGAAAAGGCTTGGGCTATAAGAGAATTGGTTTGGGAAGGCCTGTCTACCTACCAGGGGCAAGAAAATAATGAGCTGGGGCTATTCGAGAATTGGCTTGGGCTATAAGAGAATTGGTTTGGGAAGGCCTGTCTACCTACCAGGGGCAAGCAAGTAATTTGCTGGGACTATTACAGAATAGGCTTGGGAAAGCCTGTCTACCTACCAGGGGCAAGCAAGTAAAGTGCAGGGGCTATTAGAGAGTTGGCTTGGGAAGGCCTGTCTACCTACCAGGGGCAAGCAAATAATGTGCTGGGGCTATTCGAGAATTGGCTTGGGCTATAAGAGAATTGGTTTGGGAAGGCCTGTCTACCTACCAGGGGCAAGCAAGTAATTTGCTGGGACTATTACAGAATAGGCTTGGGAAGGCCTGTCTACCTACCAGTGGCAAGCAAGTAATTTGCTGGGGCTATTACAGAAAAGGCTTGGGAAGGCCTGTCTACCTACCAGGGGTAAGCAAGTAATTTGCTGGGACTATTACAGAATAGGCTTAGGAAGGCCTGTCTACACACCAGGGGTAAGCAAATAATTTGCTGGGGCTATTACAGAATAGGCTTGGGAAAGCCTGTCTACCTACCTGGGGCAAGCAAGTAAAGTGCAGGGGCTATTAGAGAATTGGCTTGGGAAGGCCTGTCTACCTACCAGGGCCAAGCAAATAATATGCTGGAGCTATTAGAGAATTGGCTTGGGATATAAGAGAATTGGCTCGGGAAGGCCAGTGGACCTACCAGGGAGAAGTAAGTCATGGGCTGAGGCAATGAGAGAATAGGCTTGGGAAGGGCAGTCTACCTAACAGGGAGAAATAAGTCATGGGCTGAGGCGATGAAGAATAGGCTTGGGAAGGCCTATCTACCTACCAGGGGCAAGCAAGTGATTTGCTGGGACTATTGCAGAATAGGCTTGGGAAGGCTTGTCTACCTACCAGGGGCAAGCAAGTAATGTGCAGGGGCTATGAGAGAAAAGGCTTGGGAAGGCCTGTCTACCTACCTGGGGCAAGCAAGTAATTTGCTGGGGCTATTAGAGAATTGGCTTGGGAAGGCCTGTCTGCCTACCAAGGGCAAGCAAGTAATTTGCTGGGACTATTACAGAATAGGCTTGGGAAGGCCTGTCTACCTACCAGGGGCAAGCAAGGAATTTGCAAGGGCTATTACAGTATAGGCTTGGGAAGGCCTGTCTGCCTACCAAGGGCAAGCAAGTAATTTTCTGGGGCTATTACAGAATAGGCTTGGGAAGGCCTGTCTACCTACCAGGGGCAAATAAGTAATTTGCAGCGGCTATTACAGAAGAGGCTTGGGAAGGCCTGTCTACCTATCAGGGAGAAATAAGTCATGGGCTGAGGCGAAGAGAGAATAGGCTTGGGAAGGCGTGTCTACCTACCAGGGGCAAGCAAGTAATTTGCAGCGGCTATTACAGAATAGGCTTGGGAAAACCTGTCTACCTACCAGGGGCAAGCAAGTAATGTGCAGGGGCTATTAGAGAATTGGCTTGGGAAGGCCTGTCTACCTACAAGCAAATAATGTGCTGGCGCTATTAGAGAATTGGCTTGGGATATAAGAGAATTGGTTCGGGAAGGCCAGTCGACCTACAAGGGAGAAGTAAGTCATGGGCTGAGGCAATGAAAGAATAGGCTTGGGAAGGGCAGTCTACCTACCAGGGGCAAGCAAGTAATTTGCTGGGGCGATGAGAGAAAAGGCTTGGGAAGGCCTGTCTACCTACCAGGGGCAAGAAAATAATGTGCTGGGGCTATTCGAGAATTGGCTTGGGCTATAAGAGAATTGGTTTGGGAAGGCCTGTCTACCTACCAGGGGCAAGCAAGTAATTTGCTGGGACTATTACAGAATAGGCTTGGGAAAGCCTGTCTACCTACCAGGGGCAAGCAAATAATATGCTGGGGCTATTCGAGAATTGGCTTGGGCTATAAGAGAATTGGTTTGGGAAGGCCTGTCTACCTACCAGGGGCAAGCAAGTAATTTGCTGGGGCTATTACAGAATAGGCTTGGGAAGGCCTGTCTACCTACCAGGGGCAAGCAAGTAATTTGCTGGGACTATTACAGAATAGGCTTGGGAAGCCCTGTCTACCATACTTGGGCAAGCAAGTAATTTGCTGGGGCTATTACAGAATAGGCTTGGGAAAGCCTGTCTACATACCAGGGGCAAGCAAGTAATTTGCTGGGACTATTACAGAATAGGTTTGGGAAGACCTGTCTACCTACCAGGGGCAAGCAAGTAATTTGCTGGGGCGATGAGAGAAAAGGCTTGGGCTACAAGAGAATTGGTTTGGGAAGGCCTGTCTACCTACCAGGGGCAAGAAAATAATGAGCTGGGGCTATTCGAGAATTGGCTTGGGCTATAAGAGAATTGGTTTGGGAAGTCCTGTCTACCTACCAGGGGCAAGCAAGTAATTTGCTGGGACTATTACAGAATAGGCTTGGGAAAGCCTGTCTACCTACCAGGGGCAAGCAAGTAAAGTGCAGGGGCTATTAGAGAGTTGGCTTGGGAAGGCCTGTCTACCTACCAGGGGCAAGCAAATAATGTGCTGGGGCTATTCGAGAATTGGCTTGGGCTATAAGAGAATTGGTTTGGGAAGGCCTGTCTACCTACCAGGGGCAAGCAAGTAATTTGCTGGGACTATTACAGAATAGGCTTGGGAAGGCCTGTCTACCTACCAGTGGCAAGCAAGTAATTTGCTGGGGCTATTACAGAAAAGGCTTGGGAAGGCCTGTCTACACACCAGGGGCAAGCAAGTAATTTGCAGCGGCTATTACAGAAGAGGCTTGGGAAAGCCTGTCTACCTATCAGGGGCAAGCAAGTAATTTGCTGGGACTATTACAGAATAGGCTTGGGAAAGCCTGTCTACCTATCAGGGGCAAGCAAGTAAAGTGCAGGGGCTATTAGAGAATTGGCTTGGGAAGGCCTGTCTACCTACCAGGGGCAAGCAAATAATATGCTGGGGCTATTCGAGAATTGGCTTGGGCTATAAGAGAATTGGTTTGGGAAGGCCTGTCTACCTACCAGGGGCAAGCAAGTAATTTGCTGGGACTATTACAGAATAGGCTTAGGAAGGCCTGTCTACATACCAGGGGCAAGCAAGTAATTTGCTGGGGCTATTACAGAATAGGCTTGGGAAGGCCTGTCTACCTACCAGGGGCAAGCAAGTAATTTGCTGGGGCTATTACAGAATAGGCTTGGGAAGGCCTGTCTACCTACCAGGGGCAAGCAAGTAATTTGCTGGGACTATTACAGAATAGGCTTAGGAAGGCCTGTCTACATACCAGGGGCAAGCAAGTAATTTGCTGGGGCTATTACAGAATAGGCTTGGGAAGGCCTGTCTACCTACCAGGGACAAGCAAGTAATTTGCTGGGACTATTACAGAATAGGCTTGGGAAAGCCTGTCTACCTACCAGGGGCAAGCAAGTAATTTGCTGGGACTATTACAGAATAGGTTTGGGAAGGCCTGTCTACCTACCAGGGGCAAGCAAGTAATGTGCAGGGGCTATGAGAGAAAAGGCTTGGGAAGAACTGTCTACCTACCTGGGGCAAGCAAGTAATTTGCTGGGGCTATTACAGAATAGGCTTGGGAAGGCCTGTCTACCTACCAGGGGCAAGAAAATAATTTGCTGGGGCTATTCGAGAATTGGCTTGGGCTATAAGAGAATTGGTTTGGGAAGGCCTGTCTACCTACCAGGGGCAAGCAAATAATTTGCTGGGACTATTACAGAATAGGCTTGGGAAAGCCTGTCTACCTACCAGGGGCAAGCAAGTAAAGTGCAGGGGCTATTAGAGAATTGGCTTGGGAAGGCCTGTCTACCTACCAGGGGCAAGCAAATAATATGCTGGGGCTATTCGAGAATTGGCTTGGGCTATAAGAGAATTCGTTTGAGAAGGCCTGTCTACCTACCAGGGGCAAGCAAGTAATTTGCTGGGACTATTACAGAATAGGCTTAGGAAGGCCTGTCTACATACCAGGGGCAAGCAAGTAATTTGCTGGGGCTATTACAGAATAGGCTTGGGAAGGCCTGTCTACCTACCAGGGGCAAGCAAGTAATTTGCTGGGGCTATTACAGAATAGGCTTGGGAAGGCCTATCTACCTACCAGGGGCAAGCAAATAATATGCTGGAGCTATTCGAGAATTGGCTTGGGCTATAAGAGAATTGGTTTGGGAAGGCCTGTCTACCTACCAGGGGCAAGCAAGTAATTTGCTGGGACTATTACAGAATAGGCTTGGGAAGGCCTGTCTACCTACCAGGGATAAATAGGTCATGGGCTGAGGCGATGAAGAATAGGCTTGGGAAGGCCTATCTACCTACCAGGGGCAAGCAAGTGATTTGCTGGGACTATTACAGAATAGGCTTGGGAAGGCTTGTCTACCTACCAGGGGCAAGCAAGTAATTTGCTGGGGCTATTGCAGAATAGGCTTGGGAAAGCCTGTCTACCTACCTGGGGCAAGCAAGTAATGTGCTGGGGCTATTCGAGAATTGGCTTTGGCTATAAGACAATTGGTTTGGAAAGGCCTGTCTACCTACCAGGGACAAGCAAGTAATTTGCTGGGACTATTACAGAATAGGCTTGGGAAGGCCTGTCTACCTACCAGGGAGAAATAAGTCATGGGCTGAGGCGATGAGAGAATAGGCTTGGGAAGGCCTATCTACCTACCAGGGGCAAGCAAGTAATTTGCTGGGAGTATTACAGAATAGGCTTGGGAAAGCCTAACTACCAGGGGAAAGCAAGTAAAGTGCAGGGGCTATTAGAGAATTGGCTTAGGAAGGCCTGTCTACCTACCAGGGGCAAGCAAATAATATGCTGGAGCTATTCGAGAATTGGCTTGGGCTATAAGAGAATTGGTTTGGGAAGGCCTGTCTACCTACCAGGGGCAAGCAAGTAATTTGCTGGGACTATTACAGAATAGGCTTGGAAAGGCCTGTCTACCTACCAGGGATAAATAAGTCATGGGCTGAGGCGATGAGAGAATAGGCTTGGGAAGGCCTATCTACCTACCAGGGGCAAGCAAGTAATTTGCTGGGACTATTACAGAATAGGCTTGGGAAAGCCTGTCTACCTGTCAGGGGCAAGCAAGTAATGTGCAGGGGCTATTAGAGAATTGGCTTTGGAAGGCCTGTCTACCTACCAGGGGCAAGCAAATAATGTGCTGGGGCTATTCGAGAATTGTCTTGGGAAGGCCTGTCTACCTACCAGGGGCAAGCAAATAATTTGCTGGGGCTATTCGAGAATTGGCTTGGGCTATAAGAGAATTGGTTTGGGAAGGCCTGTCTACCTACCAGGGGCAAGCAAGTAATTTGCTGGGACTATTACATAATAGGCTTGGGAAGCCTTGTCTACCTACCAGGGGCAAGCAAGTAATTTGCTGGGGCTATTACAGAATAGGTTTGGGAAGGCCTGTCTAGCTACCAGGGACAAGCAAGTAATTTGCTGGGACTATTACAGAATAGGCTTGGGAAGGCCTGTCTACCTACCAGGGGCAAGCAAGTAATTTGCAGCGGCTATTACAGAAGAGGCTTGGGAAGGCCTGTCTACCTACCAGGGAGAAATAAGTCATGGGCTGAGGCGATGAGAGAATAGGCTTGGGAAGGCGTGTCTACCTACCAGGGGCAAGCAAGTAATTTGCAGCGGCTATTACAGAATAGGCTTGGGAAAACCTGTCTACCTACCAGGGGCAAGCAAGTAATGTGCAGGGGCTATTAGAGAATTGGCTTGGGAAGGCCTGTCTACCTACAAGCAAATAATGTGCTGGCGCTATTAGAGAATTGGCTTGGGATATAAGAGAATTGGTTCGGGAAGGCCAGTCGACCTACCAGGGAGAAGTAAGTCATGGGCTGAGGCAATGAAAGAATAGGCTTGGGAAGGGCAGTCTACCTACCAGGGGTAAGAAAATAATGTGCTGGGGCTATTCGAGAATTGGCTTGAGCTATAAGAGAATTGGTTTGGGAAGGCCTGTCTACCTACCAGGGGCAAGCAAATAATTTGCTGGGACTATTACAGAATAGGCTTGGGAAAGCCTGTCTACCTACCAGGGGCAAGCAAGTAAAGTGCAGGGGCTATTAGAGAATTGGCTTGGGAAGGCCTGTCTACCTACCAGGGGCAAGCAAATAATATGCTGGGGCTATTCGAGAATTGGCTTGGGCTATAAGAGAATTGGTTTGGGAAGGCCTGTCTACCTACCAGGGGCAAGCAAGTAATTTGCTGGGACTATTACAGAATAGGCTTAGGAAGGCCTGTCTACATACCAGGGGCAAGCAAGTAATTTGCTGGGGCTATTACAGAATAGGCTTGGGAAGGCCTGTCTACCTACCAGGGGCAAGCAAGTAATTTGCTGGGGCTATTACAGAATAGGCTTGGGAAGGCCTGTCTACCTACCAGGGGCAAGCAAGTAATTTGCTGGGACTATTACAGAATAGGCTTAGGAAGGCCTGTCTACATACCAGGGGCAAGCAAGTAATTTGCTGGGGCTATTACAGAATAGGCTTGGGAAGGCCTGTCTACCTACCAGGGACAAGCAAGTAATTTGCTGGGACTATTACAGAATAGGCTTGGGAAAGCCTGTCTACCTACCAGGGGCAAGCAAGTAATTTGCTGGGACTATTACAGAATAGGTTTGGGAAGGCCTGTCTACCTACCAGGGGCAAGCAAGTAATGTGCAGGGGCTATGAGAGAAAAGGCTTGGGAAAACCTGTCTACCTACCTGGGGCAAGCAAGTAATTTGCTGGGGCTATTACAGAATATGCTTGGGAAGGCCTGTCTACCTACCAGGGGCAAGCAAGTAATGTTCTTGGACTATTCGAGAATTGGCTTGGGCTATAGGAGAATTGGTTTGGGAAGGCCTGTCTACCTACCAGGGGCAAGCAAGGAATTTGCTGGGGCTATTACAGAATAGGCTTGGGGAGGCCTGTCTAGCTACCAGGGAGAAATAAGTCATGGGCTAAGGCGATGAGAGAATAGGCTTGGGAAGGCGTGTCTACCTACCAGGGGCAAGCAAGTAATTTGCAGCGGCTATTACAGAATAGGCTTGGGAAGGCCTGTCTACCTACCAGGGGCAAGCAAGTAATTTGCTGGGACTATTACAGAATAGGCTTGGGAAGCCCTGTCTACCATACTTGGGCAAGCAAGTAATTTGCTGGGGCTATTACAGAATAGGCTTGGGAAAGCCTGTCTACATACCAGGGGCAAGCAAGTAATTTGCTGGGACTATTACAGAATAGGTTTGGGAAGACCTGTCTACCTACCAGGGGCAAGCAAGTAATTTGCTGGGGCGATGAGAGAAAAGGCTTGGGCTATAAGAGAATTGGTTTGGGAAGGCCTGTCTACCTACCAGGGGCAAGCAAGTAATTTGCTGGGACTATTACAGAATAGGCTTGGGAAGGCCTGTCTACCTACCAGGGGCAAGCAAGTAATTTGCTGGGGCTATTACAGAATAGGTTTGGGAAGGCCTGTCAACCTACCAGGGGCAAGAAAATAATGAGCTGGGGCTATTCGAGAATTGGCTTGGGCTATAAGAGAATTGGTTTGGGAAGGCCTGTCTACCTACCAGGGGCAAGCAAGTAATTTGCTGGGACTATTACAGAATAGGCTTGGGAAAGCCTGTCTACCTACCAGGGGCAAGCAAGTAAAGTGCAGGGGCTATTAGAGAGTTGGCTTGGGAAGGCCTGTCTAATTACCTGGGGCAAGCAAATAATGTGCTGGGGCTATTAGAGAATTGGCTTGGGCTATAAGAGAATTGGTTTGGGAAGGCCTGTCTACCTACCAGGGGCAAGCAAGTAATTTGCTGGGACTATTACAGAATAGGCTTGGGAAGGCCTGTCTACCTACCAGTGGCAAGCAAGTAATTTGCTGGGGCTATTACAGAAAAGGCTTGGGAAGGCCTGTCTACCTACCAGGGGTAAGCAAGTAATTTGCTGGGACTATTACAGAATAGGCTTAGGAAGGCCTGTCTACACACCAGGGGTAAGCAAATAATTTGCTGGGGCTATTACAGAATAGGCTTGGGAAAGCCTGTCTACCTACCTGGGGCAAGCAAGTAAAGTGCAGGGGCTATTAGAGAATTGGCTTGGGAAGGCCTGTCTACCTACCAGGGCCAAGCAAATAATATGCTGGAGCTATTAGAGAATTGGCTTGGGATATAAGAGAATTGGCTCGGGAAGGCCAGTCGACCTACCAGGGAGAAGTAAGTCATGGGCTGAGGCAATGAAAGAATAGGCTTGGGAAGGGCAGTCTACCTACCAGGGGCAAGCAAGTAATTTGCTGGGGCGATGAGAGAAAAGGCTTGGGAAGGCCTGTCTACCTACCAGGGGCAAGAAAATAATGTGCTGGGGCTATTCGAGAATTGGCTTGGGCTATAAGAGAATTGGTTTGGGAAGGCCTGTCTACCTACCAGGGGCAAGCAAATAATTTGCTGGGACTATTACAGAATAGGCTTGGGAAAGCCTGTCTACCTACCAGGGGCAAGCAAGTAAAGTGCAGGGGCTATTAGAGAATTGGCTTGGGAAGGCCTGTCTACCTACCAGGGGCAAGCAAATAATATGCTGGGGCTATTCGAGAATTGGCTTGGGCTATAAGAGAATTGGTTTGGGAAGGCCTGTCTACCTACCAGGGGCAAGCAAGTAATTTGCTGGGACTATTACAGAATAGGCTTAGGAAGGCCTGTCTACATACCAGGGGCAAGCAAGTAATTTGCTGGGGCTATTACAGAATAGGCTTGGGAAGGCCTGTCTACCTACCAGGGGCAAGCAAGTAATTTGCTGGGGCTATTACAGAATAGGCTTGGGAAGGCCTGTCTACCTACCAGGGGCAAGCAAGTAATTTGCTGGGACTATTACAGAATAGGCTTAGGAAGGCCTGTCTACATACCAGGGGCAAGCAAGTAATTTGCTGGGGCTATTACAGAATAGGCTTGGGAAGGCCTGTCTACCTACCAGGGACAAGCAAGTAATTTGCTGGGACTATTACAGAATAGGCTTGGGAAAGCCTGTCTACCTACCAGGGGCAAGCAAGTAATTTGCTGGGACTATTACAGAATAGGTTTGGGAAGGCCTGTCTACCTACCAGGGGCAAGCAAGTAATGTGCAGGGGCTATGAGAGAAAAGGCTTGGGAAAACCTGTCTACCTACCTGGGGCAAGCAAGTAATTTGCTGGGGCTATTACAGAATAGGCTTGGGAAGGCCTGTCTACCTACCAGGGGCAAGCAAGTAATGTTCTTGGACTATTCGAGAATTGGCTTGGGCTATAGGAGAATTGGTTTGGGAAGGCCTGTCTACCTACCAGGGGCAAGCAAGGAATTTGCTGGGGCTATTACAGAATAGGCTTGGGGAGGCCTGTCTAGCTACCAGGGAGAAATAAGTCATGGGCTAAGGCGATGAGAGAATAGGCTTGGGAACGCGTGTCTACCTACCAGGGGCAAGCAAGTAATTTGCAGCGGCTATTACAGAATAGGCTTGGGAAGGCCTGTCTACCTACCAGGGGCAAGCAAGTAATTTGCTGGGACTATTACAGAATAGGCTTGGGAAGCCCTGTCTACCATACTTGGGCAAGCAAGTAATTTGCTGGGGCTATTACAGAATAGGCTTGGGAAGGCCTGTCTACCTACCAGGGGCAAGCAAGTAATTTGCTGGGGCTATTACAGAATAGGCTTGGGAAGGCCTGTCTACCTACCAGGGGCAAGCAAGTAATTTGCTGGGACTATTACAGAATAGGCTTAGGAAGGCCTGTCTACATACCAGGGGCAAGCAAGTAATTTGCTGGGGCTATTACAGAATAGGCTTGGGAAGGCCTGTCTACCTACCAGGGACAAGCAAGTAATTTGCTGGGACTATTACAGAATAGGCTTGGGAAAGCCTGTCTACCTACCAGGGGCAAGCAAGTAATTTGCTGGGACTATTACAGAATAGGTTTGGGAAGGCCTGTCTACCTACCAGGGGCAAGCAAGTAATGTGCAGGGGCTATGAGAGAAAAGGCTTGGGAAGAACTGTCTACCTACCTGGGGCAAGCAAGTAATTTGCTGGGGCTATTACAGAATAGGCTTGGGAAGGCCTGTCTACCTACCAGGGGCAAGAAAATAATTTGCTGGGGCTATTCGAGAATTGGCTTGGGCTATAAGAGAATTGGTTTGGGAAGGCCTGTCTACCTACCAGGGGCAAGCAAATAATTTGCTGGGACTATTACAGAATAGGCTTGGGAAAGCCTGTCTACCTACCAGGGGCAAGCAAGTAAAGTGCAGGGGCTATTAGAGAATTGGCTTGGGAAGGCCTGTCTACCTACCAGGGGCAAGCAAGTGATTTGCTGGGACTATTACAGAATAGGCTTGGGAAGGCTTGTCTACCTACCAGGGGCAAGCAAGTAATGTGCAGGGGCTATGAGAGAAAAGGCTTGGGAAGGCCTGTCTACCTACCTGGGGCAAGCAAGTAATTTGCTGGGGCTATTAGAGAATTGGCTTGGGAAGGCCTGTCTGCCTACCAAGGGCAAGCAAGTAATTTGCTGGGACTATTACAGAATAGGCTTGGGAAGGCCTGTCTACCTACCAGGGGCAAGCAAGGAATTTGCAAGGGCTATTACAGTATAGGCTTGGGAAGGCCTGTCTGCCTACCAAGGGCAAGCAAGTAATTTTCTGGGGCTATTACAGAATAGGCTTGGGAAGGCCTGTCTACCTACCAGGGGCAAATAAGTAATTTGCAGCGGCTATTACAGAAGAGGCTTGGGAAGGCCTGTCTACCTATCAGGGAGAAATAAGTCATGGGCTGAGGCGAAGAGAGAATAGGCTTGGGAAGGCGTGTCTACCTACCAGGGGCAAGCAAGTAATTTGCAGCGGCTATTACAGAATAGGCTTGGGAAAACCTGTCTACCTACCAGGGGCAAGCAAGTAATGTGCAGGGGCTATTAGAGAATTGGCTTGGGAAGGCCTGTCTACCTACAAGCAAATAATGTGCTGGCGCTATTAGAGAATTGGCTTGGGATATAAGAGAATTGGTTCGGGAAGGCCAGTCGACCTACCAGGGAGAAGTAAGTCATGGGCTGAGGCAATGAAAGAATAGGCTTGGGAAGGGCAGTCTACCTACCAGGGGCAAGCAAGTAATTTGCTGGGGCGATGAGAGAAAAGGCTTGGGAAGGCCTGTCTACCTACCAGGGGCAAGAAAATAATGTGCTGGGGCTATTCGAGAATTGGCTTGGGCTATAAGAGAATTGGTTTGGGAAGGCCTGTCTACCTACCAGGGGCAAGCAAGTAATTTGCTGGGACTATTACAGAATAGGCTTGGGAAAGCCTGTCTACCTACCAGGGGCAAGCAAATAATATGCTGGGGCTATTCGAGAATTGGCTTGGGCTATAAGAGAATTGGTTTGGGAAGGCCTGTCTACCTACCAGGGGCAAGCAAGTAATTTGCTGGGGCTATTACAGAATAGGCTTGGGAAGGCCTGTCTACCTACCAGGGGCAAGCAAGTAATTTGCTGGGACTATTACAGAATAGGCTTGGGAAGCCCTGTCTACCATACTTGGGCAAGCAAGTAATTTGCTGGGGCTATTACAGAATAGGCTTGGGAAAGCCTGTCTACATACCAGGGGCAAGCAAGTAATTTGCTGGGACTATTACAGAATAGGTTTGGGAAGACCTGTCTACCTACCAGGGGCAAGCAAGTAATTTGCTGGGGCGATGAGAGAAAAGGCTTGGGCTACAAGAGAATTGGTTTGGGAAGGCCTGTCTACCTACCAGGGGCAAGAAAATAATGAGCTGGGGCTATTCGAGAATTGGCTTGGGCTATAAGAGAATTGGTTTGGGAAGTCCTGTCTACCTACCAGGGGCAAGCAAGTAATTTGCTGGGACTATTACAGAATAGGCTTGGGAAAGCCTGTCTACCTACCAGGGGCAAGCAAGTAATTTGCTGGGACTATTACAGAATAGGTTTGGGAAGGCCTGTCTACCTACCAGGGGCAAGCAAGTAATGTGCAGGGGCTATGAGAGAAAAGGCTTGGGAAGAACTGTCTACCTACCTGGGGCAAGCAAGTAATTTGCTGGGGCTATTACAGAATAGGCTTGGGAAGGCCTGTCTACCTACCAGGGGCAAGAAAATAATTTGCTGGGGCTATTCGAGAATTGGCTTGGGCTATAAGAGAATTGGTTTGGGAAGGCCTGTCTACCTACCAGGGGCAAGCAAATAATTTGCTGGGACTATTACAGAATAGGCTTGGGAAAGCCTGTCTACCTACCAGGGGCAAGCAAGTAAAGTGCAGGGGCTATTAGAGAATTGGCTTGGGAAGGCCTGTCTACCTACCAGGGGCAAGCAAATAATATGCTGGGGCTATTCGAGAATTGGCTTGGGCTATAAGAGAATTCGTTTGAGAAGGCCTGTCTACCTACCAGGGGCAAGCAAGTAATTTGCTGGGACTATTACAGAATAGGCTTAGGAAGGCCTGTCTACATACCAGGGGCAAGCAAGTAATTTGCTGGGGCTATTACAGAATAGGCTTGGGAAGGCCTGTCTACCTACCAGGGGCAAGCAAGTAATTTGCTGGGGCTATTACAGAATAGGCTTGGGAAGGCCTATCTACCTACCAGGGGCAAGCAAATAATATGCTGGAGCTATTCGAGAATTGGCTTGGGCTATAAGAGAATTGGTTTGGGAAGGCCTGTCTACCTACCAGGGGCAAGCAAGTAATTTGCTGGGACTATTACAGAATAGGCTTGGGAAGGCCTGTCTACCTACCAGGGATAAATAGGTCATGGGCTGAGGCGATGAAGAATAGGCTTGGGAAGGCCTATCTACCTACCAGGGGCAAGCAAGTGATTTGCTGGGACTATTACAGAATAGGCTTGGGAAGGCTTGTCTACCTACCAGGGGCAAGCAAGTAATTTGCTGGGGCTATTGCAGAATAGGCTTGGGAAAGCCTGTCTACCTACCTGGGGCAAGCAAGTAATGTGCTGGGGCTATTCGAGAATTGGCTTTGGCTATAAGACAATTGGTTTGGAAAGGCCTGTCTACCTACCAGGGACAAGCAAGTAATTTGCTGGGACTATTACAGAATAGGCTTGGGAAGGCCTGTCTACCTACCAGGGAGAAATAAGTCATGGGCTGAGGCGATGAGAGAATAGGCTTGGGAAGGCCTATCTACCTACCAGGGGCAAGCAAGTAATTTGCTGGGAGTATTACAGAATAGGCTTGGGAAAGCCTAACTACCAGGGGAAAGCAAGTAAAGTGCAGGGGCTATTAGAGAATTGGCTTAGGAAGGCCTGTCTACCTACCAGGGGCAAGCAAATAATATGCTGGAGCTATTCGAGAATTGGCTTGGGCTATAAGAGAATTGGTTTGGGAAGGCCTGTCTACCTACCAGGGGCAAGCAAGTAATTTGCTGGGACTATTACAGAATAGGCTTGGAAAGGCCTGTCTACCTACCAGGGATAAATAAGTCATGGGCTGAGGCGATGAGAGAATAGGCTTGGGAAGGCCTATCTACCTACCAGGGGCAAGCAAGTAATTTGCTGGGACTATTACAGAATAGGCTTGGGAAAGCCTGTCTACCTGTCAGGGGCAAGCAAGTAATGTGCAGGGGCTATTAGAGAATTGGCTTTGGAAGGCCTGTCTACCTACCAGGGGCAAGCAAATAATGTGCTGGGGCTATTCGAGAATTGTCTTGGGAAGGCCTGTCTACCTACCAGGGGCAAGCAAATAATTTGCTGGGGCTATTCGAGAATTGGCTTGGGCTATAAGAGAATTGGTTTGGGAAGGCCTGTCTACCTACCAGGGGCAAGCAAGTAATTTGCTGGGACTATTACATAATAGGCTTGGGAAGCCTTGTCTACCTACCAGGGGCAAGCAAGTAATTTGCTGGGGCTATTACAGAATAGGTTTGGGAAGGCCTGTCTAGCTACCAGGGACAAGCAAGTAATTTGCTGGGACTATTACAGAATAGGCTTGGGAAGGCCTGTCTACCTACCAGGGGCAAGCAAGTAATTTGCAGCGGCTATTACAGAAGAGGCTTGGGAAGGCCTGTCTACCTACCAGGGAGAAATAAGTCATGGGCTGAGGCGATGAGAGAATAGGCTTGGGAAGGCGTGTCTACCTACCAGGGGCAAGCAAGTAATTTGCAGCGGCTATTACAGAATAGGCTTGGGAAAACCTGTCTACCTACCAGGGGCAAGCAAGTAATGTGCAGGGGCTATTAGAGAATTGGCTTGGGAAGGCCTGTCTACCTACAAGCAAATAATGTGCTGGCGCTATTAGAGAATTGGCTTGGGATATAAGAGAATTGGTTCGGGAAGGCCAGTCGACCTACCAGGGAGAAGTAAGTCATGGGCTGAGGCAATGAAAGAATAGGCTTGGGAAGGGCAGTCTACCTACCAGGGGTAAGAAAATAATGTGCTGGGGCTATTCGAGAATTGGCTTGAGCTATAAGAGAATTGGTTTGGGAAGGCCTGTCTACCTACCAGGGGCAAGCAAATAATTTGCTGGGACTATTACAGAATAGGCTTGGGAAAGCCTGTCTACCTACCAGGGGCAAGCAAGTAAAGTGCAGGGGCTATTAGAGAATTGGCTTGGGAAGGCCTGTCTACCTACCAGGGGCAAGCAAATAATATGCTGGGGCTATTCGAGAATTGGCTTGGGCTATAAGAGAATTGGTTTGGGAAGGCCTGTCTACCTACCAGGGGCAAGCAAGTAATTTGCTGGGACTATTACAGAATAGGCTTAGGAAGGCCTGTCTACATACCAGGGGCAAGCAAGTAATTTGCTGGGGCTATTACAGAATAGGCTTGGGAAGGCCTGTCTACCTACCAGGGGCAAGCAAGTAATTTGCTGGGGCTATTACAGAATAGGCTTGGGAAGGCCTGTCTACCTACCAGGGGCAAGCAAGTAATTTGCTGGGACTATTACAGAATAGGCTTAGGAAGGCCTGTCTACATACCAGGGGCAAGCAAGTAATTTGCTGGGGCTATTACAGAATAGGCTTGGGAAGGCCTGTCTACCTACCAGGGACAAGCAAGTAATTTGCTGGGACTATTACAGAATAGGCTTGGGAAAGCCTGTCTACCTACCAGGGGCAAGCAAGTAATTTGCTGGGACTATTACAGAATAGGTTTGGGAAGGCCTGTCTACCTACCAGGGGCAAGCAAGTAATGTGCAGGGGCTATGAGAGAAAAGGCTTGGGAAAACCTGTCTACCTACCTGGGGCAAGCAAGTAATTTGCTGGGGCTATTACAGAATATGCTTGGGAAGGCCTGTCTACCTACCAGGGGCAAGCAAGTAATGTTCTTGGACTATTCGAGAATTGGCTTGGGCTATAGGAGAATTGGTTTGGGAAGGCCTGTCTACCTACCAGGGGCAAGCAAGGAATTTGCTGGGGCTATTACAGAATAGGCTTGGGGAGGCCTGTCTAGCTACCAGGGAGAAATAAGTCATGGGCTAAGGCGATGAGAGAATAGGCTTGGGAAGGCGTGTCTACCTACCAGGGGCAAGCAAGTAATTTGCAGCGGCTATTACAGAATAGGCTTGGGAAGGCCTGTCTACCTACCAGGGGCAAGCAAGTAATTTGCTGGGACTATTACAGAATAGGCTTGGGAAGCCCTGTCTACCATACTTGGGCAAGCAAGTAATTTGCTGGGGCTATTACAGAATAGGCTTGGGAAAGCCTGTCTACATACCAGGGGCAAGCAAGTAATTTGCTGGGACTATTACAGAATAGGTTTGGGAAGACCTGTCTACCTACCAGGGGCAAGCAAGTAATTTGCTGGGGCGATGAGAGAAAAGGCTTGGGCTATAAGAGAATTGGTTTGGGAAGGCCTGTCTACCTACCAGGGGCAAGCAAGTAATTTGCTGGGACTATTACAGAATAGGCTTGGGAAGGCCTGTCTACCTACCAGGGGCAAGCAAGTAATTTGCTGGGGCTATTACAGAATAGGTTTGGGAAGGCCTGTCAACCTACCAGGGGCAAGAAAATAATGAGCTGGGGCTATTCGAGAATTGGCTTGGGCTATAAGAGAATTGGTTTGGGAAGGCCTGTCTACCTACCAGGGGCAAGCAAGTAATTTGCTGGGACTATTACAGAATAGGCTTGGGAAAGCCTGTCTACCTACCAGGGGCAAGCAAGTAAAGTGCAGGGGCTATTAGAGAGTTGGCTTGGGAAGGCCTGTCTAATTACCTGGGGCAAGCAAATAATGTGCTGGGGCTATTAGAGAATTGGCTTGGGCTATAAGAGAATTGGTTTGGGAAGGCCTGTCTACCTACCAGGGGCAAGCAAGTAATTTGCTGGGACTATTACAGAATAGGCTTGGGAAGGCCTGTCTACCTACCAGTGGCAAGCAAGTAATTTGCTGGGGCTATTACAGAAAAGGCTTGGGAAGGCCTGTCTACCTACCAGGGGTAAGCAAGTAATTTGCTGGGACTATTACAGAATAGGCTTAGGAAGGCCTGTCTACACACCAGGGGTAAGCAAATAATTTGCTGGGGCTATTACAGAATAGGCTTGGGAAAGCCTGTCTACCTACCTGGGGCAAGCAAGTAAAGTGCAGGGGCTATTAGAGAATTGGCTTGGGAAGGCCTGTCTACCTACCAGGGCCAAGCAAATAATATGCTGGAGCTATTAGAGAATTGGCTTGGGATATAAGAGAATTGGCTCGGGAAGGCCAGTCGACCTACCAGGGAGAAGTAAGTCATGGGCTGAGGCAATGAAAGAATAGGCTTGGGAAGGGCAGTCTACCTACCAGGGGCAAGCAAGTAATTTGCTGGGGCGATGAGAGAAAAGGCTTGGGAAGGCCTGTCTACCTACCAGGGGCAAGAAAATAATGTGCTGGGGCTATTCGAGAATTGGCTTGGGCTATAAGAGAATTGGTTTGGGAAGGCCTGTCTACCTACCAGGGGCAAGCAAATAATTTGCTGGGACTATTACAGAATAGGCTTGGGAAAGCCTGTCTACCTACCAGGGGCAAGCAAGTAAAGTGCAGGGGCTATTAGAGAATTGGCTTGGGAAGGCCTGTCTACCTACCAGGGGCAAGCAAATAATATGCTGGGGCTATTCGAGAATTGGCTTGGGCTATAAGAGAATTGGTTTGGGAAGGCCTGTCTACCTACCAGGGGCAAGCAAGTAATTTGCTGGGACTATTACAGAATAGGCTTAGGAAGGCCTGTCTACATACCAGGGGCAAGCAAGTAATTTGCTGGGGCTATTACAGAATAGGCTTGGGAAGGCCTGTCTACCTACCAGGGGCAAGCAAGTAATTTGCTGGGGCTATTACAGAATAGGCTTGGGAAGGCCTGTCTACCTACCAGGGGCAAGCAAGTAATTTGCTGGGACTATTACAGAATAGGCTTAGGAAGGCCTGTCTACATACCAGGGGCAAGCAAGTAATTTGCTGGGGCTATTACAGAATAGGCTTGGGAAGGCCTGTCTACCTACCAGGGACAAGCAAGTAATTTGCTGGGACTATTACAGAATAGGCTTGGGAAAGCCTGTCTACCTACCAGGGGCAAGCAAGTAATTTGCTGGGACTATTACAGAATAGGTTTGGGAAGGCCTGTCTACCTACCAGGGGCAAGCAAGTAATGTGCAGGGGCTATGAGAGAAAAGGCTTGGGAAAACCTGTCTACCTACCTGGGGCAAGCAAGTAATTTGCTGGGGCTATTACAGAATAGGCTTGGGAAGGCCTGTCTACCTACCAGGGGCAAGCAAGTAATGTTCTTGGACTATTCGAGAATTGGCTTGGGCTATAGGAGAATTGGTTTGGGAAGGCCTGTCTACCTACCAGGGGCAAGCAAGGAATTTGCTGGGGCTATTACAGAATAGGCTTGGGGAGGCCTGTCTAGCTACCAGGGAGAAATAAGTCATGGGCTAAGGCGATGAGAGAATAGGCTTGGGAACGCGTGTCTACCTACCAGGGGCAAGCAAGTAATTTGCAGCGGCTATTACAGAATAGGCTTGGGAAGGCCTGTCTACCTACCAGGGGCAAGCAAGTAATTTGCTGGGACTATTACAGAATAGGCTTGGGAAGCCCTGTCTACCATACTTGGGCAAGCAAGTAATTTGCTGGGGCTATTACAGAATAGGCTTGGGAAGGCCTGTCTACCTACCAGGGGCAAGCAAGTAATTTGCTGGGGCTATTACAGAATAGGCTTGGGAAGGCCTGTCTACCTACCAGGGGCAAGCAAGTAATTTGCTGGGACTATTACAGAATAGGCTTAGGAAGGCCTGTCTACATACCAGGGGCAAGCAAGTAATTTGCTGGGGCTATTACAGAATAGGCTTGGGAAGGCCTGTCTACCTACCAGGGACAAGCAAGTAATTTGCTGGGACTATTACAGAATAGGCTTGGGAAAGCCTGTCTACCTACCAGGGGCAAGCAAGTAATTTGCTGGGACTATTACAGAATAGGTTTGGGAAGGCCTGTCTACCTACCAGGGGCAAGCAAGTAATGTGCAGGGGCTATGAGAGAAAAGGCTTGGGAAGAACTGTCTACCTACCTGGGGCAAGCAAGTAATTTGCTGGGGCTATTACAGAATAGGCTTGGGAAGGCCTGTCTACCTACCAGGGGCAAGAAAATAATTTGCTGGGGCTATTCGAGAATTGGCTTGGGCTATAAGAGAATTGGTTTGGGAAGGCCTGTCTACCTACCAGGGGCAAGCAAATAATTTGCTGGGACTATTACAGAATAGGCTTGGGAAAGCCTGTCTACCTACCAGGGGCAAGCAAGTAAAGTGCAGGGGCTATTAGAGAATTGGCTTGGGAAGGCCTGTCTACCTACCAGGGGCAAGCAAGTGATTTGCTGGGACTATTACAGAATAGGCTTGGGAAGGCTTGTCTACCTACCAGGGGCAAGCAAGTAATGTGCAGGGGCTATGAGAGAAAAGGCTTGGGAAGGCCTGTCTACCTACCTGGGGCAAGCAAGTAATTTGCTGGGGCTATTAGAGAATTGGCTTGGGAAGGCCTGTCTGCCTACCAAGGGCAAGCAAGTAATTTGCTGGGACTATTACAGAATAGGCTTGGGAAGGCCTGTCTACCTACCAGGGGCAAGCAAGGAATTTGCAAGGGCTATTACAGTATAGGCTTGGGAAGGCCTGTCTGCCTACCAAGGGCAAGCAAGTAATTTTCTGGGGCTATTACAGAATAGGCTTGGGAAGGCCTGTCTACCTACCAGGGGCAAATAAGTAATTTGCAGCGGCTATTACAGAAGAGGCTTGGGAAGGCCTGTCTACCTATCAGGGAGAAATAAGTCATGGGCTGAGGCGAAGAGAGAATAGGCTTGGGAAGGCGTGTCTACCTACCAGGGGCAAGCAAGTAATTTGCAGCGGCTATTACAGAATAGGCTTGGGAAAACCTGTCTACCTACCAGGGGCAAGCAAGTAATGTGCAGGGGCTATTAGAGAATTGGCTTGGGAAGGCCTGTCTACCTACAAGCAAATAATGTGCTGGCGCTATTAGAGAATTGGCTTGGGATATAAGAGAATTGGTTCGGGAAGGCCAGTCGACCTACCAGGGAGAAGTAAGTCATGGGCTGAGGCAATGAAAGAATAGGCTTGGGAAGGGCAGTCTACCTACCAGGGGCAAGCAAGTAATTTGCTGGGGCGATGAGAGAAAAGGCTTGGGAAGGCCTGTCTACCTACCAGGGGCAAGAAAATAATGTGCTGGGGCTATTCGAGAATTGGCTTGGGCTATAAGAGAATTGGTTTGGGAAGGCCTGTCTACCTACCAGGGGCAAGCAAGTAATTTGCTGGGACTATTACAGAATAGGCTTGGGAAAGCCTGTCTACCTACCAGGGGCAAGCAAATAATATGCTGGGGCTATTCGAGAATTGGCTTGGGCTATAAGAGAATTGGTTTGGGAAGGCCTGTCTACCTACCAGGGGCAAGCAAGTAATTTGCTGGGGCTATTACAGAATAGGCTTGGGAAGGCCTGTCTACCTACCAGGGGCAAGCAAGTAATTTGCTGGGACTATTACAGAATAGGCTTGGGAAGCCCTGTCTACCATACTTGGGCAAGCAAGTAATTTGCTGGGGCTATTACAGAATAGGCTTGGGAAAGCCTGTCTACATACCAGGGGCAAGCAAGTAATTTGCTGGGACTATTACAGAATAGGTTTGGGAAGACCTGTCTACCTACCAGGGGCAAGCAAGTAATTTGCTGGGGCGATGAGAGAAAAGGCTTGGGCTACAAGAGAATTGGTTTGGGAAGGCCTGTCTACCTACCAGGGGCAAGAAAATAATGAGCTGGGGCTATTCGAGAATTGGCTTGGGCTATAAGAGAATTGGTTTGGGAAGTCCTGTCTACCTACCAGGGGCAAGCAAGTAATTTGCTGGGACTATTACAGAATAGGCTTGGGAAAGCCTGTCTACCTACCAGGGGCAAGCAAGGAATTTGCAAGGGCTATTACAGTATAGGCTTGGGAAGGCCTGTCTGCCTACCAAGGGCAAGCAAGTAATTTTCTGGGGCTATTACAGAATAGGCTTGGGAAGGCCTGTCTACCTACCAGGGGCAAGCAAGTAATGTGCAGGGGCTATGAGAGAAAAGGCTTGGGAAAACCTGTCTACCTACCAGGGGCAAGCAAGTAATGTGCAGGGGCTATTAGAGAATTGGCTTGGGAAGGCCTGTCTACCTACAAGCAAATAATGTGCTGGCGCTATTAGAGAATTGGCTTGGGATATAAGAGAATTGGTTCGGGAAGGCCAGTCGACCTACCAGGGAGAAGTAAGTCATGGGCTGAGGCAATGAAAGAATAGGCTTGGGAAGGGCAGTCTACCTACCAGGGGCAAGCAAGTAATTTGCTGGGGCGATGAGAGAAAAGGCTTGGGAAGGCCTGTCTACCTACCAGGGACAAGCAAGTAATTTGCTGGGACTATTACAGAATAGGCTTGGGAAAGCCTGTCTACCTACCAGGGGCAAGCAAGTAATTTGCTGGGACTATTACAGAATAGGTTTGGGAAGGCCTGTCTACCTACCAGGGGCAAGCAAGTAATGTGCAGGGGCTATGAGAGAAAAGGCTTGGGAAAACCTGTCTACCTACCTGGGGCAAGCAAGTAATTTGCTGGGGCTATTACAGAATATGCTTGGGAAGGCCTGTCTACCTACCAGGGGCAAGCAAGTAATGTTCTTGGACTATTCGAGAATTGGCTTGGGCTATAGGAGAATTGGTTTGGGAAGGCCTGTCTACCTACCAGGGGCAAGCAAGGAATTTGCTGGGGCTATTACAGAATAGGCTTGGGGAGGCCTGTCTAGCTACCAGGGAGAAATAAGTCATGGGCTAAGGCGATGAGAGAATAGGCTTGGGAAGGCGTGTCTACCTACCAGGGGCAAGCAAGTAATTTGCAGCGGCTATTACAGAATAGGCTTGGGAAGGCCTGTCTACCTACCAGGGGCAAGCAAGTAATTTGCTGGGACTATTACAGAATAGGCTTGGGAAGCCCTGTCTACCATACTTGGGCAAGCAAGTAATTTGCTGGGGCTATTACAGAATAGGCTTGGGAAAGCCTGTCTACATACCAGGGGCAAGCAAGTAATTTGCTGGGACTATTACAGAATAGGTTTGGGAAGACCTGTCTACCTACCAGGGGCAAGCAAGTAATTTGCTGGGGCGATGAGAGAAAAGGCTTGGGCTATAAGAGAATTGGTTTGGGAAGGCCTGTCTACCTACCAGGGGCAAGCAAGTAATTTGCTGGGACTATTACAGAATAGGCTTGGGAAGGCCTGTCTACCTACCAGGGGCAAGCAAGTAATTTGCTGGGGCTATTACAGAATAGGTTTGGGAAGGCCTGTCAACCTACCAGGGGCAAGAAAATAATGAGCTGGGGCTATTCGAGAATTGGCTTGGGCTATAAGAGAATTGGTTTGGGAAGGCCTGTCTACCTACCAGGGGCAAGCAAGTAATTTGCTGGGACTATTACAGAATAGGCTTGGGAAAACCTGTCTACCTACCAGGGACAAGCAAGTAATTTGCTGGGGCTATTACAGAATAGGTTTGGGAAGGCCTGTCAACCTACCAGGGGCAAGAAAATAATGAGCTGGGGCTATTCGAGAATTGGCTTGGGCTATAAGAGAATTGGTTTGGGAAGGCCTGTCTACCTACCAGGGGCAAGCAAGTAATTTGCAGCGGCTATTACAGAATAGGCTTGGGAAGGCCTGTCTACCTACCAGGGGTAAGCAAGTAATTTGCTGGGACTATTACAGAATAGGCTTAGGAAGGCCTGTCTACACACCAGGGGTAAGCAAATAAGTTGCTGGGGCTATTACAGAATAGGCTTGGGAAAGCCTGTCTACCTACCTGGGGCAAGCAAGTAAAGTGCAGGGGCTATTAGAGAATTGGCTTGGGAAGGCCTGTCTACCTACCAGGGCCAAGCAAATAATATGCTGGAGCTATTAGAGAATTGGCTTGGGAAGGCCTGTCTACCTACCAGGGCCAAGCAAATAATATGCTGGAGCTATTAGAGAATTGGCTTGGGATATAAGAGAATTGGCTCGGGAAGGCCAGTCGACCTACCAGGGAGAAGTAAGTCATGGGCTGAGGCAATGAAAGAATAGGCTTGGGAAGGGCAGTCTACCTACCAGGGGCAAGCAAGTAATTTGCTGGGGCGATGAGAGAAAAGGCTTGGGAAGGCCTGTCTACCTACCAGGGGCAAGAAAATAATGTGCTGGGGCTATGAGAGAAAAGGCTTGGGAAAACCTGTCTACCTACCTGGGGCAAGCAAGTAATTTGCTGGGGCTATTACAGAATATGCTTGGGAAGGCCTGTCTACCTACCAGGGGCAAGCAAGTAATGTTCTTGGACTATTCGAGAATTGGCTTGGGCTATAGGAGAATTGGTTTGGGAAGGCCTGTCTACATACCAGGGGCAAGCAAGTAATTTGCTGGGACTATTACAGAATAGGTTTGGGAAGGCCTGTCTACCTACCAGGGGCAAGCAAGTAATTTGCTGGGGCTATTACAGAATAGGCTTGGGAAGGCCTGTCTACCTACCAGGGGCAAGCAAGTAATTTGCTGGGACTATTACAGAATATGCTTGGGAAGGCCTGTCTACCTACCAGGGGCAAGCAAGTAATTTGCTGGGACTATTACAGAATAGGCTTGGGAAGCCCTGTCTACCATACTTGGGCAAGCAAGTAATTTGCTGGGGCTATTACAGAATAGGCTTGGGAAAGCCTGTCTACATACCAGGGGCAAGCAAGTAATTTGCTGGGACTATTACAGAATAGGTTTGGGAAGACCTGTCTACCTACCAGGGGCAAGCAAGTAATTTGCTGGGACTATTACAGAATAGGCTTGGGAAGGCCTGTCTACCTACCAGGGGCAAGCAAATAATTTGCTGGGACTATTACAGAATAGGCTTGGGAAAGCCTGTCTACCTACCAGGGAGAAATAAGTCATGGGCTAAGGCGATGAGAGAAAAGGCTTGGGAAAACCTGTCTACATACCAGGGGCAAGCAAGTAATTTGCTGGGACTATTACAGAATATGCTTGGGAAGCCCTGTCTACCATACTTGGGCAAGCAAGTAATTTGCTGGGGCTATTACAGAATATGCTTGGGAAGCCCTGTCTACCATACTTGGGCAAGCAAGTAATTTGCTGGGGCTATTACAGAATAGGCTTGGGAAGGCCTGTCTACCTACCAGGGGCAAGCAAATAATTTGCTGGGACTATTACAGAATAGGCTTGGGAAAGCCTGTCTACCTACCAGGGAGAAATAAGTCATGGGCTAAGGCGATGAGAGAAAAGGCTTGGGAAAACCTGTCTACATACCAGGGGCAAGCAAGTAATTTGCTGGGACTATTACAGAATATGCTTGGGAAGCCCTGTCTACCATACTTGGGCAAGCAAGTAATTTGCTGGGGCTATTACAGAATAGGTTTGGGAAGGCCTGTCAACCTACCAGGGGCAAGAAAATAATGAGCTGGGGCTATTCGAGAATTGGCTTGGGCTATAAGAGAATTGGTTTGGGAAGGCCTGTCTACCTACCAGGGGCAAGCAAGTAATTTGCTGGGGCTATTACAGAATAGGTTTGGGAAGGCCTGTCAACCTACCAGGGGTAAGCAAATAATTTGCTGGGGCTATTACAGAATAGGTTTGGGAAGGCCTGTCTACCTACCAGGGAGAAATAAGTCATGGGCTAAGGCGATGAGAGAATAGGCTTGGGAAGGCGTGTCTACCTACCAGGGGCAAGCAAGTAATTTGCAGCGGCTATTACAGAATATGCTTGGGAAGCCCTGTCTACCATACTTGGGCAAGCAAGTAATTTGCTGGGGCTATTACAGAATAGGTTTGGGAAGGCCTGTCTACCTACCAGGGGCAAGCAAGTAATGTGCAGGGGCTATGAGAGAAAAGGCTTGGGAAAACCTGTCTACCTACCTGGGGCAAGCAAGTAATTTGCAGCGGCTATTACAGAATAGGCTTGGGAAGGCCTGTCTACCTACCAGGGGCAAGCAAGTAATTTGCTGGGGCTATTACAGAATAGGCTTGGGAAGGCCTGTCTACCTACCAGGGGCAAGCAAATAATTTGCTGGGACTATTACAGAATAGGCTTGGGAAAGCCTGTCTACCTACCAGGGGCAAGCAAGTAATTTGCTGGGACTATTACAGAATAGGCTTGGGGAGGCCTGTCTAGCTACCAGGGGCAAGAAAATAATGAGCTGGGGCTATTCGAGAATTGGCTTGGGCTATAAGAGAATTGGTTTGGGAAGGCCTGTCTACCTACCAGGGGCAAGCAAGTAATTTGCTGGGGCTATTACAGAATAGGTTTGGGAAGGCCTGTCAACCTACCAGGGGCAAGAAAATAATGAGCTGGGGCTATTCGAGAATTGGCTTGGGCTATAAGAGAATTGGTTTGGGAAGGCCTGTCTACCTACCAGGGGCAAGCAAGTAATTTGCTGGGGCTATTACAGAATAGGTTTGGGAAGGCCTGTCAACCTACCAGGGGCAAGAAAATAATGAGCTGGGGCTATTCGAGAATTGGCTTGGGCTATAGGAGAATTGGTTTGGGAAGGCCTGTCTACCTACCAGGGGCAAGCAAGGAATTTGCTGGGGCTATTACAGAATATGCTTGGGAAGCCCTGTCTACCATACTTGGGCAAGCAAGTAATTTGCTGGGGCTATTACAGAATAGGCTTGGGAAGGCCTGTCTACCTACCAGGGGCAAGCAAGTAATTTGCTGGGACTATTACAGAATAGGCTTGGGAAGGCCTGTCTACCTACCAGGGGCAAGCAAGTAATTTGCTGGGACTATTACAGAATAGGTTTGGGAAGACCTGTCTACCTACCAGGGGCAAGCAAGTAATTTGCTGGGACTATTACAGAATAGGCTTGGGAAGGCCTGTCTACCTACCAGGGGCAAGCAAGGAATTTGCTGGGGCTATTACAGAATAGGCTTGGGGAGGCCTGTCTAGCTACCAGGGAGAAATAAGTCATGGGCTAAGGCGATGAGAGAATAGGCTTGGGAACGCGTGTCTACCTACCAGGGGCAAGAAAATAATGTGCTGGGGCTATTCGAGAATTGGCTTGGGCTATAAGAGAATTGGTTTGGGAAGGCCTGTCTACCTACCAGGGGCAAGCAAGTAATTTGCTGGGGCTATTACAGAATAGGTTTGGGAAGGCCTGTCAACCTACCAGGGGCAAGAAAATAATGAGCTGGGGCTATTCGAGAATTGGCTTGGGCTATAGGAGAATTGGTTTGGGAAGGCCTGTCTACCTACCAGGGGCAAGCAAGGAAATTGCTGGGGCTATTAAAGAATAGGCTTGGGGAGGCCTGTCTAGCTACCAGGGACAAGCAAGTAATTTGCTGGGACTATTACAGAATAGGCTTGGGAAGGCCTGTCTACCTACCAGGGGCAAGCAAGTAATGTTCTTGGACTATTCGAGAATTGGCTTGGGCTATAGGAGAATTGGTTTGGGAAGGCCTGTCTACCTACCAGGGGCAAGCAAGGAATTTGCTGGGGCTATTACAGAATAGGCTTGGGGAGGCCTGTCTAGCTACCAGGGAGAAATAAGTCATGGGCTAAGGCGATGAGAGAATAGGCTTGGGAACGCGTGTCTACCTACCAGGGGCAAGAAAATAATGTGCTGGGGCTATTCGAGAATTGGCTTGGGCTATAAGAGAATTGGTTTGGGAAGGCCTGTCTACCTACCAGGGGCAAGCAAGTAATGTGCAGGGGCTATGAGAGAAAAGGCTTGGGAAAACCTGTCTACCTACCTGGGGCAAGCAAGTAATTTGCTGGGGCTATTACAGAATAGGCTTAGGAAGGCCTGTCTACATACCAGGGGCAAGCAAGTAATTTGCTGGGGCTATTACAGAATAGGCTTGGGAAGGCCTGTCTACCTACCAGGGGCAAGCAAGTAATTTGCTGGGGCTATTACAGAATAGGCTTGGGAAGGCCTGTCTACCTACCAGGGGCAAGCAAGTAATTTGCTGGGACTATTACAGAATAGGCTTAGGAAGGCCTGTCTACATACCAGGGGCAAGCAAGTAATTTGCTGGGGCTATTACAGAATAGGCTTGGGAAGGCCTGTCTACCTACCAGGGACAAGCAAGTAATTTGCTGGGACTATTACAGAATAGGCTTGGGAAAGCCTGTCTACCTACCAGGGGCAAGCAAGTAATTTGCTGGGACTATTACAGAATAGGTTTGGGAAGGCCTGTCTACCTACCAGGGGCAAGCAAGTAATGTGCAGGGGCTATGAGAGAAAAGGCTTGGGAAAACCTGTCTACCTACCTGGGGCAAGCAAGTAATTTGCTGGGGCTATTACAGAATAGGCTTGGGAAAGCCTGTCTACATACCAGGGGCAAGCAAGTAATTTGCTGGGACTATTACAGAATAGGTTTGGGAAGACCTGTCTACCTACCAGGGGCAAGCAAGTAATTTGCTGGGGCGATGAGAGAAAAGGCTTGGGCTATAAGAGAATTGGTTTGGGAAGGCCTGTCTACCTACCAGGGGCAAGCAAGTAATTTGCTGGGACTATTACAGAATAGGCTTGGGAAGGCCTGTCTACCTACCAGGGGCAAGCAAGTAATTTGCTGGGGCTATTACAGAATAGGTTTGGGAAGGCCTGTCAACCTACCAGGGGCAAGAAAATAATGAGCTGGGGCTATTCGAGAATTGGCTTGGGCTATAAGAGAATTGGTTTGGGAAGGCCTGTCTACCTACCAGGGGCAAGCAAATAATTTGCTGGGACTATTACAGAATAGGCTTGGGAAAGCCTGTCTACCTACCAGGGGCAAGCAAGTAATTTGCTGGGGCTATTACAGAAAAGGCTTGGGAAGGCCTGTCTACCTACCAGGGGTAAGCAAGTAATTTGCTGGGACTATTACAGAATAGGCTTAGGAAGGCCTGTCTACATACCAGGGGTAAGCAAGTAATTTGCTGGGACTATTACAGAATAGGCTTAGGAAGGCCTGTCTACACACCAGGGGTAAGCAAATAATTTGCTGGGGCTATTACAGAATAGGCTTGGGAAAGCCTGTCTACCTACCTGGGGCAAGCAAGTAAAGTACAGGGGCTATTAGAGAATTGGCTTGGGAAGGCCTGTCTACCTACCAGGGCCAAGCAAATAATATGCTGGAGCTATTAGAGAATTGGCTTGGGATATAAGAGAATTGGCTCGGGAAGGCCAGTCGACCTACCAGGGAGAAGTAAGTCATGGGCTGAGGCAATGAAAGAATAGGCTTGGGAAGGGCAGTCTACCTACCAGGGGCAAGCAAGTAATTTGCTGGGGCGATGAGAGAAAAGGCTTGGGAAGGCCTGTCTACCTACCAGGGGCAAGAAAATAATGTGCTGGGGCTATTCGAGAATTGGCTTGGGCTATAAGAGAATTGGTTTGGGAAGGCCTGTCTACCTACCAGGGGCAAGCAAATAATTTGCTGGGACTATTACAGAATAGGCTTGGGAAAGCCTGTCTACCTACCAGGGGCAAGCAAGTAAAGTGCAGGGGCTATTAGAGAATTGGCTTGGGAAGGCCTGTCTACCTACCAGGGGCAAGCAAATAATATGCTGGGGCTATTCGAGAATTGGCTTGGGCTATAAGAGAATTGGTTTGGGAAGGCCTGTCTACCTACCAGGGGCAAGCAAGTAATTTGCTGGGACTATTACAGAATAGGCTTAGGAAGGCCTGTCTACATACCAGGGGCAAGCAAGTAATTTGCTGGGGCTATTACAGAATAGGCTTGGGAAGGCCTGTCTACCTACCAGGGGCAAGCAAGTAATTTGCTGGGGCTATTACAGAATAGGCTTGGGAAGGCCTGTCTACCTACCAGGGGCAAGCAAGTAATTTGCTGGGACTATTACAGAATAGGCTTAGGAAGGCCTGTCTACATACCAGGGGCAAGCAAGTAATTTGCTGGGGCTATTACAGAATAGGCTTGGGAAGGCCTGTCTACCTACCAGGGACAAGCAAGTAATTTGCTGGGACTATTACAGAATAGGCTTGGGAAAGCCTGTCTACCTACCAGGGGCAAGCAAGTAATTTGCAGCGGCTATTACAGAATAGGCTTGGGAAGGCCTGTCTACCTACCAGGGGCAAGCAAGTAATTTGCTGGGACTATTACAGAATAGGCTTGGGAAGCCCTGTCTACCATACTTGGGCAAGCAAGTAATTTGCTGGGGCTATTACAGAATAGGCTTGGGAAAGCCTGTCTACATACCAGGGGCAAGCAAGTAATTTGCTGGGACTATTACAGAATAGGTTTGGGAAGACCTGTCTACCTACCAGGGGCAAGCAAGTAATTTGCTGGGGCGATGAGAGAAAAGGCTTGGGCTATAAGAGAATTGGTTTGGGAAGGCCTGTCTACCTACCAGGGGCAAGAAAATAATGAGCTGGGGCTATTCGAGAATTGGCTTGGGCTATAAGAGAATTGGTTTGGGAAGGCCTGTCTACCTACCAGGGGCAAGCAAGTAATTTGCTGGGACTATTACAGAATAGGCTTGGGAAAGCCTGTCTACCTACCAGGGGCAAGCAAGTAAAGTGCAGGGGCTATTAGAGAGTTGGCTTGGGAAGGCCTGTCTACCTACCAGGGGCAAGCAAATAATGTGCTGGGGCTATTCGAGAATTGGCTTGGGCTATAAGAGAATTGGTTTGGGAAGGCCTGTCTACCTACCAGGGGCAAGCAAGTAATTTGCTGGGACTATTACAGAATAGGCTTGGGAAGGCCTGTCTACCTACCAGTGGCAAGCAAGTAATTTGCTGGGGCTATTACAGAAAAGGCTTGGGAAGGCCTGTCTACCTACCAGGGGTAAGCAAGTAATTTGCTGGGACTATTACAGAATAGGCTTAGGAAGGCCTGTCTACACACCAGGGGTAAGCAAATAATTTGCTGGGGCTATTACAGAATAGGCTTGGGAAAGCCTGTCTACCTACCTGGGCCAAGCAAATAATATGCTGGAGCTATTAGAGAATTGGCTTGGGATATAAGAGAATTGGCTCGGGAAGGCCAGTGGACCTACCAGGGAGAAGTAAGTCATGGGCTGAGGCAATGAGAGAATAGGCTTGGGAAGGGCAGTCTACCTAACAGGGAGAAATAAGTCATGGGCTGAGGCGATGAAGAATAGGCTTGGGAAGGCCTATCTACCTACCAGGGGCAAGCAAGTGATTTGCTGGGACTATTACAGAATAGGCTTGGGAAGGCTTGTCTACCTACCAGGGGCAAGCAAGTAATGTGCAGGGGCTATGAGAGAAAAGGCTTGGGAAGGCCTGTCTACCTACCTGGGGCAAGCAAGTAATTTGCTGGGGCTATTAGAGAATTGGCTTGGGAAGGCCTGTCTGCCTACCAAGGGCAAGCAAGTAATTTGCTGGGACTATTACAGAATAGGCTTGGGAAGGCCTGTCTACCTACCAGGGGCAAGCAAGGAATTTGCAAGGGCTATTACAGTATAGGCTTGGGAAGGCCTGTCTGCCTACCAAGGGCAAGCAAGTAATTTTCTGGGGCTATTACAGAATAGGCTTGGGAAGGCCTGTCTACCTACCAGGGGCAAATAAGTAATTTGCAGCGGCTATTACAGAAGAGGCTTGGGAAGGCCTGTCTACCTATCAGGGAGAAATAAGTCATGGGCTGAGGCGAAGAGAGAATAGGCTTGGGAAGGCGTGTCTACCTACCAGGGGCAAGCAAGTAATTTGCAGCGGCTATTACAGAATAGGCTTGGGAAAACCTGTCTACCTACCAGGGGCAAGCAAGTAATGTGCAGGGGCTATTAGAGAATTGGCTTGGGAAGGCCTGTCTACCTACAAGCAAATAATGTGCTGGCGCTATTAGAGAATTGGCTTGGGATATAAGAGAATTGGTTCGGGAAGGCCAGTCGACCTACCAGGGAGAAGTAAGTCATGGGCTGAGGCAATGAAAGAATAGGCTTGGGAAGGGCAGTCTACCTACCAGGGGCAAGCAAGTAATTTGCTGGGGCGATGAGAGAAAAGGCTTGGGAAGGCCTGTCTACCTACCAGGGGCAAGAAAATAATGTGCTGGGGCTATTCGAGAATTGGCTTGGGCTATAAGAGAATTGGTTTGGGAAGGCCTGTCTACCTACCAGGGGCAAGCAAGTAATTTGCTGGGACTATTACAGAATAGGCTTGGGAAAGCCTGTCTACCTACCAGGGGCAAGCAAATAATATGCTGGGGCTATTCGAGAATTGGCTTGGGCTATAAGAGAATTGGTTTGGGAAGGCCTGTCTACCTACCAGGGGCAAGCAAGTAATTTGCTGGGGCTATTACAGAATAGGCTTGGGAAGGCCTGTCTACCTACCAGGGGCAAGCAAGTAATTTGCTGGGACTATTACAGAATAGGCTTGGGAAGCCCTGTCTACCATACTTGGGCAAGCAAGTAATTTGCTGGGGCTATTACAGAATAGGCTTGGGAAAGCCTGTCTACATACCAGGGGCAAGCAAGTAATTTGCTGGGACTATTACAGAATAGGTTTGGGAAGACCTGTCTACCTACCAGGGGCAAGCAAGTAATTTGCTGGGGCGATGAGAGAAAAGGCTTGGGCTACAAGAGAATTGGTTTGGGAAGGCCTGTCTACCTACCAGGGGCAAGAAAATAATGAGCTGGGGCTATTCGAGAATTGGCTTGGGCTATAAGAGAATTGGTTTGGGAAGTCCTGTCTACCTACCAGGGGCAAGCAAGTAATTTGCTGGGACTATTACAGAATAGGCTTGGGAAAGCCTGTCTACCTACCAGGGGCAAGCAAGTAAAGTGCAGGGGCTATTAGAGAGTTGGCTTGGGAAGGCCTGTCTACCTACCAGGGGCAAGCAAATAATGTGCTGGGGCTATTCGAGAATTGGCTTGGGCTATAAGAGAATTGGTTTGGGAAGGCCTGTCTACCTACCAGGGGCAAGCAAGTAATTTGCTGGGACTATTACAGAATAGGCTTGGGAAGGCCTGTCTACCTACCAGTGGCAAGCAAGTAATTTGCTGGGGCTATTACAGAAAAGGCTTGGGAAGGCCTGTCTACACACCAGGGGCAAGCAAGTAATTTGCAGCGGCTATTACAGAAGAGGCTTGGGAAAGCCTGTCTACCTATCAGGGGCAAGCAAGTAATTTGCTGGGACTATTACAGAATAGGCTTGGGAAAGCCTGTCTACCTATCAGGGGCAAGCAAGTAAAGTGCAGGGGCTATTAGAGAATTGGCTTGGGAAGGCCTGTCTACCTACCAGGGGCAAGCAAATAATATGCTGGGGCTATTCGAGAATTGGCTTGGGCTATAAGAGAATTGGTTTGGGAAGGCCTGTCTACCTACCAGGGGCAAGCAAGTAATTTGCTGGGACTATTACAGAATAGGCTTAGGAAGGCCTGTCTACATACCAGGGGCAAGCAAGTAATTTGCTGGGGCTATTACAGAATAGGCTTGGGAAGGCCTGTCTACCTACCAGGGGCAAGCAAGTAATTTGCTGGGGCTATTACAGAATAGGCTTGGGAAGGCCTGTCTACCTACCAGGGGCAAGCAAGTAATTTGCTGGGACTATTACAGAATAGGCTTAGGAAGGCCTGTCTACATACCAGGGGCAAGCAAGTAATTTGCTGGGGCTATTACAGAATAGGCTTGGGAAGGCCTGTCTACCTACCAGGGACAAGCAAGTAATTTGCTGGGACTATTACAGAATAGGCTTGGGAAAGCCTGTCTACCTACCAGGGGCAAGCAAGTAATTTGCTGGGACTATTACAGAATAGGTTTGGGAAGGCCTGTCTACCTACCAGGGGCAAGCAAGTAATGTGCAGGGGCTATGAGAGAAAAGGCTTGGGAAGAACTGTCTACCTACCTGGGGCAAGCAAGTAATTTGCTGGGGCTATTACAGAATAGGCTTGGGAAGGCCTGTCTACCTACCAGGGGCAAGAAAATAATTTGCTGGGGCTATTCGAGAATTGGCTTGGGCTATAAGAGAATTGGTTTGGGAAGGCCTGTCTACCTACCAGGGGAGAGCAGATAATTTGCTGGGACTATTACAGAATAGGCTTGGGAAAGCCTGTCTACCTACCAGGGGCAAGCAAGTAAAGTGCAGGGGCTATTAGAGAATTGGCTTGGGAAGGCCTGTCTACCTACCAGGGGCAAGCAAATAATATGCTGGGGCTATTCGAGAATTGGCTTGGGCTATAAGAGAATTCGTTTGAGAAGGCCTGTCTACCTACCAGGGGCAAGCAAGTAATTTGCTGGGACTATTACAGAATAGGCTTAGGAAGGCCTGTCTACATACCAGGGGCAAGCAAGTAATTTGCTGGGGCTATTACAGAATAGGCTTGGGAAGGCCTGTCTACCTACCAGGGGCAAGCAAGTAATTTGCTGGGGCTATTACAGAATAGGCTTGGGAAGGCCTATCTACCTACCAGGGGCAAGCAAATAATATGCTGGAGCTATTCGAGAATTGGCTTGGGCTATCAGAGAATTGGTTTGGGAAGGCCTGTCTACCTACCAGGGGCAAGCAAGTAATTTGCTGGGACTATTACAGAATAGGCTTGGGAAGGCCTGTCTACCTACCAGGGATAAATAGGTCATGGGCTGAGGCGATGAAGAATAGGCTTGGGAAGGCCTATCTACCTACCAGGGGCAAGCAAGTGATTTGCTGGGACTATTACAGAATAGGCTTGGGAAGGCTTGTCTACCTACCAGGGGCAAGCAAGTAATTTGCTGGGGCTATTGCAGAATAGGCTTGGGAAAGCCTGTCTACCTACCTGGGGCAAGCAAGTAATGTGCTGGGGCTATTCGAGAATTGGCTTGGGCTATAAGACAATTGGTTTGGAAAGGCCTGTCTACCTACCAGGGACAAGCAAGTAATTTGCTGGGACTATTACAGAATAGGCTTGGGAAGGCCTGTCTACCTACCAGGGAGAAATAAGTCATGGGCTGAGGCGATGAGAGAATAGGCTTGAGAAGGCCTATCTACCTACCAGGGGCAAGCAAGTAATTTGCTGGGAGTATTACAGAATAGGCTTGGGAAAGCCTAACTACCAGGGGAAAGCAAGTAAAGTGCAGGGGCTATTAGAGAATTGGCTTAGGAAGGCCTGTCTACCTACCAGGGGCAAGCAAATAATATGCTGGAGCTATTCGAGAATTGGCTTGGGCTATAAGAGAATTGGTTTGGGAAGGCCTGTCTACCTACCAGGGGCAAGCAAGTAATTTGCTGGGACTATTACAGAATAGGCTTGGAAAGGCCTGTCTACCTACCAGGGATAAATAAGTCATGGGCTGAGGCGATGAGAGAATAGGCTTGGGAAGGCCTATCTACCTACCAGGGGCAAGCAAGTAATTTGCTGGGACTATTACAGAATAGGCTTGGGAAAGCCTGTCTACCTGTCAGGGGCAAGCAAGTAATGTGCAGGGGCTATTAGAGAATTGGCTTGGGAAGGCCTGTCTACCTACCAGGGGCAAGCAAATAATGTGCTGGGGCTATTCGAGAATTGTCTTGGGAAGGCCTGTCTACCTACCAGGGGCAAGCAAATAATTTGCTGGGGCTATTCGAGAATTGGCTTGGGCTATAAGAGAATTGGTTTGGGAAAGCCTGTCTACCTACCAGGGGCAAGCAAGTAATTTGCTGGGACTATTACATAATAGGCTTGGGAAGCCTTGTCTACCTACCAGGGGCAAGCAAGTAATTTGCTGGGGCTATTACAGAATAGGTTTGGGAAGGCCTGTCTAGCTACCAGGGACAAGCAAGTAATTTGCTGGGACTATTACAGAATAGGCTTGGGAAGGCCTGTCTACCTACCAGGGGCAAGCAAGTAATTTGCAGCGGCTATTACAGAAGAGGCTTGGGAAGGCCTGTCTACCTACCAGGGAGAAATAAGTCATGGGCTGAGGCGATGAGAGAATAGGCTTGGGAAGGCGTGTCTACCTACCAGGGGCAAGCAAGTAATTTGCAGCGGCTATTACAGAATAGGCTTGGGAAAACCTGTCTACCTACCAGGGGCAAGCAAGTAATGTGCAGGGGCTATTAGAGAATTGGCTTGGGAAGGCCTGTCTACCTACAAGCAAATAATGTGCTGGCGCTATTAGAGAATTGGCTTGGGATATAAGAGAATTGGTTCGGGAAGGCCAGTCGACCTACCAGGGAGAAGTAAGTCATGGGCTGAGGCAATGAAAGAATAGGCTTGGGAAGGGCAGTCTACCTACCAGGGGTAAGAAAATAATGTGCTGGGGCTATTCGAGAATTGGCTTGAGCTATAAGAGAATTGGTTTGGGAAGGCCTGTCTACCTACCAGGGGCAAGCAAATAATTTGCTGGGACTATTACAGAATAGGCTTGGGAAAGCCTGTCTACCTACCAGGGGCAAGCAAGTAAAGTGCAGGGGCTATTAGAGAATTGGCTTGGGAAGGCCTGTCTACCTACCAGGGGCAAGCAAATAATATGCTGGGGCTATTCGAGAATTGGCTTGGGCTATAAGAGAATTGGTTTGGGAAGGCCTGTCTACCTACCAGGGGCAAGCAAGTAATTTGCTGGGACTATTACAGAATAGGCTTAGGAAGGCCTGTCTACATACCAGGGGCAAGCAAGTAATTTGCTGGGGCTATTACAGAATAGGCTTGGGAAGGCCTGTCTACCTACCAGGGGCAAGCAAGTAATTTGCTGGGGCTATTACAGAATAGGCTTGGGAAGGCCTGTCTACCTACCAGGGGCAAGCAAGTAATTTGCTGGGACTATTACAGAATAGGCTTAGGAAGGCCTGTCTACATACCAGGGGCAAGCAAGTAATTTGCTGGGGCTATTACAGAATAGGCTTGGGAAGGCCTGTCTACCTACCAGGGACAAGCAAGTAATTTGCTGGGACTATTACAGAATAGGCTTGGGAAAGCCTGTCTACCTACCAGGGGCAAGCAAGTAATTTGCTGGGACTATTACAGAATAGGTTTGGGAAGGCCTGTCTACCTACCAGGGGCAAGCAAGTAATGTGCAGGGGCTATGAGAGAAAAGGCTTGGGAAAACCTGTCTACCTACCTGGGGCAAGCAAGTAATTTGCTGGGGCTATTACAGAATATGCTTGGGAAGGCCTGTCTACCTACCAGGGGCAAGCAAGTAATGTTCTTGGACTATTCGAGAATTGGCTTGGGCTATAGGAGAATTGGTTTGGGAAGGCCTGTCTACCTACCAGGGGCAAGCAAGGAATTTGCTGGGGCTATTACAGAATAGGCTTGGGGAGGCCTGTCTAGCTACCAGGGAGAAATAAGTCATGGGCTAAGGCGATGAGAGAATAGGCTTGGGAAGGCGTGTCTACCTACCAGGGGCAAGCAAGTAATTTGCAGCGGCTATTACAGAATAGGCTTGGGAAGGCCTGTCTACCTACCAGGGGCAAGCAAGTAATTTGCTGGGACTATTACAGAATAGGCTTGGGAAGCCCTGTCTACCATACTTGGGCAAGCAAGTAATTTGCTGGGGCTATTACAGAATAGGCTTGGGAAAGCCTGTCTACATACCAGGGGCAAGCAAGTAATTTGCTGGGACTATTACAGAATAGGTTTGGGAAGACCTGTCTACCTACCAGGGGCAAGCAAGTAATTTGCTGGGGCGATGAGAGAAAAGGCTTGGGCTATAAGAGAATTGGTTTGGGAAGGCCTGTCTACCTACCAGGGGCAAGCAAGTAATTTGCTGGGACTATTACAGAATAGGCTTGGGAAGGCCTGTCTACCTACCAGGGGCAAGCAAGTAATTTGCTGGGGCTATTACAGAATAGGTTTGGGAAGGCCTGTCAACCTACCAGGGGCAAGAAAATAATGAGCTGGGGCTATTCGAGAATTGGCTTGGGCTATAAGAGAATTGGTTTGGGAAGGCCTGTCTACCTACCAGGGGCAAGCAAGTAATTTGCTGGGACTATTACAGAATAGGCTTGGGAAAGCCTGTCTACCTACCAGGGGCAAGCAAGAAAAGTGCAGGGGCTATTAGAGAGTTGGCTTGGGAAGGCCTGTCTAATTACCTGGGGCAAGCAAATAATGTGCTGGGGCTATTAGAGAATTGGCTTGGGCTATAAGAGAATTGGTTTGGGAAGGCCTGTCTACCTACCAGGGGCAAGCAAGTAATTTGCTGGGACTATTACAGAATAGGCTTGGGAAGGCCTGTCTACCTACCAGTGGCAAGCAAGTAATTTGCTGGGGCTATTACAGAAAAGGCTTGGGAAGGCCTGTCTACCTACCAGGGGTAAGCAAGTAATTTGCTGGGACTATTACAGAATAGGCTTAGGAAGGCCTGTCTACACACCAGGGGTAAGCAAATAATTTGCTGGGGCTATTACAGAATAGGCTTGGGAAAGCCTGTCTACCTACCTGGGGCAAGCAAGTAAAGTGCAGGGGCTATTAGAGAATTGGCTTGGGAAGGCCTGTCTACCTACCAGGGCCAAGCAAATAATATGCTGGAGCTATTAGAGAATTGGCTTGGGATATAAGAGAATTGGCTCGGGAAGGCCAGTCGACCTACCAGGGAGAAGTAAGTCATGGGCTGAGGCAATGAAAGAATAGGCTTGGGAAGGGCAGTCTACCTACCAGGGGCAAGCAAGTAATTTGCTGGGGCGATGAGAGAAAAGGCTTGGGAAGGCCTGTCTACCTACCAGGGGCAAGAAAATAATGTGCTGGGGCTATTCGAGAATTGGCTTGGGCTATAAGAGAATTGGTTTGGGAAGGCCTGTCTACCTACCAGGGGCAAGCAAATAATTTGCTGGGACTATTACAGAATAGGCTTGGGAAAGCCTGTCTACCTACCAGGGGCAAGCAAGTAAAGTGCAGGGGCTATTAGAGAATTGGCTTGGGAAGGCCTGTCTACCTACCAGGGGCAAGCAAATAATATGCTGGGGCTATTCGAGAATTGGCTTGGGCTATAAGAGAATTGGTTTGGGAAGGCCTGTCTACCTACCAGGGGCAAGCAAGTAATTTGCTGGGACTATTACAGAATAGGCTTAGGAAGGCCTGTCTACATACCAGGGGCAAGCAAGTAATTTGCTGGGGCTATTACAGAATAGGCTTGGGAAGGCCTGTCTACCTACCAGGGGCAAGCAAGTAATTTGCTGGGGCTATTACAGAATAGGCTTGGGAAGGCCTGTCTACCTACCAGGGGCAAGCAAGTAATTTGCTGGGACTATTACAGAATAGGCTTAGGAAGGCCTGTCTACATACCAGGGGCAAGCAAGTAATTTGCTGGGGCTATTACAGAATAGGCTTGGGAAGGCCTGTCTACCTACCAGGGACAAGCAAGTAATTTGCTGGGACTATTACAGAATAGGCTTGGGAAAGCCTGTCTACCTACCAGGGGCAAGCAAGTAATTTGCTGGGACTATTACAGAATAGGTTTGGGAAGGCCTGTCTACCTACCAGGGGCAAGCAAGTAATGTGCAGGGGCTATGAGAGAAAAGGCTTGGGAAAACCTGTCTACCTACCTGGGGCAAGCAAGTAATTTGCTGGGGCTATTACAGAATAGGCTTGGGAAGGCCTGTCTACCTACCAGGGGCAAGCAAGTAATGTTCTTGGACTATTCGAGAATTGGCTTGGGCTATAGGAGAATTGGTTTGGGAAGGCCTGTCTACCTACCAGGGGCAAGCAAGGAATTTGCTGGGGCTATTACAGAATAGGCTTGGGGAGGCCTGTCTAGCTACCAGGGAGAAATAAGTCATGGGCTAAGGCGATGAGAGAATAGGCTTGGGAACGCGTGTCTACCTACCAGGGGCAAGCAAGTAATTTGCAGCGGCTATTACAGAATAGGCTTGGGAAGGCCTGTCTACCTACCAGGGGCAAGCAAGTAATTTGCTGGGACTATTACAGAATAGGCTTGGGAAGCCCTGTCTACCATACTTGGGCAAGCAAGTAATTTGCTGGGGCTATTACAGAATAGGCTTGGGAAGGCCTGTCTACCTACCAGGGGCAAGCAAGTAATTTGCTGGGGCTATTACAGAATAGGCTTGGGAAGGCCTGTCTACCTACCAGGGGCAAGCAAGTAATTTGCTGGGACTATTACAGAATAGGCTTAGGAAGGCCTGTCTACATACCAGGGGCAAGCAAGTAATTTGCTGGGGCTATTACAGAATAGGCTTGGGAAGGCCTGTCTACCTACCAGGGACAAGCAAGTAATTTGCTGGGACTATTACAGAATAGGCTTGGGAAAGCCTGTCTACCTACCAGGGGCAAGCAAGTAATTTGCTGGGACTATTACAGAATAGGTTTGGGAAGGCCTGTCTACCTACCAGGGGCAAGCAAGTAATGTGCAGGGGCTATGAGAGAAAAGGCTTGGGAAGAACTGTCTACCTACCTGGGGCAAGCAAGTAATTTGCTGGGGCTATTACAGAATAGGCTTGGGAAGGCCTGTCTACCTACCAGGGGCAAGAAAATAATTTGCTGGGGCTATTCGAGAATTGGCTTGGGCTATTAGAGAATTGGCTTGGGAAGGCCTGTCTACCTACCAGGGGCAAGCAAGTGATTTGCTGGGACTATTACAGAATAGGCTTGGGAAGGCTTGTCTACCTACCAGGGGCAAGCAAGTAATGTGCAGGGGCTATGAGAGAAAAGGCTTGGGAAGGCCTGTCTACCTACCTGGGGCAAGCAAGTAATTTGCTGGGGCTATTAGAGAATTGGCTTGGGAAGGCCTGTCTGCCTACCAAGGGCAAGCAAGTAATTTGCTGGGACTATTACAGAATAGGCTTGGGAAGGCCTGTCTACCTACCAGGGGCAAGCAAGGAATTTGCAAGGGCTATTACAGTATAGGCTTGGGAAGGCCTGTCTGCCTACCAAGGGCAAGCAAGTAATTTTCTGGGGCTATTACAGAATAGGCTTGGGAAGGCCTGTCTACCTACCAGGGGCAAATAATTAATTTGCAGCGGCTATTACAGAAGAGGCTTGGGAAGGCCTGTCTACCTATCAGGGAGAAATAAGTCATGGGCTGAGGCGAAGAGAGAATAGGCTTGGGAAGGCGTGTCTACCTACCAGGGGCAAGCAAGTAATTTGCAGCGGCTATTACAGAATAGGCTTGGGAAAACCTGTCTACCTACCAGGGGCAAGCAAGTAATGTGCAGGGGCTATTAGAGAATTGGCTTGGGAAGGCCTGTCTACCTACAAGCAAATAATGTGCTGGCGCTATTAGAGAATTGGCTTGGGATATAAGAGAATTGGTTCGGGAAGGCCAGTCGACCTACCAGGGAGAAGTAAGTCATGGGCTGAGGCAATGAAAGAATAGGCTTGGGAAGGGCAGTCTACCTACCAGGGGCAAGCAAGTAATTTGCTGGGGCGATGAGAGAAAAGGCTTGGGAAGGCCTGTCTACCTACCAGGGGCAAGAAAATAATGTGCTGGGGCTATTCGAGAATTGGCTTGGGCTATAAGAGAATTGGTTTGGGAAGGCCTGTCTACCTACCAGGGGCAAGCAAGTAATTTGCTGGGACTATTACAGAATAGGCTTGGGAAAGCCTGTCTACCTACCAGGGGCAAGCAAATAATATGCTGGGGCTATTCGAGAATTGGCTTGGGCTATAAGAGAATTGGTTTGGGAAGGCCTGTCTACCTACCAGGGGCAAGCAAGTAATTTGCTGGGGCTATTACAGAATAGGCTTGGGAAGGCCTGTCTACCTACCAGGGGCAAGCAAGTAATTTGCTGGGACTATTACAGAATAGGCTTGGGAAGCCCTGTCTACCATACTTGGGCAAGCAAGTAATTTGCTGGGGCTATTACAGAATAGGCTTGGGAAAGCCTGTCTACATACCAGGGGCAAGCAAGTAATTTGCTGGGACTATTACAGAATAGGTTTGGGAAGACCTGTCTACCTACCAGGGGCAAGCAAGTAATTTGCTGGGGCGATGAGAGAAAAGGCTTGGGCTACAAGAGAATTGGTTTGGGAAGGCCTGTCTACCTACCAGGGGCAAGAAAATAATGAGCTGGGGCTATTCGAGAATTGGCTTGGGCTATAAGAGAATTGGTTTGGGAAGTCCTGTCTACCTACCAGGGGCAAGCAAGTAATTTGCTGGGACTATTACAGAATAGGCTTGGGAAAGCCTGTCTACCTACCAGGGGCAAGCAAGGAATTTGCAAGGGCTATTACAGTATAGGCTTGGGAAGGCCTGTCTGCCTACCAAGGGCAAGCAAGTAATTTTCTGGGGCTATTACAGAATAGGCTTGGGAAGGCCTGTCTACCTACCAGGGGCAAGCAAGTAATGTGCAGGGGCTATGAGAGAAAAGGCTTGGGAAAACCTGTCTACCTACCAGGGGCAAGCAAGTAATGTGCAGGGGCTATTAGAGAATTGGCTTGGGAAGGCCTGTCTACCTACAAGCAAATAATGTGCTGGCGCTATTAGAGAATTGGCTTGGGATATAAGAGAATTGGTTCGGGAAGGCCAGTCGACCTACCAGGGAGAAGTAAGTCATGGGCTGAGGCAATGAAAGAATAGGCTTGGGAAGGGCAGTCTACCTACCAGGGGCAAGCAAGTAATTTGCTGGGGCGATGAGAGAAAAGGCTTGGGAAGGCCTGTCTACCTACCAGGGGCAAGCAAGTAATTTGCTGGGGCTATTACAGAATAGGTTTGGGAAGGCCTGTCTACCTACCAGGGGCAAGCAAGTAATTTGCTGGGGCTATTACAGAATAGGCTTGGGAAGGCCTGTCTACCTACCAGGGGCAAGCAAGTAATTTGCTGGGACTATTACAGAATAGGCTTGGGAAAGCCTGTCTACCTACCAGGGGCAAGCAAGTAATTTGCTGGGACTATTACAGAATAGGTTTGGGAAGGCCTGTCTACCTACCAGGGGCAAGCAAGTAATGTGCAGGGGCTATGAGAGAAAAGGCTTGGGAAAACCTGTCTACCTACCTGGGGCAAGCAAGTAATTTGCTGGGGCTATTACAGAATATGCTTGGGAAGGCCTGTCTACCTACCAGGGGCAAGCAAGTAATGTTCTTGGACTATTCGAGAATTGGCTTGGGCTATAGGAGAATTGGTTTGGGAAGGCCTGTCTACCTACCAGGGGCAAGCAAGGAATTTGCTGGGGCTATTACAGAATAGGCTTGGGGAGGCCTGTCTAGCTACCAGGGAGAAATAAGTCATGGGCTAAGGCGATGAGAGAATAGGCTTGGGAAGGCGTGTCTACCTACCAGGGGCAAGCAAGTAATTTGCAGCGGCTATTACAGAATAGGCTTGGGAAGGCCTGTCTACCTACCAGGGGCAAGCAAGTAATTTGCTGGGACTATTACAGAATAGGCTTGGGAAGGCCTGTCTACCTACCAGGGGCAAGCAAGTAATGTGCAGGGGCTATGAGAGAAAAGGCTTGGGAAGAACTGTCTACCTACCTGGGGCAAGCAAGTAATTTGCTGGGGCTATTACAGAATAGGCTTGGGAAGGCCTGTCTACCTACCAGGGGCAAGAAAATAATTTGCTGGGGCTATTCGAGAATTGGCTTGGGCTATTAGAGAATTGGCTTGGGAAGGCCTGTCTACCTACCAGGGGCAAGCAAGTGATTTGCTGGGACTATTACAGAATAGGCTTGGGAAGGCTTGTCTACCTACCAGGGGCAAGCAAGTAATGTGCAGGGGCTATGAGAGAAAAGGCTTGGGAAGGCCTGTCTACCTACCTGGGGCAAGCAAGTAATTTGCTGGGGCTATTAGAGAATTGGCTTGGGAAGGCCTGTCTGCCTACCAAGGGCAAGCAAGTAATTTGCTGGGACTATTACAGAATAGGCTTGGGAAGGCCTGTCTACCTACCAGGGGCAAGCAAGGAATTTGCAAGGGCTATTACAGTATAGGCTTGGGAAGGCCTGTCTGCCTACCAAGGGCAAGCAAGTAATTTTCTGGGGCTATTACAGAATAGGCTTGGGAAGGCCTGTCTACCTACCAGGGGCAAATAATTAATTTGCAGCGGCTATTACAGAAGAGGCTTGGGAAGGCCTGTCTACCTATCAGGGAGAAATAAGTCATGGGCTGAGGCGAAGAGAGAATAGGCTTGGGAAGGCGTGTCTACCTACCAGGGGCAAGCAAGTAATTTGCAGCGGCTATTACAGAATAGGCTTGGGAAAACCTGTCTACCTACCAGGGGCAAGCAAGTAATGTGCAGGGGCTATTAGAGAATTGGCTTGGGAAGGCCTGTCTACCTACAAGCAAATAATGTGCTGGCGCTATTAGAGAATTGGCTTGGGATATAAGAGAATTGGTTCGGGAAGGCCAGTCGACCTACCAGGGAGAAGTAAGTCATGGGCTGAGGCAATGAAAGAATAGGCTTGGGAAGGGCAGTCTACCTACCAGGGGCAAGCAAGTAATTTGCTGGGGCGATGAGAGAAAAGGCTTGGGAAGGCCTGTCTACCTACCAGGGGCAAGAAAATAATGTGCTGGGGCTATTCGAGAATTGGCTTGGGCTATAAGAGAATTGGTTTGGGAAGGCCTGTCTACCTACCAGGGGCAAGCAAGTAATTTGCTGGGACTATTACAGAATAGGCTTGGGAAAGCCTGTCTACCTACCAGGGGCAAGCAAATAATATGCTGGGGCTATTCGAGAATTGGCTTGGGCTATAAGAGAATTGGTTTGGGAAGGCCTGTCTACCTACCAGGGGCAAGCAAGTAATTTGCTGGGGCTATTACAGAATAGGCTTGGGAAGGCCTGTCTACCTACCAGGGGCAAGCAAGTAATTTGCTGGGACTATTACAGAATAGGCTTGGGAAGCCCTGTCTACCATACTTGGGCAAGCAAGTAATTTGCTGGGGCTATTACAGAATAGGCTTGGGAAAGCCTGTCTACATACCAGGGGCAAGCAAGTAATTTGCTGGGACTATTACAGAATAGGTTTGGGAAGACCTGTCTACCTACCAGGGGCAAGCAAGTAATTTGCTGGGGCGATGAGAGAAAAGGCTTGGGCTACAAGAGAATTGGTTTGGGAAGGCCTGTCTACCTACCAGGGGCAAGAAAATAATGAGCTGGGGCTATTCGAGAATTGGCTTGGGCTATAAGAGAATTGGTTTGGGAAGTCCTGTCTACCTACCAGGGGCAAGCAAGTAATTTGCTGGGACTATTACAGAATAGGCTTGGGAAAGCCTGTCTACCTACCAGGGGCAAGCAAGGAATTTGCAAGGGCTATTACAGTATAGGCTTGGGAAGGCCTGTCTGCCTACCAAGGGCAAGCAAGTAATTTTCTGGGGCTATTACAGAATAGGCTTGGGAAGGCCTGTCTACCTACCAGGGGCAAGCAAGTAATGTGCAGGGGCTATGAGAGAAAAGGCTTGGGAAAACCTGTCTACCTACCAGGGGCAAGCAAGTAATGTGCAGGGGCTATTAGAGAATTGGCTTGGGAAGGCCTGTCTACCTACAAGCAAATAATGTGCTGGCGCTATTAGAGAATTGGCTTGGGATATAAGAGAATTGGTTCGGGAAGGCCAGTCGACCTACCAGGGAGAAGTAAGTCATGGGCTGAGGCAATGAAAGAATAGGCTTGGGAAGGGCAGTCTACCTACCAGGGGCAAGCAAGTAATTTGCTGGGGCGATGAGAGAAAAGGCTTGGGAAGGCCTGTCTACCTACCAGGGGCAAGCAAGTAATTTGCTGGGGCTATTACAGAATAGGTTTGGGAAGGCCTGTCTACCTACCAGGGGCAAGCAAGTAATTTGCTGGGGCTATTACAGAATAGGCTTGGGAAGGCCTGTCTACCTACCAGGGGCAAGCAAGTAATTTGCTGGGACTATTACAGAATAGGCTTGGGAAAGCCTGTCTACCTACCAGGGGCAAGCAAGTAATTTGCTGGGACTATTACAGAATAGGTTTGGGAAGGCCTGTCTACCTACCAGGGGCAAGCAAGTAATGTGCAGGGGCTATGAGAGAAAAGGCTTGGGAAAACCTGTCTACCTACCTGGGGCAAGCAAGTAATTTGCTGGGGCTATTACAGAATATGCTTGGGAAGGCCTGTCTACCTACCAGGGGCAAGCAAGTAATGTTCTTGGACTATTCGAGAATTGGCTTGGGCTATAGGAGAATTGGTTTGGGAAGGCCTGTCTACCTACCAGGGGCAAGCAAGGAATTTGCTGGGGCTATTACAGAATAGGCTTGGGGAGGCCTGTCTAGCTACCAGGGAGAAATAAGTCATGGGCTAAGGCGATGAGAGAATAGGCTTGGGAAGGCGTGTCTACCTACCAGGGGCAAGCAAGTAATTTGCAGCGGCTATTACAGAATAGGCTTGGGAAGGCCTGTCTACCTACCAGGGGCAAGCAAGTAATTTGCTGGGGCTATTACAGAATAGGCTTGGGAAGGCCTGTCTACCTACCAGGGACAAGCAAGTAATTTGCTGGGACTATTACAGAATAGGCTTGGGAAAGCCTGTCTACCTACCAGGGGCAAGCAAGTAATTTGCTGGGACTATTACAGAATAGGTTTGGGAAGGCCTGTCTACCTACCAGGGGCAAGCAAGTAATGTGCAGGGGCTATGAGAGAAAAGGCTTGGGAAAACCTGTCTACCTACCTGGGGCAAGCAAGTAATTTGCTGGGGCTATTACAGAATAGGCTTGGGAAGGCCTGTCTACCTACCAGGGGCAAGCAAGTAATGTTCTTGGACTATTCGAGAATTGGCTTGGGCTATAGGAGAATTGGTTTGGGAAGGCCTGTCTACCTACCAGGGGCAAGCAAGGAATTTGCTGGGGCTATTACAGAATAGGCTTGGGGAGGCCTGTCTAGCTACCAGGGAGAAATAAGTCATGGGCTAAGGCGATGAGAGAATAGGCTTGGGAAGGCGTGTCTACCTACCAGGGGCAAGAAAATAATGTGCTGGGGCTATTCGAGAATTGGCTTGGGCTATAAGAGAATTGGTTTGGGAAGGCCTGTCTACCTACCAGGGGCAAGCAAGTAATGTGCAGGGGCTATGAGAGAAAAGGCTTGGGAAAACCTGTCTACCTACCTGGGGCAAGCAAGTAATTTGCTGGGGCTATTACAGAATAGGCTTGGGAAGGCCTGTCTACCTACCAGGGGCAAGCAAGTAATTTGCTGGGACTATTACAGAATAGGCTTAGGAAGGCCTGTCTACATACCAGGGGCAAGCAAGTAATTTGCTGGGGCTATTACAGAATAGGCTTGGGAAGGCCTGTCTACCTACCAGGGACAAGCAAGTAATTTGCTGGGACTATTACAGAATAGGCTTAGGAAGGCCTGTCTACATACCAGGGGCAAGCAAGTAATTTGCTGGGGCTATTACAGAATAGGCTTGGGAAGGCCTGTCTACCTACCAGGGGCAAGCAAGTAATTTGCTGGGGCTATTACAGAATAGGCTTGGGAAGGCCTGTCTACCTACCAGGGGCAAGCAAGTAATTTGCTGGGGCTATTACAGAATAGGCTTGGGAAGGCCTGTCTACCTACCAGGGGCAAGCAAGTAATTTGCTGGGACTATTACAGAATAGGCTTAGGAAGGCCTGTCTACATACCAGGGGCAAGCAAGTAATTTGCTGGGGCTATTACAGAATAGGCTTGGGAAGGCCTGTCTACCTACCAGGGGCAAGCAAGTAATTTGCTGGGGCTATTACAGAATAGGCTTGGGAAGGCGTGTCTACCTACCAGGGGCAAGCAAGTAATTTGCAGCGGCTATTACAGAATAGGCTTGGGAAGGCCTGTCTACCTACCAGGGGCAAGCAAGTAATTTGCTGGGGCTATTACAGAATAGGCTTGGGAAGGCCTGTCTACCTACCAGGGACAAGCAAGTAATTTGCTGGGACTATTACAGAATAGGCTTGGGAAAGCCTGTCTACCTACCAGGGGCAAGCAAGTAATTTGCTGGGACTATTACAGAATAGGTTTGGGAAGGCCTGTCTACCTACCAGGGGCAAGCAAGTAATGTGCAGGGGCTATGAGAGAAAAGGCTTGGGAAAACCTGTCTACCTACCTGGGGCAAGCAAGTAATTTGCTGGGGCTATTACAGAATAGGCTTGGGAAGGCCTGTCTACCTACCAGGGGCAAGCAAGTAATGTTCTTGGACTATTCGAGAATTGGCTTGGGCTATAGGAGAATTGGTTTGGGAAGGCCTGTCTACCTACCAGGGGCAAGCAAGGAATTTGCTGGGGCTATTACAGAATAGGCTTGGGGAGGCCTGTCTAGCTACCAGGGAGAAATAAGTCATGGGCTAAGGCGATGAGAGAATAGGCTTGGGAAGGCGTGTCTACCTACCAGGGGCAAGAAAATAATGTGCTGGGGCTATTCGAGAATTGGCTTGGGCTATAAGAGAATTGGTTTGGGAAGGCCTGTCTACCTACCAGGGGCAAGCAAGTAATGTGCAGGGGCTATGAGAGAAAAGGCTTGGGAAAACCTGTCTACCTACCTGGGGCAAGCAAGTAATTTGCTGGGGCTATTACAGAATAGGCTTGGGAAGGCCTGTCTACCTACCAGGGGCAAGCAAGTAATTTGCTGGGACTATTACAGAATAGGCTTAGGAAGGCCTGTCTACATACCAGGGGCAAGCAAGTAATTTGCTGGGGCTATTACAGAATAGGCTTGGGAAGGCCTGTCTACCTACCAGGGACAAGCAAGTAATTTGCTGGGACTATTACAGAATAGGCTTAGGAAGGCCTGTCTACATACCAGGGGCAAGCAAGTAATTTGCTGGGGCTATTACAGAATAGGCTTGGGAAGGCCTGTCTACCTACCAGGGGCAAGCAAGTAATTTGCTGGGGCTATTACAGAATAGGCTTGGGAAGGCCTGTCTACCTACCAGGGGCAAGCAAGTAATTTGCTGGGGCTATTACAGAATAGGCTTGGGAAGGCCTGTCTACCTACCAGGGGCAAGCAAGTAATTTGCTGGGACTATTACAGAATAGGCTTAGGAAGGCCTGTCTACATACCAGGGGCAAGCAAGTAATTTGCTGGGGCTATTACAGAATAGGCTTGGGAAGGCCTGTCTACCTACCAGGGGCAAGCAAGTAATTTGCTGGGGCTATTACAGAATAGGCTTGGGAAGGCCTGTCTACCTACCAGGGGCAAGCAAATAATTTGCTGGGACTATTACAGAATAGGCTTAGGAAGGCCTGTCTACATACCAGGGGCAAGCAAGTAATTTGCTGGGGCTATTACAGAATAGGCTTGGGAAGGCCTGTCTACCTACCAGGGACAAGCAAGTAATTTGCTGGGACTATTACAGAATAGCCTTGGGAAAGCCTGTCTACCTACCAGGGGCAAGCAAGTAATTTGCTGGGACTATTACAGAATAGGTTTGGGAAGGCCTGTCTACCTACCAGGGGCAAGCAAGTAATGTGCAGGGGCTATGAGAGAAAAGGCTTGGGAAAACCTGTCTACCTACCTGGGGCAAGCAAGTAATTTGCTGGGGCTATTACAGAATATGCTTGGGAAGGCCTGTCTACCTACCAGGGGCAAGCAAGTAATGTTCTTGGACTATTCGAGAATTGGCTTGGGCTATAGGAGAATTGGTTTGGGAAGGCCTGTCTACCTACCAGGGGCAAGCAAGGAATTTGCTGGGGCTATTACAGAATAGGCTTGGGGAGGCCTGTCTAGCTACCAGGGAGAAATAAGTCATGGGCTAAGGCGATGAGAGAATAGGCTTGGGAAGGCGTGTCTACCTACCAGGGGCAAGCAAGTAATTTGCAGCGGCTATTACAGAATAGGCTTGGGAAGGCCTGTCTACCTACCAGGGGCAAGCAAGTAATTTGCTGGGACTATTACAGAATAGGCTTGGGAAGCCCTGTCTACCATACTTGGGCAAGCAAGTAATTTGCTGGGGCTATTACAGAATAGGCTTGGGAAAGCCTGTCTACATACCAGGGGCAAGCAAGTAATTTGCTGGGACTATTACAGAATAGGTTTGGGAAGACCTGTCTACCTACCAGGGGCAAGCAAGTAATTTGCTGGGGCGATGAGAGAAAAGGCTTGGGCTATAAGAGAATTGGTTTGGGAAGGCCTGTCTACCTACCAGGGGCAAGCAAGTAATTTGCTGGGACTATTACAGAATAGGCTTGGGAAGGCCTGTCTACCTACCAGGGGCAAGCAAGTAATTTGCTGGGGCTATTACAGAATAGGTTTGGGAAGGCCTGTCAACCTACCAGGGGCAAGAAAATAATGAGCTGGGGCTATTCGAGAATTGGCTTGGGCTATAAGAGAATTGGTTTGGGAAGGCCTGTCTACCTACCAGGGGCAAGCAAGTAATTTGCTGGGACTATTACAGAATAGGCTTGGGAAAACCTGTCTACCTACCAGGGACAAGCAAGTAATTTGCTGGGGCTATTACAGAATAGGTTTGGGAAGGCCTGTCAACCTACCAGGGGCAAGAAAATAATGAGCTGGGGCTATTCGAGAATTGGCTTGGGCTATAAGAGAATTGGTTTGGGAAGGCCTGTCTACCTACCAGGGGCAAGCAAGTAATTTGCAGCGGCTATTACAGAATAGGCTTGGGAAGGCCTGTCTACCTACCAGGGGTAAGCAAGTAATTTGCTGGGACTATTACAGAATAGGCTTAGGAAGGCCTGTCTACACACCAGGGGTAAGCAAATAAGTTGCTGGGGCTATTACAGAATAGGCTTGGGAAAGCCTGTCTACCTACCTGGGGCAAGCAAGTAAAGTGCAGGGGCTATTAGAGAATTGGCTTGGGAAGGCCTGTCTACCTACCAGGGCCAAGCAAATAATATGCTGGAGCTATTAGAGAATTGGCTTGGGAAGGCCTGTCTACCTACCAGGGCCAAGCAAATAATATGCTGGAGCTATTAGAGAATTGGCTTGGGATATAAGAGAATTGGCTCGGGAAGGCCAGTCGACCTACCAGGGAGAAGTAAGTCATGGGCTGAGGCAATGAAAGAATAGGCTTGGGAAGGGCAGTCTACCTACCAGGGGCAAGCAAGTAATTTGCTGGGGCGATGAGAGAAAAGGCTTGGGAAGGCCTGTCTACCTACCAGGGGCAAGAAAATAATGTGCTGGGGCTATGAGAGAAAAGGCTTGGGAAAACCTGTCTACCTACCTGGGGCAAGCAAGTAATTTGCTGGGGCTATTACAGAATATGCTTGGGAAGGCCTGTCTACCTACCAGGGGCAAGCAAGTAATGTTCTTGGACTATTCGAGAATTGGCTTGGGCTATAGGAGAATTGGTTTGGGAAGGCCTGTCTACATACCAGGGGCAAGCAAGTAATTTGCTGGGACTATTACAGAATAGGTTTGGGAAGGCCTGTCTACCTACCAGGGGCAAGCAAGTAATTTGCTGGGGCTATTACAGAATAGGCTTGGGAAGGCCTGTCTACCTACCAGGGGCAAGCAAGTAATTTGCTGGGACTATTACAGAATATGCTTGGGAAGGCCTGTCTACCTACCAGGGGCAAGCAAGTAATTTGCTGGGACTATTACAGAATAGGCTTGGGAAGCCCTGTCTACCATACTTGGGCAAGCAAGTAATTTGCTGGGGCTATTACAGAATAGGCTTGGGAAAGCCTGTCTACATACCAGGGGCAAGCAAGTAATTTGCTGGGACTATTACAGAATAGGTTTGGGAAGACCTGTCTACCTACCAGGGGCAAGCAAGTAATTTGCTGGGACTATTACAGAATAGGCTTGGGAAGGCCTGTCTACCTACCAGGGGCAAGCAAATAATTTGCTGGGACTATTACAGAATAGGCTTGGGAAAGCCTGTCTACCTACCAGGGAGAAATAAGTCATGGGCTAAGGCGATGAGAGAAAAGGCTTGGGAAAACCTGTCTACATACCAGGGGCAAGCAAGTAATTTGCTGGGACTATTACAGAATATGCTTGGGAAGCCCTGTCTACCATACTTGGGCAAGCAAGTAATTTGCTGGGGCTATTACAGAATATGCTTGGGAAGCCCTGTCTACCATACTTGGGCAAGCAAGTAATTTGCTGGGGCTATTACAGAATAGGCTTGGGAAGGCCTGTCTACCTACCAGGGGCAAGCAAATAATTTGCTGGGACTATTACAGAATAGGCTTGGGAAAGCCTGTCTACCTACCAGGGAGAAATAAGTCATGGGCTAAGGCGATGAGAGAAAAGGCTTGGGAAAACCTGTCTACATACCAGGGGCAAGCAAGTAATTTGCTGGGACTATTACAGAATATGCTTGGGAAGCCCTGTCTACCATACTTGGGCAAGCAAGTAATTTGCTGGGGCTATTACAGAATAGGTTTGGGAAGGCCTGTCAACCTACCAGGGGCAAGAAAATAATGAGCTGGGGCTATTCGAGAATTGGCTTGGGCTATAAGAGAATTGGTTTGGGAAGGCCTGTCTACCTACCAGGGGCAAGCAAGTAATTTGCTGGGGCTATTACAGAATAGGTTTGGGAAGGCCTGTCAACCTACCAGGGGTAAGCAAATAATTTGCTGGGGCTATTACAGAATAGGTTTGGGAAGGCCTGTCTACCTACCAGGGAGAAATAAGTCATGGGCTAAGGCGATGAGAGAATAGGCTTGGGAAGGCGTGTCTACCTACCAGGGGCAAGCAAGTAATTTGCAGCGGCTATTACAGAATATGCTTGGGAAGCCCTGTCTACCATACTTGGGCAAGCAAGTAATTTGCTGGGGCTATTACAGAATAGGTTTGGGAAGGCCTGTCTACCTACCAGGGGCAAGCAAGTAATGTGCAGGGGCTATGAGAGAAAAGGCTTGGGAAAACCTGTCTACCTACCTGGGGCAAGCAAGTAATTTGCAGCGGCTATTACAGAATAGGCTTGGGAAGGCCTGTCTACCTACCAGGGGCAAGCAAGTAATTTGCTGGGGCTATTACAGAATAGGCTTGGGAAGGCCTGTCTACCTACCAGGGGCAAGCAAATAATTTGCTGGGACTATTACAGAATAGGCTTGGGAAAGCCTGTCTACCTACCAGGGGCAAGCAAGTAATTTGCTGGGACTATTACAGAATAGGCTTGGGGAGGCCTGTCTAGCTACCAGGGGCAAGAAAATAATGAGCTGGGGCTATTCGAGAATTGGCTTGGGCTATAAGAGAATTGGTTTGGGAAGGCCTGTCTACCTACCAGGGGCAAGCAAGTAATTTGCTGGGGCTATTACAGAATAGGTTTGGGAAGGCCTGTCAACCTACCAGGGGCAAGAAAATAATGAGCTGGGGCTATTCGAGAATTGGCTTGGGCTATAAGATTATTGGTTTAAGAAGGCCTGTCTACCTACCAGGGGCAAGCAAGTAATTTGCTGGGGCTATTACAGAATAGGTTTGGGAAGGCCTGTCAACCTACCAGGGGCAAGAAAATAATGAGCTGGGGCTATTCGAGAATTGGCTTGGGCTATAGGAGAATTGGTTTGGGAAGGCCTGTCTACCTACCAGGGGCAAGCAAGTAATTTGCTGGGGCTATTACAGAATAGGTTTGGGAAGGCCTGTCAACCTACCAGGGGCAAGAAAATAATGAGCTGGGGCTATTCGAGAATTGGCTTGGGCTATAGGAGAATTGGTTTGGGAAGGCCTGTCTACCTACCAGGGGCAAGCAAGGAATTTGCTGGGGCTATTACAGAATAGGCTTGGGGAGGCCTGTCTAGCTACCAGGGACAAGCAAGTAATTTGCTGGGACTATTACAGAATAGGCTTGGGAAGGCCTGTCTACCTACCAGGGGCAAGCAAGTAATGTTCTTGGACTATTCGAGAATTGGCTTGGGCTATAGGAGAATTGGTTTGGGAAGGCCTGTCTACCTACCAGGGGCAAGCAAGGAATTTGCTGGGGCTATTACAGAATAGGCTTGGGGAGGCCTGTCTAGCTACCAGGGAGAAATAAGTCATGGGCTAAGGCGATGAGAGAATAGGCTTGGGAACGCGTGTCTACCTACCAGGGGCAAGAAAATAATGTGCTGGGGCTATTCGAGAATTGGCTTGGGCTATAAGAGAATTGGTTTGGGAAGGCCTGTCTACCTACCAGGGGCAAGCAAGTAATGTGCAGGGGCTATGAGAGAAAAGGCTTGGGAAAACCTGTCTACCTACCTGGGGCAAGCAAGTAATTTGCTGGGGCTATTACAGAATAGGCTTAGGAAGGCCTGTCTACATACCAGGGGCAAGCAAGTAATTTGCTGGGGCTATTACAGAATAGGCTTGGGAAGGCCTGTCTACCTACCAGGGGCAAGCAAGTAATTTGCTGGGGCTATTACAGAATAGGCTTGGGAAGGCCTGTCTACCTACCAGGGGCAAGCAAGTAATTTGCTGGGACTATTACAGAATAGGCTTAGGAAGGCCTGTCTACATACCAGGGGCAAGCAAGTAATTTGCTGGGGCTATTACAGAATAGGCTTGGGAAGGCCTGTCTACCTACCAGGGACAAGCAAGTAATTTGCTGGGACTATTACAGAATAGGCTTGGGAAAGCCTGTCTACCTACCAGGGGCAAGCAAGTAATTTGCTGGGACTATTACAGAATAGGTTTGGGAAGGCCTGTCTACCTACCAGGGGCAAGCAAGTAATGTGCAGGGGCTATGAGAGAAAAGGCTTGGGAAAACCTGTCTACCTACCTGGGGCAAGCAAGTAATTTGCTGGGGCTATTACAGAATAGGCTTGGGAAAGCCTGTCTACATACCAGGGGCAAGCAAGTAATTTGCTGGGACTATTACAGAATAGGTTTGGGAAGACCTGTCTACCTACCAGGGGCAAGCAAGTAATTTGCTGGGGCGATGAGAGAAAAGGCTTGGGCTATAAGAGAATTGGTTTGGGAAGGCCTGTCTACCTACCAGGGGCAAGCAAGTAATTTGCTGGGACTATTACAGAATAGGCTTGGGAAGGCCTGTCTACCTACCAGGGGCAAGCAAGTAATTTGCTGGGGCTATTACAGAATAGGTTTGGGAAGGCCTGTCAACCTACCAGGGGCAAGAAAATAATGAGCTGGGGCTATTCGAGAATTGGCTTGGGCTATAAGAGAATTGGTTTGGGAAGGCCTGTCTACCTACCAGGGGCAAGCAAATAATTTGCTGGGACTATTACAGAATAGGCTTGGGAAAGCCTGTCTACCTACCAGGGGCAAGCAAGTAATTTGCTGGGGCTATTACAGAAAAGGCTTGGGAAGGCCTGTCTACCTACCAGGGGTAAGCAAGTAATTTGCTGGGACTATTACAGAATAGGCTTAGGAAGGCCTGTCTACATACCAGGGGTAAGCAAGTAATTTGCTGGGACTATTACAGAATAGGCTTAGGAAGGCCTGTCTACACACCAGGGGTAAGCAAATAATTTGCTGGGGCTATTACAGAATAGGCTTGGGAAAGCCTGTCTACCTACCTGGGGCAAGCAAGTAAAGTGCAGGGGCTATTAGAGAATTGGCTTGGGAAGGCCTGTCTACCTACCAGGGCCAAGCAAATAATATGCTGGAGCTATTAGAGAATTGGCTTGGGATATAAGAGAATTGGCTCGGGAAGGCCAGTCGACCTACCAGGGAGAAGTAAGTCATGGGCTGAGGCAATGAAAGAATAGGCTTGGGAAGGGCAGTCTACCTACCAGGGGCAAGCAAGTAATTTGCTGGGGCGATGAGAGAAAAGGCTTGGGAAGGCCTGTCTACCTACCAGGGGCAAGAAAATAATGTGCTGGGGCTATTCGAGAATTGGCTTGGGCTATAAGAGAATTGGTTTGGGAAGGCCTGTCTACCTACCAGGGGCAAGCAAATAATTTGCTGGGACTATTACAGAATAGGCTTGGGAAAGCCTGTCTACCTACCAGGGGCAAGCAAGTAAAGTGCAGGGGCTATTAGAGAATTGGCTTGGGAAGGCCTGTCTACCTACCAGGGGCAAGCAAATAATATGCTGGGGCTATTCGAGAATTGGCTTGGGCTATAAGAGAATTGGTTTGGGAAGGCCTGTCTACCTACCAGGGGCAAGCAAGTAATTTGCTGGGACTATTACAGAATAGGCTTAGGAAGGCCTGTCTACATACCAGGGGCAAGCAAGTAATTTGCTGGGGCTATTACAGAATAGGCTTGGGAAGGCCTGTCTACCTACCAGGGGCAAGCAAGTAATTTGCTGGGGCTATTACAGAATAGGCTTGGGAAGGCCTGTCTACCTACCAGGGGCAAGCAAGTAATTTGCTGGGACTATTACAGAATAGGCTTAGGAAGGCCTGTCTACATACCAGGGGCAAGCAAGTAATTTGCTGGGGCTATTACAGAATAGGCTTGGGAAGGCCTGTCTACCTACCAGGGACAAGCAAGTAATTTGCTGGGACTATTACAGAATAGGCTTGGGAAAGCCTGTCTACCTACCAGGGGCAAGCAAGTAATTTGCTGGGACTATTACAGAATAGGTTTGGGAAGGCCTGTCTACCTACCAGGGGCAAGCAAGTAATGTGCAGGGGCTATGAGAGAAAAGGCTTGGGAAAACCTGTCTACCTACCTGGGGCAAGCAAGTAATTTGCTGGGGCTATTACAGAATAGGCTTGGGAAGGCCTGTCTACCTACCAGGGGCAAGCAAGTAATGTTCTTGGACTATTCGAGAATTGGCTTGGGCTATAGGAGAATTGGTTTGGGAAGGCCTGTCTACCTACCAGGGGCAAGCAAGGAATTTGCTGGGGCTATTACAGAATAGGCTTGGGGAGGCCTGTCTAGCTACCAGGGAGAAATAAGTCATGGGCTAAGGCGATGAGAGAATAGGCTTGGGAAGGCGTGTCTACCTACCAGGGGCAAGCAAGTAATTTGCAGCGGCTATTACAGAATAGGCTTGGGAAGGCCTGTCTACCTACCAGGGGCAAGCAAGTAATTTGCTGGGACTATTACAGAATAGGCTTGGGAAGCCCTGTCTACCATACTTGGGCAAGCAAGTAATTTGCTGGGGCTATTACAGAATAGGCTTGGGAAAGCCTGTCTACATACCAGGGGCAAGCAAGTAATTTGCTGGGACTATTACAGAATAGGTTTGGGAAGACCTGTCTACCTACCAGGGGCAAGCAAGTAATTTGCTGGGGCGATGAGAGAAAAGGCTTGGGCTATAAGAGAATTGGTTTGGGAAGGCCTGTCTACCTACCAGGGGCAAGAAAATAATGAGCTGGGGCTATTCGAGAATTGGCTTGGGCTATAAGAAAATTGGTTTGGGAAGGCCTGTCTACCTACCAGGGGCAAGCAAGTAATTTGCTGGGACTATTACAGAATAGGCTTGGGAAAGCCTGTCTACCTACCAGGGGCAAGCAAGTAAAGTGCAGGGGCTATTAGAGAGTTGGCTTGGGAAGGCCTGTCTACCTACCAGGGGCAAGCAAATAATGTGCTGGGGCTATTCGAGAATTGGCTTGGGCTATAAGAGAATTGGTTTGGGAAGGCCTGTCTACCTACCAGGGGCAAGCAAGTAATTTGCTGGGACTATTACAGAATAGGCTTGGGAAGGCCTGTCTACCTACCAGTGGCAAGCAAGTAATTTGCTGGGGCTATTACAGAAAAGGCTTGGGAAGGCCTGTCTACCTACCAGGGGTAAGCAAGTAATTTGCTGGGACTATTACAGAATAGGCTTAGGAAGGCCTGTCTACACACCAGGGGTAAGCAAATAATTTGCTGGGGCTATTACAGAATAGGCTTGGGAAAGCCTGTCTACCTACCTGGGGCAAGCAAGTAAAGTGCAGGGGCTATTAGAGAATTGGCTTGGGAAGGCCTGTCTACCTACCAGGGCCAAGCAAATAATATGCTGGAGCTATTAGAGAATTGGCTTGGGATATAAGAGAATTGGCTCGGGAAGGCCAGTGGACCTACCAGGGAGAAGTAAGTCATGGGCTGAGGCAATGAGAGAATAGGCTTGGGAAGGGCAGTCTACCTAACAGGGAGAAATAAGTCATGGGCTGAGGCGATGAAGAATAGGCTTGGGAAGGCCTATCTACCTACCAGGGGCAAGCAAGTAATTTGCTGGGGCTATTACAGAATAGGCTTGGGAAGGCCTGTCTACCTACCAGGGGCAAGCAAGTAATTTGCTGGGACTATTACAGAATAGGCTTAGGAAGGCCTGTCTACATACCAGGGGCAAGCAAGTAATTTGCTGGGGCTATTACAGAATAGGCTTGGGAAAGCCTGTCTACCTACCAGGGGCAAGCAAGTAATTTGCTGGGACTATTACAGAATAGGTTTGGGAAGGCCTGTCTACCTACCAGGGGCAAGCAAGTAATGTGCAGGGGCTATGAGAGAAAAGGCTTGGGAAAACCTGTCTACCTACCTGGGGCAAGCAAGTAATTTGCTGGGGCTATTACAGAATATGCTTGGGAAGGCCTGTCTACCTACCAGGGGCAAGCAAGTAATGTTCTTGGACTATTCGAGAATTGGCTTGGGCTATAGGAGAATTGGTTTGGGAAGGCCTGTCTACCTACCAGGGGCAAGCAAGGAATTTGCTGGGGCTATTACAGAATAGGCTTGGGGAGGCCTGTCTAGCTACCAGGGAGAAATAAGTCATGGGCTAAGGCGATGAGAGAATAGGCTTGGGAAGGCGTGTCTACCTACCAGGGGCAAGCAAGTAATTTGCAGCGGCTATTACAGAATAGGCTTGGGAAGGCCTGTCTACCTACCAGGGGCAAGCAAGTAATTTGCTGGGACTATTACAGAATAGGCTTGGGAAGCCCTGTCTACCATACTTGGGCAAGCAAGTAATTTGCTGGGGCTATTACAGAATAGGCTTGGGAAAGCCTGTCTACATACCAGGGGCAAGCAAGTAATTTGCTGGGACTATTACAGAATAGGTTTGGGAAGACCTGTCTACCTACCAGGGGCAAGCAAGTAATTTGCTGGGGCGATGAGAGAAAAGGCTTGGGCTATAAGAGAATTGGTTTGGGAAGGCCTGTCTACCTACCAGGGGCAAGCAAGTAATTTGCTGGGACTATTACAGAATAGGCTTGGGAAGGCCTGTCTACCTACCAGGGGCAAGCAAGTAATTTGCTGGGGCTATTACAGAATAGGTTTGGGAAGGCCTGTCAACCTACCAGGGGCAAGAAAATAATGAGCTGGGGCTATTCGAGAATTGGCTTGGGCTATAAGAGAATTGGTTTGGGAAGGCCTGTCTACCTACCAGGGGCAAGCAAGTAATTTGCTGGGACTATTACAGAATAGGCTTGGGAAAACCTGTCTACCTACCAGGGACAAGCAAGTAATTTGCTGGGGCTATTACAGAATAGGTTTGGGAAGGCCTGTCAACCTACCAGGGGCAAGAAAATAATGAGCTGGGGCTATTCGAGAATTGGCTTGGGCTATAAGAGAATTGGTTTGGGAAGGCCTGTCTACCTACCAGGGGCAAGCAAGTAATTTGCAACGGCTATTACAGAATAGGCTTGGGAAGGCCTGTCTACCTACCAGGGGTAAGCAAGTAATTTGCTGGGACTATTACAGAATAGGCTTAGGAAGGCCTGTCTACACACCAGGGGTAAGCAAATAAGTTGCTGGGGCTATTACAGAATAGGCTTGGGAAAGCCTGTCTACCTACCTGGGGCAAGCAAGTAAAGTGCAGGGGCTATTAGAGAATTGGCTTGGGAAGGCCTGTCTACCTACCAGGGCCAAGCAAATAATATGCTGGAGCTATTAGAGAATTGGCTTGGGAAGGCCTGTCTACCTACCAGGGCCAAGCAAATAATATGCTGGAGCTATTAGAGAATTGGCTTGGGATATAAGAGAATTGGCTCGGGAAGGCCAGTCGACCTACCAGGGAGAAGTAAGTCATGGGCTGAGGCAATGAAAGAATAGGCTTGGGAAGGGCAGTCTACCTACCAGGGGCAAGCAAGTAATTTGCTGGGGCGATGAGAGAAAAGGCTTGGGAAGGCCTGTCTACCTACCAGGGGCAAGAAAATAATGTGCTGGGGCTATGAGAGAAAAGGCTTGGGAAAACCTGTCTACCTACCTGGGGCAAGCAAGTAATTTGCTGGGGCTATTACAGAATATGCTTGGGAAGGCCTGTCTACCTACCAGGGGCAAGCAAGTAATGTTCTTGGACTATTCGAGAATTGGCTTGGGCTATAGGAGAATTGGTTTGGGAAGGCCTGTCTACATACCAGGGGCAAGCAAGTAATTTGCTGGGACTATTACAGAATAGGTTTGGGAAGGCCTGTCTACCTACCAGGGGCAAGCAAGTAATTTGCTGGGGCTATTACAGAATAGGCTTGGGAAGGCCTGTCTACCTACCAGGGGCAAGCAAGTAATTTGCTGGGACTATTACAGAATATGCTTGGGAAGGCCTGTCTACCTACCAGGGGCAAGCAAGTAATTTGCTGGGACTATTACAGAATAGGCTTGGGAAGCCCTGTCTACCATACTTGGGCAAGCAAGTAATTTGCTGGGGCTATTACAGAATAGGCTTGGGAAAGCCTGTCTACATACCAGGGGCAAGCAAGTAATTTGCTGGGACTATTACAGAATAGGTTTGGGAAGACCTGTCTACCTACCAGGGGCAAGCAAGTAATTTGCTGGGACTATTACAGAATAGGCTTGGGAAGGCCTGTCTACCTACCAGGGGCAAGCAAATAATTTGCTGGGACTATTACAGAATAGGCTTGGGAAAGCCTGTCTACCTACCAGGGAGAAATAAGTCATGGGCTAAGGCGATGAGAGAAAAGGCTTGGGAAAACCTGTCTACATACCAGGGGCAAGCAAGTAATTTGCTGGGACTATTACAGAATATGCTTGGGAAGCCCTGTCTACCATACTTGGGCAAGCAAGTAATTTGCTGGGGCTATTACAGAATATGCTTGGGAAGCCCTGTCTACCATACTTGGGCAAGCAAGTAATTTGCTGGGGCTATTACAGAATAGGCTTGGGAAGGCCTGTCTACCTACCAGGGGCAAGCAAATAATTTGCTGGGACTATTACAGAATAGGCTTGGGAAAGCCTGTCTACCTACCAGGGAGAAATAAGTCATGGGCTAAGGCGATGAGAGAAAAGGCTTGGGAAAACCTGTCTACATACCAGGGGCAAGCAAGTAATTTGCTGGGACTATTACAGAATATGCTTGGGAAGCCCTGTCTACCATACTTGGGCAAGCAAGTAATTTGCTGGGGCTATTACAGAATAGGTTTGGGAAGGCCTGTCAACCTACCAGGGGCAAGAAAATAATGAGCTGGGGCTATTCGAGAATTGGCTTGGGCTATAAGAGAATTGGTTTGGGAAGGCCTGTCTACCTACCAGGGGCAAGCAAGTAATTTGCTGGGGCTATTACAGAATAGGTTTGGGAAGGCCTGTCAACCTACCAGGGGTAAGCAAATAATTTGCTGGGGCTATTACAGAATAGGTTTGGGAAGGCCTGTCTACCTACCAGGGAGAAATAAGTCATGGGCTAAGGCGATGAGAGAATAGGCTTGGGAAGGCGTGTCTACCTACCAGGGGCAAGCAAGTAATTTGCAGCGGCTATTACAGAATATGCTTGGGAAGCCCTGTCTACCATACTTGGGCAAGCAAGTAATTTGCTGGGGCTATTACAGAATAGGTTTGGGAAGGCCTGTCTACCTACCAGGGGCAAGCAAGTAATGTGCAGGGGCTATGAGAGAAAAGGCTTGGGAAAACCTGTCTACCTACATGGGGCAAGCAAGTAATTTGCAGCGGCTATTACAGAATAGGCTTGGGAAGGCCTGTCTACCTACCAGGGGCAAGCAAGTAATTTGCTGGGGCTATTACAGAATAGGCTTGGGAAGGCCTGTCTACCTACCAGGGGCAAGCAAATAATTTGCTGGGACTATTACAGAATAGGCTTGGGAAAGCCTGTCTACCTACCAGGGGCAAGCAAGTAATTTGCTGGGACTATTACAGAATAGGCTTGGGGAGGCCTGTCTAGCTACCAGGGGCAAGAAAATAATGAGCTGGGGCTATTCGAGAATTGGCTTGGGCTATAAGAGAATTGGTTTGGGAAGGCCTGTCTACCTACCAGGGGCAAGCAAGTAATTTGCTGGGGCTATTACAGAATAGGTTTGGGAAGGCCTGTCAACCTACCAGGGGCAAGAAAATAATGAGCTGGGGCTATTCGAGAATTGGCTTGGGCTATAAGAGAATTGGTTTAAGAAGGCCTGTCTACCTACCAGGGGCAAGCAAGTAATTTGCTGGGGCTATTACAGAATAGGTTTGGGAAGGCCTGTCAACCTACCAGGGGCAAGAAAATAATGAGCTGGGGCTATTCGAGAATTGGCTTGGGCTATAGGAGAATTGGTTTGGGAAGGCCTGTCTACCTACCAGGGGCAAGCAAGGAATTTGCTGGGGCTATTACAGAATATGCTTGGGAAGCCCTGTCTACCATACTTGGGCAAGCAAGTAATTTGCTGGGGCTATTACAGAATAGGCTTGGGAAGGCCTGTCTACCTACCAGGGGCAAGCAAGTAATTTGCTGGGACTATTACAGAATAGGCTTGGGAAGGCCTGTCTACCTACCAGGGGCAAGCAAGTAATTTGCTGGGACTATTACAGAATAGGTTTGGGAAGACCTGTCTACCTACCAGGGGCAAGCAAGTAATTTGCTGGGACTATTACAGAATAGGCTTGGGAAGGCCTGTCTACCTACCAGGGGCAAGCAAGTAATGTTCTTGGACTATTCGAGAATTGGCTTGGGCTATAGGAGAATTGGTTTGGGAAGGCCTGTCTACCTACCAGGGGCAAGCAAGGAATTTGCTGGGGCTATTACAGAATAGGCTTGGGGAGGCCTGTCTAGCTACCAGGGAGAAATAAGTCATGGGCTAAGGCGATGAGAGAATAGGCTTGGGAACGCGTGTCTACCTACCAGGGGCAAGAAAATAATGTGCTGGGGCTATTCGAGAATTGGCTTGGGCTATAAGAGAATTGGTTTGGGAAGGCCTGTCTACCTACCAGGGGCAAGCAAGTAATTTGCTGGGGCTATTACAGAATAGGTTTGGGAAGGCCTGTCAACCTACCAGGGGCAAGAAAATAATGAGCTGGGGCTATTCGAGAATTGGCTTGGGCTATAGGAGAATTGGTTTGGGAAGGCCTGTCTACCTACCAGGGGCAAGCAAGGAATTTGCTGGGGCTATTACAGAATAGGCTTGGGGAGGCCTGTCTAGCTACCAGGGACAAGCAAGTAATTTGCTGGGACTATTACAGAATAGGCTTGGGAAGGCCTGTCTACCTACCAGGGGCAAGCAAGTAATGTTCTTGGACTATTCGAGAATTGGCTTGGGCTATAGGAGAATTGGTTTGGGAAGGCCTGTCTACCTACCAGGGGCAAGCAAGGAATTTGCTGGGGCTATTACAGAATAGGCTTGGGGAGGCCTGTCTAGCTACCAGGGAGAAATAAGTCATGGGCTAAGGCGATGAGAGAATAGGCTTGGGAACGCGTGTCTACCTACCAGGGGCAAGAAAATAATGTGCTGGGGCTATTCGAGAATTGGCTTGGGCTATAAGAGAATTGGTTTGGGAAGGCCTGTCTACCTACCAGGGGCAAGCAAGTAATGTGCAGGGGCTATGAGAGAAAAGGCTTGGGAAAACCTGTCTACCTACCTGGGGCAAGCAAGTAATTTGCTGGGGCTATTACAGAATAGGCTTAGGAAGGCCTGTCTACATACCAGGGGCAAGCAAGTAATTTGCTGGGGCTATTACAGAATAGGCTTGGGAAGGCCTGTCTACCTACCAGGGGCAAGCAAGTAATTTGCTGGGGCTATTACAGAATAGGCTTGGGAAGGCCTGTCTACCTACCAGGGGCAAGCAAGTAATTTGCTGGGACTATTACAGAATAGGCTTAGGAAGGCCTGTCTACATACCAGGGGCAAGCAAGTAATTTGCTGGGGCTATTACAGAATAGGCTTGGGAAGGCCTGTCTACCTACCAGGGACAAGCAAGTAATTTGCTGGGACTATTACAGAATAGGCTTGGGAAAGCCTGTCTACCTACCAGGGGCAAGCAAGTAATTTGCTGGGACTATTACAGAATAGGTTTGGGAAGGCCTGTCTACCTACCAGGGGCAAGCAAGTAATGTGCAGGGGCTATGAGAGAAAAGGCTTGGGAAAACCTGTCTACCTACCTGGGGAAAGCAAGTAATTTGCTGGGGCTATTACAGAATAGGCTTGGGAAAGCCTGTCTACATACCAGGGGCAAGCAAGTAATTTGCTGGGACTATTACAGAATAGGTTTGGGAAGACCTGTCTACCTACCAGGGGCAAGCAAGTAATTTGCTGGGGCGATGAGAGAAAAGGCTTGGGCTATAAGAGAATTGGTTTGGGAAGGCCTGTCTACCTACCAGGGGCAAGCAAGTAATTTGCTGGGACTATTACAGAATAGGCTTGGGAAGGCCTGTCTACCTACCAGGGGCAAGCAAGTAATTTGCTGGGGCTATTACAGAATAGGTTTGGGAAGGCCTGTCAACCTACCAGGGGCAAGAAAATAATGAGCTGGGGCTATTCGAGAATTGGCTTGGGCTATAAGAGAATTGGTTTGGGAAGGCCTGTCTACCTACCAGGGGCAAGCAAATAATTTGCTGGGACTATTACAGAATAGGCTTGGGAAAGCCTGTCTACCTACCAGGGGCAAGCAAGTAATTTGCTGGGGCTATTACAGAAAAGGCTTGGGAAGGCCTGTCTACCTACCAGGGGTAAGCAAGTAATTTGCTGGGACTATTACAGAATAGGCTTAGGAAGGCCTGTCTACATACCAGGGGTAAGCAAGTAATTTGCTGGGACTATTACAGAATAGGCTTAGGAAGGCCTGTCTACACACCAGGGGTAAGCAAATAATTTGCTGGGGCTATTACAGAATAGGCTTGGGAAAGCCTGTCTACCTACCTGGGGCAAGCAAGTAAAGTGCAGGGGCTATTAGAGAATTGGCTTGGGAAGGCCTGTCTACCTACCAGGGCCAAGCAAATAATATGCTGGAGCTATTAGAGAATTGGCTTGGGATATAAGAGAATTGGCTCGGGAAGGCCAGTCGACCTACCAGGGAGAAGTAAGTCATGGGCTGAGGCAATGAGAGAATAGGCTTGGGAAGGGCAGTCTACCTAACAGGGAGAAATAAGTCATGGGCTGAGGCGATGAAGAATAGGCTTGGGAAGGCCTATCTACCTACCAGGGGCAAGCAAGTGATTTGCTGGGACTATTACAGAATAGGCTTGGGAAGGCTTGTCTACCTACCAGGGGCAAGCAAGTAATGTGCAGGGGCTATGAGAGAAAAGGCTTGGGAAGGCCTGTCTACCTACCTGGGGCAAGCAAGTAATTTGCTGGGGCTATTAGAGAATTGGCTTGGGAAGGCCTGTCTGCCTACCAAGGGCAAGCAAGTAATTTGCTGGGACTATTACAGAATAGGCTTGGGAAGGCCTGTCTACCTACCAGGGGCAAGCAAGGAATTTGCAAGGGCTATTACAGTATAGGCTTGGGAAGGCCTGTCTGCCTACCAAGGGCAAGCAAGTAATTTTCTGGGGCTATTACAGAATAGGCTTGGGAAGGCCTGTCTACCTACCAGGGGCAAATAAGTAATTTGCAGCGGCTATTACAGAAGAGGCTTGGGAAGGCCTGTCTACCTATCAGGGAGAAATAAGTCATGGGCTGAGGCGAAGAGAGAATAGGCTTGGGAAGGCGTGTCTACCTACCAGGGGCAAGCAAGTAATTTGCAGCGGCTATTACAGAATAGGCTTGGGAAAACCTGTCTACCTACCAGGGGCAAGCAAGTAATGTGCAGGGGCTATTAGAGAATTGGCTTGGGAAGGCCTGTCTACCTACAAGCAAATAATGTGCTGGCGCTATTAGAGAATTGGCTTGGGATATAAGAGAATTGGTTCGGGAAGGCCAGTCGACCTACCAGGGAGAAGTAAGTCATGGGCTGAGGCAATGAAAGAATAGGCTTGGGAAGGGCAGTCTACCTACCAGGGGCAAGCAAGTAATTTGCTGGGGCGATGAGAGAAAAGGCTTGGGAAGGCCTGTCTACCTACCAGGGGCAAGAAAATAATGTGCTGGGGCTATTCGAGAATTGGCTTGGGCTATAAGAGAATTGGTTTGGGAAGGCCTGTCTACCTACCAGGGGCAAGCAAGTAATTTGCTGGGACTATTACAGAATAGGCTTGGGAAAGCCTGTCTACCTACCAGGGGCAAGCAAATAATATGCTGGGGCTATTCGAGAATTGGCTTGGGCTATAAGAGAATTGGTTTGGGAAGGCCTGTCTACCTACCAGGGGCAAGCAAGTAATTTGCTGGGGCTATTACAGAATAGGCTTGGGAAGGCCTGTCTACCTACCAGGGGCAAGCAAGTAATTTGCTGGGACTATTACAGAATAGGCTTGGGAAGCCCTGTCTACCATACTTGGGCAAGCAAGTAATTTGCTGGGGCTATTACAGAATAGGCTTGGGAAAGCCTGTCTACATACCAGGGGCAAGCAAGTAATTTGCTGGGACTATTACAGAATAGGTTTGGGAAGACCTGTCTACCTACCAGGGGCAAGCAAGTAATTTGCTGGGGCGATGAGAGAAAAGGCTTGGGCTACAAGAGAATTGGTTTGGGAAGGCCTGTCTACCTACCAGGGGCAAGAAAATAATGAGCTGGGGCTATTCGAGAATTGGCTTGGGCTATAAGAGAATTGGTTTGGGAAGTCCTGTCTACCTACCAGGGGCAAGCAAGTAATTTGCTGGGACTATTACAGAATAGGCTTGGGAAAGCCTGTCTACCTACCAGGGGCAAGCAAGTAAAGTGCAGGGGCTATTAGAGAGTTGGCTTGGGAAGGCCTGTCTACCTACCAGGGGCAAGCAAATAATGTGCTGGGGCTATTCGAGAATTGGCTTGGGCTATAAGAGAATTGGTTTGGGAAGGCCTGTCTACCTACCAGGGGCAAGCAAGTAATTTGCTGGGACTATTACAGAATAGGCTTGGGAAGGCCTGTCTACCTACCAGTGGCAAGCAAGTAATTTGCTGGGGCTATTACAGAAAAGGCTTGGGAAGGCCTGTCTACACACCAGGGGCAAGCAAGTAATTTGCAGCGGCTATTACAGAAGAGGCTTGGGAAAGCCTGTCTACCTATCAGGGGCAAGCAAGTAATTTGCTGGGACTATTACAGAATAGGCTTGGGAAAGCCTGTCTACCTATCAGGGGCAAGCAAGTAATGTGCAGGGGCTATTAGAGAATTGGCTTAGGAAGGCCTGTCTACCTACCAGGGGCAAGCAAATAATGTGCTGGGGCTATTCGAGAATTGGCTTGGGAAGGCCTGTCTACCTACCAGGGGAAAGCAAATAATTTGCTGGGGCTATTCGAGAATTGGCTTGGGCTATAAGAGAATTGGTTTGGGAAGGCCTGTCTACCTACCAGGGGCAAGCAAGTAATTTGCTGGGACTATTACAGAATAGGCTTGGGAAGCCCTGTCTACCTACCAGGAGCAAGCAAGTAATTTGATGGGGCTATTACAGAATAGGCTTGGGAAGGCCTGTCTACCTACCAGGGACAAGCAAGTAATTTGCTAGGACTATTACAGAATAGGCTTGGGAAAGCCTGTCTACCTACCAGGGGCAAGCAAGTAATTTGCTGGGACTATTACAGAATAGGCTTGGGAAGGCCTGTCTACCTACCAGGGGCAAGCAAGTAATGTGCAGGGGCTATGAGAGAAAAGGCTTGGGAAGGCCTGTCTGCTTACCAGGGGCAAGCAAGTAATTTGCATGGGCTATTACAGAATAGGTTTGGGAAGGCCTGTCTAGCTACCAGGGACAAGCAAGTAATTTGCTGGGACTATTACAGAATAGGCTTGGGAAGGCCTGTCTACCTACCAGGGGCAAGCAAGTAATGTGCAGGGGCTATTAGAGAATTGGCTTGGGATATAAGAGAATTGGCTCGGGAAGGCCAGTGGACCTACCAGGGAGAAGTAAGTCATGGGCTGAGGCAATGAGAGAATAGGCTTGGGAAGGGCAGTCTACCTACCAGGGGCAAGCAAGTATTTTGCTGGGGCTATTAGAGAATTGGCTTGGGAAGGCCTGTCTACCTACCAGGGGCAAGCAAATAATATGCTGGGGCTATTCGATAATTGGCTTGGGCTATGAGAGAATTGGTTTGGGAAGGCCTGTCTACCTACCAGGGGCAAGCAAGTAATTTGCTGGGACTATTACAGAATAGGCTTGGGAAAACCTGTCTACCTAACAGGGGCAAGCAAGTAATGTGCAGGGGCTATTAGAGAATTGGCTTGGGAAGGCCTGTCTACCTACAAGCAAATAATGTGCTGGCGCTATTAGAGAATTGGCTTGGGATATAAGAGAATTGGTTCGGGAAGGCCAGTCGACCTACCAGGGAGAAGTAAGTCATGGGCTGAGGCAATGAAAGAATAGGCTTGTGAAGGGCAGTCTACCTACCAGGGGCAAGCAAGTAATTTGCTGGGGCGATGAGAGAAAAGGCTTGGGAAGGCCTGTCTACCTACCAGGGGCAAGAAAATAATGTGCTGGGGCTATTCGAGAATTGGCTTGGGCTATAAGAGAATTGGTTTGGGAAGGCCTGTCTACCTACCAGGGGCAAGCAAGTAATTTGCTGGGACTATTACAGAATAGGCTTGGGAAAGCCTGTCTACCTACCAGGGGCAAGCAAATAATATGCTGGGGCTATTCGAGAATTGGCTTGGGCTATAAGAGAATTGGTTTGGGAAGGCCTGTCTACCTACCAGGGGCAAGCAAGTAATTTGCTGGGGCTATTACAGAATAGGCTTGGGAAGGCCTGTCTACCTACCAGGGGCAAGCAAGTAATTTGCTGGGACTATTACAGAATAGGCTTGGGAAGCCCTGTCTACCATACTTGGGCAAGCAAGTAATTTGCTGGGGCTATTACAGAATAGGCTTGGGAAAGCCTGTCTACATACCAGGGGCAAGCAAGTAATTTGCTGGGACTATTACAGAATAGGTTTGGGAAGACCTGTCTACCTACCAGGGGCAAGCAAGTAATTTGCTGGGGCGATGAGAGAAAAGGCTTGGGCTACAAGAGAATTGGTTTGGGAAGGCCTGTCTACCTACCAGGGGCAAGAAAATAATGAGCTGGGGCTATTCGAGAATTGGCTTGGGCTATAAGAGAATTGGTTTGGGAAGTCCTGTCTACCTACCAGGGGCAAGCAAGTAATTTGCTGGGACTATTACAGAATAGGCTTGGGAAAGCCTGTCTACCTACCAGGGGCAAGCAAGTAAAGTGCAGGGGCTATTAGAGAGTTGGCTTGGGAAGGCCTGTCTACCTACCAGGGGCAAGCAAATAATGTGCTGGGGCTATTCGAGAATTGGCTTGGGCTATAAGAGAATTGGTTTGGGAAGGCCTGTCTACCTACCAGGGGCAAGCAAGTAATTTGCTGGGACTATTACAGAATAGGCTTGGGAAGGCCTGTCTACCTACCAGTGGCAAGCAAGTAATTTGCTGGGGCTATTACAGAAAAGGCTTGGGAAGGCCTGTCTACACACCAGGGGCAAGCAAGTAATTTGCAGCGGCTATTACAGAAGAGGCTTGGGAAAGCCTGTCTACCTATCAGGGGCAAGCAAGTAATTTGCTGGGACTATTACAGAATAGGCTTGGGAAAGCCTGTCTACCTATCAGGGGCAAGCAAGTAATGTGCAGGGGCTATTAGAGAATTGGCTTAGGAAGGCCTGTCTACCTACCAGGGGCAAGCAAATAATGTGCTGGGGCTATTCGAGAATTGGCTTGGGAAGGCCTGTCTACCTACCAGGGGAAAGCAAATAATTTGCTGGGGCTATTCGAGAATTGGCTTGGGCTATAAGAGAATTGGTTTGGGAAGGCCTGTCTACCTACCAGGGGCAAGCAAGTAATTTGCTGGGACTATTACAGAATAGGCTTGGGAAGGCCTGTCTACCTACCAGGGAGAAATAAGCCATGGGCTGAGGCGATGAGAGAATAGGCTTGGGAAGGCCTGTCTACCTACCAGGGGCAAGCAAGTAATTTGCTGGGACTATTACAGAATAGGCTTGGGAAAGCCTGTCTACCTATCAGGGGCAAGCAAGTAATGTGCAGGGGCTATTAGAGAATTGGCTTAGGAAGGCCTGTCTACCTACCAGGGGCAAGCAAATAATATGCTGGGGCTATTCGAGAATTGGCTTGGGCTATGAAAGAATTAGTTTGGGAAGGCCTGTCTACCTACCAGGGGCAAGCAAGTAATTTGCTGGGACTATTACAGAATAGGCTTGGGAAGGCCTGTCTACCTTCCAGGGGCAAGCAAGTAAAGTACAGGAGCTATTAGAGAATTGGCTTGGGAAGGCCTGTCTGCCTACCAAGGGCAAGCAAGTAATTTGCTGGGACTATTACAGAATAGGCTTGGGAAAGCCTGTCTACCTACCAGGGGCAAGCAAGTAAAGTGCAGGGGCTATTAGAGAATTGGCTTGGGAAGGCCTGTCTACCTACCAGGGGCAAGCAAATAATATGCTGGGGCTATTCGAGAATTGGCTTGGGCTATAAGAGAATTGGTTTGGGAAGGCCTGTCTACCTACCAGGGGCAAGCAAATAATTTGCTGGGACTATTACAGAATAGGCTTGGGAAAGCCTGTCTACCTACCAGGGGCAAGCAAGTAATTTGCTGGGGCTATTACAGAAAAGGCTTGGGAAGGCCTGTCTACCTACCAGGGGTAAGCAAGTAATTTGCTGGGACTATTACAGAATAGGCTTAGGAAGGCCTGTCTACATACCAGGGGTAAGCAAGTAATTTGCTGGGACTATTACAGAATAGGCTTAGGAAGGCCTGTCTACACACCAGGGGTAAGCAAATAATTTGCTGGGGCTATTACAGAATAGGCTTGGGAAAGCCTGTCTACCTACCTGGGGCAAGCAAGTAAAGTGCAGGGGCTATTAGAGAATTGGCTTGGGAAGGCCTGTCTACCTACCAGGGCCAAGCAAATAATATGCTGGAGCTATTAGAGAATTGGCTTGGGATATAAGAGAATTGGCTCGGGAAGGCCAGTCGACCTACCAGGGAGAAGTAAGTCATGGGCTGAGGCAATGAAAGAATAGGCTTGGGAAGGGCAGTCTACCTACCAGGGGCAAGCAAGTAATTTGCTGGGGCGATGAGAGAAAAGGCTTGGGAAGGCCTGTCTACCTACCAGGGGCAAGAAAATAATGTGCTGGGGCTATTCGAGAATTGGCTTGGGCTATAAGAGAATTGGTTTGGGAAGGCCTGTCTACCTACCAGGGGCAAGCAAATAATTTGCTGGGTCTATTACAGAATAGGCTTGGGAAAGCCTGTCTACCTACCAGGGGCAAGCAAGTAAAGTGCAGGGGCTATTAGAGAATTGGCTTGGGAAGGCCTGTCTACCTACCAGGGGCAAGCAAATAATATGCTGGGGCTATTCGAGAATTGGCTTGGGCTATAAGAGAATTGGTTTGGGAAGGCCTGTCTACCTACCAGGGGCAAGCAAGTAATTTGCTGGGACTATTACAGAATAGGCTTAGGAAGGCCTGTCTACATACCAGGGGCAAGCAAGTAATTTGCTGGGGCTATTACAGAATAGGCTTGGGAAGGCCTGTCTACCTACCAGGGGCAAGCAAGTAATTTGCTGGGGCTATTACAGAATAGGCTTGGGAAGGCCTGTCTACCTACCAGGGGCAAGCAAGTAATTTGCTGGGACTATTACAGAATAGGCTTAGGAAGGCCTGTCTACATACCAGGGGCAAGCAAGTAATTTGCTGGGGCTATTACAGAATAGGCTTGGGAAGGCCTGTCTACCTACCAGGGACAAGCAAGTAATTTGCTGGGACTATTACAGAATAGGCTTGGGAAAGCCTGTCTACCTACCAGGGGCAAGCAAGTAATTTGCTGGGACTATTACAGAATAGGTTTGGGAAGGCCTGTCTACCTACCAGGGGCAAGCAAGTAATGTGCAGGGGCTATGAGAGAAAAGGCTTGGGAAAACCTGTCTACCTACCTGGGGCAAGCAAGTAATTTGCTGGGGCTATTACAGAATAGGCTTGGGAAGGCCTGTCTACCTACCAGGGGCAAGCAAGTATTGTTCTTGGACTATTCGAGAATTGGCTTGGGCTATAGGAGAATTGGTTTGGGAAGGCCTGTCTACCTACCAGGGGCAAGCAAGGAATTTGCTGGGGCTATTACAGAATAGGCTTGGGGAGGCCTGTCTAGCTACCAGGGAGAAATAAGTCATGGGCTAAGGCGATGAGAGAATAGGCTTGGGAAGGCGTGTCTACCTACCAGGGGCAAGCAAGTAATTTGCAGCGGCTATTACAGAATAGGCTTGGGAAGGCCTGTCTACCTACCAGGGGCAAGCAAGTAATTTGCTGGGACTATTACAGAATAGGCTTGGGAAGCCCTGTCTACCATACTTGGGCAAGCAAGTAATTTGCTGGGGCTATTACAGAATAGGCTTGGGAAAGCCTGTCTACATACCAGGGGCAAGCAAGTAATTTGCTGGGACTATTACAGAATAGGTTTGGGAAGACCTGTCTACCTACCAGGGGCAAGCAAGTAATTTGCTGGGGCGATGAGAGAAAAGGCTTGGGCTATAAGAGAATTGGTTTGGGAAGGCCTGTCTACCTACCAGGGGCAAGAAAATAATGAGCTGGGGCTATTCGAGAATTGGCTTGGGCTATAAGAGAATTGGTTTGGGAAGGCCTGTCTACCTACCAGGGGCAAGCAAGTAATTTGCTGGGACTATTACAGAATAGGCTTGGGAAAGCCTGTCTACCTACCAGGGGCAAGCAAGTAAAGTGCAGGGGCTATTAGAGAGTTGGCTTGGGAAGGCCTGTCTACCTACCAGGGGCAAGCAAATAATGTGCTGGGGCTATTCGAGAATTGGCTTGGGCTATAAGAGAATTGGTTTGGGAAGGCCTGTCTACCTACCAGGGGCAAGCAAGTAATTTGCTGGGACTATTACAGAATAGGCTTGGGAAGGCCTGTCTACCTACCAGTGGCAAGCAAGTAATTTGCTGGGGCTATTACAGAAAAGGCTTGGGAAGGCCTGTCTACCTACCAGGGGTAAGCAAGTAATTTGCTGGGACTATTACAGAATAGGCTTAGGAAGGCCTGTCTACACACCAGGGGTAAGCAAATAATTTGCTGGGGCTATTACAGAATAGGCTTGGGAAAGCCTGTCTACCTACCTGGGGCAAGCAAGTAAAGTGCAGGGGCTATTAGAGAATTGGCTTGGGAAGGCCTGTCTACCTACCAGGGCCAAGCAAATAATATGCTGGAGCTATTAGAGAATTGGCTTGGGATATAAGAGAATTGGCTCGGGAAGGCCAGTGGACCTACCAGGGAGAAGTAAGTCATGGGCTGAGGCAATGAGAGAATAGGCTTGGGAAGGGCTGTCTACCTAACAGGGAGAAATAAGTCATGGGCTGAGGCGATGAAGAATAGGCTTGGGAAGGCCTATCTACCTACCAGGGGCAAGCAAGTGATTTGCTGGGACTATTACAGAATAGGCTTGGGAAGGCTTGTCTACCTACCAGGGGCAAGCAAGTAATGTGCAGGGGCTATGAGAGAAAAGGCTTGGGAAGGCCTGTCTACCTACCTGGGGCAAGCAAGTAATTTGCTGGGGCTATTAGAGAATTGGCTTGGGAAGGCCTGTCTGCCTACCAAGGGCAAGCAAGTAATTTGCTGGGACTATTACAGAATAGGCTTGGGAAGGCCTGTCTACCTACCAGGGGCAAGCAAGGAATTTGCAAGGGCTATTACAGTATAGGCTTGGGAAGGCCTGTCTGCCTACCAAGGGCAAGCAAGTAATTTTCTGGGGCTATTACAGAATAGGCTTGGGAAGGCCTGTCTACCTACCAGGGGCAAATAAGTAATTTGCAGCGGCTATTACAGAAGAGGCTTGGGAAGGCCTGTCTACCTATCAGGGAGAAATAAGTCATGGGCTGAGGCGAAGAGAGAATAGGCTTGGGAAGGCGTGTCTACCTACCAGGGGCAAGCAAGTAATTTGCAGCGGCTATTACAGAATAGGCTTGGGAAAACCTGTCTACCTACCAGGGGCAAGCAAGTAATGTGCAGGGGCTATTAGAGAATTGGCTTGGGAAGGCCTGTCTACCTACAAGCAAATAATGTGCTGGCGCTATTAGAGAATTGGCTTGGGATATAAGAGAATTGGTTCGGGAAGGCCAGTCGACCTACCAGGGAGAAGTAAGTCATGGGCTGAGGCAATGAAAGAATAGGCTTGGGAAGGGCAGTCTACCTACCAGGGGCAAGCAAGTAATTTGCTGGGGCGATGAGAGAAAAGGCTTGGGAAGGCCTGTCTACCTACCAGGGGCAAGAAAATAATGTGCTGGGGCTATTCGAGAATTGGCTTGGGCTATAAGAGAATTGGTTTGGGAAGGCCTGTCTACCTACCAGGGGCAAGCAAGTAATTTGCTGGGACTATTACAGAATAGGCTTGGGAAAGCCTGTCTACCTACCAGGGGCAAGCAAATAATATGCTGGGGCTATTCGAGAATTGGCTTGGGCTATAAGAGAATTGGTTTGGGAAGGCCTGTCTACCTACCAGGGGCAAGCAAGTAATTTGCTGGGGCTATTACAGAATAGGCTTGGGAAGGCCTGTCTACCTACCAGGGGCAAGCAAGTAATTTGCTGGGACTATTACAGAATAGGCTTGGGAAGCCCTGTCTACCATACTTGGGCAAGCAAGTAATTTGCTGGGGCTATTACAGAATAGGCTTGGGAAAGCCTGTCTACATACCAGGGGCAAGCAAGTAATTTGCTGGGACTATTACAGAATAGGTTTGGGAAGACCTGTCTACCTACCAGGGGCAAGCAAGTAATTTGCTGGGGCGATGAGAGAAAAGGCTTGGGCTACAAGAGAATTGGTTTGGGAAGGCCTGTCTACCTACCAGGGGCAAGAAAATAATGAGCTGGGGCTATTCGAGAATTGGCTTGGGCTATAAGAGAATTGGTTTGGGAAGTCCTGTCTACCTACCAGGGGCAAGCAAGTAATTTGCTGGGACTATTACAGAATAGGCTTGGGAAAGCCTGTCTACCTACCAGGGGCAAGCAAGTAAAGTGCAGGGGCTATTAGAGAGTTGGCTTGGGAAGGCCTGTCTACCTACCAGGGGCAAGCAAATAATGTGCTGGGGCTATTCGAGAATTGGCTTGGGCTATAAGAGAATTGGTTTGGGAAGGCCTGTCTACCTACCAGGGGCAAGCAAGTAATTTGCTGGGACTATTACAGAATAGGCTTGGGAAGGCCTGTCTACCTACCAGTGGCAAGCAAGTAATTTGCTGGGGCTATTACAGAAAAGGCTTGGGAAGGCCTGTCTACACACCAGGGGCAAGCAAGTAATTTGCAGCGGCTATTACAGAAGAGGCTTGGGAAAGCCTGTCTACCTATCAGGGGCAAGCAAGTAATTTGCTGGGACTATTACAGAATAGGCTTGGGAAAGCCTGTCTACCTATCAGGGGCAAGCAAGTAATGTGCAGGGGCTATTAGAGAATTGGCTTAGGAAGGCCTGTCTACCTACCAGGGGCAAGCAAATAATGTGCTGGGGCTATTCGAGAATTGGCTTGGGAAGGCCTGTCTACCTACCAGGGGAAAGCAAATAATTTGCTGGGGCTATTCGAGAATTGGCTTGGGCTATAAGAGAATTGGTTTGGGAAGGCCTGTCTACCTACCAGGGGCAAGCAAGTAATTTGCTGGGACTATTACAGAATAGGCTTGGGAAGCCCTGTCTACCTACCAGGAGCAAGCAAGTAATTTGATGGGGCTATTACAGAATAGGCTTGGGAAGGCCTGTCTACCTACCAGGGACAAGCAAGTAATTTGCTAGGACTATTACAGAATAGGCTTGGGAAAGCCTGTCTACCTACCAGGGGCAAGCAAGTAATTTGCTGGGACTATTACAGAATAGGCTTGGGAAGGCCTGTCTACCTACCAGGGGCAAGCAAGTAATGTGCAGGGGCTATGAGAGAAAAGGCTTGGGAAGGCCTGTCTGCTTACCAGGGGCAAGCAAGTAATTTGCATGGGCTATTACAGAATAGGTTTGGGAAGGCCTGTCTAGCTACCAGGGACAAGCAAGTAATTTGCTGGGACTATTACAGAATAGGCTTGGGAAGGCCTGTCTACCTACCTGGGGCAAGCAAGTAATTTGCTGGGGCTATTAGAGAATTGGCTTGGGAAGGCCTGTCTGCCTACCAAGGGCAAGCAAGTAATTTGCTGGGACTATTACAGAATAGGCTTGGGAAGGCCTGTCTACCTACCAGGGGCAAGCAAGGAATTTGCAAGGGCTATTACAGTATAGGCTTGGGAAGGCCTGTCTGCCTACCAAGGGCAAGCAAGTAATTTTCTGGGGCTATTACAGAATAGGCTTGGGAAGGCCTGTCTACCTACCAGGGGCAAATAAGTAATTTGCAGCGGCTATTACAGAAGAGGCTTGGGAAGGCCTGTCTACCTATCAGGGAGAAATAAGTCATGGGCTGAGGCGAAGAGAGAATAGGCTTGGGAAGGCGTGTCTACCTACCAGGGGCAAGCAAGTAATTTGCAGCGGCTATTACAGAATAGGCTTGGGAAAACCTGTCTACCTACCAGGGGCAAGCAAGTAATGTGCAGGGGCTATTAGAGAATTGGCTTGGGAAGGCCTGTCTACCTACAAGCAAATAATGTGCTGGCGCTATTAGAGAATTGGCTTGGGATATAAGAGAATTGGTTCGGGAAGGCCAGTCGACCTACCAGGGAGAAGTAAGTCATGGGCTGAGGCAATGAAAGAATAGGCTTGGGAAGGGCAGTCTACCTACCAGGGGCAAGCAAGTAATTTGCTGGGGCGATGAGAGAAAAGGCTTGGGAAGGCCTGTCTACCTACCAGGGGCAAGAAAATAATGTGCTGGGGCTATTCGAGAATTGGCTTGGGCTATAAGAGAATTGGTTTGGGAAGGCCTGTCTACCTACCAGGGGCAAGCAAGTAATTTGCTGGGACTATTACAGAATAGGCTTGGGAAAGCCTGTCTACCTACCAGGGGCAAGCAAATAATATGCTGGGGCTATTCGAGAATTGGCTTGGGCTATAAGAGAATTGGTTTGGGAAGGCCTGTCTACCTACCAGGGGCAAGCAAGTAATTTGCTGGGGCTATTACAGAATAGGCTTGGGAAGGCCTGTCTACCTACCAGGGGCAAGCAAGTAATTTGCTGGGACTATTACAGAATAGGCTTGGGAAGCCCTGTCTACCATACTTGGGCAAGCAAGTAATTTGCTGGGGCTATTACAGAATAGGCTTGGGAAAGCCTGTCTACATACCAGGGGCAAGCAAGTAATTTGCTGGGACTATTACAGAATAGGTTTGGGAAGACCTGTCTACCTACCAGGGGCAAGCAAGTAATTTGCTGGGGCGATGAGAGAAAAGGCTTGGGCTACAAGAGAATTGGTTTGGGAAGGCCTGTCTACCTACCAGGGGCAAGAAAATAATGAGCTGGGGCTATTCGAGAATTGGCTTGGGCTATAAGAGAATTGGTTTGGGAAGTCCTGTCTACCTACCAGGGGCAAGCAAGTAATTTGCTGGGACTATTACAGAATAGGCTTGGGAAAGCCTGTCTACCTACCAGGGGCAAGCAAGTAAAGTGCAGGGGCTATTAGAGAGTTGGCTTGGGAAGGCCTGTCTACCTACCAGGGGCAAGCAAATAATGTGCTGGGGCTATTCGAGAATTGGCTTGGGCTATAAGAGAATTGGTTTGGGAAGGCCTGTCTACCTACCAGGGGCAAGCAAGTAATTTGCTGGGACTATTACAGAATAGGCTTGGGAAGGCCTGTCTACCTACCAGTGGCAAGCAAGTAATTTGCTGGGGCTATTACAGAAAAGGCTTGGGAAGGCCTGTCTACACACCAGGGGCAAGCAAGTAATTTGCAGCGGCTATTACAGAAGAGGCTTGGGAAAGCCTGTCTACCTATCAGGGGCAAGCAAGTAAGTTGCTGGGACTATTACAGAATAGGCTTGGGAAAGCCTGTCTACCTATCAGGGGCAAGCAAGTAATGTGCAGGGGCTATTAGAGAATTGGCTTAGGAAGGCCTGTCTACCTACCAGGGGCAAGCAAATAATGTGCTGGGGCTATTCGAGAATTGGCTTGGGAAGGCCTGTCTACCTACCAGGGGAAAGCAAATAATTTGCTGGGGCTATTCGAGAATTGGCTTGGGCTATAAGAGAATTGGTTTGGGAAGGCCTGTCTACCTACCAGGGGCAAGCAAGTAATTTGCTGGGACTATTACAGAATAGGCTTGGGAAGCCCTGTCTACCTACCAGGAGCAAGCAAGTAATTTGATGGGGCTATTACAGAATAGGCTTGGGAAGGCCTGTCTACCTACCAGGGACAAGCAAGTAATTTGCTAGGACTATTACAGAATAGGCTTGGGAAAGCCTGTCTACCTACCAGGGGCAAGCAAGTAATTTGCTGGGACTATTACAGAATAGGCTTGGGAAGGCCTGTCTACCTACCAGGGGCAAGCAAGTAATGTGCAGGGGCTATGAGAGAAAAGGCTTGGGAAGGCCTGTCTGCTTACCAGGGGCAAGCAAGTAATTTGCATGGGCTATTACAGAATAGGTTTGGGAAGGCCTGTCTAGCTACCAGGGACAAGCAAGTAATTTGCTGGGACTATTACAGAATAGGCTTGGGAAGGCCTGTCTACCTACCAGGGGCAAGCAAGTAATGTGCAGGGGCTATTAGAGAATTGGCTTGGGATATAAGAGAATTGGCTCGGGAAGGCCAGTGGACCTACCAGGGAGAAGTAAGTCATGGGCTGAGGCAATGAGAGAATAGGCTTGGGAAGGGCAGTCTACCTACCAGGGGCAAGCAAGTATTTTGCTGGGGCTATTAGAGAATTGGCTTGGGAAGGCCTGTCTACCTACCAGGGGCAAGCAAATAATATGCTGGGGCTATTCGATAATTGGCTTGGGCTATGAGAGAATTGGTTTGGGAAGGCCTGTCTACCTACCAGGGGCAAGCAAGTAATTTGCTGGGACTATTACAGAATAGGCTTGGGAAAACCTGTCTACCTAACAGGGGCAAGCAAGTAATGTGCAGGGGCTATTAGAGAATTGGCTTGGGAAGGCCTGTCTACCTACAAGCAAATAATGTGCTGGCGCTATTAGAGAATTGGCTTGGGATATAAGAGAATTGGTTCGGGAAGGCCAGTCGACCTACCAGGGAGAAGTAAGTCATGGGCTGAGGCAATGAAAGAATAGGCTTGTGAAGGGCAGTCTACCTACCAGGGGCAAGCAAGTAATTTGCTGGGGCGATGAGAGAAAAGGCTTGGGAAGGCCTGTCTACCTACCAGGGGCAAGAAAATAATGTGCTGGGGCTATTCGAGAATTGGCTTGGGCTATAAGAGAATTGGTTTGGGAAGGCCTGTCTACCTACCAGGGGCAAGCAAGTAATTTGCTGGGACTATTACAGAATAGGCTTGGGAAAGCCTGTCTACCTACCAGGGGCAAGCAAATAATATGCTGGGGCTATTCGAGAATTGGCTTGGGCTATAAGAGAATTGGTTTGGGAAGGCCTGTCTACCTACCAGGGGCAAGCAAGTAATTTGCTGGGGCTATTACAGAATAGGCTTGGGAAGGCCTGTCTACCTACCAGGGGCAAGCAAGTAATTTGCTGGGACTATTACAGAATAGGCTTGGGAAGCCCTGTCTACCATACTTGGGCAAGCAAGTAATTTGCTGGGGCTATTACAGAATAGGCTTGGGAAAGCCTGTCTACATACCAGGGGCAAGCAAGTAATTTGCTGGGACTATTACAGAATAGGTTTGGGAAGACCTGTCTACCTACCAGGGGCAAGCAAGTAATTTGCTGGGGCGATGAGAGAAAAGGCTTGGGCTACAAGAGAATTGGTTTGGGAAGGCCTGTCTACCTACCAGGGGCAAGAAAATAATGAGCTGGGGCTATTCGAGAATTGGCTTGGGCTATAAGAGAATTGGTTTGGGAAGTCCTGTCTACCTACCAGGGGCAAGCAAGTAATTTGCTGGGACTATTACAGAATAGGCTTGGGAAAGCCTGTCTACCTACCAGGGGCAAGCAAGTAAAGTGCAGGGGCTATTAGAGAGTTGGCTTGGGAAGGCCTGTCTACCTACCAGGGGCAAGCAAATAATGTGCTGGGGCTATTCGAGAATTGGCTTGGGCTATAAGAGAATTGGTTTGGGAAGGCCTGTCTACCTACCAGGGGCAAGCAAGTAATTTGCTGGGACTATTACAGAATAGGCTTGGGAAGGCCTGTCTACCTACCAGTGGCAAGCAAGTAATTTGCTGGGGCTATTACAGAAAAGGCTTGGGAAGGCCTGTCTACACACCAGGGGCAAGCAAGTAATTTGCAGCGGCTATTACAGAAGAGGCTTGGGAAAGCCTGTCTACCTATCAGGGGCAAGCAAGTAATTTGCTGGGACTATTACAGAATAGGCTTGGGAAAGCCTGTCTACCTATCAGGGGCAAGCAAGTAATGTGCAGGGGCTATTAGAGAATTGGCTTAGGAAGGCCTGTCTACCTACCAGGGGCAAGCAAATAATGTGCTGGGGCTATTCGAGAATTGGCTTAGGAAGGCCTGTCTACCTACCAGGGGAAAGCAAATAATTTGCTGGGGCTATTCGAGAATTGGCTTGGGCTATAAGAGAATTGGTTTGGGAAGGCCTGTCTACCTACCAGGGGCAAGCAAGTAATTTGCTGGGACTATTACAGAATAGGCTTGGGAAGGCCTGTCTACCTACCAGGGAGAAATAAGCCATGGGCTGAGGCGATGAGAGAATAGGCTTGGGAAGGCCTGTCTACCTACCAGGGGCAAGCAAGTAATTTGCTGGGACTATTACAGAATAGGCTTGGGAAAGCCTGTCTACCTATCAGGGGCAAGCAAGTAATGTGCAGGGGCTATTAGAGAATTGGCTTAGGAAGGCCTGTCTACCTACCAGGGGCAAGCAAATAATATGCTGGGGCTATTCGAGAATTGGCTTGGGCTATGAAAGAATTAGTTTGGGAAGGCCTGTCTACCTACCAGGGGCAAGCAAGTAATTTGCTGGGACTATTACAGAATAGGCTTGGGAAGGCCTGTCTACCTTCCAGGGGCAAGCAAGTAAAGTACAGGAGCTATTAGAGAATTGGCTTGGGAAGGCCTGTCTGCCTACCAAGGGCAAGCAAGTAATTTGCTGGGACTATTACAGAATAGGCTTGGGAAAGCCTGTCTACCTACCAGGGGCAAGCAAGTAATTTGCTGGGGCTATTCGAGAATTGGCTTGGGCTATAAGAGAATTGGTTTGGGAAGGCCTGTCTACCTACCAGGGGAGAGCAAGTAATTTACAGCGGCTATTACAGAAGAGGCTTGGGAAGGCCTGTTTACCTACCAGGGAGAAATAAGTCATGGGCTGAGGCGATGAGAGAATAGGATTGGGAAGGCGTGTCTACCTACCAGGGGCAAGCAAGTAATTTGCAGCGGCTATTACAGAATAGGCTTGGGAAAACCTGTCTACCTACCAGGGGCAAGCAAGTAATGTGCAGGGGCTATTAGAGAATTGGCTTGGGAAGGCCTGTCTACCTACAAGCAAATAATGTGCTGGCGCTATTAGAGAATTGGCTTGGGATATAAGAGAATTGGTTCGGGAAGGCCAGTCGACCTACCAGGGAGAAGTAAGTCATGGGCTGAGGCAATGAAAGAATAGGCTTGGAAAGGGCAGTCTACCTACCAGGGGCAAGCAAGTATTTTGCTGGGGCGATGAGAGAAAAGGCTTGGGAAGGCCTGTCTACCTATCAGGGGCAAGAAAATAATGTGCTGGGGCTATTCGAGAATTGGCTTGGGCTATAAGAGAATTGGTTTGGGAAGGCCTATCTACCTACCAGGGGCAAGCAAGTAATTTGCTGGGACTATTACAGAATAGGCTTGGGAAAGCCTGTCTACCTACCAGTGGCAAGCAAGTAAAGTGCAGGGGCTATTAGAGAATTGGCTTGGGAAGGCCTGTCTACCTACCAGGGGCAAGCAAATAATATGCTGGAGCTATTCGAGAATTGGCTTGGGCTATAAGAGAATTGGTTTGGGAAGGCCTGTCTACCTACCAGGGGCAAGCAAGTAATTTGCTGGGACTATTACAGAATAGGCTTGGGAAAACCTGTCTACCTACCAGGGGCAAGCAAGTAATGTGCAGGGGCTATTAGAGAATTGGCTTGGGAAGGCCTGTCTACCTACAAGCAAATAATGTGCTGGCGCTATTAGAGAATTGGCTTGGGATATAAGAGAATTGGTTCGGGAAGGCCAGTCGACCTACAAGGGAGAAGTAAGTCATGGGCTGAGGCAATGAAAGAATAGGCTTGGGAAGGCCTGTCTACCTACCAGGGGCAAGCAAGTAATTTGCTGGGACTATTACAGAATAGGCTTGGGAAAGCCTGTCTACCTACCAGGGGCAAGCAAGTAAAGTGCAGGGGCTATTAGAGAATTGGCTTGGGAAGGCCTGTCTACCTACCAGGGGCAAGCAAATAATATGCTGGGGCTATTCGAGAATTGGCTTGGGCTATAAGAGAATTGGTTTGGGAAGGCCTGTCTACCTACCAGGGGAGAGCAAGTAATTTGCTGGGACTATTACAGAATAGGCTTGGGAAGGCCTGTCTACCTACCAGGGGCAAGCAAGTAATTTGCTGGGACTAATACAGAATAGGCTTGGGAAGCCCTGCCTACCATACTTGGGCAAGCAAGTAATTTGCTGGGGCTATTAGAGAATTGGCTTGGGAAGGCCTGTCTACCTACCAGGGGTAAGCAAGTAATTTGCTGGGACTATTACAGAATAGGCTTAGGAAGGCCTGTCTACATACCATGGGCAAGCAAGTAATTTGCTGGGGCTATTACAGAATAGGCTTGGGAAAGCCTGTCTACCTACCTGGGGCAAGCAAGTAAAGTGCAGGGGCTATTAGAGAATTGGCTTGGGAAGGCCTGTCTACCTACCAGGGGCAAGCAAATAATATGCTGGAGCTATTCGAGAATTGGCTTGGGCTATAAGAGAATTGGTTTGGGAAGGCCTGTCTACCTACCAGGGGCAAGCAAGTAATTTGCTGGGACTATTACAGAATAGGCTTGGGAAGGCGTGTGTACCTACCAGGGAGAAATAAGCCATGGGCTGAGGCGATGAGAGAATAGGCTTGGGAAGGCCTGTCTACCTACCAGGGGCAAGCAAGTAATTTGCTGGGACTATTACAGAATAGGCTTGGGAAAGCCTGTCTACCTATCAGGGGCAAGCAAGTAATGTGCAGGGGCTATTAGAGAATTGGCTTAGGAAGGCCTGTCTACCTACCAGGGGCAAGCAAATAATGTGCTGGGGCTATTCGAGAATTGGCTTGGGAAGGCCTGTCTACCTACCAGGGGAAAGCAAATAATTTGCTGGGGCTATTCGAGAATTGGCTTGGGCTATAAGAGAATTGGTTTGGGAAGGCCTGTCTACCTACCAGGGGCAAGCAAGTAATTTGCTGGGACTATTACAGAATAGGCTTGGGAAGCCCTGTCTACCTACCAGGAGCAAGCAAGTAATTTGCTGGGGCTATTACAGAATAGGCTTGGGAAGGCCTGTCTACCTACCAGGGACAAGCAAGTAATTTGCTAGGACTATTACAGAATAGGCTTGGGAAAGCCTGTCTACCTACCAGGGGCAAGCAAGTAATTTGCTGGGACTATTACAGAATAGGCTTGGGAAAGCCTGTCTACCTATCAGGGGCAAGCAAGTAATGTGCAGGGGCTATTAGAGAATTGGCTTAGGAAGGCCTGTCTACCTACCAGGGGCAAGCAAATAATGTGCTGGGGCTATTCGAGAATTGGCTTGGGAAGGCCTGTCTACCTACCAGGGGAAAGCAAATAATTTGCTGGGGCTATTCGAGAATTGGCTTGGGCTATAAGAGAATTGGTTTGGGAAGGCCTGTCTACCTACCAGGGGCAAGCAAGTAATGTGCAGGGGCTATTAGAGAATTGGCTTGGGATATAAGAGAATTGGCTCGGGAATGCCAGTGGACCTACCAGGGAGAAGTAAGTCATGGGCTGAGGCAATGAGAGAATAGGCTTGGGAAGGGCAGTCTACCTACCAGTGGCAAGGAAGTATTTTGCTGGGGCTATTAGAGAATTGGCTTGGGAAGGCCTGTCTACCTACCAGGGGCAAGCAAATAATATGCTGGGGCTATTCGAGAATTGGCTTGGGCTATGAGAGAATTGGTTTGGGAAGGCCTGTCTACCTACCAGGGCAAGCAAGTAATTTGCTGGGACTATTACAGAATAGGCTTGGGAAGGCCTGTCTACCTACCAGGGGCAAGCAAGTAAAGTACAGGGGCTATTACAGAATAGGCTTGGGAAGCCCTGTCTACCTACCAGGAGCAAGCAAGTAATTTGCTGGGGCTATTACAGAATAGGCTTGGGAAGGCCTGTCTACCTACCAGGTACAAGCAAGTAATTTGCTAGGACTATTACAGAATAGGCTTGGGAAAGCCTGTCTACCTACCAGGGGCAAGCAAGTAATTTGCTGGGACTATTACAGAATAGGCTTGGGAAGGCCTGTCTACCTACCAGGGGCAAGCAAGTAATGTGCAGGGGCTATGAGAGAAAAGGCTTGGGAAGGCCTGTCTGCCTACCAGGGGCAAGCAAGTAATTTGCAGGGGCTATTACAGAATAGGTTTGGGAAGGCCTGTCTAGCTACCAGGGACAAGCAAGTAATTTGCTGGGACTATTACAGAATAGGCTTGGGAAGGCCTGTCTACCTACCAGGGGCAAGCAAGTAATGTGCAGGGGCTATTAGAGAATTGGCTTGGGATATAAGAGAGTTGGCTCGGGAAGGCCAGTGGTCCTACCAGGGAGAAGTAAGTCATGGGCTGAGGCAATGAGAGAATAGGCTAGGGAAGGGCAGTCTACCTACCAGGGGCAAGCAAGTATTTTGCTGGGGCTATTAGAGAATTGGCTTGGGAAGGCCTGTCTACCTACCAGGGACAAGCAAATAATATGCTGGGGCTATTCGAGAATTGGCTTGGGCTATGAGAGAATTGGTTTGGGAAGGCCTGTCTACCTACCAGGGGCAAGCAAGTAATTTGCTGGGACTATTACAGAATAGGCTTGGGAAGGCCTGTCTACCTACCAGGGGCAAGCAAGTAAAGTACAGGGGCTATTAGAGAATTGGTTTGGGAAGGCCTGTCTGCCTACCAAGGGCAAGCAAGTAATTTGCTGGGACTATTACAGAATAGGTTGGGAAAGCCTGTCTAACTACCAGGGGCAAACAAGTAAAGTGCAGGGGCTATTAGAGAATTGGCTTGGGAAGGCCTGTCTGCCTACCAGGGGCAAGCAAGTAATTTGCTGGGGCTATTACAGAATAGGCTTGGGAAGGCCTGTTTACCTACCAGGGAGAAATAAGTCATGGGCTGAGGCGGTGAGAGAATAGGATTGGGAAGGCGTGTCTACCTACCAGGGGCAAGCAAGTAATTTGCAGCTGCTATTATAGAATAGGCTTGGGAAAACCTGTCTACCTACCAGGGGCAAGCAAGTAATGTGCAGGGGCTATTATAGAATTGGCTTGGGAAGGCCTACAAGCAAATAATGTGCTGGCGCTATTAGAGAATTTGCTTGGGATATAAGAGAATTGGTTCGGGAAGTCCAGTCGACCTACCAGGGAGAAGTAAGTCATGGGCTGAGGCAATGAAAGAATAGGCTTGGAAAGGGCAGTCTACCTACCAGGGGCAAGCAAGTAATTTGCTGGGGCGATGAGAGAAAAGGCTTGGGAAGGCCTGTCTACCTACCAGGGGCAAGAAAATAATGTGCTGGGGCTATTCGAGAATTGGCTTGGGCTATAAGAGAATTGGTTTGGGAAGGCCTGTCTACCTACCAGGGGCAAGCAAGTAATTTGATGGGACTATTACAGAATAGGCTTGGGATATAAGAGAGTTGGCTCGGGAAGGCCAGTGGTCCTACCAGGGAGAAGTAAGTCATGGGCTGAGGCAATGAGAGAATAGGCTAGGGAAGGGCAGTCTACCTACCAGGGGCAAGCAAGTAATTTGATGGGACTATTACAGAATAGGCTTGGGAAAGCCTGTCTACCTACCAGGGGCAAGCAAGTAAAGTGCAGGGGCTATTAGAGAATTGGCTTGGGAAGGCCTGTCTACCTACCAGGGGCAAGCAAGTAATATGCTGGGGCTATTCGAGAATTGGCTTGGGCTATAAGAGAATTGGTTTGGGAAGGCCTGTCTGCCTACCAAGGGCAAGCAAGTAATTTGCTGGGACTTTTACAGAATAGGCTTGGGAAAGCCTGTCTACCTACCAGGGGCAAGCAAGTAAAGTGCAGGGGCTATTAGAGAATTGGCTTGGGAAGGCCTGTCTACCTACCAGGGGCAAGCAAATAATGTGCTGGGGCTATTCGAGAATTGGCTTGGGCTATAAGAGAATTGGTTTGGGAAGGCCTGTCTACCTACCAGGGACAAGCAAGTAATTTGCTGGGACTATTACAGAATAGGCTTGGGAAAGCCTGTCTACCTACCAGGGGCAAGCAAGTAATTTGCTGGGACTATTACAGAATAGGCTTGGGAAGGCCTGTCTACCTACCAGGGGCAAGCAAGTAATGTGCAGGGGCTATTAGAGAATTGGCTTGGGATATAAGAGAATTGGCTCGGGAATGCCAGTGGACCTACCAGGGAGAAGTAAGTCATGGGCTGAGGCAATGAGAGAATAGGCTTGGGAAGGGCAGTCTACCTACCAGGGGCAAGGAATTATTTTGCTGGGGCTATTAGAGAATTGGCTTGGGAAGGCCTGTCTACCTACCAGGGGCAAGCAAATAATATGCTGGGGCTATTCGAGAATTGGCTTGGGCTGTGAGAGAATTGGTTTGGGAAGGCCTGTCTACCTACCAGGGGCAAGCAAGTAATTTGCTGGGACTATTACAGAATAGGCTTGGGAAGGCCTGTCTACCTACCAGGGGCAAGCATGTAAAGTACAGGGGCTATTAGAGAATTGGCTTGGGAAGGCCTGTCTGCCTACCAAGGGCAAGCAAGTAATTTGCTGGGACTTTTACAGAATAGGCTTGGTAAAGCCTGTCTACCTACCAGTGGCAAGCAAGTAATGTGCTGGGGCTATTCGAGAATTGGCTTGGGCTATAAGAGAATTGGTTTGGGAAGGCCTGTCTACCTACCAGGGACAAGCAAGTAATTTGCTGGGACTTTTACAGAATAGGCTTGGGAAAGCCTGTCTACCTACCAGGGGCAAGCAAGTAAAGTGCAGGGGCTATTAGAGAATTGGCTTGGGAAGGCCTGTCTACCTACCAGGGGCAAGCAAATAATGTGCTGGGGCTATTCGAGAATTGGCTTGGGCTATAAGAGAATTGGTTTGGGAAGGCCTGTCTACCTACCAGGGACAAGCAAGTAATTTGCTGGGACTATTACAGAATAGGCTTGGGAAGCCTGTCTACCTACCAGGAGCAAGCAAGTAATTTGCTGGGGCTATTACAGAATAGGCTTGGGAAGGCCTGTCTACCTACCAGGTACAAGCAAGTAATTTGCTAGGACTATTACAGAATAGGCTTGGGAAAGCCTGTCTACCTACCAGGGGCAAGCAAGTAATTTGCTGGGACTATTACAGAATAGGCTTGGGAAGGCCTGTCTACCTACCAGGGGCAAGCAAGTAATGTGCAGGGGCTATGAGAGAAAAGGCTTGGGAAGGCCTGTCTGCCTACCAGGGGCAAGCAAGTAATTTGCTTGGGCTATTACAGAATAGTTTTGGGAAGGCCTGTCTAGCTACCAGGGACAAGCAAGTAATTTGCTGGGACTATTACAGAATAGGCTTGGGAAGGCCTGTCTACCTACCAGGGGCAAGCAAGTAATGTGCAGGGGCTATTAGAGAATTGGCTTGGGATATAAGAGAATTGGCTCGGGAAGGCCAGTGGTCCTACCAGGGAGAAGTAAGTCATGGGCTGAGGCAATGAGAGAATAGGCTAGGGAAGGGCAGTCTACCTACCAGGGGCAAGCAAGTATTTTGCTGGGGCTATTAGAGAATTGGCTTAGGAAGGCCTGTCTACCTACCAGGGGCAAGCAAATAATATGCTGGGGCTATTCGAGAATTGGCTTGGGCTATGAGAGAATTGGTTTGGGAAGGCCTGTCTACCTACCAGGGGCAAGCAAGTAATTTGCTGGGACTATTACAGAATAGGCTTGGGAAGGCCTGTCTACCTACCAGGGGCAAGCAAGTAATTTGCAGCTGCTATTATAGAATAGGCTTGGGAAAACCTGTCTACCTACCAGGGGCAAGCAAGTAATGTGCAGGGGCTATTATAGAATTGGCTTGGGAAGGCCTACAAGCAAATAATGTGCTGGCGCTATTAGAGAATTGGCTTGGGATATAAGAGAATTGGTTCGGGAAGTCCAGTTGACCTACCAGGGAGAAGTAAGTCATGGGCTGAGGCAATGAAAGAATAGGCTTGGAAAGGGCAGTCTACCTACCAGGGGCAAGCAAGTAATTTGCTGGGGCGATGAGAGAAAAGGCTTGGGAAGGCCTGTCTACCTACCAGGGGCAAGAAAATAATGTGCTGGGGCTATTCGAGAATTGGCTTGGGCTATAAGAGAATTGGTTTGGGAAGGCCTGTCTACCTACCAGGGGCAAGCAAGTAATTTGATGGGACTATTACAGAATAGGCTTGGGAAAGCCTGTCTACCTACCAGGGGCAAGCAAGTAAAGTGCAGGGGCTCTTAGAGAATTGGCTTGGGAAGGCCTGTCTACCTACCAGGGGCAAGCAAGTAATATGCTGGGGCTATTCGAGAATTGGCTTGGGCTATAAGAGAATTGGTTTGGGAAGGCCTGTCTGCCTACCAAGGGCAAGCAAGTAATTTGCTGGGACTTTTACAGAATAGGCTTGGGAAAGCCTGTCTACCTACCAGGGGCAAGCAAGTAAAGTGCAGGGGCTATTAGAGAATTGGCTTGGGAAGGCCTGTCTACCTACCAGGGGCAAGCAAATAATGTGCTGGGGCTATTCGAGAATTGGCTTGGGCTATAAGAGAATTGGTTTGGGAAGGCCTGTCTACCTACCAGGGACAAGCAAGTAATTTGCTGGGACTATTACAGAATAGGCTTGGGAAAGCCTGTCTACCTACCAGGGGCAAGCAAGTAATTTGCTGGGACTATTACAGAATAGGCTTGGGAAGGCCTGTCTACCTACCAGGGGCAAGCAAGTAATGTGCAGGGGCTATTAGAGAATTGGCTTGGGAAGGCCTGTCTACCTACAAGCAAATAATGTGCTGGCGCTATTAGAGAATTGGCTTGGGATATAAGAGAATTGGTTCGGGAAGTCCAGTCGACCTACCAGGGAGAAGTAAGTCATGGGCTGAGAAAATGAAAGAATAGGCTTGGAAAGGGCAGTCTACCTACCAGGGGCAAGCAAGTAATTTGCTGGGGCGATGAGAGAAAAGGCTTGGGAAGGCCTGTCTACCTACCAGGGGCAAGAAAATAATGTGCTGGGGCTATTCGAGAATTGGCTTGGGCTATAAGAGAATTGGTTTGGGAAGGCCTGTCTACCTACCAGGGGCAAGCAAGTAATTTGATGGGACTATTACAGAATAGGCTTGGGAAAGCCTGTCTACCTACCAGGGGCAAGCAAGTAAAGTGCAGGGGCTATTAGAGAATTGGCTTGGGAAGGCCTGTCTACCTACCAGGGGCAAGCAAGTAATATGCTGGGGCTATTCGAGAATTGGCTTGGGCTATAAGAGAATTGGTTTGGGAAGGCCTGTCTGCCTACCAAGGGCAAGCAAGTAATTTGCTGGGACTTTTACAGAATAGGCTTGGGAAAGCCTGTCTACCTACCAGGGGCAAGCAAGTAAAGTGCAGGGGCTATTAGAGAATTGGCTTGGGAAGGCCTGTCTACCTACCAGGGGCAAGCAAATAATGTGCTGGGGCTATTCGAGAATTGGCTTGGGCTATAAGAGAATTGGTTTGGGAAGGCCTGTCTACCTACCAGGGACAAGCAAGTAATTTGCTGGGACTATTACAGAATAGGCTTGGGAAAGCCTGTCTACCTACCAGGGGCAAGCAAGTAATTTGCTGGGACTATTACAGAATAGGCTTGGGAAGGCCTGTCTACCTACCAGGGGCAAGCAAGTAATGTGCAGGGGCTATTAGAGAATTGGCTTGGGATATAAGAGAATTGGCTCGGGAATGCCAGTGGACCTACCAGGGAGAAGTAAGTCATGGGCTGAGGCAATGAGAGAATAGGCTTGGGAAGGGCAGTCTACCTACCAGGGGCAAGGAAGTATTTTGCTGGGGCTATTAGAGAATTGGCTTGGGAAGGCCTGTCTACCTACCAGGGGCAAGCAAATAATATGCTGGGGCTATTCGAGAATTGGCTTGGGCTGTGAGAGAATTGGTTTGGGAAGGCCTGTCTACCTACCAGGGGCAAGCAAGTAATTTGCTGGGACTATTACAGAATAGGCTTGGGAAGGCCTGTCTACCTACCAGGGGCAAGCATGTAAAGTACAGGGGCTATTAGAGAATTGGCTTGGGAAGGCCTGTCTGCCTACCAAGGGCAAGCAAGTAATTTGCTGGGACTTTTACAGAATAGGCTTGGTAAAGCCTGTCTACCTACCAGTGGCAAGCAAGTAATGTGCTGGGGCTATTCGAGAATTGGCTTGGGCTATAAGAGAATTGGTTTGGGAAGGCCTGTCTACCTACCAGGGACAAGCAAGTAATTTGCTGGGACTTTTACAGAATAGGCTTGGGAAAGCCTGTCTACCTACCAGGGGCAAGCAAGTAAAGTGCAGGGGCTATTAGAGAATTGGCTTGGGAAGGCATGTCTACCTACCAGGGGCAAGCAAATAATGTGCTGGGGCTATTCGAGAATTGGCTTGGGCTATATGAGAATTGGTTTGGGAAGGCCTGTCTACCTACCAGGGGCAAGCAAGTAATTTGATGGGACTATTACAGAATAGGCTTGGGAAAGCCTGTCTACCTACCAGGGGCAAGCAAGTAAAGTGCAGGGGCTATTAGAGAATTGGCTTGGGAAGGCCTGTCTACCTACCAGGGGCAAGCAAGTAATATGCTGGGGCTATTCGAGAATTGGCTTGGGCTATAAGAGAATTGGTTTGGGAAGGCCTGTCTACCTACCAGGGACAAGCAAGTAATTTGCTGGGACTTTTACAGAATAGGCTTGGGAAAGCCTGTCTACCTACCAGGGGCAAGCAAGTAAAGTGCAGGGGCTATTAGAGAATTGGCTTGGGAAGGCATGTCTACCTACCAGGGGCAAGCAAATAATGTGCTGGGGCTATTCGAGAATTGGCTTGGGCTATGAGAGAATTGGTTTGGGAAGGCCTGTCTACCTACCAGGGGCAAGCAAGTAATTTGCTGGGACTATTACAGAATAGGCTTGGGAAGGCCTGTCTACCTACCAGGGGCAAGCAAGTAATTTGCAGCTGCTATTATAGAATAGGCTTGGGAAAACCTGTCTACCTACCAGGGGCAAGCAAGTAATGTGCAGGGGCTATTATAGAATTGGCTTGGGAAGGCCTACAAGCAAATAATGTGCTGGCGCTATTAGAGAATTGGCTTGGGATATAAGAGAATTGGTTCGGGAAGTCCAGTTGACCTACCAGGGAGAAGTAAGTCATGGGCTGAGGCAATGAAAGAATAGGCTTGGAAAGGGCAGTCTACCTACCAGGGGCAAGCAAGTAATTTGCTGGGGCGATGAGAGAAAAGGCTTGGGAAGGCCTGTCTACCTACCAGGGGCAAGAAAATAATGTGCTGGGGCTATTCGAGAATTGGCTTGGGCTATAAGAGAATTGGTTTGGGAAGGCCTGTCTACCTACCAGGGGCAAGCAAGTAATTTGATGGGACTATTACAGAATAGGCTTGGGAAAGCCTGTCTACCTACCAGGGGCAAGCAAGTAAAGTGCAGGGGCTCTTAGAGAATTGGCTTGGGAAGGCCTGTCTACCTACCAGGGGCAAGCAAGTAATATGCTGGGGCTATTCGAGAATTGGCTTGGGCTATAAGAGAATTGGTTTGGGAAGGCCTGTCTGCCTACCAAGGGCAAGCAAGTAATTTGCTGGGACTTTTACAGAATAGGCTTGGGAAAGCCTGTCTACCTACCAGGGGCAAGCAAGTAAAGTGCAGGGGCTATTAGAGAATTGGCTTGGGAAGGCCTGTCTACCTACCAGGGGCAAGCAAATAATGTGCTGGGGCTATTCGAGAATTGGCTTGGGCTATAAGAGAATTGGTTTGGGAAGGCCTGTCTACCTACCAGGGACAAGCAAGTAATTTGCTGGGACTATTACAGAATAGGCTTGGGAAAGCCTGTCTACCTACCAGGGGCAAGCAAGTAATTTGCTGGGACTATTACAGAATAGGCTTGGGAAGGCCTGTCTACCTACCAGGGGCAAGCAAGTAATGTGCAGGGGCTATTAGAGAATTGGCTTGGGAAGGCCTGTCTACCTACAAGCAAATAATGTGCTGGCGCTATTAGAGAATTGGCTTGGGATATAAGAGAATTGGTTCGGGAAGTCCAGTCGACCTACCAGGGAGAAGTAAGTCATGGGCTGAGGCAATGAAAGAATAGGCTTGGAAAGGGCAGTCTACCTACCAGGGGCAAGCAAGTAATTTGCTGGGGCGATGAGAGAAAAGGCTTGGGAAGGCCTGTCTACCTACCAGGGGCAAGAAAATAATGTGCTGGGGCTATTCGAGAATTGGCTTGGGCTATAAGAGAATTGGTTTGGGAAGGCCTGTCTACCTACCAGGGGCAAGCAAGTAATTTGATGGGACTATTACAGAATAGGCTTGGGAAAGCCTGTCTACCTACCAGGGGCAAGCAAGTAAAGTGCAGGGGCTATTAGAGAATTGGCTTGGGAAGGCCTGTCTACCTACCAGGGGCAAGCAAATAATGTGCTGGGGCTATTCGAGAATTGGCTTGGGCTATAAGAGAATTGGTTTGGGAAGGCCTGTCTACCTACCAGGGACAAGCAAGTAATTTGCTGGGACTATTACAGAATAGGCTTGGGAAAGCCTGTCTACCTACCAGGGGCAAGCAAGTAATTTGCTGGGACTATTACAGAATAGGCTTGGGAAGGCCTGTCTACCTACCAGGGGCAAGCAAGTAATGTGCAGGGGCTATTAGAGAATTGGCTTGGGAAGGCCTGTCTACCTACAAGCAAATAATGTGCTGGCGCTATTAGAGAATTGGCTTGGGATATAAGAGAATTGGTTCGGGAAGTCCAGTCGACCTACCAGGGAGAAGTAAGTCATGGGCTGAGAAAATGAAAGAATAGGCTTGGAAAGGGCAGTCTACCTACCAGGGGCAAGCAAGTAATTTGCTGGGGCGATGAGAGAAAAGGCTTGGGAAGGCCTGTCTACCTACCAGGGGCAAGAAAATAATGTGCTGGGGCTATTCGAGAATTGGCTTGGGCTATAAGAGAATTGGTTTGGGAAGGCCTGTCTACCTACCAGGGGCAAGCAAGTAATTTGATGGGACTATTACAGAATAGGCTTGGGAAAGCCTGTCTACCTACCAGGGGCAAGCAAGTAAAGTGCAGGGGCTATTAGAGAATTGGCTTGGGAAGGCCTGTCTACCTACCAGGGGCAAGCAAGTAATATGCTGGGGCTATTCGAGAATTGGCTTGGGCTATAAGAGAATTGGTTTGGGAAGGCCTGTCTGCCTACCAAGGGCAAGCAAGTAATTTGCTGGGACTTTTACAGAATAGGCTTGGGAAAGCCTGTCTACCTACCAGGGGCAAGCAAGTAAAGTGCAGGGGCTATTAGAGAATTGGCTTGGGAAGGCCTGTCTACCTACCAGGGGCAAGCAAATAATGTGCTGGGGCTATTCGAGAATTGGCTTGGGCTATAAGAGAATTGGTTTGGGAAGGCCTGTCTACCTACCAGGGACAAGCAAGTAATTTGCTGGGACTATTACAGAATAGGCTTGGGAAAGCCTGTCTACCTACCAGGGGCAAGCAAGTAATTTGCTGGGACTATTACAGAATAGGCTTGGGAAGGCCTGTCTACCTACCAGGGGCAAGCAAGTAATGTGCAGGGGCTATTAGAGAATTGGCTTGGGATATAAGAGAATTGGCTCGGGAATGCCAGTGGACCTACCAGGGAGAAGTAAGTCATGGGCTGAGGCAATGAGAGAATAGGCTTGGGAAGGGCAGTCTACCTACCAGGGGCAAGGAAGTATTTTGCTGGGGCTATTAGAGAATTGGCTTGGGAAGGCCTGTCTACCTACCAGGGGCAAGCAAATAATATGCTGGGGCTATTCGAGAATTGGCTTGGGCTGTGAGAGAATTGGTTTGGGAAGGCCTGTCTACCTACCAGGGGCAAGCAAGTAATTTGCTGGGACTATTACAGAATAGGCTTGGGAAGGCCTGTCTACCTACCAGGGGCAAGCATGTAAAGTACAGGGGCTATTAGAGAATTGGCTTGGGAAGGCCTGTCTGCCTACCAAGGGCAAGCAAGTAATTTGCTGGGACTTTTACAGAATAGGCTTGGTAAAGCCTGTCTACCTACCAGTGGCAAGCAAGTAATGTGCTGGGGCTATTCGAGAATTGGCTTGGGCTATAAGAGAATTGGTTTGGGAAGGCCTGTCTACCTACCAGGGACAAGCAAGTAATTTGCTGGGACTTTTACAGAATAGGCTTGGGAAAGCCTGTCTACCTACCAGGGGCAAGCAAGTAAAGTGCAGGGGCTATTAGAGAATTGGCTTGGGAAGGCATGTCTACCTACCAGGGGCAAGCAAATAATGTGCTGGGGCTATTCGAGAATTGGCTTGGGCTATAAGAGAATTGGTTTGGGAAGGCCTGTCTACCTACCAGGGGCAAGCAAGTAATTTGATGGGACTATTACAGAATAGGCTTGGGAAAGCCTGTCTACCTACCAGGGGCAAGCAAGTAAAGTGCAGGGGCTATTAGAGAATTGGCTTGGGAAGGCCTGTCTACCTACCAGGGGCAAGCAAGTAATATGCTGGGGCTATTCGAGAATTGGCTTGGGCTATAAGAGAATTGGTTTGGGAAGGCCTGTCTACCTACCAGGGACAAGCAAGTAATTTGCTGGGACTTTTACAGAATAGGCTTGGGAAAGCCTGTCTACCTACCAGGGGCAAGCAAGTAAAGTGCAGGGGCTATTAGAGAATTGGCTTGGGAAGGCATGTCTACCTACCAGGGGCAAGCAAATAATGTGCTGGGGCTATTCGAGAATTGGCTTGGGCTATGAGAGAATTGGTTTGGGAAGGCCTGTCTACCTACCAGGGGCAAGCAAGTAATTTGCTGGGACTATTACAGAATAGGCTTGGGAAGGCCTGTCTACCTACCAGGGGCAAGCAAGTAATTTGCAGCTGCTATTATAGAATAGGCTTGGGAAAACCTGTCTACCTACCAGGGGCAAGCAAGTAATGTGCAGGGGCTATTATAGAATTGGCTTGGGAAGGCCTACAAGCAAATAATGTGCTGGCGCTATTAGAGAATTGGCTTGGGATATAAGAGAATTGGTTCGGGAAGTCCAGTTGACCTACCAGGGAGAAGTAAGTCATGGGCTGAGGCAATGAAAGAATAGGCTTGGAAAGGGCAGTCTACCTACCAGGGGCAAGCAAGTAATTTGCTGGGGCGATGAGAGAAAAGGCTTGGGAAGGCCTGTCTACCTACCAGGGGCAAGAAAATAATGTGCTGGGGCTATTCGAGAATTGGCTTGGGCTATAAGAGAATTGGTTTGGGAAGGCCTGTCTACCTACCAGGGGCAAGCAAGTAATTTGATGGGACTATTACAGAATAGGCTTGGGAAAGCCTGTCTACCTACCAGGGGCAAGCAAGTAAAGTGCAGGGGCTCTTAGAGAATTGGCTTGGGAAGGCCTGTCTACCTACCAGGGGCAAGCAAGTAATATGCTGGGGCTATTCGAGAATTGGCTTGGGCTATAAGAGAATTGGTTTGGGAAGGCCTGTCTGCCTACCAAGGGCAAGCAAGTAATTTGCTGGGACTTTTACAGAATAGGCTTGGGAAAGCCTGTCTACCTACCAGGGGAAAGCAAGTAAAGTGCAGGGGCTATTAGAGAATTGGCTTGGGAAGGCCTGTCTACCTACCAGGGGCAAGCAAATAATGTGCTGGGGCTATTCGAGAATTGGCTTGGGCTATAAGAGAATTGGTTTGGGAAGGCCTGTCTACCTACCAGGGACAAGCAAGTAATTTGCTGGGACTATTACAGAATAGGCTTGGGAAAGCCTGTCTACCTACCAGGGGCAAGCAAGTAATTTGCTGGGACTATTACAGAATAGGCTTGGGAAGGCCTGTCTACCTACCAGGGGCAAGCAAGTAATGTGCAGGGGCTATTAGAGAATTGGCTTGGGAAGGCCTGTCTACCTACAAGCAAATAATGTGCTGGCGCTATTAGAGAATTGGCTTGGGATATAAGAGAATTGGTTCGGGAAGTCCAGTCGACCTACCAGGGAGAAGTAAGTCATGGGCTGAGAAAATGAAAGAATAGGCTTGGAAAGGGCAGTCTACCTACCAGGGGCAAGCAAGTAATTTGCTGGGGCGATGAGAGAAAAGGCTTGGGAAGGCCTGTCTACCTACCAGGGGCAAGAAAATAATGTGCTGGGGCTATTCGAGAATTGGCTTGGGCTATAAGAGAATTGGTTTGGGAAGGCCTGTCTACCTACCAGGGGCAAGCAAGTAATTTGATGGGACTATTACAGAATAGGCTTGGGAAAGCCTGTCTACCTACCAGGGGCAAGCAAGTAAAGTGCAGGGGCTATTAGAGAATTGGCTTGGGAAGGCCTGTCTACCTACCAGGGGCAAGCAAGTAATATGCTGGGGCTATTCGAGAATTGGCTTGGGCTATAAGAGAATTGGTTTGGGAAGGCCTGTCTGCCTACCAAGGGCAAGCAAGTAATTTGCTGGGACTTTTACAGAATAGGCTTGGGAAAGCCTGTCTACCTACCAGGGGCAAGCAAGTAAAGTGCAGGGGCTATTAGAGAATTGGCTTGGGAAGGCCTGTCTACCTACCAGGGGCAAGCAAATAATGTGCTGGGGCTATTCGAGAATTGGCTTGGGCTATAAGAGAATTGGTTTGGGAAGGCCTGTCTACCTACCAGGGACAAGCAAGTAATTTGCTGGGACTATTACAGAATAGGCTTGGGAAAGCCTGTCTACCTACCAGGGGCAAGCAAGTAATTTGCTGGGACTATTACAGAATAGGCTTGGGAAGGCCTGTCTACCTACCAGGGGCAAGCAAGTAATGTGCAGGGGCTATTAGAGAATTGGCTTGGGATATAAGAGAATTGGCTCGGGAATGCCAGTGGACCTACCAGGGAGAAGTAAGTCATGGGCTGAGGCAATGAGAGAATAGGCTTGGGAAGGGCAGTCTACCTACCAGGGGCAAGGAAGTATTTTGCTGGGGCTATTAGAGAATTGGCTTGGGAAGGCCTGTCTACCTACCAGGGGCAAGCAAATAATATGCTGGGGCTATTCGAGAATTGGCTTGGGCTGTGAGAGAATTGGTTTGGGAAGGCCTGTCTACCTACCAGGGGCAAGCAAGTAATTTGCTGGGACTATTACAGAATAGGCTTGGGAAGGCCTGTCTACCTACCAGGGGCAAGCATGTAAAGTACAGGGGCTATTAGAGAATTGGCTTGGGAAGGCCTGTCTGCCTACCAAGGGCAAGCAAGTAATTTGCTGGGACTTTTACAGAATAGGCTTGGTAAAGCCTGTCTACCTACCAGTGGCAAGCAAGTAATGTGCTGGGGCTATTCGAGAATTGGCTTGGGCTATAAGAGAATTGGTTTGGGAAGGCCTGTCTACCTACCAGGGACAAGCAAGTAATTTGCTGGGACTTTTACAGAATAGGCTTGGGAAAGCCTGTCTACCTACCAGGGGCAAGCAAGTAAAGTGCAGGGGCTATTAGAGAATTGGCTTGGGAAGGCATGTCTACCTACCAGGGGCAAGCAAATAATGTGCTGGGGCTATTCGAGAATTGGCTTGGGCTATAAGAGAATTGGTTTGGGAAGGCCTGTCTACCTACCAGGGGCAAGCAAGTAATTTGATGGGACTATTACAGAATAGGCTTGGGAAAGCCTGTCTACCTACCAGGGGCAAGCAAGTAAAGTGCAGGGGCTATTAGAGAATTGGCTTGGGAAGGCCTGTCTACCTACCAGGGGCAAGCAAGTAATATGCTGGGGCTATTCGAGAATTGGCTTGGGCTATAAGAGAATTGGTTTGGGAAGGCCTGTCTACCTACCAGGGACAAGCAAGTAATTTGCTGGGACTTTTACAGAATAGGCTTGGGAAAGCCTGTCTACCTACCAGGGGCAAGCAAGTAAAGTGCAGGGGCTATTAGAGAATTGGCTTGGGAAGGCATGTCTACCTACCAGGGGCAAGCAAATAATGTGCTGGGGCTATTCGAGAATTGGCTTGGGCTATGAGAGAATTGGTTTGGGAAGGCCTGTCTACCTACCAGGGGCAAGCAAGTAATTTGCTGGGACTATTACAGAATAGGCTTGGGAAGGCCTGTCTACCTACCAGGGGCAAGCAAGTAATTTGCAGCTGCTATTATAGAATAGGCTTGGGAAAACCTGTCTACCTACCAGGGGCAAGCAAGTAATGTGCAGGGGCTATTATAGAATTGGCTTGGGAAGGCCTACAAGCAAATAATGTGCTGGCGCTATTAGAGAATTGGCTTGGGATATAAGAGAATTGGTTCGGGAAGTCCAGTTGACCTACCAGGGAGAAGTAAGTCATGGGCTGAGGCAATGAAAGAATAGGCTTGGAAAGGGCAGTCTACCTACCAGGGGCAAGCAAGTAATTTGCTGGGGCGATGAGAGAAAAGGCTTGGGAAGGCCTGTCTACCTACCAGGGGCAAGAAAATAATGTGCTGGGGCTATTCGAGAATTGGCTTGGGCTATAAGAGAATTGGTTTGGGAAGGCCTGTCTACCTACCAGGGGCAAGCAAGTAATTTGATGGGACTATTACAGAATAGGCTTGGGAAAGCCTGTCTACCTACCAGGGGCAAGCAAGTAAAGTGCAGGGGCTCTTAGAGAATTGGCTTGGGAAGGCCTGTCTACCTACCAGGGGCAAGCAAGTAATATGCTGGGGCTATTCGAGAATTGGCTTGGGCTATAAGAGAATTGGTTTGGGAAGGCCTGTCTGCCTACCAAGGGCAAGCAAGTAATTTGCTGGGACTTTTACAGAATAGGCTTGGGAAAGCCTGTCTACCTACCAGGGGCAAGCAAGTAAAGTGCAGGGGCTATTAGAGAATTGGCTTGGGAAGGCCTGTCTACCTACCAGGGGCAAGCAAATAATGTGCTGGGGCTATTCGAGAATTGGCTTGGGCTATAAGAGAATTGGTTTGGGAAGGCCTGTCTACCTACCAGGGACAAGCAAGTAATTTGCTGGGACTATTACAGAATAGGCTTGGGAAAGCCTGTCTACCTACCAGGGGCAAGCAAGTAATTTGCTGGGACTATTACAGAATAGGCTTGGGAAGGCCTGTCTACCTACCAGGGGCAAGCAAGTAATGTGCAGGGGCTATTAGAGAATTGGCTTGGGAAGGCCTGTCTACCTACAAGCAAATAATGTGCTGGCGCTATTAGAGAATTGGCTTGGGATATAAGAGAATTGGTTCGGGAAGTCCAGTCGACCTACCAGGGAGAAGTAAGTCATGGGCTGAGGCAATGAAAGAATAGGCTTGGAAAGGGCAGTCTACCTACCAGGGGCAAGCAAGTAATTTGCTGGGGCGATGAGAGAAAAGGCTTGGGAAGGCCTGTCTACCTACCAGGGGCAATAAAATAATGTGCTGGGGCTATTCGAGAATTGGCTTGGGCTATAAGAGAATTGGTTTGGGAAGGCCTGTCTACCTACCAGGGGCAAGCAAGTAATTTGATGGGACTATTACAGAATAGGCTTGGGAAAGCCTGTCTACCTACCAGGGGCAAGCAAGTAAAGTGCAGGGGCTATTAGAGAATTGGCTTGGGAAGGCCTGTCTACCTACCAGGGGCAAGCAAATAATGTGCTGGGGCTATTCGAGAATTGGCTTGGGCTATAAGAGAATTGGTTTGGGAAGGCCTGTCTACCTACCAGGGACAAGCAAGTAATTTGCTGGGACTATTACAGAATAGGCTTGGGAAAGCCTGTCTACCTACCAGGGGCAAGCAAGTAATTTGCTGGGACTATTACAGAATAGGCTTGGGAAGGCCTGTCTACCTACCAGGGGCAAGCAAGTAATGTGCAGGGGCTATTAGAGAATTGGCTTGGGAAGGCCTGTCTACCTACAAGCAAATAATGTGCTGGCGCTATTAGAGAATTGGCTTGGGATATAAGAGAATTGGTTCGGGAAGTCCAGTCGACCTACCAGGGAGAAGTAAGTCATGGGCTGAGAAAATGAAAGAATAGGCTTGGAAAGGGCAGTCTACCTACCAGGGGCAAGCAAGTAATTTGCTGGGGCGATGAGAGAAAAGGCTTGGGAAGGCCTGTCTACCTACCAGGGGCAAGAAAATAATGTGCTGGGGCTATTCGAGAATTGGCTTGGGCTATAAGAGAATTGGTTTGGGAAGGCCTGTCTACCTACCAGGGGCAAGCAAGTAATTTGATGGGACTATTACAGAATAGGCTTGGGAAAGCCTGTCTACCTACCAGGGGCAAGCAAGTAAAGTGCAGGGGCTATTAGAGAATTGGCTTGGGAAGGCCTGTCTACCTACCAGGGGCAAGCAAGTAATATGCTGGGGCTATTCGAGAATTGGCTTGGGCTATAAGAGAATTGGTTTGGGAAGGCCTGTCTGCCTACCAAGGGCAAGCAAGTAATTTGCTGGGACTTTTACAGAATAGGCTTGGGAAAGCCTGTCTACCTACCAGGGGCAAGCAAGTAAAGTGCAGGGGCTATTAGAGAATTGGCTTGGGAAGGCCTGTCTACCTACCAGGGGCAAGCAAATAATGTGCTGGGGCTATTCGAGAATTGGCTTGGGCTATAAGAGAATTGGTTTGGGAAGGCCTGTCTACCTACCAGGGACAAGCAAGTAATTTGCTGGGACTATTACAGAATAGGCTTGGGAAAGCCTGTCTACCTACCAGGGGCAAGCAAGTAATTTGCTGGGACTATTACAGAATAGGCTTGGGAAGGCCTGTCTACCTACCAGGGGCAAGCAAGTAATGTGCAGGGGCTATTAGAGAATTGGCTTGGGATATAAGAGAATTGGCTCGGGAATGCCAGTGGACCTACCAGGGAGAAGTAAGTCATGGGCTGAGGCAATGAGAGAATAGGCTTGGGAAGGGCAGTCTACCTACCAGGGGCAAGGAAGTATTTTGCTGGGGCTATTAGAGAATTGGCTTGGGAAGGCCTGTCTACCTACCAGGGGCAAGCAAATAATATGCTGGGGCTATTCGAGAATTGGCTTGGGCTGTGAGAGAATTGGTTTGGGAAGGCCTGTCTACCTACCAGGGGCAAGCAAGTAATTTGCTGGGACTATTACAGAATAGGCTTGGGAAGGCCTGTCTACCTACCAGGGGCAAGCATGTAAAGTACAGGGGCTATTAGAGAATTGGCTTGGGAAGGCCTGTCTGCCTACCAAGGGCAAGCAAGTAATTTGCTGGGACTTTTACAGAATAGGCTTGGTAAAGCCTGTCTACCTACCAGTGGCAAGCAAGTAATGTGCTGGGGCTATTCGAGAATTGGCTTGGGCTATAAGAGAATTGGTTTGGGAAGGCCTGTCTACCTACCAGGGACAAGCAAGTAATTTGCTGGGACTTTTACAGAATAGGCTTGGGAAAGCCTGTCTACCTACCAGGGGCAAGCAAGTAAAGTGCAGGGGCTATTAGAGAATTGGCTTGGGAAGGCATGTCTACCTACCAGGGGCAAGCAAATAATGTGCTGGGGCTATTCGAGAATTGGCTTGGGCTATAAGAGAATTGGTTTGGGAAGGCCTGTCTACCTACCAGGGGCAAGCAAGTAATTTGATGGGACTATTACAGAATAGGCTTGGGAAAGCCTGTCTACCTACCAGGGGCAAGCAAGTAAAGTGCAGGGGCTATTAGAGAATTGGCTTGGGAAGGCCTGTCTACCTACCAGGGGCAAGCAAGTAATATGCTGGGGCTATTCGAGAATTGGCTTGGGCTATAAGAGAATTGGTTTGGGAAGGCCTGTCTACCTACCAGGGACAAGCAAGTAATTTGCTGGGACTTTTACAGAATAGGCTTGGGAAAGCCTGTCTACCTACCAGGGGCAAGCAAGTAAAGTGCAGGGGCTATTAGAGAATTGGCTTGGGAAGGCATGTCTACCTACCAGGGGCAAGCAAATAATGTGCTGGGGCTATTCGAGAATTGGCTTGGGCTATGAGAGAATTGGTTTGGGAAGGCCTGTCTACCTACCAGGGGCAAGCAAGTAATTTGCTGGGACTATTACAGAATAGGCTTGGGAAGGCCTGTCTACCTACCAGGGGCAAGCAAGTAATTTGCAGCTGCTATTATAGAATAGGCTTGGGAAAACCTGTCTACCTACCAGGGGCAAGCAAGTAATGTGCAGGGGCTATTATAGAATTGGCTTGGGAAGGCCTACAAGCAAATAATGTGCTGGCGCTATTAGAGAATTGGCTTGGGATATAAGAGAATTGGTTCGGGAAGTCCAGTTGACCTACCAGGGAGAAGTAAGTCATGGGCTGAGGCAATGAAAGAATAGGCTTGGAAAGGGCAGTCTACCTACCAGGGGCAAGCAAGTAATTTGCTGGGGCGATGAGAGAAAAGGCTTGGGAAGGCCTGTCTACCTACCAGGGGCAAGAAAATAATGTGCTGGGGCTATTCGAGAATTGGCTTGGGCTATAAGAGAATTGGTTTGGGAAGGCCTGTCTACCTACCAGGGGCAAGCAAGTAATTTGATGGGACTATTACAGAATAGGCTTGGGAAAGCCTGTCTACCTACCAGGGGCAAGCAAGTAAAGTGCAGGGGCTCTTAGAGAATTGGCTTGGGAAGGCCTGTCTACCTACCAGGGGCAAGCAAGTAATATGCTGGGGCTATTCGAGAATTGGCTTGGGCTATAAGAGAATTGGTTTGGGAAGGCCTGTCTGCCTACCAAGGGCAAGCAAGTAATTTGCTGGGACTTTTACAGAATAGGCTTGGGAAAGCCTGTCTACCTACCAGGGGAAAGCAAGTAAAGTGCAGGGGCTATTAGAGAATTGGCTTGGGAAGGCCTGTCTACCTACCAGGGGCAAGCAAATAATGTGCTGGGGCTATTCGAGAATTGGCTTGGGCTATAAGAGAATTGGTTTGGGAAGGCCTGTCTACCTACCAGGGACAAGCAAGTAATTTGCTGGGACTATTACAGAATAGGCTTGGGAAAGCCTGTCTACCTACCAGGGGCAAGCAAGTAATTTGCTGGGACTATTACAGAATAGGCTTGGGAAGGCCTGTCTACCTACCAGGGGCAAGCAAGTAATGTGCAGGGGCTATTAGAGAATTGGCTTGGGAAGGCCTGTCTACCTACAAGCAAATAATGTGCTGGCGCTATTAGAGAATTGGCTTGGGATATAAGAGAATTGGTTCGGGAAGTCCAGTCGACCTACCAGGGAGAAGTAAGTCATGGGCTGAGGCAATGAAAGAATAGGCTTGGAAAGGGCAGTCTACCTACCAGGGGCAAGCAAGTAATTTGCTGGGGCGATGAGAGAAAAGGCTTGGGAAGGCCTGTCTACCTACCAGGGGCAAGAAAATAATGTGCTGGGGCTATTCGAGAATTGGCTTGGGCTATAAGAGAATTGGTTTGGGAAGGCCTGTCTACCTACCAGGGGCAAGCAAGTAATTTGATGGGACTATTACAGAATAGGCTTGGGAAAGCCTGTCTACCTACCAGGGGCAAGCAAGTAAAGTGCAGGGGCTATTAGAGAATTGGCTTGGGAAGGCCTGTCTACCTACCAGGGGCAAGCAAGTAATATGCTGGGGCTATTCGAGAATTGGCTTGGGCTATAAGAGAATTGGTTTGGGAAGGCCTGTCTGCCTACCAAGGGCAAGCAAGTAATTTGCTGGGACTTTTACAGAATAGGCTTGGGAAAGCCTGTCTACCTACCAGGGGCAAGCAAGTAAAGTGCAGGGGCTATTAGAGAATTGGCTTGGGAAGGCCTGTCTACCTACCAGGGGCAAGCAAATAATGTGCTGGGGCTATTCGAGAATTGGCTTGGGCTATAAGAGAATTGGTTTGGGAAGGCCTGTCTACCTACCAGGGACAAGCAAGTAATTTGCTGGGACTATTACAGAATAGGCTTGGGAAAGCCTGTCTACCTACCAGGGGCAAGCAAGTAATTTGCTGGGACTATTACAGAATAGGCTTGGGAAGGCCTGTCTACCTACCAGGGGCAAGCAAGTAATGTGCAGGGGCTATTAGAGAATTGGCTTGGGATATAAGAGAATTGGCTCGGGAATGCCAGTGGACCTACCAGGGAGAAGTAAGTCATGGGCTGAGGCAATGAGAGAATAGGCTTGGGAAGGGCAGTCTACCTACCAGGGGCAAGGAAGTATTTTGCTGGGGCTATTAGAGAATTGGCTTGGGAAGGCCTGTCTACCTACCAGGGGCAAGCAAATAATATGCTGGGGCTATTCGAGAATTGGCTTGGGCTGTGAGAGAATTGGTTTGGGAAGGCCTGTCTACCTACCAGGGGCAAGCAAGTAATTTGCTGGGACTATTACAGAATAGGCTTGGGAAGGCCTGTCTACCTACCAGGGGCAAGCATGTAAAGTACAGGGGCTATTAGAGAATTGGCTTGGGAAGGCCTGTCTGCCTACCAAGGGCAAGCAAGTAATTTGCTGGGACTTTTACAGAATAGGCTTGGTAAAGCCTGTCTACCTACCAGTGGCAAGCAAGTAATGTGCTGGGGCTATTCGAGAATTGGCTTGGGCTATAAGAGAATTGGTTTGGGAAGGCCTGTCTACCTACCAGGGACAAGCAAGTAATTTGCTGGGACTTTTACAGAATAGGCTTGGGAAAGCCTGTCTACCTACCAGGGGCAAGCAAGTAAAGTGCAGGGGCTATTAGAGAATTGGCTTGGGAAGGCCTGTCTACCTTCCAGGGGCAAGCAAATAATGTGCTGGGGCTATTCGAGAATTGGCTTGGGCTATAAGAGAATTGGTTTGGGAAGGCCTGTCTACCTACCAGGGGCAAGCAAGTAATTTGATGGGACTATTACAGAATAGGCTTGGGAAAGCCTGTCTACCTACCAGGGGCAAGCAAGTAAAGTGCAGGGGCTATTAGAGAATTGGCTTGGGAAGGCCTGTCTACCTACCAGGGGCAAGCAAGTAATATGCTGGGGCTATTCGAGAATTGGCTTGGGCTATAAGAGAATTGGTTTGGGAAGGCCTGTCTGCCTACCAAGGGCAAGCAAGTAATTTGCTGGGACTTTTACAGAATAGGCTTGGGAAAGCCTGTCTACCTACCAGGGGCAAGCAAGTAAAGTGCAGGGGCTATTAGAGAATTGGCTTGGGAAGGCCTGTCTACCTACCAGGGGCAAGCAAATAATGTGCTGGGGCTATTCGAGAATTGGCTTGGGCTATAAGAGAATTGGTTTGGGAAGGCCTGTCTACCTACCAGGGACAAGCAAGTAATTTGCTGGGACTATTACAGAATAGGCTTGGGAAAGCCTGTCTACCTACCAGGGGCAAGCAAGTAATTTGCTGGGACTATTACAGAATAGGCTTGGGAAGGCCTGTCTACCTACCAGGGGCAAGCAAGTAATGTGCAGGGGCTATTAGAGAATTGGCTTGGGATATAAGAGAATTGGCTCGGGAATGCCAGTGGACCTACCAGGGAGAAGTAAGTCATGGGCTGAGGCAATGAGAGAATAGGCTTGGGAAGGGCAGTCTACCTACCAGGGGCAAGGAAGTATTTTGCTGGGGCTATTAGAGAATTGGCTTGGGAAGGCCTGTCTACCTACCAGGGGCAAGCAAATAATATGCTGGGGCTATTCGAGAATTGGCTTGGGATATAAGAGAATTGGTTCGGGAAGTCCAGTCGACCTACCAGGGAGAAGTAAGTCATGGGCTGAGGCAATGAAAGAATAGGCTTGGAAAGGGCAGTCTACCTACCAGGGGCAAGCAAGTAATTTGCTGGGGCGATGAGAGAAAAGGCTTGGGAAGGCCTGTCTACCTACCAGGGGCAAGAAAATAATGTGCTGGGGCTATTCGAGAATTGGCTTGGGCTATAAGAGAATTGGTTTGGGAAGGCCTGTCTACCTACCAGGGGCAAGCAAGTAATTTGATGGGACTATTACAGAATAGGCTTGGGAAAGCCTGTCTACCTACCAGGGGCAAGCAAGTAAAGTGCAGGGGCTCTTAGAGAATTGGCTTGGGAAGGCCTGTCTACCTACCAGGGGCAAGCAAGTAATATGCTGGGGCTATTCGAGAATTGGCTTGGGCTATAAGAGAATTGGTTTGGGAAGGCCTGTCTGCCTACCAAGGGCAAGCAAGTAATTTGCTGGGACTTTTACAGAATAGGCTTGGGAAAGCCTGTCTACCTACCAGGGGCAAGCAAGTAAAGTGCAGGGGCTATTAGAGAATTGGCTTGGGAAGGCCTGTCTACCTACCAGGGGCAAGCAAATAATGTGCTGGGGCTATTCGAGAATTGGCTTGGGCTATAAGAGAATTGGTTTGGGAAGGCCTGTCTACCTACCAGGGACAAGCAAGTAATTTGCTGGGACTATTACAGAATAGGCTTGGGAAAGCCTGTCTACCTACCAGGGGCAAGCAAGTAATTTGCTGGGACTATTACAGAATAGGCTTGGGAAGGCCTGTCTACCTACCAGGGGCAAGCAAGTAATGTGCAGGGGCTATTAGAGAATTGGCTTGGGAAGGCCTGTCTACCTACAAGCAAATAATGTGCTGGCGCTATTAGAGAATTGGCTTGGGATATAAGAGAATTGGTTCGGGAAGTCCAGTCGACCTACCAGGGAGAAGTAAGTCATGGGCTGAGGCAATGAAAGAATAGGCTTGGAAAGGGCAGTCTACCTACCAGGGGCAAGCAAGTAATTTGCTGGGGCGATGAGAGAAAAGGCTTGGGAAGGCCTGTCTACCTACCAGGGGCAAGAAAATAATGTGCTGGGGCTATTCGAGAATTGGCTTGGGCTATAAGAGAATTGGTTTGGGAAGGCCTGTCTACCTACCAGGGGCAAGCAAGTAATTTGATGGGACTATTACAGAATAGGCTTGGGAAAGCCTGTCTACCTACCAGGGGCAAGCAAGTAAAGTGCAGGGGCTATTAGAGAATTGGCTTGGGAAGGCCTGTCTACCTACCAGGGGCAAGCAAGTAATATGCTGGGGCTATTCGAGAATTGGCTTGGGCTATAAGAGAATTGGTTTGGGAAGGCCTGTCTGCCTACCAAGGGCAAGCAAGTAATTTGCTGGGACTTTTACAGAATAGGCTTGGGAAAGCCTGTCTACCTACCAGGGGCAAGCAAGTAAAGTGCAGGGGCTATTAGAGAATTGGCTTGGGAAGGCCTGTCTACCTACCAGGGGCAAGCAAATAATGTGCTGGGGCTATTCGAGAATTGGCTTGGGCTATAAGAGAATTGGTTTGGGAAGGCCTGTCTACCTACCAGGGACAAGCAAGTAATTTGCTGGGACTATTACAGAATAGGCTTGGGAAAGCCTGTCTACCTACCAGGGGCAAGCAAGTAATTTGCTGGGACTATTACAGAATAGGCTTGGGAAGGCCTGTCTACCTACCAGGGGCAAGCAAGTAATGTGCAGGGGCTATTAGAGAATTGGCTTGGGATATAAGAGAATTGGCTCGGGAATGCCAGTGGACCTACCAGGGAGAAGTAAGTCATGGGCTGAGACAATGAGAGAATAGGCTTGGGAAGGGCAGTCTACCTACCAGGGGCAAGGAAGTATTTTGCTGGGGCTATTAGAGAATTGGCTTGGGAAGGCCTGTCTACCTACCAGGGGCAAGCAAATAATATGCTGGGGCTATTCGAGAATTGGCTTGGGCTGTGAGAGAATTGGTTTGGGAAGGCCTGTCTACCTACCAGGGGCAAGCAAGTAATTTGCTGGGATTATTACAGAATAGGCTTGGGAAGGCCTGTCTACCTACCAGGGGCAAGCATGTAAAGTACAGGGGCTATTAGAGAATTGGCTTGGGAAGGCCTGTCTGCCTACCAAGGGCAAGCAAGTAATTTGCTGGGACTTTTACAGAATAGGCTTGGTAAAGCCTGTCTACCTACCAGTGGCAAGCAAGTAATGTGCTGGGGCTATTCGAGAATTGGCTTGGGCTATAAGAGAATTGGTTTGGGAAGGCCTGTCTACCTACCAGGGACAAGCAAGTAATTTGCTGGGACTTTTACAGAATAGGCTTGGGAAAGCCTGTCTACCTACCAGGGGCAAGCAAGTAAAGTGCAGGGGCTATTAGAGAATTGGCTTGGGAAGGCCTGTCTACCTACCAGGGGCAAGCAAATAATGTGCTGGGGCTATTCGAGAATTGGCTTGGGCTATAAGAGAATTGGTTTGGGAAGGCCTGTCTACCTACCAGGGGCAAGCAAGTAATTTGATGGGACTATTACAGAATAGGCTTGGGAAAGCCTGTCTACCTACCAGGGGCAAGCAAGTAAAGTGCAGGGGCTATTAGAGAATTGGCTTGGGAAGGCCTGTCTACCTACCAGGGGCAAGCAAGTAATATGCTGGGGCTATTCGAGAATTGGCTTGGGCTATAAGAGAATTGGTTTGGGAAGGCCTGTCTGCCTACCAAGGGCAAGCAAGTAATTTGCTGGGACTTTTACAGAATAGGCTTGGGAAAGCCTGTCTACCTACCAGGGGCAAGCAAGTAAAGTGCAGGGGCTATTAGAGAATTGGCTTGGGAAGGCCTGTCTACCTACCAGGGGCAAGCAAATAATGTGCTGGGGCTATTCGAGAATTGGCTTGGGCTATAAGAGAATTGGTTTGGGAAGGCCTGTCTACCTACCAGGGACAAGCAAGTAATTTGCTGGGACTATTACAGAATAGGCTTGGGAAAGCCTGTCTACCTACCAGGGGCAAGCAAGTAATTTGCTGGGACTATTACAGAATAGGCTTGGGAAGGCCTGTCTACCTACCAGGGGCAAGCAAGTAATGTGCAGGGGCTATTAGAGAATTGGCTTGGGAAGGCCTGTCTACCTACAAGCAAATAATGTGCTGGCGCTATTAGAGAATTGGCTTGGGATATAAGAGAATTGGTTCGGGAAGTCCAGTCGACCTACCAGGGAGAAGTAAGTCATGGGCTGAGGCAATGAAAGAATAGGCTTGGAAAGGGCAGTCTACCTACCAGGGGCAAGCAAGTAATTTGCTGGGGCGATGAGAGAAAAGGCTTGGGAAGGCCTGTCTACCTACCAGGGGCAAGAAAATAATGTGCTGGGGCTATTCGAGAATTGGCTTGGGCTATAAGAGAATTGGTTTGGGAAGGCCTGTCTACCTACCAGGGGCAAGCAAGTAATTTGATGGGACTATTACAGAATAGGCTTGGGAAAGCCTGTCTACCTACCAGGGGAGAGCAAGTAAAGTGCAGGGGCTATTAGAGAATTGGCTTGGGAAGGCCTGTCTACCTACCAGGGGCAAGCAAGTAATATGCTGGGGCTATTCGAGAATTGGCTTGGGCTATAAGAGAATTGGTTTGGGAAGGCCTGTCTGCCTACCAAGGGCAAGCAAGTAATTTGCTGGGACTTTTACAGAATAGGCTTGGGAAAGCCTGTCTACCTACCAGGGGCAAGCAAGTAAAGTGCAGGGGCTATTAGAGAATTGGCTTGGGAAGGCCTGTCTACCTACCAGGGGCAAGCAAATAATGTGCTGGGGCTATTCGAGAATTGGCTTGGGCTATAAGAGAATTGGTTTGGGAAGGCCTGTCTACCTACCAGGGACAAGCAAGTAATTTGCTGGGACTATTACAGAATAGGCTTGGGAAAGCCTGTCTACCTACCAGGGGCAAGCAAGTAATTTGCTGGGACTATTACAGAATAGGCTTGGGAAGGCCTGTCTACCTACCAGGGGCAAGCAAGTAATGTGCAGGGGCTATTAGAGAATTGGCTTGGGATATAAGAGAATTGGCTCGGGAATGCCAGTGGACCTACCAGGGAGAAGTAAGTCATGGGCTGAGACAATGAGAGAATAGGCTTGGGAAGGGCAGTCTACCTACCAGGGGCAAGGAAGTATTTTGCTGGGGCTATTAGAGAATTGGCTTGGGAAGGCCTGTGTACCTACCAGGGGCAAGCAAATAATATGCTGGGGCTATTCGAGAATTGGCTTGGGCTGTGAGAGAATTGGTTTGGGAAGGCCTGTCTACCTACCAGGGGCAAGCAAGTAATTTGCTGGGACTATTACAGAATAGGCTTGGGAAGGCCTGTCTACCTACCAGGGGCAAGCATGTAAAGTACAGGGGCTATTAGAGAATTGGCTTGGGAAGGCCTGTCTGCCTACCAAGGGCAAGCAAGTAATTTGCTGGGACTTTTACAGAATAGGCTTGGTAAAGCCTGTCTACCTACCAGTGGCAAGCAAGTAATGTGCTGGGGCTATTCGAGAATTGGCTTGGGCTATAAGAGAATTGGTTTGGGAAGGCCTGTCTACCTACCAGGGACAAGCAAGTAATTTGCTGGGACTTTTACAGAATAGGCTTGGGAAAGCCTGTCTACCTACCAGGGGCAAGCAAGTAAAGTGCAGGGGCTATTAGAGAATTGGCTTGGGAAGGCCTGTCTACCTACCAGGGGCAAGCAAATAATGTGCTGGGGCTATTCGAGAATTGGCTTGGGCTATAAGAGAATTGGTTTGGGAAGGCCTGTCTACCTACCAGGGGCAAGCAAGTAATTTGATGGGACTATTACAGAATAGGCTTGGGAAAGCCTGTCTACCTACCAGGGGCAAGCAAGTAAAGTGCAGGGGCTATTAGAGAATTGGCTTGGGAAGGCCTGTCTACCTACCAGGGGCAAGCAAGTAATATGCTGGGGCTATTCGAGAATTGGCTTGGGCTATAAGAGAATTGGTTTGGGAAGGCCTGTCTGCCTACCAAGGGCAAGCAAGTAATTTGCTGGGACTTTTACAGAATAGGCTTGGGAAAGCCTGTCTACCTACCAGGGGCAAGCAAGTAAAGTGCAGGGGCTATTAGAGAATTGGCTTGGGAAGGCCTGTCTACCTACCAGGGGCAAGCAAATAATGTGCTGGGGCTATTCGAGAATTGGCTTGGGCTATAAGAGAATTGGTTTGGGAAGGCCTGTCTACCTACCAGGGACAAGCAAGTAATTTGCTGGGACTATTACAGAATAGGCTTGGGAAAGCCTGTCTACCTACCAGGGGCAAGCAAGTAATTTGCTGGGACTATTACAGAATAGGCTTGGGAAGGCCTGTCTACCTACCAGGGGCAAGCAAGTAAAGTGCAGGGGCTATTAGAGAATTGGCTTGGGAAGGCCTGTCTACCTACAAGCAAATAATGTGCTGGCGCTATTAGAGAATTGGCTTGGGATATAAGAGAATTGGTTCGGGAAGTCCAGTCGACCTACCAGGGAGAAGTAAGTCATGGGCTGAGGCAATGAAAGAATAGGCTTGGAAAGGGCAGTCTACCTACCAGGGGCAAGCAAGTAATTTGCTGGGGCGATGAGAGAAAAGGCTTGGGAAGGCCTGTCTACCTACCAGGGGCAAGAAAATAATGTGCTGGGGCTATTCGAGAATTGGCTTGGGCTATAAGAGAATTGGTTTGGGAAGGCCTGTCTACCTACCAGGGGCAAGCAAGTAATTTGATGGGACTATTACAGAATAGGCTTGGGAAAGCCTGTCTACCTACCAGGGGCAAGCAAGTAAAGTGCAGGGGCTATTAGAGAATTGGCTTGGGAAGGCCTGTCTACCTACCAGGGGCAAGCAAGTAATATGCTGGGGCTATTCGAGAATTGGCTTGGGCTATAAGAGAATTGGTTTGGGAAGGCCTGTCTGCCTACCAAGGGCAAGCAAGTAATTTGCTGGGACTTTTACAGAATAGGCTTGGGAAAGCCGGTCTACCTACCAGGGGCAAGCAAGTAAAGTGCAGGGGCTATTAGAGAATTGGCTTGGGAAGGCCTGTCTACCTACCAGGGGCAAGCAAATAATGTGCTGGGGCTATTCGAGAATTGGCTTGGGCTATAAGAGAATTGGTTTGGGAAGGCCTGTCTACCTACCAGGGACAAGCAAGTAATTTGCTGGGACTATTACAGAATAGGCTTGGGAAAGCCTGTCTACCTACCAGGGGCAAGCAAGTAATTTGCTGGGACTATTACAGAATAGGCTTGGGAAGGCCTGTCTACCTACCAGGGGCAAGCAAGTAATGTGCAGGGGCTATTAGAGAATTGGCTTGGGATATAAGAGAATTGGCTCGGGAATGCCAGTGGACCTACCAGGGAGAAGTAAGTCATGGGCTGAGGCAATGAGAGAATAGGCTTGGGAAGGGCAGTCTACCTACCAGGGGCAAGGAAGTATTTTGCTGGGGCTATTCGAGAATTGGCTTGGGCTGTGAGAGAATTGGTTTGGGAAGGCCTGTCTACCTACCAGGGGCAAGCAAGTAATTTGCTGGGACTATTACAGAATAGGCTTGGGAAGGCCTGTCTACCTACCAGGGGCAAGCATGTAAAGTACAGGGGCTATTAGAGAATTGGCTTGGGAAGGCCTGTCTGCCTACCAAGGGCAAGCAAGTAATTTGCTGGGACTTTTACAGAATAGGCTTGGTAAAGCCTGTCTACCTACCAGTGGCAAGCAAGTAATGTGCTGGGGCTATTCGAGAATTGGCTTGGGCTATAAGAGAATTGGTTTGGGAAGGCCTGTCTACCTACCAGGGACAAGCAAGTAATTTGCTGGGACTTTTACAGAATAGGCTTGGGAAAGCCTGTCTACCTACCAGGGGCAAGCAAGTAAAGTGCAGGGGCTATTAGAGAATTGGCTTGGGAAGGCCTGTCTACCTACCAGGGGCAAGCAAATAATGTGCTGGGGCTATTCGAGAATTGGCTTGGGCTATAAGAGAATTGGTTTGGGAAGGCCTGTCTACCTACCAGGGGCAAGCAAGTAATTTGATGGGACTATTACAGAATAGGCTTGGGAAAGCCTGTCTACCTACCAGGGGCAAGCAAGTAAAGTGCAGGGAATATTAGAGAATTGGCTTGGGAAGGCCTGTCTACCTACCAGGGGCAAGCAAGTAATATGCTGGGGCTATTCGAGAATTGGCTTGGGCTATAAGAGAATTGGTTTGGGAAGGCCTGTCTGCCTACCAAGGGCAAGCAAGTAATTTGCTGGGACTTTTACAGAATAGGCTTGGGAAAGCCTGTCTACCTACCAGGGGCAAGCAAGTAAAGTGCAGGGGCTATTAGAGAATTGGCTTGGGAAGGCCTGTCTACCTACCAGGGGCAAGCAAATAATGTGCTGGGGCTATTCGAGAATTGGCTTGGGCTATAAGAGAATTGGTTTGGGAAGGCCTGTCTACCTACCAGGGACAAGCAAGTAATTTGCTGGGACTATTACAGAATAGGCTTGGGAAAGCCTGTCTACCTACCAGGGGCAAGCAAGTAATTTGCTGGGACTATTACAGAATAGGCTTGGGAAGGCCTGTCTACCTACCAGGGGCAAGCAAGTAAAGTGCAGGGGCTATTAGAGAATTGGCTTGGGAAGGCCTGTCTACCTACAAGCAAATAATGTGCTGGCGCTATTAGAGAATTGGCTTGGGATATAAGAGAATTGGTTCGGGAAGTCCAGTCGACCTACCAGGGAGAAGTAAGTCATGGGCTGAGGCAATGAAAGAATAGGCTTGGAAAGGGCAGTCTACCTACCAGGGGCAAGCAAGTAATTTGCTGGGGCGATGAGAGAAAAGGCTTGGGAAGGCCTGTCTACCTACCAGGGGCAAGAAAATAATGTGCTGGGGCTATTCGAGAATTGGCTTGGGCTATAAGAGAATTGGTTTGGGAAGGCCTGTCTACCTACCAGGGGCAAGCAAGTAATTTGATGGGACTATTACAGAATAGGCTTGGGAAAGCCTGTCTACCTACCAGGGGCAAGCAAGTAAAGTGCAGGGGCTATTAGAGAATTGGCTTGGGAAGGCCTGTCTACCTACCAGGGGCAAGCAAGTAATATGCTGGGGCTATTCGAGAATTGGCTTGGGCTATAAGAGAATTGGTTTGGGAAGGCCTGTCTGCCTACCAAGGGCAAGCAAGTAATTTGCTGGGACTTTTACAGAATAGGCTTGGGAAAGCCTGTCTACCTACCAGGGGCAAGCAAGTAAAGTGCAGGGGCTATTAGAGAATTGGCTTGGGAAGGCCTGTCTACCTACCAGGGGCAAGCAAATAATGTGCTGGGGCTATTCGAGAATTGGCTTGGGCTATAAGAGAATTGGTTTGGGAAGGCCTGTCTACCTACCAGGGACAAGCAAGTAATTTGCTGGGACTATTACAGAATAGGCTTGGGAAAGCCTGTCTACCTACCAGGGGCAAGCAAGTAATTTGCTGGGACTATTACAGAATAGGCTTGGGAAGGCCTGTCTACCTACCAGGGGCAAGCAAGTAATGTGCAGGGGCTATTAGAGAATTGGCTTGGGATATAAGAGAATTGGCTCGGGAATGCCAGTGGACCTACCAGGGAGAAGTAAGTCATGGGCTGAGGCAATGAGAGAATAGGCTTGGGAAGGGCAGTCTACCTACCAGGGGCAAGGAAGTATTTTGCTGGGGCTATTAGAGAATTGGCTTGGGAAGGCCTGTCTACCTACCAGGGGCAAGCAAATAATATGCTGGGGCTATTCGAGAATTGGCTTGGGCTGTGAGAGAATTGGTTTGGGAAGGCCTGTCTACCTACCAGGGGCAAGCAAGTAATTTGCTGGGACTATTACAGAATAGGCTTGGGAAGGCCTGTCTACCTACCAGGGGCAAGCATGTAAAGTACAGGGGCTATTAGAGAATTGGCTTGGGAAGGCCTGTCTGCCTACCAAGGGCAAGCAAGTAATTTGCTGGGACTTTTACAGAATAGGCTTGGTAAAGCCTGTCTACCTACCAGTGGCAAGCAAGTAATGTGCTGGGGCTATTCGAGAATTGGCTTGGGCTATAAGAGAATTGGTTTGGGAAGGCCTGTCTACCTACCAGGGACAAGCAAGTAATTTGCTGGGACTTTTACAGAATAGGCTTGGGAAAGCCTGTCTACCTACCAGGGGCAAGCAAGTAAAGTGCAGGGGCTATTAGAGAATTGGCTTGGGAAGGCATGTCTACCTACCAGGGGCAAGCAAGTAATATGCTGGGGCTATTCGAGAATTGGCTTGGGCTATAAGAGAATTGGTTTGGGAAGGCCTGTCTGCCTACCAAGGGCAAGCAAGTAATTTGCTGGGACTTTTACAGAATAGGCTTGGGAAAGCCTGTCTACCTACCAGGGGCAAGCAAGTAAAGTGCAGGGGCTATTAGAGAATTGGCTTGGGAAGGCCTGTCTACCTACCAGGGGCAAGCAAATAATGTGCTGGGGCTATTCGAGAATTGGCTTGGGCTATAAGAGAATTGGTTTGGGAAGGCCTGTCTACCTACCAGGGACAAGCAAGTAATTTGCTGGGACTATTACAGAATAGGCTTGGGAAAGCCTGTCTACCTACCAGGGGCAAGCAAGTAATTTGCTGGGACTATTACAGAATAGGCTTGGGAAGGCCTGTCTACCTACCAGGGGCAAGCAAGTAATGTGCAGGGGCTATTAGAGAATTGGCTTGGGATATAAGAGAATTGGCTCGGGAATGCCAGTGGACCTACCAGGGAGAAGTAAGTCATGGGCTGAGGCAATGAGAGAATAGGCTTGGGAAGGGCAGTCTACCTACCAGGGGCAAGGAAGTATTTTGCTGGGGCTATTAGAGAATTGGCTTGGGAAGGCCTGTCTACCTACCAGGGGCAAGCAAATAATATGCTGGGGCTATTCGAGAATTGGCTTGGGATATAAGAGAATTGGTTCGGGAAGTCCAGTCGACCTACCAGGGAGAAGTAAGTCATGGGCTGAGGCAATGAAAGAATAGGCTTGGAAAGGGCAGTCTACCTACCAGGGGCAAGCAAGTAATTTGCTGGGGCGATGAGAGAAAAGGCTTGGGAAGGCCTGTCTACCTACCAGGGGCAAGAAAATAATGTGCTGGGGCTATTCGAGAATTGGCTTGGGCTATAAGAGAATTGGTTTGGGAAGGCCTGTCTACCTACCAGGGGCAAGCAAGTAATTTGATGGGACTATTACAGAATAGGCTTGGGAAAGCCTGTCTACCTACCAGGGGCAAGCAAGTAAAGTGCAGGGGCTCTTAGAGAATTGGCTTGGGAAGGCCTGTCTACCTACCAGGGGCAAGCAAGTAATATGCTGGGGCTATTCGAGAATTGGCTTGGGCTATAAGAGAATTGGTTTGGGAAGGCCTGTCTGCCTACCAAGGGCAAGCAAGTAATTTGCTGGGACTTTTACAGAATAGGCTTGGGAAAGCCTGTCTACCTACCAGGGGCAAGCAAGTAAAGTGCAGGGGCTATTAGAGAATTGGCTTGGGAAGGCCTGTCTACCTACCAGGGGCAAGCAAATAATGTGCTGGGGCTATTCGAGAATTGGCTTGGGCTATAAGAGAATTGGTTTGGGAAGGCCTGTCTACCTACCAGGGACAAGCAAGTAATTTGCTGGGACTATTACAGAATAGGCTTGGGAAAGCCTGTCTACCTACCAGGGGCAAGCAAGTAATTTGCTGGGACTATTACAGAATAGGCTTGGGAAGGCCTGTCTACCTACCAGGGGCAAGCAAGTAATGTGCAGGGGCTATTAGAGAATTGGCTTGGGAAGGCCTGTCTACCTACAAGCAAATAATGTGCTGGCGCTATTAGAGAATTGGCTTGGGATATAAGAGAATTGGTTCGGGAAGTCCAGTCGACCTACCAGGGAGAAGTAAGTCATGGGCTGAGGCAATGAAAGAATAGGCTTGGAAAGGGCAGTCTACCTACCAGGGGCAAGCAAGTAATTTGCTGGGGCGATGAGAGAAAAGGCTTGGGAAGGCCTGTCTACCTACCAGGGGCAAGAAAATAATGTGCTGGGGCTATTCGAGAATTGGCTTGGGCTATAAGAGAATTGGTTTGGGAAGGCCTGTCTACCTACCAGGGGCAAGCAAGTAATTTGATGGGACTATTACAGAATAGGCTTGGGAAAGCCTGTCTACCTACCAGGGGCAAGCAAGTAAAGTGCAGGGGCTATTAGAGAATTGGCTTGGGAAGGCCTGTCTACCTACCAGGGGCAAGCAAGTAATATGCTGGGGCTATTCGAGAATTGGCTTGGGCTATAAGAGAATTGGTTTGGGAAGGCCTGTCTGCCTACCAAGGGCAAGCAAGTAATTTGCTGGGACTTTTACAGAATAGGCTTGGGAAAGCCTGTCTACCTACCAGGGGCAAGCAAGTAAAGTGCAGGGGCTATTAGAGAATTGGCTTGGGAAGGCCTGTCTACCTACCAGGGGCAAGCAAATAATGTGCTGGGGCTATTCGAGAATTGGCTTGGGCTATAAGAGAATTGGTTTGGGAAGGCCTGTCTACCTACCAGGGACAAGCAAGTAATTTGCTGGGACTATTACAGAATAGGCTTGGGAAAGCCTGTCTACCTACCAGGGGCAAGCAAGTAATTTGCTGGGACTATTACAGAATAGGCTTGGGAAGGCCTGTCTACCTACCAGGGGCAAGCAAGTAATGTGCAGGGGCTATTAGAGAATTGGCTTGGGATATAAGAGAATTGGCTCGGGAATGCCAGTGGACCTACCAGGGAGAAGTAAGTCATGGGCTGAGGCAATGAGAGAATAGGCTTGGGAAGGGCAGTCTACCTACCAGGGGCAAGGAAGTATTTTGCTGGGGCTATTAGAGAATTGGCTTGGGAAGGCCTGTCTACCTACCAGGGGCAAGCAAATAATATGCTGGGGCTATTCGAGAATTGGCTTGGGCTGTGAGAGAATTGGTTTGGGAAGGCCTGTCTACCTACCAGGGGCAAGCAAGTAATTTGCTGGGACTATTACAGAATAGGCTTGGGAAGGCCTGTCTACCTACCAGGGGCAAGCATGTAAAGTACAGGGGCTATTAGAGAATTGGCTTGGGAAGGCCTGTCTGCCTACCAAGGGCAAGCAAGTAATTTGCTGGGACTTTTACAGAATTGGCTTGGGAAGGCCTGTCTACCTACCAGGGGCAAGCAAGTAATATGCTGGGGCTATTCGAGAATTGGCTTGGGCTATAAGAGAATTGGTTTGGGAAGGCCTGTCTGCCTACCAAGGGCAAGCAAGTAATTTGCTGGGACTTTTACAGAATAGGCTTGGGAAAGCCTGTCTACCTACCAGGGGCAAGCAAGTAAAGTGCAGGGGCTATTAGAGAATTGGCTTGGGAAGGCCTGTCTACCTACCAGGGGCAAGCAAATAATGTGCTGGGGCTATTCGAGAATTGGCTTGGGCTATAAGAGAATTGGTTTGGGAAGGCCTGTCTACCTACCAGGGACAAGCAAGTAATTTGCTGGGACTATTACAGAATAGGCTTGGGAAAGCCTGTCTACCTACCAGGGGCAAGCAAGTAATTTGCTGGGACTATTACAGAATAGGCTTGGGAAGGCCTGTCTACCTACCAGGGGCAAGCAAGTAATGTGCAGGGGCTATTAGAGAATTGGCTTGGGATATAAGAGAATTGGCTCGGGAATGCCAGTGGACCTACCAGGGAGAAGTAAGTCATGGGCTGAGGCAATGAGAGAATAGGCTTGGGAAGGGCAGTCTACCTACCAGGGGCAAGGAAGTATTTTGCTGGGGCTATTAGAGAATTGGCTTGGGAAGGCCTGTCTACCTACCAGGGGCAAGCAAATAATATGCTGGGGCTATTCGAGAATTGGCTTGGGCTGTGAGAGAATTGGTTTGGGAAGGCCTGTCTACCTACCAGGGGCAAGCAAGTAATTTGCTGGGACTATTACAGAATAGGCTTGGGAAGGCCTGTCTACCTACCAGGGGCAAGCATGTAAAGTACAGGGGCTATTAGAGAATTGGCTTGGGAAGGCCTGTCTGCCTACCAAGGGCAAGCAAGTAATTTGCTGGGACTTTTACAGAATAGGCTTGGTAAAGCCTGTCTACCTACCAGTGGCAAGCAAGTAATGTGCTGGGGGATATTCGAGAATTGGCTTGGGCTATAAGAGAATTGGTTTGGGAAGGCCTGTCTACCTACCAGGGACAAGCAAGTAATTTGCTGGGACTTTTACAGAATAGGCTTGGGAAAGCCTGTCTACCTACCAGGGGCAAGCAAGTAAAGTGCAGGGGCTATTAGAGAATTGGCTTGGGAAGGCATGTCTACCTACCAGGGGCAAGCAAGTAATATGCTGGGGCTATTCGAGAATTGGCTTGGGCTATAAGAGAATTGGTTTGGGAAGGCCTGTCTGCCTACCAAGGGCAAGCAAGTAATTTGCTGGGACTTTTACAGAATAGGCTTGGGAAAGCCTGTCTACCTACCAGGGGCAAGCAAGTAAAGTGCAGGGGCTATTAGAGAATTGGCTTGGGAAGGCCTGTCTACCTACCAGGGGCAAGCAAATAATGTGCTGGGGCTATTCGAGAATTGGCTTGGGCTATAAGAGAATTGGTTTGGGAAGGCCTGTCTACCTACCAGGGACAAGCAAGTAATTTGCTGGGACTATTACAGAATAGGCTTGGGAAAGCCTGTCTACCTACCAGGGGCAAGCAAGTAATTTGCTGGGACTATTACAGAATAGGCTTGGGAAGGCCTGTCTACCTACCAGGGGCAAGCAAGTAATGTGCAGGGGCTATTAGAGAATTGGCTTGGGATATAAGAGAATTGGCTCGGGAATGCCAGTGGACCTACCAGGGAGAAGTAAGTCATGGGCTGAGGCAATGAGAGAATAGGCTTGGGAAGGGCAGTCTACCTACCAGGGGCAAGGAAGTATTTTGCTGGGGCTATTAGAGAATTGGCTTGGGAAGGCCTGTCTACCTACCAGGGGCAAGCAAATAATATGCTGGGGCTATTCGAGAATTGGCTTGGGATATAAGAGAATTGGTTCGGGAAGTCCAGTCGACCTACCAGGGAGAAGTAAGTCATGGGCTGAGGCAATGAAAGAATAGGCTTGGAAAGGGCAGTCTACCTACCAGGGGCAAGCAAGTAATTTGCTGGGGCGATGAGAGAAAAGGCTTGGGAAGGCCTGTCTACCTACCAGGGGCAAGAAAATAATGTGCTGGGGCTATTCGAGAATTGGCTTGGGCTATAAGAGAATTGGTTTGGGAAGGCCTGTCTACCTACCAGGGGCAAGCAAGTAATTTGATGGGACTATTACAGAATAGGCTTGGGAAAGCCTGTCTACCTACCAGGGGCAAGCAAGTAAAGTGCAGGGGCTCTTAGAGAATTGGCTTGGGAAGGCCTGTCTACCTACCAGGGGCAAGCAAGTAATATGCTGGGGCTATTCGAGAATTGGCTTGGGCTATAAGAGAATTGGTTTGGGAAGGCCTGTCTGCCTACCAAGGGCAAGCAAGTAATTTGCTGGGACTTTTACAGAATAGGCTTGGGAAAGCCTGTCTACCTACCAGGGGCAAGCAAGTAAAGTGCAGGGGCTATTAGAGAATTGGCTTGGGAAGGCCTGTCTACCTACCAGGGGCAAGCAAATAATGTGCTGGGGCTATTCGAGAATTGGCTTGGGCTATAAGAGAATTGGTTTGGGAAGGCCTGTCTACCTACCAGGGACAAGCAAGTAATTTGCTGGGACTATTACAGAATAGGCTTGGGAAAGCCTGTCTACCTACCAGGGGCAAGCAAGTAATTTGCTGGGACTATTACAGAATAGGCTTGGGAAGGCCTGTCTACCTACCAGGGGCAAGCAAGTAATGTGCAGGGGCTATTAGAGAATTGGCTTGGGAAGGCCTGTCTACCTACAAGCAAATAATGTGCTGGCGCTATTAGAGAATTGGCTTGGGATATAAGAGAATTGGTTCGGGAAGTCCAGTCGACCTACCAGGGAGAAGTAAGTCATGGGCTGAGGCAATGAAAGAATAGGCTTGGAAAGGGCAGTCTACCTACCAGGGGCAAGCAAGTAATTTGCTGGGGCGATGAGAGAAAAGGCTTGGGAAGGCCTGTCTACCTACCAGGGGCAAGAAAATAATGTGCTGGGGCTATTCGAGAATTGGCTTGGGCTATAAGAGAATTGGTTTGGGAAGGCCTGTCTACCTACCAGGGGCAAGCAAGTAATTTGATGGGACTATTACAGAATAGGCTTGGGAAAGCCTGTCTACCTACCAGGGGCAAGCAAGTAAAGTGCAGGGGCTATTAGAGAATTGGCTTGGGAAGGCCTGTCTACCTACCAGGGGCAAGCAAGTAATATGCTGGGGCTATTCGAGAATTGGCTTGGGCTATAAGAGAATTGGTTTGGGAAGGCCTGTCTGCCTACCAAGGGCAAGCAAGTAATTTGCTGGGACTTTTACAGAATAGGCTTGGGAAAGCCTGTCTACCTACCATGGGCAAGCAAGTAAAGTGCAGGGGCTATTAGAGAATTGGCTTGGGAAGGCCTGTCTACCTACCAGGGGCAAGCAAATAATGTGCTGGGGCTATTCGAGAATTGGCTTGGGCTATAAGAGAATTGGTTTGGGAAGGCCTGTCTACCTACCAGGGACAAGCAAGTAATTTGCTGGGACTATTACAGAATAGGCTTGGGAAAGCCTGTCTACCTACCAGGGGCAAGCAAGTAATTTGCTGGGACTATTACAGAATAGGCTTGGGAAGGCCTGTCTACCTACCAGGGGCAAGCAAGTAATGTGCAGGGGCTATTAGAGAATTGGCTTGGGATATAAGAGAATTGGCTCGGGAATGCCAGTGGACCTACCAGGGAGAAGTAAGTCATGGGCTGAGGCAATGAGAGAATAGGCTTGGGAAGGGCAGTCTACCTACCAGGGGCAAGGAAGTATTTTGCTGGGGCTATTAGAGAATTGGCTTGGGAAGGCCTGTCTACCTACCAGGGGCAAGCAAATAATATGCTGGGGCTATTCGAGAATTGGCTTGGGCTGTGAGAGAATTGGTTTGGGAAGGCCTGTCTACCTACCAGGGGCAAGCAAGTAATTTGCTGGGACTATTACAGAATAGGCTTGGGAAGGCCTGTCTACCTACCAGGGGCAAGCATGTAAAGTACAGGGGCTATTAGAGAATTGGCTTGGGAAGGCCTGTCTGCCTACCAAGGGCAAGCAAGTAATTTGCTGGGACTTTTACAGAATAGGCTTGGTAAAGCCTGTCTACCTACCAGTGGCAAGCAAGTAATGTGCTGGGGCTATTCGAGAATTGGCTTGGGCTATAAGAGAATTGGTTTGGGAAGGCCTGTCTACCTACCAGGGACAAGCAAGTAATTTGCTGGGACTTTTACAGAATAGGCTTGGGAAAGCCTGTCTACCTACCAGGGGCAAGCAAGTAAAGTGCAGGGGCTATTAGAGAATTGGCTTGGGAAGGCCTGTCTACCTACCAGGGGCAAGCAAATAATGTGCTGGGGCTATTCGAGACTTGGCTTGGGCTATAAGAGAATTGGTTTGGGAAGGCCTGTCTACCTACCAGGGGCAAGCAAGTAATTTGATGGGACTATTACAGAATAGGCTTGGGAAAGCCTGTCTACCTACCAGGGGCAAGCAAGTAAAGTGCAGGGGCTATTAGAGAATTGGCTTGGGAAGGCCTGTCTACCTACCAGGGGCAAGCAAGTAATATGCTGGGGCTATTCGAGAATTGGCTTGGGCTATAAGAGAATTGGTTTGGGAAGGCCTGTCTGCCTACCAAGGGCAAGCAAGTAATTTGCTGGGACTTTTACAGAATAGGCTTGGGAAAGCCTGTCTACCTACCAGGGGCAAGCAAGTAAAGTGCAGGGGCTATTAGAGAATTGGCTTGGGAAGGCCTGTCTACCTACCAGGGGCAAGCAAATAATGTGCTGGGGCTATTCGAGAATTGGCTTGGGCTATAAGAGAATTGGTTTGGGAAGGCCTGTCTACCTACCAGGGACAAGCAAGTAATTTGCTGGGACTATTACAGAATAGGCTTGGGAAAGCCTGTCTACCTACCAGGGGCAAGCAAGTAATTTGCTGGGACTATTACAGAATAGGCTTGGGAAGGCCTGTCTACCTACCAGGGGCAAGCAAGTAATGTGCAGGGGCTATTAGAGAATTGGCTTGGGAAGGCCTGTCTACCTACAAGCAAATAATGTGCTGGCGCTATTAGAGAATTGGCTTGGGATATAAGAGAATTGGTTCGGGAAGTCCAGTCGACCTACCAGGGAGAAGTAAGTCATGGGCTGAGGCAATGAAAGAATAGGCTTGGAAAGGGCAGTCTACCTACCAGGGGCAAGCAAGTAATTTGCTGGGGCGATGAGAGAAAAGGCTTGGGAAGGCCTGTCTACCTACCAGGGGCAAGAAAATAATGTGCTGGGGCTATTCGAGAATTGGCTTGGGCTATAAGAGAATTGGTTTGGGAAGGCCTGTCTACCTACCAGGGGCAAGCAAGTAATTTGATGGGACTATTACAGAATAGGCTTGGGAAAGCCTGTCTACCTACCAGGGGCAAGCAAGTAAAGTGCAGGGGCTATTAGAGAATTGGCTTGGGAAGGCCTGTCTACCTACCAGGGGCAAGCAAGTAATATGCTGGGGCTATTCGAGAATTGGCTTGGGCTATAAGAGAATTGGTTTGGGAAGGCCTGTCTGCCTACCAAGGGCAAGCAAGTAATTTGCTGGGACTTTTACAGAATAGGCTTGGGAAAGCCTGTCTACCTACCAGGGGCAAGCAAGTAAAGTGCAGGGGCTATTAGAGAATTGGCTTGGGAAGGCCTGTCTACCTACCAGGGGCAAGCAAATAATGTGCTGGGGCTATTCGAGAATTGGCTTGGGCTATAAGAGAATTGGTTTGGGAAGGCCTGTCTACCTACCAGGGACAAGCAAGTAATTTGCTGGGACTATTACAGAATAGGCTTGGGAAAGCCTGTCTACCTACCAGGGGCAAGCAAGTAATTTGCTGGGACTATTACAGAATAGGCTTGGGAAGGCCTGTCTACCTACCAGGGGCAAGCAAGTAATGTGCAGGGGCTATTAGAGAATTGGCTTGGGATATAAGAGAATTGGCTCGGGAATGCCAGTGGACCTACCAGGGAGAAGTAAGTCATGGGCTGAGGCAATGAGAGAATAGGCTTGGGAACGGCAGTCTACCTACCAGGGGCAAGGAAGTATTTTGCTGGGGCTATTAGAGAATTGGCTTGGGAAGGCCTGTCTACCTACCAGGGGCAAGCAAATAATATGCTGGGGCTATTCGAGAATTGGCTTGGGCTGTGAGAGAATTGGTTTGGGAAGGCCTGTCTACCTACCAGGGGCAAGCAAGTAATTTGCTGGGACTATTACAGAATAGGCTTGGGAAGGCCTGTCTACCTACCAGGGGCAAGCATGTAAAGTACAGGGGCTATTAGAGAATTGGCTTGGGAAGGCCTGTCTGCCTACCAAGGGCAAGCAAGTAATTTGCTGGGACTTTTACAGAATAGGCTTGGTAAAGCCTGTCTACCTACCAGTGGCAAGCAAGTAATGTGCTGGGGCTATTCGAGAATTGGCTTGGGCTATAAGAGAATTGGTTTGGGAAGGCCTGTCTACCTACCAGGGACAAGCAAGTAATTTGCTGGGACTTTTACAGAATAGGCTTGGGAAAGCCTGTCTACCTACCAGGGGCAAGCAAGTAAAGTGCAGGGGCTATTAGAGAATTGGCTTGGGAAGGCCTGTCTACCTACCAGGGGCAAGCAAATAATGTGCTGGGGCTATTCGAGAATTGGCTTGGGCTATAAGAGAATTGGTTTGGGAAGGCCTGTCTACCTACCAGGGGCAAGCAAGTAATTTGATGGGACTATTACAGAATAGGCTTGGGAAAGCCTGTCTACCTACCAGGGGCAAGCAAGTAAAGTGCAGGGGCTATTAGAGAATTGGCTTGGGAAGGCCTGTCTACCTACCAGGGGCAAGCAAGTAATATGCTGGGGCTATTCGAGAATTGGCTTGGGCTATAAGAGAATTGGTTTGGGAAGGCCTGTCTGCCTACCAAGGGCAAGCAAGTAATTTGCTGGGACTTTTACAGAATAGGCTTGGGAAAGCCTGTCTACCTACCAGGGGCAAGCAAGTAAAGTGCAGGGGCTATTAGAGAATTGGCTTGGGAAGGCCTGTCTACCTACCAGGGGCAAGCAAATAATGTGCTGGGGCTATTCGAGAATTGGCTTGGGCTATAAGAGAATTGGTTTGGGAAGGCCTGTCTACCTACCAGGGACAAGCAAGTAATTTGCTGGGACTATTACAGAATAGGCTTGGGAAAGCCTGTCTACCTACCAGGGGCAAGCAAGTAATTTGCTGGGACTATTACAGAATAGGCTTGGGAAGGCCTGTCTACCTACCAGGGGCAAGCAAGTAATGTGCAGGGGCTATTAGAGAATTGGCTTGGGATATAAGAGAATTGGCTCGGGAATGCCAGTGGACCTACCAGGGAGAAGTAAGTCATGGGCTGAGGCAATGAGAGAATAGGCTTGGGAAGGGCAGTCTACCTACCAGGGGCAAGGAAGTATTTTGCTGGGGCTATTAGAGAATTGGCTTGGGAAGGCCTGTCTACCTACCAGGGGCAAGCAAATAATATGCTGGGGCTATTCGAGAATTGGCTTGGGCTGTGAGAGAATTGGTTTGGGAAGGCCTGTCTACCTACCAGGGGCAAGCAAGTAATTTGCTGGGACTATTACAGAATAGGCTTGGGAAGGCCTGTCTACCTACCAGGGGCAAGCATGTAAAGTACAGGGGCTATTAGAGAATTGGCTTGGGAAGGCCTGTCTGCCTACCAAGGGCAAGCAAGTAATTTGCTGGGACTTTTACAGAATAGGCTTGGTAAAGCCTGTCTACCTACCAGTGGCAAGCAAGTAATGTGCTGGGGCTATTCGAGAATTGGCTTGGGCTATAAGAGAATTGGTTTGGGAAGGCCTGTCTACCTACCAGGGACAAGCAAGTAATTTGCTGGGACTTTTACAGAATAGGCTTGGGAAAGCCTGTCTACCTACCAGGGGCAAGCAAGTAAAGTGCAGGGGCTATTAGAGAATTGGCTTGGGAAGGCCTGTCTACCTACCAGGGGCAAGCAAATAATGTGCTGGGGCTATTCGAGAATTGGCTTGGGCTATAAGAGAATTGGTTTGGGAAGGCCTGTCTACCTACCAGGGGCAAGCAAGTAATTTGATGGGACTATTACAGAATAGGCTTGGGAAAGCCTGTCTACCTACCAGGGGCAAGCAAGTAAAGTGCAGGGGCTATTAGAGAATTGGCTTGGGAAGGCCTGTCTACCTACCAGGGGCAAGCAAGTAATATGCTGGGGCTATTCGAGAATTGGCTTGGGCTATAAGAGAATTGGTTTGGGAAGGCCTGTCTGCCTACCAAGGGCAAGCAAGTAATTTGCTGGGACTTTTACAGAATAGGCTTGGGAAAGCCTGTCTACCTACCAGGGGCAAGCAAGTAAAGTGCAGGGGCTATTAGAGAATTGGCTTGGGAAGGCCTGTCTACCTACCAGGGGCAAGCAAATAATGTGCTGGGGCTATTCGAGAATTGGCTTGGGCTATAAGAGAATTGGTTTGGGAAGGCCTGTCTACCTACCAGGGACAAGCAAGTAATTTGCTGGGACTATTACAGAATAGGCTTGGGAAAGCCTGTCTACCTACCAGGGGCAAGCAAGTAATTTGCTGGGACTATTACAGAATAGGCTTGGGAAGGCCTGTCTACCTACCAGGGGCAAGCAAGTAATGTGCAGGGGCTATTAGAGAATTGGCTTGGGATATAAGAGAATTGGCTCGGGAATGCCAGTGGACCTACCAGGGAGAAGTAAGTCATGGGCTGAGGCAATGAGAGAATAGGCTTGGGAAGGGCAGTCTACCTACCAGGGGCAAGGAAGTATTTTGCTGGGGCTATTAGAGAATTGGCTTGGGAAGGCCTGTCTACCTACCAGGGGCAAGCAAATAATATGCTGGGGCTATTCGAGAATTGGCTTGGGCTGTGAGAGAATTGGTTTGGGAAGGCCTGTCTACCTACCAGGGGCAAGCAAGTAATTTGCTGGGACTATTACAGAATAGGCTTGGGAAGGCCTGTCTACCTACCAGGGGCAAGCATGTAAAGTACAGGGGCTATTAGAGAATTGGCTTGGGAAGGCCTGTCTGCCTACCAAGGGCAAGCAAGTAATTTGCTGGGACTTTTACAGAATAGGCTTGGTAAAGCCTGTCTACCTACCAGTGGCAAGCAAGTAATGTGCTGGGGCTATTCGAGAATTGGCTTGGGCTATAAGAGAATTGGTTTGGGAAGGCCTGTCTACCTACCAGGGACAAGCAAGTAATTTGCTGGGACTTTTACAGAATAGGCTTGGGAAAGCCTGTCTACCTACCAGGGGCAAGCAAGTAAAGTGCAGGGGCTATTAGAGAATTGGCTTGGGAAGGCATGTCTACCTACCAGGGGCAAGCAAATAATGTGCTGGGGCTATTCGAGAATTGGCTTGGGCTATAAGAGAATTGGTTTGGGAAGGCCTGTCTACCTACCAGGGGCAAGCAAGTAATTTGATGGGACTATTACAGAATAGGCTTGGGAAAGCCTGTCTACCTACCAGGGGCAAGCAAGTAAAGTGCAGGGGCTCTTAGAGAATTGGCTTGGGAAGGCCTGTCTACCTACCAGGGGCAAGCAAGTAATATGCTGGGGCTATTCGAGAATTGGCTTGGGCTATAAGAGAATTGGTTTGGGAAGGCCTGTCTGCCTACCAAGGGCAAGCAAGTAATTTGCTGGGACTTTTACAGAATAGGCTTGGGAAAGCCTGTCTACCTACCAGGGGCAAGCAAGTAAAGTGCAGGGGCTATTAGAGAATTGGCTTGGGAAGGCCTGTCTACCTACCAGGGGCAAGCAAATAATGTGCTGGGGCTATTCGAGAATTGGCTTGGGCTATAAGAGAATTGGTTTGGGAAGGCCTGTCTACCTACCAGGGACAAGCAAGTAATTTGCTGGGACTATTACAGAATAGGCTTGGGAAAGCCTGTCTACCTACCAGGGGCAAGCAAGTAATTTGCTGGGACTATTACAGAATAGGCTTGGGAAGGCCTGTCTACCTACCAGGGGCAAGCAAGTAATGTGCAGGGGCTATTAGAGAATTGGCTTGGGATATAAGAGAATTGGCTCGGGAATGCCAGTGGACCTACCAGGGAGAAGTAAGTCATGGGCTGAGGCAATGAGAGAATAGGCTTGGGAAGGGCAGTCTACCTACCAGGGGCAAGGAAGTATTTTGCTGGGGCTATTAGAGAATTGGCTTGGGAAGGCCTGTCTACCTACCAGGGGCAAGCAAATAATATGCTGGGGCTATTCGAGAATTGGCTTGGGCTGTGAGAGAATTGGTTTGGGAAGGCCTGTCTACCTACCAGGAGCAAGCAAGTAATTTGCTGGGACTATTACAGAATAGGCTTGGGAAGGCCTGTCTACCTACCAGGGGCAAGCATGTAAAGTACAGGGGCTATTAGAGAATTGGCTTGGGAAGGCCTGTCTGCCTACCAAGGGCAAGCAAGTAATTTGCTGGGACTTTTACAGAATAGGCTTGGTAAAGCCTGTCTACCTACCAGTGGCAAGCAAGTAATGTGCTGGGGCTATTCGAGAATTGGCTTGGGCTATAAGAGAATTGGTTTGGGAAGGCCTGTCTACCTACCAGGGACAAGCAAGTAATTTGCTGGGACTTTTACAGAATAGGCTTGGGAAAGCCTGTCTACCTACCAGGGGCAAGCAAGTAAAGTGCAGGGGCTATTAGAGAATTGGCTTGGGAAGGCATGTCTACCTACCAGGGGCAAGCAAATAATGTGCTGGGGCTATTCGAGAATTGGCTTGGGCTATAAGAGAATTGGTTTGGGAAGGCCTGTCTACCTACCAGGGGCAAGCAAGTAATTTGATGGGACTATTACAGAATAGGCTTGGGAAAGCCTGTCTACCTACCAGGGGCAAGCAAGTAAAGTGCAGGGGCTATTAGAGAATTGGCTTGGGAAGGCCTGTCTACCTACCAGGGGCAAGCAAGTAATATGCTGGGGCTATTCGAGAATTGGCTTGGGCTATAAGAGAATTGGTTTGGGAAGGCCTGTCTGCCTACCAAGGGCAAGCAAGTAATTTGCTGGGACTTTTACAGAATAGGCTTGGGAAAGCCTGTCTACCTACCAGGGGCAAGCAAGTAAAGTGCAGGGGCTATTAGAGAATTGGCTTGGGAAGGCCTGTCTACCTACCAGGGGCAAGCAAATAATGTGCTGGGGCTATTCGAGAATTGGCTTGGGCTATAAGAGAATTGGTTTGGGAAGGCCTGTCTACCTACCAGGGACAAGCAAGTAATTTGCTGGGACTATTACAGAATAGGCTTGGGAAAGCCTGTCTACCTACCAGGGGCAAGCAAGTAATTTGCTGGGACTATTACAGAATAGGCTTGGGAAGGCCTGTCTACCTACCAGGGGCAAGCAAGTAATGTGCAGGGGCTATTAGAGAATTGGCTTGGGATATAAGAGAATTGGCTCGGGAATGCCAGTGGACCTACCAGGGAGAAGTAAGTCATGGGCTGAGGCAATGAGAGAATAGGCTTGGGAAGGGCAGTCTACCTACCAGGGGCAAGGAAGTATTTTGCTGGGGCTATTAGAGAATTGGCTTGGGAAGGCCTGTCTACCTACCAGGGGCAAGCAAATAATATGCTGGGGCTATTCGAGAATTGGCTTGGGATATAAGAGAATTGGTTCGGGAAGTCCAGTCGACCTACCAGGGAGAAGTAAGTCATGGGCTGAGGCAATGAAAGAATAGGCTTGGAAAGGGCAGTCTACCTACCAGGGGCAAGCAAGTAATTTGCTGGGGCGATGAGAGAAAAGGCTTGGGAAGGCCTGTCTACCTACCAGGGGCAAGAAAATAATGTGCTGGGGCTATTCGAGAATTGGCTTGGGCTATAAGAGAATTGGTTTGGGAAGGCCTGTCTACCTACCAGGGGCAAGCAAGTAATTTGATGGGACTATTACAGAATAGGCTTGGGAAAGCCTGTCTACCTACCAGGGGCAAGCAAGTAAAGTGCAGGGGCTCTTAGAGAATTGGCTTGGGAAGGCCTGTCTACCTACCAGGGGCAAGCAAGTAATATGCTGGGGCTATTCGAGAATTGGCTTGGGCTATAAGAGAATTGGTTTGGGAAGGCCTGTCTGCCTACCAAGGGCAAGCAAGTAATTTGCTGGGACTTTTACAGAATAGGCTTGGGAAAGCCTGTCTACCTACCAGGGGCAAGCAAGTAAAGTGCAGGGGCTATTAGAGAATTGGCTTGGGAAGGCCTGTCTACCTACCAGGGGCAAGCAAATAATGTGCTGGGGCTATTCGAGAATTGGCTTGGGCTATAAGAGAATTGGTTTGGGAAGGCCTGTCTACCTACCAGGGACAAGCAAGTAATTTGCTGGGACTATTACAGAATAGGCTTGGGAAAGCCTGTCTACCTACCAGGGGCAAGCAAGTAATTTGCTGGGACTATTACAGAATAGGCTTGGGAAGGCCTGTCTACCTACCAGGGGCAAGCAAGTAATGTGCAGGGGCTATTAGAGAATTGGCTTGGGAAGGCCTGTCTACCTACAAGCAAATAATGTGCTGGCGCTATTAGAGAATTGGCTTGGGATATAAGAGAATTGGTTCGGGAAGTCCAGTCGACCTACCAGGGAGAAGTAAGTCATGGGCTGAGGCAATGAAAGAATAGGCTTGGAAAGGGCAGTCTACCTACCAGGGGCAAGCAAGTAATTTGCTGGGGCGATGAGAGAAAAGGCTTGGGAAGGCCTGTCTACCTACCAGGGGCAAGAAAATAATGTGCTGGGGCTATTCGAGAATTGGCTTGGGCTATAAGAGAATTGGTTTGGGAAGGCCTGTCTACCTACCAGGGGCAAGCAAGTAATTTGATGGGACTATTACAGAATAGGCTTGGGAAAGCCTGTCTACCTACCAGGGGCAAGCAAGTAAAGTGCAGGGGCTATTAGAGAATTGGCTTGGGAAGGCCTGTCTACCTACCAGGGGCAAGCAAGTAATATGCTGGGGCTATTCGAGAATTGGCTTGGGCTATAAGAGAATTGGTTTGGGAAGGCCTGTCTGCCTACCAAGGGCAAGCAAGTAATTTGCTGGGACTTTTACAGAATAGGCTTGGGAAAGCCTGTCTACCTACCAGGGGCAAGCAAGTAAAGTGCAGGGGCTATTAGAGAATTGGCTTGGGAAGGCCTGTCTACCTACCAGGGGCAAGCAAATAATGTGCTGGGGCTATTCGAGAATTGGCTTGGGCTATAAGAGAATTGGTTTGGGAAGGCCTGTCTACCTACCAGGGACAAGCAAGTAATTTGCTGGGACTATTACAGAATAGGCTTGGGAAAGCCTGTCTACCTACCAGGGGCAAGCAAGTAATTTGCTGGGACTATTACAGAATAGGCTTGGGAAGGCCTGTCTACCTACCAGGGGCAAGCAAGTAATGTGCAGGGGCTATTAGAGAATTGGCTTGGGATATAAGAGAATTGGCTCGGGAATGCCAGTGGACCTACCAGGGAGAAGTAAGTCATGGGCTGAGGCAATGAGAGAATAGGCTTGGGAAGGGCAGTCTACCTACCAGGGGCAAGGAAGTATTTTGCTGGGGCTATTAGAGAATTGGCTTGGGAAGGCCTGTCTACCTACCAGGGGCAAGCAAATAATATGCTGGGGCTATTCGAGAATTGGCTTGGGCTGTGAGAGAATTGGTTTGGGAAGGCCTGTCTACCTACCAGGGGCAAGCAAGTAATTTGCTGGGACTATTACAGAATAGGCTTGGGAAGGCCTGTCTACCTACCAGGGGCAAGCATGTAAAGTACAGGGGCTATTAGAGAATTGGCTTGGGAAGGCCTGTCTGCCTACCAAGGGCAAGCAAGTAATTTGCTGGGACTTTTACAGAATAGGCTTGGTAAAGCCTGTCTACCTACCAGTGGCAAGCAAGTAATGTGCTGGGGCTATTCGAGAATTGGCTTGGGCTATAAGAGAATTGGTTTGGGAAGGCCTGTCTACCTACCAGGGACAAGCAAGTAATTTGCTGGGACTTTTACAGAATAGGCTTGGGAAAGCCTGTCTACCTACCAGGGGCAAGCAAGTAAAGTGCAGGGGCTATTAGAGAATTGGCTTGGGAAGGCCTGTCTACCTACCAGGGGCAAGCAAATAATGTGCTGGGGCTATTCGAGAATTGGCTTGGGCTATAAGAGAATTGGTTTGGGAAGGCCTGTCTACCTACCAGGGGCAAGCAAGTAATTTGATGGGACTATTACAGAATAGGCTTGGGAAAGCCTGTCTACCTACCAGGGGCAAGCAAGTAAAGTGCAGGGGCTATTAGAGAATTGGCTTGGGAAGGCCTGTCTACCTACCAGGGGCAAGCAAGTAATATGCTGGGGCTATTCGAGAATTGGCTTGGGCTATAAGAGAATTGGTTTGGGAAGGCCTGTCTGCCTACCAAGGGCAAGCAAGTAATTTGCTGGGACTTTTACAGAATAGGCTTGGGAAAGCCTGTCTACCTACCAGGGGCAAGCAAGTAAAGTGCAGGGGCTATTAGAGAATTGGCTTGGGAAGGCCTGTCTACCTACCAGGGGCAAGCAAATAATGTGCTGGGGCTATTCGAGAATTGGCTTGGGCTATAAGAGAATTGGTTTGGGAAGGCCTGTCTACCTACCAGGGACAAGCAAGTAATTTGCTGGGACTATTACAGAATAGGCTTGGGAAAGCCTGTCTACCTACCAGGGGCAAGCAAGTAATTTGCTGGGACTATTACAGAATAGGCTTGGGAAGGCCTGTCTACCTACCAGGGGCAAGCAAGTAATGTGCAGGGGCTATTAGAGAATTGGCTTGGGATATAAGAGAATTGGCTCGGGAATGCCAGTGGACCTACCAGGGAGAAGTAAGTCATGGGCTGAGGCAATGAGAGAATAGGCTTGGGAAGGGCAGTCTACCTACCAGGGGCAAGGAAGTATTTTGCTGGGGCTATTAGAGAATTGGCTTGGGAAGGCCTGTCTACCTACCAGGGGCAAGCAAATAATATGCTGGGGCTATTCGAGAATTGGCTTGGGCTGTGAGAGAATTGGTTTGGGAAGGCCTGTCTACCTACCAGGGGCAAGCAAGTAATTTGCTGGGACTATTACAGAATAGGCTTGGGAAGGCCTGTCTACCTACCAGGGGCAAGCATGTAAAGTACAGGGGCTATTAGAGAATTGGCTTGGGAAGGCCTGTCTGCCTACCAAGGGCAAGCAAGTAATTTGCTGGGACTTTTACAGAATAGGCTTGGTAAAGCCTGTCTACCTACCAGTGGCAAGCAAGTAATGTGCTGGGGCTATTCGAGAATTGGCTTGGGCTATAAGAGAATTGGTTTGGGAAGGCCTGTCTACCTACCAGGGACAAGCAAGTAATTTGCTGGGACTTTTACAGAATAGGCTTGGGAAAGCCTGTCTACCTACCAGGGGCAAGCAAGTAAAGTGCAGGGGCTATTAGAGAATTGGCTTGGGAAGGCCTGTCTACCTACCAGGGGCAAGCAAATAATGTGCTGGGGCTATTCGAGAATTGGCTTGGGCTATAAGAGAATTGGTTTGGGAAGGCCTGTCTACCTACCAGGGACAAGCAAGTAATTTGCTGGGACTATTACAGAATAGGCTTGGGAAGGCCTGTCTACCTACCAGGTACAAGCAAGTAATTTGCTAGGACTATTACAGAATAGGCTTGGGAAAGCCTGTCTACCTACCAGGGGCAAGCAAGTAATTTGCTGGGACTATTACAGAATAGGCTTGGGAAGGCCTGTCTACCTACCAGGGGCAAGCAAGTAATGTGCAGGGGCTATGAGAGAAAAGGCTTGGGAAGGCCTGTCTGCCTACCAGGGGCAAGCAAGTAATTTGCAGGGGCTATTACAGAATAGTTTTGGGAAGGCCTGTCTAGCTACCAGGGACAAGCAAGTAATTTGCTGGGACTATTACAGAATAGGCTTGGGAAGGCCTGTCTACCTACAAGGGGCAAGCAAGTAATGTGCAGGGGCTATTAGAGAATTGGCTTGGGATATAAGAGAATTGGCTCGGGAAGGCCAGTGGTCCTACCAGGGAGAAGTAAGTCATGGGCTGAGGCAATGAGAGAATAGGCTAGGGAAGGGCAGTCTACCTACCAGGGGCAAGCAAGTATTTTGCTGGGGCTATTAGAGAATTGGCTTGGGAAGGCCTGTCTACCTACCAGGGGCAAGCAAATAATATGCTGGGGCTATTCGAGAATTGGCTTGGGCTATGAGAGAATTGGTTTGGGAAGGCCTGTCTACCTACCAGGGGCAAGCAAGTAATTTGCTGGGACTATTACAGAATAGGCTTGGGAAGGCCTGTCTACCTACCAGGGGCAAGCAAGTAAAGTACAGGGGCTATTAGAGAATTGGTTTGGGAAGGCCTGTCTGCCTACCAAGGGCAAGCAAGTAATTTGCTGGGACTATTACAGAATAGGTTGGGAAAGCCTGTCTAACTACCAGGGGTAAACAAGTAAAGTGCAGGGGCTATTAGAGAATTGGCTTGGGAAGGCCTGTCTGCCTACCAGGGGCAAGCAAGTAATTTGCTGGGGCTATTACAGAATAGGCTTGGGAAGGCCTGTCTACCTACCAGGGGCAAGCAAGGAATGTGCAGGGGCTATTAGAGAATTGGCTTGGGATATAAGAGAATTGGCTCGGGAAGGCCAGTGGTCCTACCAGGGAGAAGTAAGTCATGGGCTGAGGCAATGAGAGAATAGGCTAGGGAAGGGCAGTCTACCTACCAGGGGCAAGCAAGTATTTTGCTGGGGCTATTAGAGAATTGGCTTGGGAAGGCCTGTCTACCTACCAGGGACAAGCAAATAATATGCTGGGGCTATTCGAGAATTGGCTTGGGCTATGAGAGAATTGGTTTGGGAAGGCCTGTCTACCTACCAGGGGCAAGCAAGTAATTTGCTGGGACTATTACAGAATAGGCTTGGGAAGGCCTGTTAACCTACCAGGGGCAAGCAAGTAAAGTACAGGGGCTATTAGAGAATTGGTTTGGGAAGGCCTGTCTGCCTACCAAGGGCAAGCAAGTAATTTGCTGGGACTATTACAGAATAGGTTGGGAAAGCCTGTCTAACTACCAGGGGCAAACAAGTAAAGTGCAGGGGCTATTAGAGAATTGGCTTGGGAAGGCCTGTCTGCCTACCAGGGGCAAGCAAGTAATTTGCTGGGGCTATTACAGAATAGGCTTGGGAAGGCCTGTTTACCTACCAGGGAGAAATAAGTCATGGGCTGAGGCGGTGAGAGAATAGGATTGGGAAGGCGTGTCTACCTACCAGGGGCAAGCAAGTAATTTGCAGCTGCTATTATAGAATAGGCTTGGGAAAACCTGTCTACCTACCAGGGGCAAGCAAGTAATGTGCAGGGGCTATTATAGAATTGGCTTGGGAAGGCCTACAAGCAAATAATGTGCTGGCGCTATTAGAGAATTGGCTTGGGATATAAGAGAATTGGTTCGGGAAGTCCAGTCGACCTACCAGGGAGAAGTAAGTCATGGGCTGAGGCAATGAAAGAATAGGCTTGGAAAGGGCAGTCTACCTACCAGGGGCAAGCAAGTAATTTGCTGGGGCGATGAGAGAAAAGGCTTGGGAAGGCCTGTCTACCTACCAGGGGCAAGAAAATAATGTGCTGGGGCTATTCGAGAATTGGCTTGGGCTATAAGAGAATTGGTTTGGGAAGGCCTGTCTACCTACCAGGGGCAAGCAAGTAATTTGATGGGACTATTACAGAATAGGCTTGGGAAAGCCTGTCTACCTACCAGGGGCAAGCAAGTAAAGTGCAGGGGCTCTTAGAGAATTGGCTTGGGAAGGCCTGTCTACCTACCAGGGGCAAGCAAGTAATATGCTGGGGCTATTCGAGAATTGGCTTGGGCTATAAGAGAATTGGTTTGGGAAGGCCTGTCTGCCTACCAAGGGCAAGCAAGTAATTTGCTGGGACTTTTACAGAATAGGCTTGGGAAAGCCTGTCTACCTACCAGGGGCAAGCAAGTAAAGTGCAGGGGCTATTAGAGAATTGGCTTGGGAAGGCCTGTCTACCTACCAGGGGCAAGCAAATAATGTGCTGGGGCTATTCGAGAATTGGCTTGGGCTATAAGAGAATTGGTTTGGGAAGGCCTGTCTACCTACCAGGGACAAGCAAGTAATTTGCTGGGACTATTACAGAATAGGCTTGGGAAAGCCTGTCTACCTACCAGGGGCAAGCAAGTAATTTGCTGGGACTATTACAGAATAGGCTTGGGAAGGCCTGTCTACCTACCAGGGGCAAGCAAGTAATGTGCAGGGGCTATTAGAGAATTGGCTTGGGAAGGCCTGTCTACCTACAAGCAAATAATGTGCTGGCGCTATTAGAGAATTGGCTTGGGATATAAGAGAATTGGTTCGGGAAGTCCAGTCGACCTACCAGGGAGAAGTAAGTCATGGGCTGAGGCAATGAAAGAATAGGCTTGGAAAGGGCAGTCTACCTACCAGGGGCAAGCAAGTAATTTGCTGGGGCGATGAGAGAAAAGGCTTGGGAAGGCCTGTCTACCTACCAGGGGCAAGAAAATAATGTGCTGGGGCTATTCGAGAATTGGCTTGGGCTATAAGAGAATTGGTTTGGGAAGGCCTGTCTACCTACCAGGGGCAAGCAAGTAATTTGATGGGACTATTACAGAATAGGCTTGGGAAAGCCTGTCTACCTACCAGGGGCAAGCAAGTAAAGTGCAGGGGCTATTAGAGAATTGGCTTGGGAAGGCCTGTCTACCTACCAGGGGCAAGCAAGTAATATGCTGGGGCTATTCGAGAATTGGCTTGGGCTATAAGAGAATTGGTTTGGGAAGGCCTGTCTGCCTACCAAGGGCAAGCAAGTAATTTGCTGGGACTTTTACAGAATAGGCTTGGGAAAGCCTGTCTACCTACCAGGGGCAAGCAAGTAAAGTGCAGGGGCTATTAGAGAATTGGCTTGGGAAGGCCTGTCTACCTACCAGGGGCAAGCAAATAATGTGCTGGGGCTATTCGAGAATTGGCTTGGGCTATAAGAGAATTGGTTTGGGAAGGCCTGTCTACCTACCAGGGGCAAGCATGTAAAGTACAGGGGCTATTAGAGAATTGGCTTGGGAAGGCCTGTCTGCCTACCAAGGGCAAGCAAGTAATTTGCTGGGACTTTTACAGAATAGGCTTGGTAAAGCCTGTCTACCTACCAGTGGCAAGCAAGTAATGTGCAGGGGCTATTAGAGAATTGGCTTGGGATTTAAGAGAATTGGCTCGGGAATGCCAGTGGACCTACCAGGGAGAAGTAAGTCATGGGCTGAGGCAATGAGAGAATAGGCTTGGGAAGGGCAGTCTACCTACCAGGGGCAAGGAAGTATTTTGCTGGGGCTATTAGAGAATTGGCTTGGGAAGGCCTGTCTACCTACCAGGGGCAAGCAAATAATATGCTGGGGCTATTCGAGAATTGGCTTGGGCTGTGAGAGAATTGGTTTGGGAAGGCCTGTCTACCTACCAGGGACAAGCAAGTAATTTGCTGGGACTATTACAGAATAGGCTTGGGAAGCCTGTCTACCTACCAGGAGCAAGCAAGTAATTTGCTGGGGCTATTACAGAATAGGCTTGGGAAGGCCTGTCTACCTACCAGGTACAAGCAAGTAATTTGCTAGGACTATTACAGAATAGGCTTGGGAAAGCCTGTCTACCTACCAGGGGCAAGCAAGTAATTTGCTGGGACTATTACAGAATAGGCTTGCGAAGGCCTGTCTACCTACCAGGGGCAAGCAAGTAATGTGCAGGGGCTATGAGAGAAAAGGCTTGGGAAGGCCTGTCTGCCTACCAGGGGCAAGCAAGTAATTTGCAGGGGCTATTACAGAATAGTTTTGGGAAGGCCTGTCTAGCTACCAGGGACAAGCAAGTAATTTGCTGGGACTATTACAGAATAGGCTTGGGAAGGCCTGTCTACCTACCAGGGGCAAGCAAGTAATGTGCAGGTGCTATTAGAGAATTGGCTTGGGATATAAGAGAATTGGCTCGGGAAGGCCAGTGGTCCTACCAGGGAGAAGTAAGTCATGGGCTGAGGCAATGAGAGAATAGGCTAGGGAAGGGCAGTCTACCTACCAGGGGCAAGCAAGTATTTTGCTGGGGCTATTAGAGAATTGGCTTGGGAAGGCCTGTCTACCTACCAGGGGCAAGCAAATAATATGCTGGGGCTATTCGAGAATTGGCTTGGGCTATGAGAGAATTGGTTTGGGAAGGCCTGTCTACCTACCAGGGGCAAGCAAGTAATTTGCTGGGACTATTACAGAATAGGCTTGGGAAGGCCTGTCTACCTACCAGGGGCAAGCAAGTAAAGTACAGGGGCTATTAGAGAATTGGTTTGGGAAGGCCTGTCTGCCTACCAAGGGCAAGCAAGTAATTTGCTGGGACTATTACAGAATAGGTTGGGAAAGCCTGTCTAACTACCAGGGGTAAACAAGTAAAGTGCAGGGGCTATTAGAGAATTGGCTTGGGAAGGCCTGTCTGCCTACCAGGGGCAAGCAAGTAATTTGCTGGGGCTATTACAAAATAGGCTTGGGAAGGCCTGTCTACCTACCAGGGGCAAGCAAGTAATGTGCAGGGGCTATTAGAGAATTGGCTTGGGATATAAGAGAATTGGCTCGGGAAGGCCAGTGGTCCTACCAGGGAGAAGTAAGTCATGGGCTGAGGCAATGAGAGAATAGGCTAGGGAAGGGCAGTCTACCTACCAGGGGCAAGCAAGTATTTTGCTGGGGCTATTAGAGAATTGGCTTGGGAAGGCCTGTCTACCTACCAGGGACAAGCAAATAATATGCTGGGGCTATTCGAGAATTGGCTTGGGCTATGAGAGAATTGGTTTGGGAAGGCCTGTCTACCTACCAGGGGCAAGCAAGTAATTTGCTGGGACTATTACAGAATAGGCTTGGGAAGGCCTGTCTACCTACCAGGGGCAAGCAAGTAAAGTACAGGGGCTATTAGAGAATTGGTTTGGGAAGGCCTGTCTGCCTACCAAGGGCAAGCAAGTAATTTGCTGGGACTATTACAGAATAGGTTGGGAAAGCCTGTCTAACTACCAGGGGCAAACAAGTAAAGTGCAGGGGCTATTAGAGAATTGGCTTGGGAAGGCCTGTCTGCCTACCAGGGGCAAGCAAGTAATTTGCTGGGGCTATTACAGAATAGGCTTGGGAAGGCCTGTTTACCTACCAGGGAGAAATAAGTCATGGGCTGAGGCGGTGAGAGAATAGGATTGGGAAGGCGTGTCTACCTACCAGGGGCAAGCAAGTAATTTGCAGCTGCTATTATAGAATAGGCTTGGGAAAACCTGTCTACCTACCAGGGGCAAGCAAGTAATGTGCAGGGGCTATTATAGAATTGGCTTGGGAAGGCCTACAAGCAAATAATGTGCTGGCGCTATTAGAGAATTGGCTTGGGATATAAGAGAATTGGTTCGGGAAGTCCAGTCGACCTACCAGGGAGAAGTAAGTCATGGGCTGAGGCAATGAAAGAATAGGCTTGGAAAGGGCAGTCTACCTACCAGGGGCAAGCAAGTAATTTGCTGGGGCGATGAGAGAAAAGGCTTGGGAAGGCCTGTCTACCTACCAGGGGCAAGAAAATAATGTGCTGGGGCTATTCGAGAATTGGCTTGGGCTATAATAGAATTGGTTTGGGAAGGCCTGTCTACCTACCAGGGGCAAGCAAGTAATTTGATGGGACTATTACAGAATAGGCTTGGGAAAGCCTGTCTACCTACCAGGGGCAAGCAAGTAAAGTGCAGAAGCTCTTAGAGAATTGGCTTGGGAAGGCCTGTCTACCTACCAGGGGCAAGCAAGTAATATGCTGGGGCTATTCGAGAATTGGCTTGGGCTATAAGAGAATTGGTTTGGGAAGGCCTGTCTGCCTACCAAGGGCAAGCAAGTAATTTGCTGGGACTTTTACAGAATAGGCTTGGGAAAGCCTGTCTACCTACCAGGGGCAAGCAAGTAAAGTGCAGGGGCTATTAGAGAATTGGCTTGGGAAGGCCTGTCTACCTACCAGGGGCAAGCAAATAATGTGCTGGGGCTATTCGAGAATTGGCTTGGGCTATAAGAGAATTGGTTTGGGAAGGCCTGTCTACCTACCAGGGACAAGCAAGTAATTTGCTGGGACTATTACAGAATAGGCTTGGGAAAGCCTGTCTACCTACCAGGGGCAAGCAAGTAATTTGCTGGGACTATTACAGAATAGGCTTGGGAAGGCCTGTCTACCTACCAGGGGCAAGCAAGTAATATGCAGGGGCTATTAGAGAATTGGCTTGGGAAGGCCTGTCTACCTACAAGCAAATAATGTGCTGGCGCTATTAGAGAATTGGCTTGGGATATAAGAGAATTGGTTCGGGAAGTCCAGTCGACCTACCAGGGAGAAGTAAGTCATGGGCTGAGGCAATGAAAGAATAGGCTTGGAAAGGGCAGTCTACCTACCAGGGGCAAGCAAGTAATTTGCTGGGGCGATGAGAGAAAAGGCTTGGGAAGGCCTGTCTACCTACCAGGGGCAAGAAAATAATGTGCTGGGGCTATTCGAGAATTGGCTTGGGCTATAAGAGAATTGGTTTGGGAAGGCCTGTCTACCTACCAGGGGCAAGCAAGTAATTTGATGGGACTATTACAGAATAGGCTTGGGAAAGCCTGTCTACCTACCAGGGGCAAGCAAGTAAAGTGCAGGGGCTATTAGAGAATTGGCTTGGGAAGGCCTGTCTACCTACCAGGGGCAAGCAAGTAATATGCTGGGGCTATTCGAGAATTGGCTTGGGCTATAAGAGAATTGGTTTGGGAAGGCCTGTCTGCCTACCAAGGGCAAGCAAGTAATTTGCTGGGACTTTTACAGAATAGGCTTGGGAAAGCCTGTCTACCTACCAGGGGCAAGCAAGTAAAGTGCAGGGGCTATTAGAGAATTGGCTTGGGAAGGCCTGTCTACCTACCAGGGGCAAGCAAATAATGTGCTGGGGCTATTCGAGAATTGGCTTGGGCTATAAGAGAATTGGTTTGGGAAGGCCTGTCTACCTACCAGGGACAAGCAAGTAATTTGCTGGGACTATTACAGAATAGGCTTGGGAAAGCCTGTCTACCTACCAGGGGCAAGCAAGTAATTTGCTGGGACTTTTACAGAATAGGCTTGGGAAGGCCTGTCTACCTACCAGGGGCAAGCAAGTAATGTGCAGGGGCTATTAGAGAATTGGCTTGGGATATAAGAGAATTGGCTCGGGAATGCCAGTGGACCTACCAGGGAGAAGTAAGTCATGGGCTGAGGCAATGAGAGAATAGGCTTGGGAAGGGCAGTCTACCTACCAGGGGCAAGGAAGTATTTTGCTGGGGCTATTAGAGAATTGGCTTGGGAAGGCCTGTCTACCTACCAGGGGCAAGCAAATAATATGCTGGGGCTATTCGAGAATTGGCTTGGGCTGTGAGAGAATTGGTTTGGGAAGGCCTGTCTACCTACCAGGGGCAAGCAAGTAATTTGCTGGGACTATTACAGAATAGGCTTGGGAAGGCCTGTCTACCTACCAGGGGCAAGCATGTAAAGTACAGGGGCTATTAGAGAATTGGCTTGGGAAGGCCTGTCTGCCTACCAAGGGCAAGCAAGTAATTTGCTGGGACTTTTACAGAATAGGCTTGGTAAAGCCTGTCTACCTACCAGTGGCAAGCAAGTAATGTGCTGGGGCTATTCGAGAATTGGCTTGGGCTATAAGAGAATTGGTTTGGGAAGGCCTGTCTACCTACCAGGGACAAGCAAGTAATTTGCTGGGACTTTTACAGAATAGGCTTGGGAAAGCCTGTCTACCTACCAGGGGCAAGCAAGTAAAGTGCAGGGGCTATTAGAGAATTGGCTTGGGAAGGCCTGTCTACCTACAAGGGGCAAGCAAGTAATTTGCTGGGACTATTACAGAATAGGCTTGGGAAGCCCTGTCTACCATACTGAGGCAAGCAAGTAATTTGCTGGGGCTATTACAGAATAGGCTTGGGAAAGCCTGTCTACATACCAGGGGCAAGCAAGTAATTTGCTGGGACTATTACAGAATAGGCTTGGGAAAGCCTGTCTACCTACCAGGGGCAAGCAAGTAATTTGCTGGGACTATTACAGAATAGGTTTGGGAAGGCCTGTCTACCTACCAGGGGCAAGCAAATAATGTGCTGGGGCTATTCGAGAATTGGCTTGGGCTATAAGAGAATTGGTTTGGGAATACCTGTCTACCTACCAAGGACAAGCAAGTAATTTGCTGGGACTATTACAGAATAGGCTAGGGAAGCCTGTCTACCTACCAGGAGCAAGCAAGTAATTTGCTGGGGCTATTACAGATTAGGCTTGGGAAGGCCTGTCTACCTACCAGGTACAAGCAAGTAATTTGCTAGGACTATTACAGAATAGGCTTGGGAAAGCCTGTCTACCTACCAGGGGCAAGCAAGTAATTTGCTGGGACTATTACAGAATAGGCTTGGGAAGGCCTGTCTACCTACCAGGGGCAAGCAAGTAATGTGCAGGGGCTATGAGAGAAAAGGCTTGGGAAGGCCTGTCTGCCTACCAGGGGCAAGCAAGTAATTTGCAGGGGCTATTACAGAATAGTTTTGTGAAGGCCTGTCTAGCTACCAGGGACAAGCAAGTAATTTGCTGGGACTATTACAGAATAGGCTTGGGAAGGCCTGTCTACCTACCAGGGGCAAGCAAGTAATGTGCAGGGGCTATTAGAGAATTGGCTTGGGACATAAGAGAATTGGCTCGGGAAGGCCAGTGGTCCTACCAGGGAGAAGTAAGTCATGGGCTGAGGCAATGAGAGAATAGGCTAGGGAAGGGCAGTCTACCTACCAGGGGCAAGCAAGTATTTTGCTGGGGCTATTAGAGAATTGGCTTGGGAAGGCCTGTCTACCTACCAGGGGCAAGCAAATAATATGCTGGGGCTATTCGAGAATTGGCTTGGGCTATGAGAGAATTGGTTTGGGAAGGCCTGTCTACCTACCAGGGGCAAGCAAGTAATTTGCTGGGACTATTACAGAATAGGCTTGGGAAGGCCTGTCTACCTACCAGGGGCAAGCAAGTAAAGTACAGGGGCTATTAGAGAATTGGTTTGGGAAGGCCTGTCTGCCTACCAAGGGCAAGCAAGTAATTTGTTGGGACTATTACAGAATAGGTTGGGAAAGCCTGTCTAACTACCAGGGGCAAACAAGTAAAGTGCAGGGGCTATTACAGAAGAGGCTTGGGAAGGCCTGTTTACCTACCAGGGAGAAATAAGTCATGGGCTGAGGCGGTGAGAGAATAGGATTGGGAAGGCGTGTCTACCTACCAGGGGCAAGCAAGTAATTTGCTGGGGCGATGAGAGAAAAGGCTTGGGAAGGCCTGTCTACCTACCAGGGGCAAGAAAATAATGTGCTGGGGCTATTCGAGAATTGGCTTGGGCTATAAGAGAATTGGTTTGGGAAGGCCTGTCTACCTACCAGGGGCAAGCAAGTAATTTGATGGGACTATTACAGAATAGGCTTGGGAAAGCCTGTCTACCTACCAGGGGCAAGCAAGTAAAGTGCAGGGGCTCTTAGAGAATTGGCTTGGGAAGGCCTGTCTACCTACCAGGGGCAAGCAAGTAATATGCTGGGGCTATTCGAGAATTGGCTTGGGCTATAAGAGAATTGGTTTGGGAAGGCCTGTCTGCCTACCAAGGGCAAGCAAGTAATTTGCTGGGACTTTTACAGAATAGGCTTGGGAAAGCCTGTCTACCTACCAGGGGCAAGCAAGTAAAGTGCAGGGGCTATTAGAGAATTGGCTTGGGAAGGCCTGTCTACCTACCAGGGGCAAGCAAATAATGTGCTGGGGCTATTCGAGAATTGGCTTGGGCTATAAGAGAATTGGTTTGGGAAGGCCTGTCTACCTACCAGGGACAAGCAAGTAATTTGCTGGGACTATTACAGAATAGGCTTGGGAAAGCCTGTCTACCTACCAGGGGCAAGCAAGTAATTTGCTGGGACTATTACAGAATAGGCTTGGGAAGGCCTGTCTACCTACCAGGGGCAAGCAAGTAATGTGCAGGGGCTATTAGAGAATTGGCTTGGGAAGGCCTGTCTACCTACAAGCAAATAATGTGCTGGCGCTATTAGAGAATTGGCTTGGGATATAAGAGAATTGGTTCGGGAAGTCCAGTCGACCTACCAGGGAGAAGTAAGTCATGGGCTGAGGCAATGAAAGAATAGGCTTGGAAAGGGCAGTCTACCTACCAGGGGCAAGCAAGTAATTTGCTGGGGCGATGAGAGAAAAGGCTTGGGAAGGCCTGTCTACCTACCAGGGGCAAGAAAATAATGTGCTGGGGCTATTCGAGAATTGGCTTGGGCTATAAGAGAATTGGTTTGGGAAGGCCTGTCTACCTACCAGGGGCAAGCAAGTAATTTGATGGGACTATTACAGAATAGGCTTGGGAAAGCCTGTCTACCTACCAGGGGCAAGCAAGTAAAGTGCAGGGGCTATTAGAGAATTGGCTTGGGAAGGCCTGTCTACCTACCAGGGGCAAGCAAGTAATATGCTGGGGCTATTCGAGAATTGGCTTGGGCTATAAGAGAATTGGTTTGGGAAGGCCTGTCTGCCTACCAAGGGCAAGCAAGTAATTTGCTGGGACTTTTACAGAATAGGCTTGGGAAAGCCTGTCTACCTACCAGGGGCAAGCAAGTAAAGTGCAGGGGCTATTAGAGAATTGGCTTGGGAAGGCCTGTCTACCTACCAGGGGCAAGCAAATAATGTGCTGGGGCTATTCGAGAATTGGCTTGGGCTATAAGAGAATTGGTTTGGGAAGGCCTGTCTACCTACCAGGGGCAAGCATGTAAAGTACAGGGGCTATTAGAGAATTGGCTTGGGAAGGCCTGTCTGCCTACCAAGGGCAAGCAAGTAATTTGCTGGGACTTTTACAGAATAGGCTTGGTAAAGCCTGTCTACCTACCAGTGGCAAGCAAGTAATGTGCAGGGGCTATTAGAGAATTGGCTTGGGATTTAAGAGAATTGGCTCGGGAATGCCAGTGGACCTACCAGGTAGAAGTAAGTCATGGGCTGAGGCAATGAGAGAATAGGCTTGGGAAGGGCAGTCTACCTACCAGGGGCAAGGAAGTATTTTGCTGGGGCTATTAGAGAATTGGCTTGGGAAGGCCTGTCTACCTACCAGGGGCAAGCAAATAATATGCTGGGGCTATTCGAGAATTGGCTTGGGCTGTGAGAGAATTGGTTTGGGAAGGCCTGTCTACCTACCAGGGACAAGCAAGTAATTTGCTGGGACTATTACAGAATAGGCTTGGGAAGCCTGTCTACCTACCAGGAGCAAGCAAGTAATTTGCTGGGGCTATTACAGAATAGGCTTGGGAAGGCCTGTCTACCTACCAGGTACAAGCAAGTAATTTGCTAGGACTATTACAGAATAGGCTTGGGAAAGCCTGTCTACCTACCAGGGGCAAGCAAGTAATTTGCTGGGACTATTACAGAATAGGCTTGCGAAGGCCTGTCTACCTACCAGGGGCAAGCAAGTAATGTGCAGGGGCTATGAGAGAAAAGGCTTGGGAAGGCCTGTCTGCCTACCAGGGGCAAGCAAGTAATTTGCAGGGGCTATTACAGAATAGTTTTGGGAAGGCCTGTCTAGCTACCAGGGACAAGCAAGTAATTTGCTGGGACTATTACAGAATAGGCTTGGGAAGGCCTGTCTACCTACCAGGGGCAAGCAAGTAATGTGCAGGTGCTATTAGAGAATTGGCTTGGGATATAAGAGAATTGGCTCGGGAAGGCCAGTGGTCCTACCAGGGAGAAGTAAGTCATGGGCTGAGGCAATGAGAGAATAGGCTAGGGAAGGGCAGTCTACCTACCAGGGGCAAGCAAGTATTTTGCTGGGGCTATTAGAGAATTGGCTTGGGAAGGCCTGTCTACCTACCAGGGGCAAGCAAATAATATGCTGGGGCTATTCGAGAATTGGCTTGGGCTATGAGAGAATTGGTTTGGGAAGGCCTGTCTACCTACCAGGGGCAAGCAAGTAATTTGCTGGGACTATTACAGAATAGGCTTGGGAAGGCCTGTCTACCTACCAGGGGCAAGCAAGTAAAGTACAGGGGCTATTAGAGAATTGGTTTGGGAAGGCCTGTCTGCCTACCAAGGGCAAGCAAGTAATTTGCTGGGACTATTACAGAATAGGTTGGGAAAGCCTGTCTAACTACCAGGGGTAAACAAGTAAAGTGCAGGGGCTATTAGAGAATTGGCTTGGGAAGGCCTGTCTGCCTACCAGGGGCAAGCAAGTAATTTGCTGGGGCTATTACAAAATAGGCTTGGGAAGGCCTGTCTACCTACCAGGGGCAAGCAAGTAATGTGCAGGGGCTATTAGAGAATTGGCTTGGGATATAAGAGAATTGGCTCGGGAAGGCCAGTGGTCCTACCAGGGAGAAGTAAGTCATGGGCTGAGGCAATGAGAGAATAGGCTAGGGAAGGGCAGTCTACCTACCAGGGGCAAGCAAGTATTTTGCTGGGGCTATTAGAGAATTGGCTTGGGAAGGCCTGTCTACCTACCAGGGACAAGCAAATAATATGCTGGGGCTATTCGAGAATTGGCTTGGGCTATGAGAGAATTGGTTTGGGAAGGCCTGTCTACCTACCAGGGGCAAGCAAGTAATTTGCTGGGACTATTACAGAATAGGCTTGGGAAGGCCTGTCTACCTACCAGGGGCAAGCAAGTAAAGTACAGGGGCTATTAGAGAATTGGTTTGGGAAGGCCTGTCTGCCTACCAAGGGCAAGCAAGTAATTTGCTGGGACTATTACAGAATAGGTTGGGAAAGCCTGTCTAACTACCAGGGGCAAACAAGTAAAGTGCAGGGGCTATTAGAGAATTGGCTTGGGAAGGCCTGTCTGCCTACCAGGGGCAAGCAAGTAATTTGCTGGGGCTATTACAGAATAGGCTTGGGAAGGCCTGTTTACCTACCAGGGAGAAATAAGTCATGGGCTGAGGCGGTGAGAGAATAGGATTGGGAAGGCGTGTCTACCTACCAGGGGCAAGCAAGTAATTTGCAGCTGCTATTATAGAATAGGCTTGGGAAAACCTGTCTACCTACCAGGGGCAAGCAAGTAATGTGCAGGGGCTATTATAGAATTGGCTTGGGAAGGCCTACAAGCAAATAATGTGCTGGCGCTATTAGAGAATTGGCTTGGGATATAAGAGAATTGGTTCGGGAAGTCCAGTCGACCTACCAGGGAGAAGTAAGTCATGGGCTGAGGCAATGAAAGAATAGGCTTGGAAAGGGCAGTCTACCTACCAGGGGCAAGCAAGTAATTTGCTGGGGCGATGAGAGAAAAGGCTTGGGAAGGCCTGTCTACCTACCAGGGGCAAGAAAATAATGTGCTGGGGCTATTCGAGAATTGGCTTGGGCTATAATAGAATTGGTTTGGGAAGGCCTGTCTACCTACCAGGGGCAAGCAAGTAATTTGATGGGACTATTACAGAATAGGCTTGGGAAAGCCTGTCTACCTACCAGGGGCAAGCAAGTAAAGTGCAGAAGCTCTTAGAGAATTGGCTTGGGAAGGCCTGTCTACCTACCAGGGGCAAGCAAGTAATATGCTGGGGCTATTCGAGAATTGGCTTGGGCTATAAGAGAATTGGTTTGGGAAGGCCTGTCTGCCTACCAAGGGCAAGCAAGTAATTTGCTGGGACTTTTACAGAATAGGCTTGGGAAAGCCTGTCTACCTACCAGGGGCAAGCAAGTAAAGTGCAGGGGCTATTAGAGAATTGGCTTGGGAAGGCCTGTCTACCTACCAGGGGCAAGCAAATAATGTGCTGGGGCTATTCGAGAATTGGCTTGGGCTATAAGAGAATTGGTTTGGGAAGGCCTGTCTACCTACCAGGGACAAGCAAGTAATTTGCTGGGACTATTACAGAATAGGCTTGGGAAAGCCTGTCTACCTACCAGGGGCAAGCAAGTAATTTGCTGGGACTATTACAGAATAGGCTTGGGAAGGCCTGTCTACCTACCAGGGGCAAGCAAGTAATATGCAGGGGCTATTAGAGAATTGGCTTGGGAAGGCCTGTCTACCTACAAGCAAATAATGTGCTGGCGCTATTAGAGAATTGGCTTGGGATATAAGAGAATTGGTTCGGGAAGTCCAGTCGACCTACCAGGGAGAAGTAAGTCATGGGCTGAGGCAATGAAAGAATAGGCTTGGAAAGGGCAGTCTACCTACCAGGGGCAAGCAAGTAATTTGCTGGGGCGATGAGAGAAAAGGCTTGGGAAGGCCTGTCTACCTACCAGGGGCAAGAAAATAATGTGCTGGGGCTATTCGAGAATTGGCTTGGGCTATAAGAGAATTGGTTTGGGAAGGCCTGTCTACCTACCAGGGGCAAGCAAGTAATTTGATGGGACTATTACAGAATAGGCTTGGGAAAGCCTGTCTACCTACCAGGGGCAAGCAAGTAAAGTGCAGGGGCTATTAGAGAATTGGCTTGGGAAGGCCTGTCTACCTACCAGGGGCAAGCAAGTAATATGCTGGGGCTATTCGAGAATTGGCTTGGGCTATAAGAGAATTGGTTTGGGAAGGCCTGTCTGCCTACCAAGGGCAAGCAAGTAATTTGCTGGGACTTTTACAGAATAGGCTTGGGAAAGCCTGTCTACCTACCAGGGGCAAGCAAGTAAAGTGCAGGGGCTATTAGAGAATTGGCTTGGGAAGGCCTGTCTACCTACCAGGGGCAAGCAAATAATGTGCTGGGGCTATTCGAGAATTGGCTTGGGCTATAAGAGAATTGGTTTGGGAAGGCCTGTCTACCTACCAGGGACAAGCAAGTAATTTGCTGGGACTATTACAGAATAGGCTTGGGAAAGCCTGTCTACCTACCAGGGGCAAGCAAGTAATTTGCTGGGACTTTTACAGAATAGGCTTGGGAAGGCCTGTCTACCTACCAGGGGCAAGCAAGTAATGTGCAGGGGCTATTAGAGAATTGGCTTGGGATATAAGAGAATTGGCTCGGGAATGCCAGTGGACCTACCAGGGAGAAGTAAGTCATGGGCTGAGGCAATGAGAGAATAGGCTTGGGAAGGGCAGTCTACCTACCAGGGGCAAGGAAGTATTTTGCTGGGGCTATTAGAGAATTGGCTTGGGAAGGCCTGTCTACCTACCAGGGGCAAGCAAATAATATGCTGGGGCTATTCGAGAATTGGCTTGGGCTGTGAGAGAATTGGTTTGGGAAGGCCTGTCTACCTACCAGGGGCAAGCAAGTAATTTGCTGGGACTATTACAGAATAGGCTTGGGAAGGCCTGTCTACCTACCAGGGGCAAGCATGTAAAGTACAGGGGCTATTAGAGAATTGGCTTGGGAAGGCCTGTCTGCCTACCAAGGGCAAGCAAGTAATTTGCTGGGACTTTTACAGAATAGGCTTGGTAAAGCCTGTCTACCTACCAGTGGCAAGCAAGTAATGTGCTGGGGCTATTCGAGAATTGGCTTGGGCTATAAGAGAATTGGTTTGGGAAGGCCTGTCTACCTACCAGGGACAAGCAAGTAATTTGCTGGGACTTTTACAGAATAGGCTTGGGAAAGCCTGTCTACCTACCAGGGGCAAGCAAGTAAAGTGCAGGGGCTATTAGAGAATTGGCTTGGGAAGGCCTGTCTACCTACAAGGGGCAAGCAAGTAATTTGCTGGGACTATTACAGAATAGGCTTGGGAAGCCCTGTCTACCATACTGAGGCAAGCAAGTAATTTGCTGGGGCTATTACAGAATAGGCTTGGGAAAGCCTGTCTACATACCAGGGGCAAGCAAGTAATTTGCTGGGACTATTACAGAATAGGCTTGGGAAAGCCTGTCTACCTACCAGGGGCAAGCAAGTAATTTGCTGGGACTATTACAGAATAGGTTTGGGAAGGCCTGTCTACCTACCAGGGGCAAGCAAATAATGTGCTGGGGCTATTCGAGAATTGGCTTGGGCTATAAGAGAATTGGTTTGGGAATACCTGTCTACCTACCAAGGACAAGCAAGTAATTTGCTGGGACTATTACAGAATAGGCTAGGGAAGCCTGTCTACCTACCAGGAGCAAGCAAGTAATTTGCTGGGGCTATTACAGATTAGGCTTGGGAAGGCCTGTCTACCTACCAGGTACAAGCAAGTAATTTGCTAGGACTATTACAGAATAGGCTTGGGAAAGCCTGTCTACCTACCAGGGGCAAGCAAGTAATTTGCTGGGACTATTACAGAATAGGCTTGGGAAGGCCTGTCTACCTACCAGGGGCAAGCAAGTAATGTGCAGGGGCTATGAGAGAAAAGGCTTGGGAAGGCCTGTCTGCCTACCAGGGGCAAGCAAGTAATTTGCAGGGGCTATTACAGAATAGTTTTGTGAAGGCCTGTCTAGCTACCAGGGACAAGCAAGTAATTTGCTGGGACTATTACAGAATAGGCTTGGGAAGGCCTGTCTACCTACCAGGGGCAAGCAAGTAATGTGCAGGGGCTATTAGAGAATTGGCTTGGGACATAAGAGAATTGGCTCGGGAAGGCCAGTGGTCCTACCAGGGAGAAGTAAGTCATGGGCTGAGGCAATGAGAGAATAGGCTAGGGAAGGGCAGTCTACCTACCAGGGGCAAGCAAGTATTTTGCTGGGGCTATTAGAGAATTGGCTTGGGAAGGCCTGTCTACCTACCAGGGGCAAGCAAATAATATGCTGGGGCTATTCGAGAATTGGCTTGGGCTATGAGAGAATTGGTTTGGGAAGGCCTGTCTACCTACCAGGGGCAAGCAAGTAATTTGCTGGGACTATTACAGAATAGGCTTGGGAAGGCCTGTCTACCTACCAGGGGCAAGCAAGTAAAGTACAGGGGCTATTAGAGAATTGGTTTGGGAAGGCCTGTCTGCCTACCAAGGGCAAGCAAGTAATTTGTTGGGACTATTACAGAATAGGTTGGGAAAGCCTGTCTAACTACCAGGGGCAAACAAGTAAAGTGCAGGGGCTATTACAGAAGAGGCTTGGGAAGGCCTGTTTACCTACCAGGGAGAAATAAGTCATGGGCTGAGGCGGTGAGAGAATAGGATTGGGAAGGCGTGTCTACCTACCAGGGGCAAGCAAGTAATTTGCAGCGGCTATTATAGAATAGGCTTGGGAAAACCTGTCTACCTACCAGGGGCAAGCAAGTAATGTGCAGGGGCTATTATAGAATTGGCTTGGGAAGGCCTGTCTACCTACAAGCAAATAATGTGCTGGCGCTATTAGAGAATATGCTTGGGATATAAGAGAATTGGTTCGGGAAGTCCAGTCGACCTACCAGGGAGAAGTAAGTCATGGGCTGAGGCAATGAAAGAATAGGCTTGGAAAGGGCAGTCTACCTACCAGGGGCAAGCAAGTAATTTGCTGGGGCGATGAGAGAAAAGGCTTGGGAAGGCCTGTCTACCTACCAGGGGCAAGAAAATAATGTGCTGGGGCTATTCGAGAATTGGCTTGGGCTATAAGAGAATTGGTTTGGGAAGGCCTGTCTACCTACCAGGGGCAAGCAAGTAATTTGATGGGACTATTACAGAATAGGCTTGGGAAAGCCTGTCTACCTACCAGGGGCAAGCAAGTAAAGTGCAGGGGCTATTAGAGAATTGGCTTGGGAAGGCCTGTCTACCTACCAGGGGCAAGCAAGTAATATGCTGGGGCTATTCGAGAATTGGCTTGGGCTATAAGAAAATTGGTTTGGGAAGGCCTGTCTGCCTACCAAGGGCAAGCAAGTAATTTGCTGGGACTTTTACAGAATAGGCTTGGGAAAGCCTGTCTACCTACCAGGGGCAAGCAAGTAAAGTGCAGGGGCTATTAGAGAATTGGCTTGGGAAGGCCTGTCTACCTACCAGGGGCAAGCAAATAATGTGCTGGGGCTATTCGAGAATTGGCTTGGGCTATAAGAGAATTGGTTTGGGAAGGCCTGTCTACCTACCAGGGACAAGCAAGTAATTTGCTGGGACTATTACAGAATAGGCTTGGGAAAGCCTGTCTACCTACCAGGGGCAAGCAAGTAATTTGCTGGGACTATTACAGAATAGGCTTGGGAAGGCCTGTCTACCTACCAGGGGCAAGCAAGTAATGTGCAGTGGCTATTAGAGAATTGGCTTGGGATATAAGAGAATTGGCTCGGGAATGCCAGTGGACCTACCAGGGAGAAGTAAGTCATGGGCTGAGGCAATGAGAGAATAGGCTTGGGAAGGGCAGTCTACCTACCAGGGGCAAGGAAGTATTTTGATGGGGCTATTAGAGAATTGGCTTGGGAAGGCCTGTCTACCTACCAGGGGCAAGCAAATAATATGCTGGGGCTATTCGAGAATTGGCTTGGGCTGTGAGAGAATTGGTTTGGGAAGGCCTGTCTACCTACCAGGGGCAAGCAAGTAATTTGCTGGGACTATTACAGAATAGGCTTGGGAAGGCCTGTCTACCTACCAGGGGCAAGCATGTAAAGTACAGGGGCTATTAGAGAATTGGCTTGGGAAGGCCTGTCTGCCTACCAAGGGCAAGCAAGTAATTTGCTGGGACTTTTACAGAATAGGCTTGGTAAAGCCTGTCTACCTACCAGTGGCAAGCAAGTAATGTGCTGGGGCTATTCGAGAATTGGCTTGGGCTATAAGAGAATTGGTTTGGGAAGGCCTGTCTACCTACCAGGGACAAGCAAGTAATTTGCTGGGACTATTACAGAATAGGCTTGGGAAGGCCTGTGTACCTACCAAGGAGAAATAAGTCATGGGCTGAGGCGATGAGAGAATAGGCTTGGGAAGGCCTATTTACCTACCAGGGGCAAGCAAGTAAAGTGCAGGGGCTATTAGAGAATTGGCTTGGGCTATAAGAGAATTGGTTTGGGAAGGCCTGTCTACCTACCAGGGGCAAGCAAGTAATTTGCAGCGGCTATTACAGAATAGGCTTGGGAAAACCTGTGTACCTACCAGGGGCAAGCAAGTAATGTGCAGGGGCTATTAGAGAATTGGCTTGGGAAGGCCTGTCTACCTACAAGCAAATAATGTGCTGGCGCTATTAGAGAATTGGCTTGGGATATAAGAGAATTGGTTCGGGAAGGCCAGTCGACCTACCAGGGAGAAGTAAGTCATGGGCTGAGGCAATGAAAGAATAGGCTTGGGAAGGGCAGTCTACCTACCAGGGGCAAGCAAGTAATTTGCTGGGGCGATGAGAGAAAAGGCTTGGGAAGGCCTGTCTACCTACCAGGGGCAAGAAAATAATGTGCTGGGGCTATTCGAGAATTGGCTTGGGCTATAAGAGAATTGGTTTGGGAAGGCCTGTCTACCTACCAGGGGCAAGCAAGTAATTTGCTGGGACTATTACAGAATAGGCTTGGGAAAGCCTGTCTACCTACCAGGGGCAAGCAAATAATATGCTGGGGCTATTCGAGAATTGGCTTGGGCTATAAGAGAATTGGTTTGGGAAGGCCTGTCTACCTACCAGGGGCAAGCAAGTAATTTGCTGGGGCTATTACAGAATAGGCTTGGGAAGGCCTGTCTACCTACCAGGGGCAAGCAAGTAATTTGCTGGGACTATTACAGAATAGGCTTGGGAAGCCCTGTCTACCATACTGAGGCAAGCAAGTAATTTGCTGGGGCTATTACAGAATAGGCTTGGGAAAGCCTGTCTACATACCAGGGGCAAGCAAGTAATTTGCTGGGACTATTACAGAATAGGCTTGGGAAAGCTTGTCTACCTACCAGGGGCAAGCAAGTAATTTGCTGGGACTATTACAGAATAGGTTTGGGAAGGCCTGTCTACCTACCAGGGGCAAGCAAGTAATGTGCAGGGGCTATGAGAGAAAAGTCTTGGGAAGGCCTGTCTACCTACCTGGGGCAAGCAAGTAATTTGCTGGGGCTATTACAGAATAGGCTTGGGAAGGCCTGTCTACCTACCAGTGGCAAGCAAGTAATTTGCTGGGGCTATTACAGAATAGGCTTGGGAAGGCCTGTCTACCTACCAGGGGCAAGCAAGTAATTTGCTGGGACTATTACAGAATAGGTTGGGAAAGCCTGTCTAACTACCAGGGGCAAACAAGTAAAGTGCAGGGGCTATTAGAGAATTGGCTTGGGAAGGCCTGTCTGCCTACCAGGGGCAAGCAAGTAATTTGCTGGGGCTATTACAGAATAGGCTTGGGAAAACCTGTCTACCTACCAGGGGCAAGCAAGTAATGTGCAGGGGCTATTAGAGAATTGGCTCGGGATATAAGATAATTGGCTCGGGAATGCCAGTGGACCTACCAGGGAGAAGTAAGTCATGGGCTGAGGCAATGAGAGAATAGGCTTGGGAAGGGCAGTCTACCTACCAGGGGCAAGGAAGTATTTTGCTGGGGCTATTAGAGAATTGGCTTGGGAAGGCCTGTCTACCTACCAGGGGCAAGCAATAATATGCTGGGGCTATTCGAGAATTGGCTTGGGCTATGAGAGAATTGGTTTGGGAAGGCCTGTCTACCTACCAGGGGCAAGCAAGTAATTTGCTGGGACTATTACAGAATAGGCTTGGGAAGGCCTGTCTACCTACCAGGGGCAAGCAAGTAATTTGCTGGGACTATTACAGAATAGGTTGGGAAAGCCTGTCTAACTACCAGGGGCAAACAAGTAAAGTGCAGGGGCTATTAGAGAATTGGCTTGGGAAGGCCTGTCTGCCTACCAGGGGCAAGCAAGTAATTTGCTGGGGCTATTACAGAATAGGCTTGGGAAGGCCTGTCTACCTACCAGGGGCAAGCAAGTAATTTACAGCGGCTATTACAGAAGAGGCTTGGGAAGGCCTGTTTACCTACCAGGGAGAAATAAGTCATGGGCTGAGGCGGTGAGAGAATAGGATTGGGAAGGCGTGTCTACCTACCAGGGGCAAGCAAGTAATTTGCAGCGGCTATTATAGAATAGGCTTGGGAAAACCTGTCTACCTACCAGGGGCAAGCAAGTAATGTGCAGGGGCTATTAGAGAATTGGTTTGGGAAGGCCTGTCTGCCTACCAAGGGCAAGCAAGTAATTTGCTGGGACTATTACAGAATAGGTTGGGAAAGCCTGTCTAACTACCAGGGGCAAACAAGTAAAGTGCAGGGGCTATTAGAGAATTGGCTTGGGAAGGCCTGTCTGCCTACCAGGGGCAAGCAAGTAATTTGCTGGGGCTATTACAGAATAGGCTTGGGAAGGCCTGTTTACCTACCAGGGAGAAATAAGTCATGGGCTGAGGCGGTGAGAGAATAGGATTGGGAAGGCGTGTCTACCTACCAGGGGCAAGCAAGTAATTTGCAGCTGCTATTATAGAATAGGCTTGGGAAAACCTGTCTACCTACCAGGGGCAAGCAAGTAATGTGCAGGGGCTATTATAGAATTGGCTTGGGAAGGCCTACAAGCAAATAATGTGCTGGCGCTATTAGAGAATTGGCTTGGGATATAAGAGAATTGGTTCGGGAAGTCCAGTCGACCTACCAGGGAGAAGTAAGTCATGGGCTGAGGCAATGAAAGAATAGGCTTGGAAAGGGCAGTCTACCTACCAGGGGCAAGCAAGTAATTTGCTGGGGCGATGAGAGAAAAGGCTTGGGAAGGCCTGTCTACCTACCAGGGGCAAGAAAATAATGTGCTGGGGCTATTCGAGAATTGGCTTGGGCTATAAGAGAATTGGTTTGGGAAGGCCTGTCTACCTACCAGGGGCAAGCAAGTAATTTGATGGGACTATTACAGAATAGGCTTGGGAAAGCCTGTCTACCTACCAGGGGCAAGCAAGTAAAGTGCAGAAGCTCTTAGAGAATTGGCTTGGGAAGGCCTGTCTACCTACCAGGGGCAAGCAAGTAATATGCTGGGGCTATTCGAGAATTGGCTTGGGCTATAAGAGAATTGGTTTGGGAAGGCCTGTCTGCCTACCAAGGGCAAGCAAGTAATTTGCTGGGACTTTTACAGAATAGGCTTGGGAAAGCCTGTCTACCTACCAGGGGCAAGCAAGTAAAGTGCAGGGGCTATTAGAGAATTGGCTTGGGAAGGCCTGTCTACCTACCAGGGGCAAGCAAATAATGTGCTGGGGCTATTCGAGAATTGGCTTGGGCTATAAGAGAATTGGTTTAGGAAGGCCTGTCTACCTACCAGGGACAAGCAAGTAATTTGCTGGGACTATTACAGAATAGGCTTGGGAAAGCCTGTCTACCTACCAGGGGCAAGCAAGTAATTTGCTGGGACTATTACAGAATAGGCTTGGGAAGGCCTGTCTACCTACCAGGGGCAAGCAAGTAATGTGCAGGGGCTATTAGAGAATTGGCTTGGGAAGGCCTGTCTACCTACAAGCAAATAATGTGCTGGCGCTATTAGAGAATTGGCTTGGGATATAAGAGAATTGGTTCGGGAAGTCCAGTCGACCTACCAGGGAGAAGTAAGTCATGGGCTGAGGCAATGAAAGAATAGGCTTGGAAAGGGCAGTCTACCTACCAGGGGCAAGCAAGTAATTTGCTGGGGCGATGAGAGAAAAGGCTTGGGAAGGCCTGTCTACCTACCAGGGGCAAGAAAATAATGTGCTGGGGCTATTCGAGAATTGGCTTGGGCTATAAGAGAATTGGTTTGGGAAGGCCTGTCTACCTACCAGGGGCAAGCAAGTAATTTGATGGGACTATTACAGAATAGGCTTGGGAAAGCCTGTCTACCTACCAGGGGCAAGCAAGTAAAGTGCAGGGGCTATTAGAGAATTGGCTTGGGAAGGCCTGTCTACCTACCAGGGGCAAGCAAGTAATATGCTGGGGCTATTCGAGAATTGGCTTGGGCTATAAGAGAATTGGTTTGGGAAGGCCTGTCTGCCTACCAAGGGCAAGCAAGTAATTTGCTGGGACTTTTACAGAATAGGCTTGGGAAAGCCTGTCTACCTACCAGGGGCAAGCAAGTAAAGTGCAGGGGCTATTAGAGAATTGGCTTGGGAAGGCCTGTCTACCTACCAGGGGCAAGCAAATAATGTGCTGGGGCTATTCGAGAATTGGCTTGGGCTATAAGAGAATTGGTTTGGGAAGGCCTGTCTACCTACCAGGGACAAGCAAGTAATTTGCTGGGACTATTACAGAATAGGCTTGGGAAAGCCTGTCTACCTACCAGGGGCAAGCAAGTAATTTGCTGGGACTATTACAGAATAGGCTTGGGAAGGCCTGTCTACCTACCAGGGGCAAGCAAGTAATGTGCAGGGGCTATTAGAGAATTGGCTTGGGATATAAGAGAATTGGCTCGGGAATGCCAGTGGACCTACCAGGGAGAAGTAAGTCATGGGCTGAGGCAATGAGAGAATAGGCTTGGGAAGGGCAGTCTACCTACCAGGGGCAAGGAAGTATTTTGCTGGGGCTATTAGAGAATTGGCTTGGGAAGGCCTGTCTACCTACCAGGGGCAAGCAAATAATATGCTGGGGCTATTTGAGAATTGGCTTGGGCTGTGAGAGAATTGGTTTGGGAAGGCCTGTCTACCTACCAGGGGCAAGCAAGTAATTTGCTGGGACTATTACAGAATAGGCTTGGGAAGGCCTGTCTACCTACCAGGGGCAAGCATGTAAAGTACAGGGGCTATTAGAGAATTGGCTTGGGAAGGCCTGTCTGCCTACCAAGGGCAAGCAAGTAATTTGCTGGGACTTTTACAGAATAGGCTTGGTAAAGCCTGTCTACCTACCAGTGGCAAGCAAGTAATGTGCTGGGGCTATTCGAGAATTGGCTTGGGCTATAAGAGAATTGGTTTGGGAAGGCCTGTCTACCTACCAGGGACAAGCAAGTAATTTGCTGGGACTTTTACAGAATAGGCTTGGGAAAGCCTGTCTACCTACCAGGGGCAAGCAAGTAAAGTGCAGGGGCTATTAGAGAATTGGCTTGGGAAGGCCTGTCTACCTACCAGGGGCAAGCAAGTAATTTGCTGGGACTATTACAGAATAGGCTTGGGAAGCCCTGTCTACCATACTGAGGCAAGCAAGTAATTTGCTGGGGCTATTACAGAATAGGCTTGGGAAAGCCTGTCTACATACCAGGGGCAAGCAAGTAATTTGCTGGGACTATTACAGAATAGGCTTGGGAAAGCCTGTCTACCTACCAGGGGCAAGCAAGTAATTTGCTGGGACTATTACAGAATAGGTTTGGGAAGGCCTGTCTACCTACCAGGGGCAAGCAAATAATGTGCTGGGGCTATTCGAGAATTGGCTTGGGCTATAAGAGAATTGGTTTGGGAATACCTGTCTACCTACCAGGGACAAGCAAGTAATTTGCTGGGACTATTACAGAATAGGCTTGGGAAGCCTGTCTACCTACCAGGAGCAAGCAAGTAATTTGCTGGGGCTATTACAGAATAGGCTTGGGAAGGCCTGTCTACCTACCAGGTACAAGCAAGTAATTTGCTAGGACTATTACAGAATAGGCTTGGGAAAGCCTGTCTACCTACCAGGGGCAAGCAAGTAATTTGCTGGGACTATTACAGAATAGGCTTGGGAAGGCCTGTCTACCTACCAGGGGCAAGCAAGTAATGTGCAGGGGCTATGAGAGAAAAGGCTTGGGAAGGCCTGTCTGCCTACCAGGGGCAAGCAAGTAATTTGCAGGGGCTATTACAGAATAGTTTTGTGAAGGCCTGTCTAGCTACCAGGGACAAGCAAGTAATTTGCTGGGACTATTACAGAATAGGCTTGGGAAGGCCTGTCTACCTACCAGGGGCAAGCAAGTAATGTGCAGGGGCTATTAGAGAATTGGCTTGGGATATAAGAGAATTGGCTCGGGAAGGCCAGTGGTCCTACCAGGGAGAAGTAAGTCATGGGCTGAGGCAATGAGAGAATAGGCTAGGGAAGGGCAGTCTACCTACCAGGGGCAAGCAAGTATTTTGCTGGGGCTATTAGAGAATTGGCTTGGGAAGGCCTGTCTACCTACCAGGGGCAAGCAAATAATATGCTGGGGCTATTCGAGAATTGGCTTGGGCTATGAGAGAATTGGTTTGGGAAGGCCTGTCTACCTACCAGGGGCAAGCAAGTAATTTGCTGGGACTATTACAGAATAGGCTTGGGAAGGCCTGTCTACCTACCAGGGGCAAGCAAGTAAAGTACAGGGGCTATTAGAGAATTGGTTTGGGAAGGCCTGTCTGCCTACCAAGGGCAAGCAAGTAATTTGCTGGGACTTTTACAGAATAGGCTTGGGAAGGCCTGTCTACCTACCAGGGGCAAGCAAGTAATTTACAGCGGCTATTACAGAAGAGGCTTGGGAAGGCCTGTTTACCTACCAGGGAGAAATAAGTCATGGGCTGAGGCGGTGAGAGAATAGGATTGGGAAGGCGTGTCTACCTACCAGGGGCAAGCAAGTAATTTGCAGCGGCTATTATAGAATAGGCTTGGGAAAACCTGTCTACCTACCAGGGGCAAGCAAGTAATGTGCAGGGGCTATTATAGAATTGGCTTGGGAAGGCCTGTCTACCTACAAGCAAATAATGTGCTGGCGCTATTAGAGAATATGCTTGGGATATAAGAGAATTGGTTCGGGAAGTCCAGTCGACCTACCAGGGAGAAGTAAGTCATGGGCTGAGGCAATGAAAGAATAGGCTTGGAAAGGGCAGTCTACCTACCAGGGGCAAGCAAGTAATTTGCTGGGGCGATGAGAGAAAAGGCTTGGGAAGGCCTGTCTACCTACCAGGGGCAAGAAAATAATGTGCTGGGGCTATTCGAGAATTGGCTTGGGCTATAAGAGAATTGGTTTGGGAAGGCCTGTCTACCTACCAGGGGCAAGCAAGTAATTTGATGGGACTATTACAGAATAGGCTTGGGAAAGCCTGTCTACCTACCAGGGGCAAGCAAGTAAAGTGCAGGGGCTATTAGAGAATTGGCTTGGGAAGGCCTGTCTACCTACCAGGGGCAAGCAAGTAATATGCTGGGGCTATTCGAGAATTGGCTTGGGCTATAAGAAAATTGGTTTGGGAAGGCCTGTCTGCCTACCAAGGGCAAGCAAGTAATTTGCTGGGACTTTTACAGAATAGGCTTGGGAAAGCCTGTCTACCTACCAGGGGCAAGCAAGTAAAGTGCAGGGGCTATTAGAGAATTGGCTTGGGAAGGCCTGTCTACCTACCAGGGGCAAGCAAATAATGTGCTGGGGCTATTCGAGAATTGGCTTGGGCTATAAGAGAATTGGTTTGGGAAGGCCTGTCTACCTACCAGGGACAAGCAAGTAATTTGCTGGGACTATTACAGAATAGGCTTGGGAAAGCCTGTCTACCTACCAGGGGCAAGCAAGTAATTTGCTGGGACTATTACAGAATAGGCTTGGGAAGGCCTGTCTACCTACCAGGGGCAAGCAAGTAATGTGCAGGGGCTATTAGAGAATTGGCTTGGGATATAAGAGAATTGGCTCGGGAATGCCAGTGGACCTACCAGGGAGAAGTAAGTCATGGGCTGAGGCAATGAGAGAATAGGCTTGGGAAGGGCAGTCTACCTACCAGGGGAAAGGAAGTATTTTGCTGGGGCTATTAGAGAATTGGCTTGGGAAGGCCTGTCTACCTACCAGGGGCAAGCAAATAATATGCTGGGGCTATTCGAGAATTGGCTTGGGCTGTGAGAGAATTGGTTTGGGAAGGCCTGTCTACCTACCAGGGGCAAGCAAGTAATTTGCTGGGACTATTACAGAATAGGCTTGGGAAGGCCTGTCTACCTACCAGGGGCAAGCATGTAAAGTACAGGGGCTATTAGAGAATTGGCTTGGGAAGGCCTGTCTGCCTACCAAGGGCAAGCAAGTAATTTGCTGGGACTTTTACAGAATAGGCTTGGTAAAGCCTGTCTACCTACCAGTGGCAAGCAAGTAATGTGCTGGGGCTATTCGAGAATTGGCTTGGGCTATAAGAGAATTGGTTTGGGAAGGCCTGTCTACCTACCAGGGACAAGCAAGTAATTTGCTGGGACTATTACAGAATAGGCTTGGGAAGGCCTGTGTACCTACCAAGGAGAAATAAGTCATGGGCTGAGGCGATGAGAGAATAGGCTTGGGAAGGCCTATTTACCTACCAGGGGCAAGCAAGTAAAGTGCAGGGGCTATTAGAGAATTGGCTTGGGCTATAAGAGAATTGGTTTGGGAAGGCCTGTCTACCTACCAGGGGCAAGCAAGTAATTTGCAGCGGCTATTACAGAATAGGCTTGGGAAAACCTGTGTACCTACCAGGGGCAAGCAAGTAATGTGCAGGGGCTATTAGAGAATTGGCTTGGGAAGGCCTGTCTACCTACAAGCAAATAATGTGCTGGCGCTATTAGAGAATTGGCTTGGGATATAAGAGAATTGGTTCGGGAAGGCCAGTCGACCTACCAGGGAGAAGTAAGTCATGGGCTGAGGCAATTAAAGAATAGGCTTGGGAAGGGCAGTCTACCTACCAGGGGCAAGCAAGTAATTTGCTGGGGCGATGAGAGAAAAGGCTTGGGAAGGCCTGTCTACCTACCAGGGGCAAGAAAATAATGTGCTGGGGCTATTCGAGAATTGGCTTGGGCTATAAGAGAATTGGTTTGGGAAGGCCTGTCTACCTACCAGGGGCAAGCAAGTAATTTGCTGGGACTATTACAGAATAGGCTTGGGAAAGCCTGTCTACCTACCAGGGGCAAGCAAATAATATGCTGGGGCTATTCGAGAATTGGCTTGGGCTATAAGAGAATTGGTTTGGGAAGGCCTGTCTACCTACCAGGGGCAAGCAAGTAATTTGCTGGGGCTATTACAGAATAGGCTTGGGAAGGCCTGTCTACCTACCAGGGGCAAGCAAGTAATTTGCTGGGACTATTACAGAATAGGCTTGGGAAGCCCTGTCTACCATACTGAGGCAAGCAAGTAATTTGCTGGGGCTATTACAGAATAGGCTTGGGAAAGCCTGTCTACATACCAGGGGCAAGCAAGTAATTTGCTGGGACTATTACAGAATAGGCTTGGGAAAGCTTGTCTACCTACCAGGGGCAAGCAAGTAATTTGCTGGGACTATTACAGAATAGGTTTGGGAAGGCCTGTCTACCTACCAGGGGCAAGCAAGTAATGTGCAGGGGCTATGAGAGAAAAGGCTTGGGAAGGCCTGTCTACCTACCTGGGGCAAGCAAGTAATTTGCTGGGGCTATTACAGAATAGGCTTGGGAAGGCCTGTCTACCTACCAGTGGCAAGCAAGTAATTTGCTGGGGCTATTACAGAATAGGCTTGGGAAGGCCTGTCTACCTACCAGGGGCAAGCAAGTAATTTGCTGGGACTATTACAGAATAGGTTGGGAAAGCCTGTCTAACTACCAGGGGCAAACAAGTAAAGTGCAGGGGCTATTAGAGAATTGGCTTGGGAAGGCCTGTCTGCCTACCAGGGGCAAGCAAGTAATTTGCTGGGGCTATTACAGAATAGGCTTGGGAAAACCTGTCTACCTACCAGGGGCAAGCAAGTAATGTGCAGGGGCTATTAGAGAATTGGCTTGGGATATAAGATAATTGGCTCGGGAATGCCAGTGGACCTACCAGGGAGAAGTAAGTCATGGGCTGAGGCAATGAGAGAATAGGCTTGGGAAGGGCAGTCTACCTACCAGGGGCAAGGAAGTATTTTGCTGGGGCTATTAGAGAATTGGCTTGGGAAGGCCTGTCTACCTACCAGGGGCAAGCAATAATATGCTGGGGCTATTCGAGAATTGGCTTGGGCTATGAGAGAATTGGTTTGGGAAGGCCTGTCTACCTACCAGGGGCAAGCAATAATATGCTGGGGCTATTCGAGAATTGGCTTGGGCTATGAGAGAATTGGTTTGGGAAGGCCTGTCTACCTACCAGGGGCAAGCAAGTAATTTGCTGGGACTATTACAGAATAGGCTTGGGAAGGCCTGTCTACCTACCAGGGGCAAGCAAGTAATTTGCTGGGACTATTACAGAATAGGTTGGGAAAGCCTGTCTAACTACCAGGGGCAAACAAGTAAAGTGCAGGGGCTATTAGAGAATTGGCTTGGGAAGGCCTGTCTGCCTACCAGGGGCAAGCAAGTAATTTGCTGGGGCTATTACAGAATAGGCTTGGGAAGGCCTGTCTACCTACCAGGGGCAAGCAAGTAATTTACAGCGGCTATTACAGAAGAGGCTTGGGAAGGCCTGTTTACCTACCAGGGAGAAATAAGTCATGGGCTGAGGCGGTGAGAGAATAGGATTGGGAAGGCGTGTCTACCTACCAGGGGCAAGCAAGTAATTTGCAGCGGCTATTATAGAATAGGCTTGGGAAAACCTGTCTACCTACCAGGGGCAAGCAAGTAATGTGCAGGGGCTATTATAGAATTGGCTTGGGAAGGCCTGTCTACCTACAAGCAAATAATGTGCTGGCGCTATTAGAGAATTGGCTTGGGATATAAGAGAATTGGTTCGGGAAGTCCAGTCGACCTACCAGGGAGAAGTAAGTCATGGGCTGAGGCAATGAAAGAATAGGCTTGGAAAGGGCAGTCTACCTACCAGGGGCAAGCAAGTAATTTGCTGGGGCGATGAGAGAAAAGGCTTGGGAAGGCCTGTCTACCTACCAGGGGCAAGAAAATAATGTGCTGGGGCTATTCGAGAATTGGCTTGGGCTATAAGAGAATTGGTTTGGGAAGGCCTGTCTACCTACCAGGGGCAAGCAAGTAATTTGATGGGACTATTACAGAATAGGCTTGGGAAAGCCTGTCTACCTACCAGGGGCAAGCAAGTAAAGTGCAGGGGCTATTAGAGAATTGGCTTGGGAAGGCCTGTCTACCTACCAGGGGCAAGCAAGTAATATGCTGGGGCTATTCGAGAATTGGCTTGGGCTATAAGAGAATTGGTTTGGGAAGGCCTGTCTGCCTACCAAGGGCAAGCAAGTAATTTGCTGGGACTTTTACAGAATAGGCTTGGGAAAGCCTGTCTACCTACCAGGGGCAAGCAAGTAAAGTGCAGGGGCTATTAGAGAATTGGCTTGGGAAGGCCTGTCTACCTACCAGGGGCAAGCAAATAATGTGCTGGGGCTATTCGAGAATTGGCTTGGGCTATAAGAGAATTGGTTTGGGAAGGCCTGTCTACCTACCAGGGACAAGCAAGTAATTTGCTGGGACTATTACAGAATAGGCTTGGGAAAGCCTGTCTACCTACCAGGGGCAAGCAAGTAATTTGCTGGGACTATTACAGAATAGGCTTGGGAAGGCCTGTCTACCTACCAGGGGCAAGCAAGTAATGTGCAGGGGCTATTAGAGAATTGGCTTGGGATATAAGAGAATTGGCTCGGGAATGCCAGTGGACCTACCAGGGAGAAGTAAGTCATGGGCTGAGGCAATGAGAGAATAGGCTTGGGAAGGGCAGTCTACCTACAAGGGGCAAGGAAGTATTTTGCTGGGGCTATTAGAGAATTGGCTTGGGAAGGCCTGTCTACCTACCAGGGGCAAGCAAATAATATGCTGGGGCTATTCGAGAATTGGCTTGGGCTGTGAGAGAATTGGTTTGGGAAGGCCTGTCTACCTACCAGGGGCAAGCAAGTAATTTGCTGGGACTATTACAGAATAGGCTTGGGAAGGCCTGTCTACCTACCAGGGGCAAGCATGTAAAGTACAGGGGCTATTAGAGAATTGGCTTGGGCTATAAGAGAATTGGTTTGGGAAGGCCTGTCTACCTACCAGGGACAAGCAAGTAATTTGCTGGGACTATTACAGAATAGGCTTGGGAAGGCCTGTGTACCTACCAAGGAGAAATAAGTCATGGGCTGAGGCGATGAGAGAATAGGCTTGGGAAGGCCTATTTACCTACCAGGGGCAAGCAAGTAAAGTGCAGGGGCTATTAGAGAATTGGCTTGGGCTATAAGAGAATTGGTTTGGGAAGGCCTGTCTACCTACCAGGGGCAAGCAAGTAATTTGCAGCGGCTATTACAGAATAGGCTTGGGAAAACCTGTCTACCTACCAGGGGCAAGCAAGTAATGTGCAGGGGCTATTAGAGAATTGGCTTGGGAAGGCCTGTCTACCTACAAGCAAATAATGTGCTGGCGCTATTAGAGAATTGGCTTGGGATATAAGAGAATTGGTTCGGGAAGGCCAGTCGACCTACCAGGGAGAAGTAAGTCATGGGCTGAGGCAATGAAAGAATAGGCTTGGGAAGGGCAGTCTACCTACCAGGGGCAAGCAAGTAATTTGCTGGGGCGATGAGAGAAAAGGCTTGGGAAGGCCTGTCTACCTACCAGGGGCAAGAAAATAATGTGCTGGGGCTATTCGAGAATTGGCTTGGGCTATAAGAGAATTGGTTTGGGAAGGCCTGTCTACCTACCAGGGGCAAGCAAGTAATTTGCTGGGACTATTACAGAATAGGCTTGGGAAAGCCTGTCTACCTACCAGGGGCAAGCAAATAATATGCTGGGGCTATTCGAGAATTGGCTTGGGCTATAAGAGAATTGGTTTGGGAAGGCCTGTCTACCTACCAGGGGCAAGCAAGTAATTTGCTGGGACTATTACAGAATAGGCTTGGGAAGCCCTGTCTACCATACTGAGGCAAGCAAGTAATTTGCTGGGGCTATTACAGAATAGGCTTGGGAAAGCCTGTCTACATACCAGGGGCAAGCAAGTAATTTGCTGGGACTATTACAGAATAGGCTTGGGAAAGCCTGTCTACCTACCAGGGGCAAGCAAGTAATTTGCTGGGACTATTACAGAATAGGTTTGGGAAGGCCTGTCTACCTACCAGGGGCAAGCAAGTAATGTGCAGGGGCTATGAGAGAAAAGGCTTGGGAAGGCCTGTCCACCTACCTGGGGCAAGCAAGTAATTTGCTGGGGCTATTACAGAATAGGTTTGGGAAGACCTGTCTACCTACCAGGGGCAAGCAAGTAATTTGCTGGGGCGATGAGAGAAAAGGCTTGGGAAGGCCTGTCTACCTACCAGGGGCAAGAAAATAATGAGCTGGGGCTATTCGAGAATTGGCTTGGGCTATAAGAGAATTGGTTTGGGAAGGCCTGTCTACCTACCAGGGGCAAGCAAGTAATTTGCTGGGACTATTACAGAATAGGCTTGGGAAAGCCTGTCTACCTACCAGGGGCAAGCAAGTAAAGTGCAGGGGCTATTAGAGAGTTGGCTTGGGAAGGCCTGTCTACCTACCAGGGGCAAGCAAATAATGTGCTGGGGCTATTCGAGAATTGGCTTGGGCTATAAGAGAATTGGTTTGGGAAGGCCTGTCTACCTACCAGGGGCAAGCAAGTAATTTGCTGGGACTATTACAGAATAGGCTTGGGAAGGCCTGTCTACCTACCAGTGGCAAGCAAGTAATTTGCTGGGGCTATTAAAGAAAAGGCTTGGGAAGGCCTGTCTACCTACCAGGGGCAAGCAAATAATATGCTGGGGCTATTCGAGAATTGGCTTGGGCTATAAGAGAATTGGTTTGGGAAGGCCTGTCTACCTACCAGGGGAGAGCAAGTAATTTGCTGGGACTATTACAGAATAGGCTTGGGAAGGCCTGTCTACCTACCAGGGGCAAGCAAGTAATTTGCTGGGACTATTACAGAATAGGCTTGGGAAAGCCTGTCTACCTACCTGGGGCAAGCAAGTAAAGTGCAGGGGCTATTAGAGAATTGGCTTGGGAAGGCCTGTCTACCTACCAGGGGCAAGCAAATAATATGCTGGAGCTATTCGAGAATTGGCTTGGGCTATAAGAGAATTGGTTTGGGAAGGCCTGTCTACCTACCAGGGGCAAGCAAGTAATTTGCTGGGACTATTACAGAATAGGCTTGGGAAGGCCTGTCTACCTACCAGGGAGAAATAAGCCATGGGCTGAGGCGATGAGAGAATAGGCTTGGGAAGGCCTGTCTACCTACCAGGGGCAAGCAAGTAATTTGCTTGGACTATTACAGAATAGGCTTGGGAAAGCCTGTCTACCTATCAGGGGCAAGCAAGTAATGTGCAGGGGCTATTAGAGAATTGGCTTAGGAAGGCCTGTCTACCTACCAGGGGCAAGCAAATAATGTGCTGGGGCTATTCGAGAATTGGCTTGGGAAGGCCTGTCTACCTACCAGGGGAAAGCAAATAATTTGCTGGGGCTATTCGAGAATTGGCTTGGGCTATAAGAGAATTGGTTTGGGAAGGCCTGTCTACCTACCAGGGGCAAGCAAGTAATTTGCTGGGACTATTACAGAATAGGCTTGGGAAGCCCTGTCTACCTACCAGGAGCAAGCAAGTAATTTGCTGGGGCTAATACAGAATAGGCTTGGGAAGGCCTGTCTACCTACCAGGGACAAGCAAGTAATTTGCTAAGACTATTACAGAATAGGCTTGGGAAAGCCTGTCTACCTACCAGGGGCAAGCAAGTAATTTGCTGGGACTATTACAGAAAAGGCTTGGGAAGGCCTGTCTACCTACCAGGGGCAAGCAAGTAATGTGCAGGGGCTATTAGAGAATTGGCTTGGGATATAAGAGAATTGGCTCGGGAAGGCCATTGGTCCTACCAGGGAGAAGTAAGTCATGGGCTGAGGCAATGAGAGAATAGGCTAGGGAAGGGCAGTCTACCTACCAGGGGCAAGCAAGTATTTTGCTGGGGCTATTAGAGAATAGGCTTGGGAAGGCCTGTCTACCTACCAGGGACAAGCAAGTAATTTGCTAAGACTATTACAGAATAGGCTTGGGAAAGCCTGTCTACCTACCAGGGGCAAGCAAGTAATTTGCTGGGACTATTACAGAATAGGCTTGGGAAGGCCTGTCTACCTACCAGGGGCAAGCAAGTAATGTGCAGGGGCTATTAGAGAATTGGCTTGGGATATAAGAGAATTGGCTCGGGAATGCCAGTGGACCTACCAGGGAGAAGTAAGTCATGGGCTGAGGCAATGAGAGAATAGGCTTGGGAAGGGCAGTCTACCTACCAGGGGCAAGGAAGTATTTTGCTGGGGCTATTAGAGAATTGGCTTGGGAAGGCCTGTCTACCTACCAGGGGCAAGCAAATAATATGCTGGGGCTATTCGAGAATTGGCTTGGGCTATGAGAGAATTGGGTTGGGAAAGCCTGTCTACCTACCAGGGGCAAGCAAGTAATTTGCTGGGACTATTACAGAATAGGCTTGGGAAGGCCTGTCTACCTACCAGGGGCAAGCATGTAAAGTACAGGGGCTATTAGAGAATTGGCTTGCGAAGGCCTGTCTGCCTACCAAGGGCAAGCAAGTAATTTGTTGGGACTTTTACAGAATAGGCTTGGGAAAGCCTGTCTACCTACCAGGGGCAAGCAAGTAATGTGCTGGGGCTATTCGAGAATTGGCTTGGGCTATAAGAGAATTGGTTTGGGAAGGCCTGTCTACCTACCAGGGGAGAGCAAGTAATTTGCTGGGACTATTACAGAATAGGCTTGGGAAGGCCTGTCTACCTACCAGGGGCAAGCAAGTAATTTGCTGGGACTATTACAGAATAGGCTTGGGAAAGCCTGTCTACCTACCAGGGGCAAGCATGTAAAGTACAGGGGCTATTAGAGAATTGGCTTGCGAAGGCCTGTCTGCCTACCAAGGGCAAGCAAGTAATTTGTTGGGACTTTTACAGAATAGGCTTGGGAAAGCCTGTCTACCTACCAGGGGCAAGCAAGTAATGTGCTGGGGCTATTCGAGAATTGGCTTGGGCTATAAGAGAATTGGTTTGGGAAGGCCTGTCTACCTACCAGGGACAAGCAAGTAATTTGCTGGGACTATTACAGAATAGGCTTGGGAAGGCCTGTGTACCTACCAAGGAGAAATAAGTCATGGGCTGAGGCGATGAGAGAATAGGCTTGGGAAGGCCTATCTACCTACCAGGGGCAAGCAAGTAAAGTGCAGGGGCTATTAGAGAATTGGCTTGGGAAGGCCTGTCTACCTACCAGGGGCAAGCAAATAATATGCTGGAGCTATTCGAGAATTGGCTTGGGCTATAAGAGAATTGGTTTGGGAAGGCCTGTCTACCTACCAGGGGCAAGCAAGTAATTTGATGGGACTATTACAGAATAGGCTTGGGAAAGCCTGTCTACCTACCAGGGGCAAGCAAGTAAAGTGCAGGGGCTATTACAGAATAGGCTTGGGAAAACCTGTCTACCTACCAGGGGCAAGCAAGTAATGTCCAGGGGCTATTAGAGAATTGGCTTGGGAAGGCCTGTCTAACTACAAGCAAATAATGTGCTGGCGCTATTAGAGAATTGGCTTGGGATATAAGAGAATTGGTTCGGGAAGGCCAATCGACCTACAAGGGAGAAGTAAGTCATGGGCTGAGGCAATGAAAGAATAGGCTTGGGAAGGGCAGTCTACCTACCAGGGGCAAGCAAGTAATTTGCTGGGGCGATGAGAGAAAAGGCTTGGGAAGGCCTGTCTACCTACCAGGGGCAAGAAAACAATGTGCTGGGGCTATTCGAGAATTGGCTTGGGCTATAAGAGAATTGGTTTGGGAAGGCCTGTCTACCTACCAGGGGCAAGCAAGTAATTTGATGGGACTATTACAGAATAGGCTTGGGAAAGCCTGTCTACCTACCAGGGGCAAGCAAGTAAAGTGCAGGGGCTATTAGAGAATTGGCTTGGGAAGGCCTGTCTACCTACCAGGGGAAAGCAAATAATTTGCTGGGGCTATTCGAGAATTGGCTTGGGCTATAAGAGAATTGGTTTGGGAAGGCCTGTCTACCTACCAGGGGCAAGCAAGTAATTTGCTGGGACTATTACAGAATAGGCTTGGGAAGCCCTGTCTACCTACCAGGAGCAAGCAAGTAATTTGCTGGGGCTATTACAGAATAGGCTTGGGAAGGCCTGTCTACCTACCAGGTACAAGCAAGTAATTTGCTAGGACTATTACAGAATAGGCTTGGGAAAGCCTGTCTACCTACCAGGGGCAAGCAAGTAATTTGCTGGGACTATTACAGAATAGGCTTGGGAAGGCCTGTCTACCTACCAGGGGCAAGCAAGTAATGTGCAGGGGCTATGAGAGAAAAGGCTTGGGAAGGCCTGTCTGCCTACCAGGGGCAAGCAAGTAATTTGCAGGGGCTATTACAGAATAGGTTTGGGAAGGCCTGTCTAGCTACCAGGGACAAGCAAGTAATTTGCTGGGACTATTACAGAATAGGCTTGGGAAGGCCTGTCTACCTACCAGGGGCAAGCAAGTAATGTGCAGGGGCTATTAGAGAATTGGCTTGGGATATAAGAGAATTGGCTCGGGAAGGCCAGTGGTCCTACCAGGGAGAAGTAAGTCATGGGCTGAGGCAATGAGAGAATAGGCTAGGGAAGGGCAGTCTACCTACCAGGGGCAAGCAAGTATTTTGCTGGGGCTATTAGAGAATTGGCTTGGGAAGGCCTGTCTACCTACCAGGGGCAAGCAAATAATATGCTGGGGCTATTTGAGAATTGGCTTGGGCTATGAGAGAATTGGTTTGGGAAGGCCTGTCTACCTACAAGCAAATAATGTGCTGGCGCTATTAGAGAATTGGCTTGGGATATAAGAGAATTGGTTCGGGAAGTCCAGTCGACCTACCAGGGAGAAGTAAGTCATGGGCTGAGGCAATGAGAGAATAGGCTAGGGAAGGGCAGTCTACCTACCAGGGGCAAGCAAGTAATTTGCTGGGACTATTACAGAATAGGCTTGGGAAGGCCTGTCTACCTACCAGGGGCAAGCAAGTAAAGTACAGGGGCTATTAGAGAATTGGTTTGGGAAGGCCTGTCTGCCTACCAAGGGCAAGCAAGTAATTTGCTGGGACTATTACAGAATAGGTTGGGAAAGCCTGTCTAACTACCAGGGGCAAACAAGTAAAGTGCAGGGGCTATTAGAGAATTGGCTTGGGAAGACCTGTCTAACTACCAGGGGCAAGCAAGTAATTTACAGCGGCTATTACAGAAGAGGCTTGGGAAGGCCTGTTTACCTACCAGGGAGAAATAAGTCATGGGCTGAGGCGGTGAGAGAATAGGATTGGGAAGGCGTGTCTACCTACCAGGGGCAAGCAAGTAATTTGCAGCGGCTATTATAGAATAGGCTTGGGAAAACCTGTCTACCTACCAGGGGCAAGCAAGTAATGTGCAGGGGCTATTATAGAATTGGCTTGGGAAGGCCTGTCTACCTACAAGCAAATAATGTGCTGGCGCTATTAGAGAATTGGCTTGGGATATAAGAGAATTGGTTCGGGAAGTCCAGTCGACCTACCAGGGAGAAGTAGGTCATGGGCTGAGGCAATGAAAGAATAGGTTTGGAAAGGGCAGTCTACCTACCAGGGGCAAGCAAGTAATTTGCTGGGGCGATGAGAGAAAAGGCTTGGGAAGGCCTGTCTACCTACCAGGGGCAAGAAAATAATGTGCTGGGGCTATTCGAGAATTGGCTTGGGCTATAAGAGAATTGGTTTGGGAAGGCCTGTCTACCTACCAGGGGCAAGCAAGTAATTTGATGGGACTATTACAGAATAGGCTTGGGAAAGCCTGTCTACCTACCAGGGGCAAGCAAGTAAAGTGCAGGGGCTATTAGAGAATTGGCTTGGGAAGGCCTGTCTACCTACCAGGGGCAAGCAAGTAATATGCTGGGGCTATTCAAGAATTGGCTTGGGCTATAAGAGAATTGGTTTGGGAAGGCCTGTCTGCCTACCAAGGGCAAGCAAGTAATTTGCTGGGACTTTTACAGAATAGGCTTGGGAAAGCCTGTCTACCTACCAGGGGCAAGCAAGTAAAGTGCAGGGGCTATTAGAGAATTGGCTTGGGAAGGCCTGTCTACCTACCAGGGGCAAGCAAATAATGTGCTGGGGCTATTCGAGAATTGGCTTGGGCTATAAGAGAATTGGTTTGGGAAGGCCTGTCTACCTACCAGGGACAAGCAAGTAATTTGCTGGGACTATTACAGAATAGGCTTGGGAAGGCCTGTGTACCTACCAAGGAGAAATAAGTCATGGGCTGAGGCGATGAGAGAATAGGCTTGGGAAGGCCTATCTACCTACCAGGGGAAAGCAAGTAAAGTGCAGGGGCTATTAGAGAATTGGCTTGGGAAGGCCTGTCTACCTACCAGGGGCAAGCAAATAATATGCTGGAGCTATTCGAGAATTGGCTTGGGCTATAAGAGAATTGGTTTGGGAAGGCCTGTCTGCCTACCAAGGGCAAGCAAGTAATTTGCTGGGACTTTTACAGAATAGGCTTGGGAAAGCCTGTCTACCTACCAGGGGCAAGCAAGTAAAGTGCAGGGGCTATTAGAGAATTGGCTTGGGAAGGCCTGTCTACCTACCAGGGGCAAGCAAATAATGTGCTGGGGCTATTCGAGAATTGGTTTGGGAAGGCCTGTCTGCCTACCAAGGGCAAGCAAGTAATTTGCTGGGACTTTTACAGAATAGGCTTGGGAAATCCTGTCTACCTACCAGGGGCAAGCAAGTAAAGTGCAGGGGCTATTAGAGAATTGGCTTGGGAAAGCCTGTCTACCTACCAGGGGCAAGCAAGTAAAGTGCAGGGGCTATTAGAGAATTGGCTTGGGAAGGCCTGTCTACCTACCAGGGGCAAGCAAGTAATATGCTGGGGCTATTCAAGAATTGGCTTGGGCTATAAGAGAATTGGTTTGGGAAGGCCTGTCTGCCTACCAAGGGCAAGCAAGTAATTTGCTGGGACTTTTACAGAATAGGCTTGGGAAAGCCTGTCTACCTACCAGGGGCAAGCAAGTAAAGTGCAGGGGCTATTAGAGAATTGGCTTGCGAAGGCCTGTCTGCCTACCAAGGGCAAGCAAGTAATTTGTTGGGACTTTTACAGAATAGGCTTGGGAAAGCCTGTCTACCTACCAGGGGCAAGCAAGTAATGTGCTGGGGCTATTCGAGAATTGGCTTGGGCTATAAGAGAATTGGTTTGGGAAGGCCTGTCTACCTACCAGGGGAGAGCAAGTAATTTGCTGGGACTATTACAGAATAGGCTTGGGAAGGCCTGTCTACCTACCAGGGGCAAGCAAGTAATTTGCTGGGACTATTACAGAATAGGCTTGGGAAAGCCTGTCTACCTACCAGGGGCAAGCATGTAAAGTACAGGGGCTATTAGAGAATTGGCTTGCGAAGGCCTGTCTGCCTACCAAGGGCAAGCAAGTAATTTGTTGGGACTTTTACAGAATAGGCTTGGGAAAGCCTGTCTACCTACCAGGGGCAAGCAAGTAATGTGCTGGGGCTATTCGAGAATTGGCTTGGGCTATAAGAGAATTGGTTTGGGAAGGCCTGTCTACCTACCAGGGACAAGCAAGTAATTTGCTGGGACTATTACAGAATAGGCTTGGGAAGGCCTGTGTACCTACCAAGGAGAAATAAGTCATGGGCTGAGGCGATGAGAGAATAGGCTTGGGAAGGCCTATCTACCTACCAGGGGCAAGCAAGTAAAGTGCAGGGGCTATTAGAGAATTGGCTTGGGAAGGCCTGTCTACCTACCAGGGGCAAGCAAATAATATGCTGGAGCTATTCGAGAATTGGCTTGGGCTATAAGAGAATTGGTTTGGGAAGGCCTGTCTACCTACCAGGGGCAAGCAAGTAATTTGATGGGACTATTACAGAATAGGCTTGGGAAAGCCTGTCTACCTACCAGGGGCAAGCAAGTAAAGTGCAGGGGCTATTACAGAATAGGCTTGGGAAAACCTGTCTACCTACCAGGGGCAAGCAAGTAATGTCCAGGGGCTATTAGAGAATTGGCTTGGGAAGGCCTGTCTAACTACAAGCAAATAATGTGCTGGCGCTATTAGAGAATTGGCTTGGGATATAAGAGAATTGGTTCGGGAAGGCCAATCGACCTACAAGGGAGAAGTAAGTCATGGGCTGAGGCAATGAAAGAATAGGCTTGGGAAGGGCAGTCTACCTACCAGGGGCAAGCAAGTAATTTGCTGGGGCGATGAGAGAAAAGGCTTGGGAAGGCCTGTCTACCTACCAGGGGCAAGAAAACAATGTGCTGGGGCTATTCGAGAATTGGCTTGGGCTATAAGAGAATTGGTTTGGGAAGGCCTGTCTACCTACCAGGGGCAAGCAAGTAATTTGATGGGACTATTACAGAATAGGCTTGGGAAAGCCTGTCTACCTACCAGGGGCAAGCAAGTAAAGTGCAGGGGCTATTAGAGAATTGGCTTGGGAAGGCCTGTCTACCTACCAGGGGAAAGCAAATAATTTGCTGGGGCTATTCGAGAATTGGCTTGGGCTATAAGAGAATTGGTTTGGGAAGGCCTGTCTACCTACCAGGGGCAAGCAAGTAATTTGCTGGGACTATTACAGAATAGGCTTGGGAAGCCCTGTCTACCTACCAGGAGCAAGCAAGTAATTTGCTGGGGCTATTACAGAATAGGCTTGGGAAGGCCTGTCTACCTACCAGGTACAAGCAAGTAATTTGCTAGGACTATTACAGAATAGGCTTGGGAAAGCCTGTCTACCTACCAGGGGCAAGCAAGTAATTTGCTGGGACTATTACAGAATAGGCTTGGGAAGGCCTGTCTACCTACCAGGGGCAAGCAAGTAATGTGCAGGGGCTATGAGAGAAAAGGCTTGGGAAGGCCTGTCTGCCTACCAGGGGCAAGCAAGTAATTTGCAGGGGCTATTACAGAATAGGTTTGGGAAGGCCTGTCTAGCTACCAGGGACAAGCAAGTAATTTGCTGGGACTATTACAGAATAGGCTTGGGAAGGCCTGTCTACCTACCAGGGGCAAGCAAGTAATGTGCAGGGGCTATTAGAGAATTGGCTTGGGATATAAGAGAATTGGCTCGGGAAGGCCAGTGGTCCTACCAGGGAGAAGTAAGTCATGGGCTGAGGCAATGAGAGAATAGGCTAGGGAAGGGCAGTCTACCTACCAGGGGCAAGCAAGTATTTTGCTGGGGCTATTAGAGAATTGGCTTGGGAAGGCCTGTCTACCTACCAGGGGCAAGCAAATAATATGCTGGGGCTATTTGAGAATTGGCTTGGGCTATGAGAGAATTGGTTTGGGAAGGCCTGTCTACCTACAAGCAAATAATGTGCTGGCGCTATTAGAGAATTGGCTTGGGATATAAGAGAATTGGTTCGGGAAGTCCAGTCGACCTACCAGGGAGAAGTAAGTCATGGGCTGAGGCAATGAGAGAATAGGCTAGGGAAGGGCAGTCTACCTACCAGGGGCAAGCAAGTAATTTGCTGGGACTATTACAGAATAGGCTTGGGAAGGCCTGTCTACCTACCAGGGGCAAGCAAGTAAAGTACAGGGGCTATTAGAGAATTGGTTTGGGAAGGCCTGTCTGCCTACCAAGGGCAAGCAAGTAATTTGCTGGGACTATTACAGAATAGGTTGGGAAAGCCTGTCTAACTACCAGGGGCAAACAAGTAAAGTGCAGGGGCTATTAGAGAATTGGCTTGGGAAGACCTGTCTAACTACCAGGGGCAAGCAAGTAATTTACAGCGGCTATTACAGAAGAGGCTTGGGAAGGCCTGTTTACCTACCAGGGAGAAATAAGTCATGGGCTGAGGCGGTGAGAGAATAGGATTGGGAAGGCGTGTCTACCTACCAGGGGCAAGCAAGTAATTTGCAGCGGCTATTATAGAATAGGCTTGGGAAAACCTGTCTACCTACCAGGGGCAAGCAAGTAATGTGCAGGGGCTATTATAGAATTGGCTTGGGAAGGCCTGTCTACCTACAAGCAAATAATGTGCTGGCGCTATTAGAGAATTGGCTTGGGATATAAGAGAATTGGTTCGGGAAGTCCAGTCGACCTACCAGGGAGAAGTAGGTCATGGGCTGAGGCAATGAAAGAATAGGTTTGGAAAGGGCAGTCTACCTACCAGGGGCAAGCAAGTAATTTGCTGGGGCGATGAGAGAAAAGGCTTGGGAAGGCCTGTCTACCTACCAGGGGCAAGAAAATAATGTGCTGGGGCTATTCGAGAATTGGCTTGGGCTATAAGAGAATTGGTTTGGGAAGGCCTGTCTACCTACCAGGGGCAAGCAAGTAATTTGATGGGACTATTACAGAATAGGCTTGGGAAAGCCTGTCTACCTACCAGGGGCAAGCAAGTAAAGTGCAGGGGCTATTAGAGAATTGGCTTGGGAAGGCCTGTCTACCTACCAGGGGCAAGCAAGTAATATGCTGGGGCTATTCAAGAATTGGCTTGGGCTATAAGAGAATTGGTTTGGGAAGGCCTGTCTGCCTACCAAGGGCAAGCAAGTAATTTGCTGGGACTTTTACAGAATAGGCTTGGGAAAGCCTGTCTACCTACCAGGGGCAAGCAAGTAAAGTGCAGGGGCTATTAGAGAATTGGCTTGGGAAGGCCTGTCTACCTACCAGGGGCAAGCAAATAATGTGCTGGGGCTATTCGAGAATTGGCTTGGGCTATAAGAGAATTGGTTTGGGAAGGCCTGTCTACCTACCAGGGACAAGCAAGTAATTTGCTGGGACTATTACAGAATAGGCTTGGGAAGGCCTGTGTACCTACCAAGGAGAAATAAGTCATGGGCTGAGGCGATGAGAGAATAGGCTTGGGAAGGCCTATCTACCTACCAGGGGAAAGCAAGTAAAGTGCAGGGGCTATTAGAGAATTGGCTTGGGAAGGCCTGTCTACCTACCAGGGGCAAGCAAATAATATGCTGGAGCTATTCGAGAATTGGCTTGGGCTATAAGAGAATTGGTTTGGGAAGGCCTGTCTGCCTACCAAGGGCAAGCAAGTAATTTGCTGGGACTTTTACAGAATAGGCTTGGGAAAGCCTGTCTACCTACCAGGGGCAAGCAAGTAAAGTGCAGGGGCTATTAGAGAATTGGCTTGGGAAGGCCTGTCTACCTACCAGGGGCAAGCAAATAATGTGCTGGGGCTATTCGAGAATTGGTTTGGGAAGGCCTGTCTGCCTACCAAGGGCAAGCAAGTAATTTGCTGGGACTTTTACAGAATAGGCTTGGGAAATCCTGTCTACCTACCAGGGGCAAGCAAGTAAAGTGCAGGGGCTATTAGAGAATTGGCTTGGGAAGGCCTGTCTACCTACCAGGGGCAAGCAAATAATGTGCTGGGGCTATTCGAGAATTGGCTTGGGCTATAAGAGAATTGGTTTGGGAAGGCCTGTCTACCTACCAGGGACAAGCAAGTAATTTGCTGGGACTATTACAGAATAGGCTTGGGAAGGCCTGTGTACCTACCAAGGAGAAATAAGTCATGGGCTGAGGCGATGAGAGAATAGGCTTGGGAAGGCCTATCTACCTACCAGGGGCAAGCAAGTAAAGTGCAGGGGCTATTAGAGAATTGGCTTGGGAAGGCCTGTCTACCTACCAGGGGCAAGCAAATAATATGCTGGAGCTATTCGAGAATTGGCTTGGGTTATATGAGAATTGGTTTGGGAAGGCCTGTCTACCTACCAGGGGCAAGCAAGTAATTTGCTGGGACTATTACAGAATAGGCTTGGGAAGCCCTGTCTACCTACCAGGAGCAAGCAAGTAATTTGCTGGGACTATTACAGAATAGGCTTGGGAAAGCCTGTCTACTGAAGGGGAAACGATATCGTCATCGCACACACCATATAACTGTTTGCATTAGTCTAACACATATATAGTCTAACACATACATATGGTACAGGTTTTCGTAGGCACCGTCTAACTGTTTGCATTAGGCTAACACACGTAATATAATTAATCAGGAAATGTGTATCATTTTCATATTTACGGTAGGACTACACTACTAATATAAAATAAATAGCACACCATAGTTTAATGAGAAGAAATAGAGATACACAATGCCGTCTTATCACAAGAGTGACGCACATACTCGGGGAATCTGCTCTCAGCAAACTCCAAGGACAAAGCGCTTTGTCCTAAAACAAGCACCACCAGCCCGGACAGCAAAGTTGATAGCGGGCGTCCCAATCCGCGCACGAACCTAAACCGCCCAAAACCGGCCACAGCGGGGGCGGCCCCAAAGCAACGCCCAGAAACGCCTTCGACGAGACCCGCGTCAGCAAAGACTTCAAAAAGACTGGACACTGAGATAAGACAGATTTTCTTCTGCTCGGAAACATGTAGCCTTGTTTTGGATCCAGAATTGTCCCTCCGTCGTCTGTTTTTGCCTTGTCTTTGACCATTGTCGACGAATAAATTGTCAACCTGTTTTCGGCGAGCGTTCTTCAAGCTTTTGAAACATGGAGTCAGTGTGCAAAGGGTTAACACAGGAACGCGCGGAGTTTAGCTTCCTCCTTAGCCTGGCTCCTCGGGGGAGTCAGCGACGGAGCACATTTCCGTTCTGTTGCCGGCCTCCCCGTGCAGTTTGGGCTGGGAGGACTAAATTCCTTCACTACCTACCAGGGGCAAGCAAGTAATTTGCTGGGACTATTACAGAATAGGCTTGGGAAGGCCTGTCTACCTACCAGGGGCAAGCAAGTAATGTGCAGGGGCTATGAGAGAATAGGATTGGGAAGGCATGTCTACCTACCAGGGGCAAGCAAGTAATTTGCTGGGACTATTACAGAATAGGCTTGGGAAAACCAATCTACCTACCAGGGGCAAGCAAGTAATGTCCAGGGGCTATTAGAGAATTGGCTTGGGAAGGCCTGTCTAACTACAAGCAAATAATGTGCTGGCGCTATTAGAGAATTGGCTTGGGATATAAGAGAATTGGTTCGGGAAGGCCAGTCGACCTACAAGGGAGAAGTAAGTCATGGGCTGAGGCAATGAAAGAATAGGCTTGGGAAGGGCAGTCTACCTACCAGGGGCAAGCAAGTAATTTGCTGGGGCGATGAGAGAAAAGGCTTGGGAAGGCCTGTCTACCTACCAGGGGCAAGAAAATAATGTGCTGGGGCTATTCGAGAATTGGCTTGGGCTATAAGAGAATTGGTTTGGGAAGGCCTGTCTACCTACCAGGGGCAAGCAAGTAATTTGATGGGACTATTACAGAATAGGCTTGGGAAAGCCTGTCTACCTACCAGGGGCAAGCAAGTAAAGTGCAGGGGCTATTAGAGAATTGGCTTGGGAAGGCCTGTCTACCTACCAGGGGCAAGCAAATAATATGCTGGGGCTATTCGAGAATTGGCTTGGGCTATAAGAGAATTGGTTTGGGAAGGCCTGTCTACCTACCAGGGGAAAGCAAGTAATTTGCTGGGACTATTACAGAATAGGCTTGGGAAGGCCTGTCTACCTACCAGGGGCAAGCAAATAATGTGCTGGGGCTATTCGAGAATTGGCTTGGGAAGGCCTGTCTACCTACCAGGGGAAAGCAAATAATTTGCTGGGGCTATTCGAGAATTGGCTTGGGCTATAAGAGAATTGGTTTGGGAAGGCCTGTCTACCTACCAGGGGCAAGCAAGTAATTTGCTGGGACTATTACAGAATAGGCTTGGGAAGCCCTGTCTACCTACCAGGAGCAAGCAAGTAATTTGCTGGGACTATTACAGAATAGGCTTGGGAAAGCCTGTCTACCTACCAGGGGCAAGCAAGTAATTTGCTGGGACTATTACAGAATAGGCTTGGGAAGGCCTGACTACCTACCAGGGGCAAGCAAGTAATGTGCAGGGGCTATTAGAGAATTGGCTTGGGATATAAGAGAATTGGCTCGGGAAGGCCAGTGGTCCTACCAGGGAGAAGTAAGTCATGGGCTGAGGCAATGAGAGAATAGGCTTGGGAAGGGCAGTCTACCTACCAGGGGCAAGCAAGTATTTTGCTGGGGCTATTAGAGAATTGGCTTGGGAAGGCCTGTCTACCTACCAGGGGCAAGCAAATAATATGCTGGGGCTATTGGAGAATTGGCTTGGGCTATGAGAGAATTGGTTTGGGAAGGCCTGTCTACCTGCCAGGGGCAAGCAAGTAATTTGCTGGGACTATTACAGAATAGGCTTGGGAAGGCCTGTCTACCTACCAGGGGCAAGCAAGTAAAGTACAGGGGCTATTAGAGAATTGGTTTGGGAAGGCCTGTCTGCCTACCAAGGGCAAGCAAGTTATTTGCTGGGACTATTACAGAATAGGTTAGGAAAGCCTGTCTAACTACCAGGGGCAAACAAGTAAAGTGCAGGGGCTATTAGAGAATTGGCTTGGGAAGGCCTGTCTACCTACCAGGGGCAAGCAAGGAATTTGCAGGGGCTATTACAGTATAGGCTTGGGAAGGCCTGTCTGCCTACCAGGGGCAAGCAAGTAATTTGCTGGGGCTATTACAGAATAGGCTTGGGAAGGCCTGTCTACCTACCAGGGGCAAGCAAGTAATTTACAGCGGCTATTACAGAAGAGGCTTGGGAAGGCCTGTTTACCTACCAGGGAGAAATAAGTCATGGGCTGAGGCGGTGAGAGAATAGGATTGGGAAGGCGTGTCTACCTACCAGGGGCAAGCAAGTAATTTGCAGCGGCTATTATAGAATAGGCTTGGGAAAACCTGTCTACCTACCAGGGGCAAGCAAGTAATGTGTAGGGGCTATTATAGAATTGGCTTGGGAAGGCCTGTCTACCTACAAGCAAATAATGTGCTGGCGCTATTAGAGAATTGGCTTGGGATATAAGAGAATTGGTTCGGGAAGGCCAGTCGACCTACCAGGGAGAAGTAAGTCATGGGCTGAGGCAATGAAAGAATAGGCTTGGAAAGGGCAGTCTACCTACCAGGGGCAAGCAAGTAATTTGCTGGGGCGATGAGAGAAAAGGCTTGGGAAGCCCTGCCTACCACACTTGGGCAAGCAAGTAATTTGCTGGGGCTATTACAGAATAGGCTTGGGAAGGCCTGTCTACCTACCAGGGGCAAGCAAGTAATTTGCTGGGACTATTACAGAATAGGCTTAGGAAGGCCTGTCTACATACCAGGGGCAAGCAAGTAATTTGCTGGGGCTATTACAGAATAGGCTTGGGAAGGCCTGTCTACCTACCAGGGGCAAGCAAGTAATTTGCTGGGACTATTACAGAATAGGCTTAGGAAGGCCTGTCTACATACCAGGGGCAAGCAAGTAATTTGCTGGGGCTATTACAGAATAGGCTTGGGAAGGCCTGTCTACCTACCAGGGGCAAGCAAGTAATTTACTGGGACTATTACAGAATAGGCTTAGGAAGGCCTGTCTACATACCAGGGGCAAGCAAGTAATTTGCTGGGGCTATTACAGAATAGGCTTGGGAAAGCCTGTCTACCTACCAGGGGCAAGCAAGTAATGTGCAGGGGCTATTAGAGTATTGGCTTGGGAAGGCCTGTCTACCTACAAGCAAATAATGTGCTGGCGCTATTAGAGAATTGGCTTGGGATATAAGAGAATTGGTTCGGGAAGGCCAGTCGACCTACAAGGTAGAAGTAAGTCATGGGCTGAGGCAATGAAAGAATAGGCTTGGGAAGGCCTGTCTACCTACCAGGGGCAAGCAAGTAATTTGCTGGGACTATTACAGAATAGGCTTGGGAAAGCCTGTCTACCTATCAGGGGCAAGCAAGTAATGTGCAGGGGCTATTAGAGAATTGGCTTAGGAAGGCCTGTCTACCTACCAGGGGCAAGCAAATAATGTGCTGGGGCTATTCGAGAATTGGCTTGGGCTATAAGAGAATTGGTTTGGGAAGGCCTGTCTACCTACCAGGGGCAAGCAAGTAATTTGATGGGACTATTACAGAATAGGCTTGGGAAAGCCTGTCTACCTACCAGGGGCAAGCAAGTAAAGTGCAGGGGCTATTAGAGAATTGGCTTGGGAAGGCCTGTCTACCTACCAGGGGCAAGCAAATAATATGCTGGGGCTATTCGAGAATTGGCTTGGGCTATAAGAGAATTGGTTTGGGAAGGCCTGTCTACCTACCAGGGGCAAGCAAGTAATTTGCTGGGACTATTACAGAATAGGCTTGGGAAGGCCTGTCTACCTACCAGGGGCAAGCAAGTAATTTGCTGGGACTATTACAGAATAGGCTTAGGAAGGCCTGTCTACATACCAGGGGCAAGTAAGTAATTTGCTGGGGCTATTACAGAATAGGCTTGGGAAAGCCTGTCTACCTACCTGGGGCAAGCAAGTAAAGTGCAGGGGCTATTAGAGAATTGGCTTGGGAAGGCCTGTCTACCTACCAGGGGCAAGCAAATAATATGCTGGAGCTATTCGAGAATTGGCTTGGGCTATGAGAGAATTGGTTTGGGAAGGCCTGTCTAGCTACCAGGGACAAGCAAGTAATTTGCTGGGACTATTACAGAATAGGCTTGGGAAGGCCTGTCTACCTACCAGGGGCAAGCAAGTAATTTGATGGGACTATTACAGAATAGGCTTGGGAAGCCCTGCCTACCACACTTGGGCAAGCAAGTAATTTGCTGGGGCTATTACAGAATAGGCTTGGGAAGGCCTGTCTACCTACCAGGGGCAAGCAAGTAATTTGCTGGGACTATTACAGAATAGGCTTAGGAAGGCCTGTCTACATACCAGGGGCAAGCAAGTAATTTGCTGGGGCTATTACAGAATAGGCTTGGGAAGGCCTGTCTACCTACCAGGGGCAAGCAAGTAATTTGCTGGGACTATTACAGAATAGGCTTAGGAAGGCCTGTCTACATACCAGGGGCAAGCAAGTAATTTGCTGGGGTTAGGGTTAGGGTTAGGGTTAGGTTATTATAGAAATTAGACCCCTCCCCCTAAAAAGGGAAAGGGAATATGCGCGGGCAACAGACACCCCTGCTCAGAATTAATTCATCCTTATTTCATTTTTTCTTTTTACAATAGTTCTTTCTTTAAAAAAACCTTTTTTTCCTTTTAAGGTTTTTGAGATAAATTTATAAAATTTATTAGTACTTTTTAATTTTTTAATTTTTTAATTTTTTAAAGAGCTTATTTTTCTAAAATCTTTTTGTTAAAAAAAGAATTTTACTCCTAAAAATATTTTTCAAAAAAAAGAGGAAAAATTTATTTCAGAAAGCCCATGCGAAATTTCGGAACCTTTTATTTTTATTGCACTATGAAGGTAGAAAATTTTAAGTACAATGTTTTGCTTTAAAACAAAATATTTTGTTAAAAAAGAACATACAATAAGCAAAGATGATCTCTCAAATTAATACTGAAATCACCAACATTATTTTTTTCCTTTTTTTTGTCACAGTATTCTCATTTTATCTTTTTTCCTTTCCCAATCCCCCACCCCTCCCCCATACCACTTTTTGTCATCCCCACAGGAGACCCCAACCTTGTTGGACAGCGGGATTCCCCTCGGGAGAGTCGACGGCCTAAAAAAGTGCTCCAAAAATAGAAAAGATAAGTGCATCTCAAACCATAAAACATGCCAAAAACAACACACTCAAACACAAAACATTTTAAAACTAAATTTAGGCCAATTTAAATTAGTCGCCTAAAACAATAAGTGCTAAAAAAAGGCCTCATATTTTTCCCATATAGGGTCCCAACATGCCCACCAGATGGCGGTCCACCAATTCTCCTCCCTCCCAGGTAAGTATTCTTCAGGTAAGTATACAAACGTTCAGGTATTATTTCCATAGGTAAGTATGTTTTTTTTAGTTTTAATCCATAATTTTTCCGTTATTCTATTAGGTAAGTATAAATCTCGGGTAAGTATATGATTTTCTCTTATGTTATTATTTTATTTTTATTTTTATATATCTCTATATATATATATATATATATATATATATATATATATATATATCTAGATATTATATTTTTGAGATAAATCTCCCAATACTAATTTTTTATCTCTTTTTTCAGCTTTACTAGGTAAGTATGTAACTCTTCTATTTTTAGGTATAGTAATTCATTAACTAATTCTCATCTATATTAATTAATTTATTTATTTCTTTATTTCCCTTTCTTTATTAATAATTATTCCTCCCTGAAAAACACCTAGAGCAACGCCACTCGGAAGGGGCGGAGAGTTTTAAGGTTAGGGTTTGAATGTATGGGGGCGGGGTTAAAGAATTTTCTTGTTTTTAAGCGCCCCAACAATTAGGGCTGAACTAGCCTAGGGTTGTAAACCTTAGGGTTAGTCAGGGAAAAGGGGAGGGGCTAAATAGTCTACGGAAGGGGGAAAAAAAACCCGTTAAGAGAAAATCTTTTTTAAGATTAGAGCGAGGGTTTAGGGTGGAGGGCACCAAACCTCACCACCTAGGGCTAAACTAGCCCAGGGTTATGGACTTTGGGGTTAGTCAGGGAAAAGGGGAGGGGCTAGATAATGTACATCTCCCCTCAGGTTCTGTCTCCCCCACAGGAGCCGACGCTCACCCCCTAAACGGGATCCCCGCCCAGCCTAAATTGGAGACAAGAAAAAAGAGAGAGAGGTAAGTGCTACAGACTAATAAGTGCTGTCCATCACCAGCGCCAATTATCATAACAAGTGCTCAGAAAAATATATATATATAAAAAAAGTTTAAAAAATAAAAAACATCAATAAACACTCCAAACGTTATTTACAATCCTCCATTATTTTTTTCAGGTCTCCAATACAATATCCATATTTACAAATTTACCAAACGCCAGGGAGAGAACCCCACCCAGAGGAGAAACCCCAGCAACGCCCAGAGGAGAAACCCCGACCACGCTCCCACTGCTTCGTTCTGCGGGAGAGACCGTATTGCTGCTCCCATTTCCTACCTCTCATTGAACCCCATAGGGCGAATGGTGTCCAATATTTTTATCCACTCGCTCTCTGCTCTTAATCTATTGGCTTTTGACCACATGACGTTAGATTGTAGACCAAAAATTTGTAAGTGTTGAATACCATGAGTCCTAAAGTGTTGGTAAACATATTCGGAACGTCTACCTCCTGTCATTTGATGAATGTGTTGTTTACTTCTAATTTCAAGTGTTTTGCCCGTTTCACCAATATATAATTTTTCACAATGGCAACACTTGAGCCCATATATTACATTTTTGGAGCCCAGAGTGACGACCTGGTTGATGAATCTATTTTTACCTGTTAAATAATTTGTCAAAACTGAAATAGATTTAAAAAAACGGGCTGGCGCAAACTCCGCTAACACCGGAAGTGAGCTCATGTCCCTCAATTTTGAATGCACCAAAATGTCTTGTAAATTTTTATTTCGTTTATACGCGGTGATCATCCTACATTCCTTCCAACCAATTCGGCCCTCCTTCCAAGTCCTAAAATTATTTTTAATCCCCCCCGCCGCCGAAGTCGCCAGAGGGGAGAACCTAACGACAAACGGAAGTTGGTGAGTGTGTTCCGCTGGCTGTCTATGTAGCCCCGTCAACCTATATTGTTCTTTGACTTCTCTTTTAATCCTTCTAAGCCATCTGGCCGCATAGCCCCTGGGTCTCAACGCCTGGAACAGGACTCTGGTAGCCGCCTCCACATCTTCTTCTCGAGTGCATATTCTATGAAAACGAATTAATTGAGATTTAATAATCCCCTTAAATGTGTGACGCGGATGAAAACTTTTTTTATGTAAAAGTGCGTGTCTATCCGTTTCTTTGAAAAAAACCCGGGTACCCAGCATTTTTGTCAAAGAATTAACCTGAATGAAATATACATTGGTGTCCAAAAATTCAATATTATCATTATGAGTTTTAATAGAAATCGTAATGGCAGAATGATGAGTGTTGAGAATATTGCAAAAAACGTCAAATTCGGCCCTGGAGTACGTCCAAACTCCAAATATGTCGTCCAAATATCTTAAATAAATTAACGGTAAGGTAACGCACTTCCGAAAAGCCGATGTTTCCCAAGAATTCATATATAAATTGGCATATGCCGGGGCAAATTTTTTCCCCATGGCCGTTCCATGTATTTGTAAATAATGTTTGCCATTGAATTCAAAATCATTTTTCGTAAGGCTTATTTGGAGAAGCTGCAAAATTGCCCAATCAGGCCTTTGTGGGTCGGGATATTTCCGTAGTGCCTCAGCCACCGCCTCCAAGCCCAATTCAGTATCAATATTCGTATAGAGAGAATTGATATCAATGCTAAAGAGAAAGGAATCTACTGGTACCTGAAGGCCTCCAATTTTCTCCACAAAATCGTAAGTGTCCTTAATATATGTAGTGTGTTTTTGAGATAATGGATTTATTGCCGCATCTATGAATTCCGCAATTCTGTATGATTCGGAACTACAGTCACTAACAATTGGTCTGCCTGGGGGAATAACTCCCGGCACTGTCCAAGTTTGTGGAGGTTTATGGATCTTCGGGAGCAAATAAAATTGACGCGGTCTCGGCGGATTCGGACCCAGTAAATAAATGAATTGTTTAAACGTTAGGAAACCCTCTTCTTTCATTTTTTGTAAAATTGTATTAAACAATAACGCAGTCTGTTCCTGAATGGAATGTGGAAGAAGGACATAATGTTTTTTATTTTTTAATTGTCGTTCTGCCTCCTGGATGTATTGTAAACGATCCATAATAACAATTTGTGATCCCTTATCCGCAGGTTTTATAACAATTTCTTTATTATTTTTAAGTGAGTTTAGAGCTACCTGTTCTTCCCGAGAGAGGTTTGGTGTAATTTTTTTATCCATAGTCATTTTATTTATTGCTTCCCAATCTTTTTGTATGAGTTCCCTCACCTCTGTGGAAATGGCGCTCTCTGGTGGATTCCAGAGGGAAGGACCCGTGAAAGGTATGTAAGTTTTATTTTTATTATTAAAACCAAAGTAATCAAATAATTTTAAGCGTCGATGATAATGCAACATATCATTTTTAATTTCCCTGTTATTAAAATATTTAGGAGTCGGAATAAAAGTTAAACCCTTTTCCAAAACGCTCTGTTGAGCTTCTGTCAAGCGAAATGACGTACAAAGATTCATAATATTGCTATTACTTGAGTTTTTATTTATTACACATTTTTCCAAACTAGGGGAAAATAAATCTATATTAACCCCTATTCGGAGTTTAACTGGCCCAACCAGGAATTAAAAATGAGTTGCGCGGTTTTCGGGGTCCAATGGACCGGATCATGAGGCATAACTTCAAAATAAAGCTTATTAATATCGTTTAAATAAACGTATTTTTGCATTATTATTTCGTTCAACCTTTCAATTTTAGTTTGTTGCTCTCTAGGTAATCTCTCCGAATAATTAAGCAGCGGAATGTAAATCTCTGCCCGCGGAAATTTTCGCTCGCATGTCCTCACCAACTGCTGTAATTGTTTTCCTGCCGTTATAGTTGATTGCGTGCCCAAACAATTGTTTAAACCCAATGCTAAAATAATTTTTTCAGTCATTGGATATTCCATATCCGTTTTTTCCAAAATTTCTCTAATATGGTGACAAGTAGCACCAGGGTAACTGTCTACCTGTACCTTATCGTCACAAAAAGGAGGAATTCTAGAGAGGTTCGAGTCCCCCAAAATGACTATAGGTTTATGGATTTGAACTTGCCACTCTACAATTTTTTTCGAACTGTTTGGATGACGTTTCGGCTCCATGCGGCCACTCGGCTTAAAAAACTCTACCTTTTCGGCGGAGTTCAGTTGTACAGGCTCCCTAGCAACGGTTGCCATGTTCGGGGCCGAACCTCCCGACTCATCCAAACTGGTCATTTTCGGCGTTGGCGTCAAAGCGAGTAACAGTTGTGTCAAATGACACTCCTCCTCCCCCAGTCCGTCCAATAATGGCTCCGTAATCGGAGTCAAACTATTTATAGACTGAATCGAAGACGGGCTCAATTGAGACGGCACAGAATTACTAGGTGTTGCTTTAACCATTTCTTCCCCTTTAGGTCTTCCATCCAATCTTTGAATAGGAAGCAAAGGCAATGAAGTTGTCGAATCAGACGGCGAATCGGTAAGTATATTATTAGAATTAGATGAAATATTTTTAGTCATTTCTCCCTTTTTAGGTGTCTCGCCTGACCCGGAAGTGGATATGACCGCCGCGGAACCCTGTACCGGAAGCAACGACAACGTGTTAGCAGCCCTTTGAGTTAATTTCGGCGAAACGGTAAGTATTTGATCAGGTTTCTTATCCAATTTATTTTTATTAATTATGTCGTTCGAACTTGTAGTTACTGTAGCCACCCGAGACATACTCAACGGCGACGAGGTGGTAGGTATTTGGAACGGAGTTGGCAACAGACCCGGAAGTCTAGGAATCGGTGACAAGCAGGTAGGTAATCTATCCAATAGCACTTTAATTGTTTTTTCTTTTTTTACAGGAAGCTCCCCCAGATTCGCATTGGACCCCGCGGACGTGGAATTTTGCAACGGAGAGAGCAGTGACGGACCGGTAAGTATCTCATTTGCTCTCAACGGTGGACTGGTAAGTATTTCACTCGATATCGACGACGACTCGATAGGTATTTGAATTGATATCGGTCGCGTATCGATCACTGACTGCATTGGTATCGATACAGAGTTTCCTGTCAACGAGGAATGCGAGCGCGGCTGTACAGTAAGCCCCTGAGTCGACCTCGGCGTCGTTTGGATTGGAATCGACGGCGTTTCTACAGGTATTGGTAGCGACGGCAAATTAAGTAACGCTTGACCCGGTCTCGTAGTTTTAATATCAACTCCAACGGCTGTTATAGTAGAATTCTTACCTGTCTGCATTTTCGTTTTAGCTTCT